>NC_140648.1:17406876-18631376 GCF_978046115.1 Saccoglossus kowalevskii
AGGGTGGACTATATCATTGTCAAACAGACGGCGTAGCCAATCTATTCTTTGAGCCTTCACTATTGCAAAAATATCCGGTACTTTTAGGTCACCTACACGAATGTCCCCTATCATTGTTTTCCTGGCCACCTTATCTTTTTCTTTCCAAAGAAATACAAATAACATTTTGTTTATTTCTTTCAGGTATCTATTAGGGCAATCTGAGAGACTAAGAACATACTGAACTCTTGAAATACCCATAGCTTTAATAATTTGGATTCTCCAAAGCAGTGTTAGGTCTCTCATTTTCCAGAAGTGTAAAGATACTTTTAGTTTCTTTATGGGGATTGAGACATTTCTATCCGTTGCCATTTTTCTGTCATTTGAAAAGTAAACACCAACAATTTGAATCATATTTGGCCATTTTACCGCAAGGGGTTTCTCTTTACATTTGCTTTTGTTTCCAATCCACATTGCTTCACACTTATCCTGGTTAATTGCTAACCCAGATATTTTTTCGAAATGGCCCAATATTTCAAACAGTTTTCTACATGAGGGGAGAGCACTAAGGAAGCATGTCAGATCGTCTGCAAACGCTGCACTTTTAAAAGAACCAAAACCCAAACCACAACCACTTCAATATCCTGACTGGACCGCAGTGAGCACAGAAATATCTCCAACCCCAAAATGAACAACAGGGGAGAAATTGGATCCCCCTGCCTATCTCCTCGCCCCAGTAAGAAATATCCTGTACTGGTGCCTTTGTTCATAACACAACTGGAGATGTCAGAGTAAAATACTTTTATCCATTTTATAAAATTTGGGCCAAAATTATAAGTCTCCAATGCTCTAAAGAGGAAAGGCCACTCCAAGGTATCAAAAGCTTTTTCAAAGTCTACTGTTAATAACAAACCAGGGATGTCCTTCTCGTCCATGTACTCCATTACACAGTCAACCAATCTCACAACATCTCCTATAAATCTATTTTTGACAAAAGCCGATTGGGTTATATGTATTAACTGTGGAAGAACTTTTTCTAATCTTTTAGTTATACATTTTGTACCAATCTTATAATCTGAATTGAGGAGTGATATAGGCCGCCAATTTTGGATCTTGCTATTATCCCTTCCTTTTTTCTCCAGCAATATTATTACAGCTTGTGGTTGAGATGTGGATAGCCTGCCTTTCTCAAAGGACGTATTTAGAGCCCTCACCATAAATTTTTTAACCAATGGCCAAATTTTTTTATAAAAATCTGCTGGCAGACCGTCATTACCTGGGGTTTTATTTGGTACAAAAGTTGTAATCACCTCCCAGGCTTCCTCGACAGAGATGAGGCCTTCACAAATGTTTGCCTGATCTTCAGAGCGTTTTGGAATGTCTGGATTATCAAAAAAGTAAGCATTTACCTTCCCTGCCCTTTCATTTTGGTCAAGTTTTGAGGCATACAAATTTTCATAATACATTTTAATTTCATTATTAATTTCCCTCTGGGACCTCACTTCTAACCCATCTGCTCTAGTAAGTTTGTTTATTTGAGATCTCCTAGCGTTCATTTTTCTAATTGTGAAAAAATACTATTTTTCTCACCTAACTCATGCCAGTTGGCCCTAGCTCTAACAATTTGCCCCTCTGCTATTTGGTCGTATTCCTGTTGTAATGAGTGTTTTATTTGACTAAATTCATGTAATACTTCAGCAGTAGGGTTTAGGCAAATTTGATCATCTAGTTTACTGTTTGTTTTTTCTTTTTTTCTTTACTAAAAGTTATTGAGGTTTTCTTAATACAATATTTAAGCCAGTCCCATACCATACGCGGATCCTCAATATCCTTGCCTTCTTTTAGCCAACTAGGGAACTGGGTTTCAATAAGCTCAATATAATCAGTGTCTCTCAATAAGCTAGTATTCAATTTCCAATATGAAGGACCACGTACAGTTTCGTCATATTTCAAATGTTTACTATATTAATATGTTAAGATTTTATCATGTCTTCATATTTCTAGGTCTTATTTTGAAGACAAGTGGAGGGATTATCTCAAACTGCGTAAGATTGATGAAGGTGAATCTGAACCAGAATTTCCTGACATATTTGACGTTGAAGAAAGAGACTTGTTTTATATATATATGGCTAGTGGCCATGATGCACCAATGATAGCGTAAGAAATATATTATGATGATTTGTGGGGGGGGGGGGTGGAAATTACACCAAATTGATGAAATTGCGCAGCAGTTTAACTCACTGACTACTGGTTCATTCTTCTCATATTGATTTAAATATGTCTGTGGACGTTTTCAGCTTACGAATATCCATATTCTAAAGAGTAAGAAATTTATGATATAGGTCCTGATAAATACTTGTCTGGAATTAGCATGAACACTGTACTGACTTTAAATTCTACATAGAGATCTCATCAGAATATAAACTGTTTTTCACTTTATATTAAAAATAAAGTTTTTCTACTATTTGTACAATTCAGTTATGATGCATTACTTGGTGCGTCTATAAATTGGGAAGAATTTTGTAAACGTGGTGTTCTGCATGGTGGTGACAATGACTCTACTGGTGTTATAGGTGCATGTTGGTGGGGTATACTTTATGGATATCAAGGTGTACCAGAATGCAATTATAAAGTGAGTATTATGGCCAATTGTATACAATTTGGTGGGAAACTCTCCATACCATAGGAAAATAGTAAAATTCCCCAAAACATGCTTTTCAGTTCCCATTGGTTTATAAAAGTTTGTTGTAAATGAAAATGATATCATGTTATGCATAGGTACATGTATTTGTTAGCAATCTAATTCAAAATGCTTGATTGGTGGTCCCCTTGCCTCTAAAAAATGCACCCAAATCAAGAATTGTTGCTATTCTTGAATTACCCCGGTAGATCCCAGCTGTGCATGAACAGAATTTATTTGAATTTTGTGCAAACTTTGTTTCTGCTTTCCAGAAATTGAAATACATATATTTTTATTGCTTATTTGCTGTGTTTTTGTTCTATCAAATAACTTTTTAGTTTTTTTTTGTCTTGTAGTATGTGGAATACCGGGATAGAATAGAACAGCTAGCTGTGCAACTTTACCAATTAAGCCATTAAATATATAATGATGAAATACTTTTACAGTAACTGTTACATTTACACTACAGATGGTTCGTTCATAGTCATTTTTGGTTGAGTTACACATGAATAAAAATTACAGAATTTTGTAATTAAAGCGGATAGTCATTACCCACGCATGCATGGGAATTGAGTCCCAGATGATGATAACACATGCTAAGACTTATGGGTAAATGCATATATGTGAAAAACAATGGCTGTCTGCTGCAAACACAGGAGACTAGCCCCTGCTTTAAATTAGACTTTTTATTTAGCACAATTCATTAAAAAATAACTGTATGTCTTGAACACACAAAAAAAATTATAACAAGCACCAACAATGAATAGTTCCTGTGTCTTTTTTTAGTTTCATTTAAATTTTTTGTTGCCTTATTTTTTGGAGAAAGCCATGTATACTGGTGTACCATGTACAGTTTGTATATCATGTAGTATTATATATTTGTGAAATATTAATAAATAAATAAACATACATATCTCTACATCTTGAAATTATGATTGGTGCCAAAGGATGGAAAAAATATATACAGAGTCTTAAAATATACTTTTTCATATTTAGTATTACACATATTATGCATTTTACTGCAAAGTACTTTATTTTTAATTGTTAGTTATTTTCACTATTTTTGCTATAGGGATAAAATGGTGAAAATAAAATCCTATACTGTAGAATACTTTATTTTCGCTTGGAATTTATTTTCGCTGAAGGGATGATTCTGTGAAAATAAAATCCAGCGAATATACATTTTTTCCTATATTTTACATTAATCTCATCAAAAATCAGTGAAAATAAATTCCAAGCAAAACGCCAAAAAAAGCCTTTTCAGCGAAAATTAATTCCAGCGAAAAAAAAAGTATTCCACAGTATCTAACATTCAATTCGGCAAATATAAGTGAAAAATAAACTTAAAAAAAAACAAACAGCCAAAAATGTATTTTCAACGAAAATTAATTCTAGCTAAAATAAAGTATTCTACAGTATACAAGTCTCAAAAAAACAACAACCACATACTGTTTGCTAACATAAAACTGATTGCTGTAATTATAAACATATTTGGACACAAAATAGTGTCATTGCTATAAAATATCAGCAAATGTAAAAAAAAACATGAGTTTAAAACATTCTACCTTATAAGTAAACATTGTGAATGTTATTTTTGTATTCAATCAAATTGGCCATTTCATTTGTAATGATCAGCTTCATGTTTACGCACCAAAATAAAAACCTGTCAGAAAGTATCGGTAGGGTTGACCTTCGACCTTGAATGACTTTGCCACTTTATTTTACACCTAGTATGACAAAAAAATCAAATTTTTGTCTAATATGATAAATGATTATAAAAAGGAGTCCGATGAAATTATAATTAATTTAAAATCTCCAGTCATATATATTATGGCTAATATATTACAATACTAATTTAAAGCGAGACGATCATCACCTTCACACGCGAGGGAATTGAGTCGCGAGTGTCGATAACAACACATGCTAAAAACGCAAAGGCTCATGGGTAGACGCTTGTTTGTAAACAATGACACGCTATGGCCATCTGACGCATGTGCAGGTGGACCCCCCCCCCCCTCTTTAAAAAATACGTAATGTTTAAATTTTATTTATGGCTTATTTGGGGCAAGATATTTTTCAATAACAAAAATCTCAATATATCTCAAGTCAGTCATCGTCATGACCTTGAAGTACTGATAATAGTAATAATAATAACTTTATTGACATTATTAATTTCGAGTAGAACATATAGTCAAATCTATAACTAAATAACAATACATCAATACATAAACAAAAACAAACAAGACAAGAATATTTATTTTCTTATTCCACCATCCTTAATATTATTTACATACTCCTCCAATATTAAATTCTGTTTTGAATAATTCATATGTTCTTAGTTTATTCTTTTCCCCTGTCCCATCTGTATTTATAATTTGTTTCCAATTTGAATCATAGTCAGTCTCTACACGTTTACAAATTTCTTGAATGTTATTTTCTTTCCCATTCCAAAAGTTACCCTCTTCTTTTTTACCAGTAACTTTTGCATTGACTTGGCCCATGAGGATTTTCCATCGTACTCATCATTGTCTCATGGATTAGAGTATTTGTTTGTTTTTTGTGCTTGTTCTTAACAAAAATTTCAATAATATTTTCTTAATAAATATTGACAGTAGGTATCTACTTAATTCTCCTCTTACTGCTAGATTGGTGGATGATTGGTTTACCTGTAATAATAACTTACATAATTTGAGATTTAATTTTTCCACTGGTGTTTTGTCAGTGCATGGAGCTAAAATATTTTAGCTCCATGGTCAGTGTAATTTTCAATATGTATGCTATTCGTTTATTGACATAACATATCTTTAGATATGACTGTTGGCCACTGTTCCAATGTCGAAGTCGGGCATTGTTCACTAGGTTTATGTACTACTACATCGAGTTCAAAGTTTGAGGCTGATCTTATGTAATATTTATAGAAAACATGTAGCGCAGTCTTCAAACATTGTTTTGGCAGAACGCGTACGGTAATACACTGATACTAACCTGTTTTGCACGTGTCTTTACTAAGTTTTACGATATACCATCCCGGGTTGTTCACTCATTCAAAGCTATCAACTGACGTTGATGGCGTTGTTGAGGTCAGACTTGACCAATTGATGTATGCGCACGCTATATACCTCACGAATAGAACCTCACAGATACGACCTCACGAATAGGACTCAGGAAGTGACGTATTGATTGTTCAATGGCGTTGTGGCACATTATAATTTAACGTTGCCGGGCCCATTAGTATCAATATATTTGGTATTTCGTAAATAGAAACTGAGCTCGCGACGTGGACTCGGGTCGCACACAGTCGGACAGAGCAAGGGAGCAAGGGAGTGTTTGGTTATTGAATGACCCTTGGTTTGCGGTGCTACTATTCGATGACTCGCGATGTAACGGTCGGTACTGTGACTGATTCAAACGCCGTGTGCCGTTATATTCCTGGGCACAGAATGTGTTTTGAGGCCTTCGAGTTCCAGTTCATAATCTTCAACTTACCGGTAGTGATGTTTTCAACAATTAGATTTTTCGGTACTTTGTAGAAGTTGGTCATGGAGAGCGACACGTTTACTATAGAGTCCTGTAGGTCCTAGCGAAGTACTCTGATGACAACAAACAATGATGCTCGCAAGATAATTCTAAAATAAAACAGCGTTTGCTTATAATTATAAATGTGTGGGTTGAATAGAACTGCGGTGCTATCTAAATTTAGCTTTGAAAAACAGATTTCCAAATAATCTGGGTGACAGGAAACTCTCAATCTATTACATAAAATATACATGATTCGTCTTCATAGACTAAAAAAATATTTGACCCATTATTTGAATTGACCATCAGCACTAAGTTTCATGTTTTAATGCTGTAATGGAATTATTTACGTTCAACAAACTTATATAGAACTCACGGTTTCACGTTTTGTCACAGTCCGTGCTATTACAGAGAATGGCATTTTCCAGTACACTAATAACGTTTTATAAATTCTCTCAGAGTGCAAATTTTATTTCAAATGACAGCAGTGTGATGATACCATTCAAGCGAATGTTTTATTTGCAAAATCAATGTCGAAATATGTAAGATGGTATGTTTTAATAGGTGTTCTAAACTCCACTTCTTATTTATATTAGAAAAGGTCTTAAAACTCAGGCTCCATTTTGGGTAAATTGTACTAAAATGGATATTCAAATTTCGACATTTTGATGAAGATGTGTTGTCATAATAAGACATAGTTCTACATTACACTGAAAAGAGGGCTTAAACAGTTTGAAATGAGAACTCCGTAGCGCAGAATGTACCTATACCTCTCCAACACAAGGAGCTTCAACTTGGCAGTGAACCCCTTCCATTCACGGTGAATCGTCATTTAAGGATGTAACCCTGCATATTGTCTGTCTTTCTGTTGTCTAATAAGTATATTAAATGAGATTGGGTAATGCCAAAGAAATATTATTTTCTATTGCTATTTTGACAAATTATTATACTCAGTTTAGGTGATGAATTCCACGTCTTTGTTTCACTCATTTAATGAAATATATATTGCACTTACTACTAAATCAGAAAATACAACAACAGCTACATACAAATTAAAACAATATAGAGTACTGAGGCCTTTCATAGAAATGTAGATGTTTTAAGAATTATCATATTTCTACCGTTAAATGCGATTTCAACTTGTTCATTAGTACGGCTGCCAGTGAATGCAATTCATATTCACATAACTGACTTGCAGTCGATTGCCGAATGCACTGTGAATCAAAACACATTTAAAAGATGCGTAAACTAACCACTGAGCTTAATGTTTCATTTCGCCACGGTTTCGAGAATATGGGCTACTGGCAATAAGCCCCAGCAAAATTCGCCGATTGGCTTTAATACTAACCTCGGAGTTTGCAATGTTATTTTTCTTTTAAGGGGCAGTTACACGTGATTCTTTGTGAACCCTGTGACAGACTCATCAAGGCGTAAAAGACAAAATATCCGATATGTACATATAATACACATATCCATGTGATACTAGTATTTGACCCAACCATCCGACTACACTATACATATCCATGTGATACTAGTATATGACCCAACCATCCGACTACACTATACATATCCATGTGATACTAGTATATGACCCAACCATCCGACTACACTATACATATCCATGTGATACTAGTATATGACCCAACCATCCGACTACACTATACATATCCATGTGATACTAGTATATGACCCAACCATCCGACTACAACTACACATATCCATGTGATACTAGTATATCACCTCAACCATCCGACTACAACTACACATATCCATGTGATACTAGTATATCATCTCAACCATCCGACTACAACTACACATATTCATGTGATACCAGTATATCACCCAACCATCTGACTACAACTACACATATCCATGTGATACTAGTATATCACCTCAACCATCCGACTACAACTACACATATCCATGTGATACTAGTATATCATCTCAACCATCCGACTACAACTACACATATTCATGTGATACCAGTATATCACCCAACCATCTGACTACAACTACACATATTCATGTGATACCAGTATATCACCTCAACCATCCGACTACAACTACACATATTCATGTGATACCAGTATATCACCCAACCATCTGACTACAACTACACATATTCATGTGATACTAGTATATCACCTCAACCATTCGACTACAACTACACATATCCATGTGATACTAGTATATCACCTCAACCATCCGACTACGACTACACATATCCATGTGATACCAGTATATCACCTCAACCATTCGACTACAACTACACATATCCATGTGATACTAGTATATCACCCAACCATCTGACTACAACAACACATATCCATGTGATACCAGTATATCACCTCAATCATCCAACTACAACTACACATATACATGTGATACTAGTAGATCATCTCAACCATCCGACTACGACTACACATATCCATGTGATACTAGTATATCACCTCAACCATCCGACTACGACTACACATATCCATGTGATACCAGTATATCACCTCAACCATTCGACTACAACTACACATATCCATGTGATACTAGTATATCACCCAACCATCTGACTACAACTACACATATCCATGTGATACCAGTATATCACCTCAATCATCCAACTACAACTACACATATACATGTGATACTAGTATATCTTCTCAACCTTCCGACTACAACTACACATATTCATGTGATACTAGTAGATCATCTCAACCATCCGACTACGACTACACATATTCATGTGATACCAGTATATCACCCAACCATCCGACTACAACTACACATATCCATGTGATACTAGTATATCACCCAACCATCTGACTACAACTACACATATCCATGTGATACCAGTATATCACCTCAATCATCCGACTACAACTACACATATTCATGTGATACTAGTATATCACCCAACCATCCGACTACAACTACACATATCCATGTGATACTAGTATATCACCCAACCATCTGACTACAACTACACATATCCATGTGATACCAGTATATCACCTCAATCATCCAACTACAACTACACATATACATGTGATACTAGTATATCACCTCAACCATCCGACTACAACTACACATATTCATGTGATACTAGTATATCACCCAACCATCCGACTACAACTACACATATCCATGTGATACTAGTATATCACCCAACCATCTGACTACAACTACACATATCCATGTGATACCAGTATATCACCTCAATCATCCAACTACAACTACACATATACATGTGATACTAGTATATCACCTCAATCATCCAACTACAACTACACATATTCATGTGATACCAGTATATCACCTCAACCATTCGACTACAACTACACATATTCATGTGATACCAGTATATCACCTCAACCATCCGACTACAACTACACATATTCATGTGATACCAGTATATCACCTCAACCATCCGACTACAACTACACATATTCATGTGATACCAGTATATCACCTCAACCATCCGACTACAACTACACATATCCACGTGATACTAGTATTTCACCTCAACCATCCGACTACAAATACACATATTCATGTGATACCAGTATATCACTCAACCATCCGACTACAACTACACATATCCACGTGATACTAGTATATCACCTCAACCATCCGACTACGACTACACATATCCATGTGATACTAGTATATCTTCTCAACCTTCCGACTACAACTACATATATACATGTGATACTAGTATATCACCCAACCATCTGACTACAACTACACATATCCATGTGATACCAGTATATCACCTCAATCATCCAACTACAACTACACATATACATGTGATACTAGTATATCTTCTCAACCTTCCGACTACAACTACACATATTCATGTGATACTAGTAGATCATCTCAACCATCCGACTACGACTACACATATTCATGTGATACCAGTATATCACCCAACCATCCGACTACAACTACACATATCCATGTGATACTAGTATATCACCCAACCATCTGACTACAACTACACATATCCATGTGATACCAGTATATCACCTCAATCATCCGACTACAACTACACATATTCATGTGATACTAGTATATCACCCAACCATCCGACTACAACTACACATATCCATGTGATACTAGTATATCACCCAACCATCTGACTACAACTACACATATCCATGTGATACCAGTATATCACCTCAATCATCCAACTACAACTACACATATACATGTGATACTAGTATATCACCTCAACCATCCGACTACAACTACACATATTCATGTGATACTAGTATATCACCCAACCATCCGACTACAACTACACATATCCATGTGATACTAGTATATCACCCAACCATCTGACTACAACTACACATATCCATGTGATACCAGTATATCACCTCAATCATCCAACTACAACTACACATATACATGTGATACTAGTATATCACCTCAATCATCCAACTACAACTACACATATTCATGTGATACCAGTATATCACCTCAACCATCCGACTACAACTACACATATTCATGTGATACCAGTATATCACCTCAACCATCCGACTACAACTACACATATTCATGTGATACCAGTATATCACCTCAACCATCCGACTACAACTACACATATTCATGTGATACCAGTATATCACCTCAACCATCCGACTACAACTACACATATCCACGTGATACTAGTATTTCACCTCAACCATCCGACTACAACTACACATATCCACGTGATACTAGTATTTCACCTCAACCATCCGACTACAACTACACATATTCATGTGATACCAGTATATCACTCAACCATCCGACTACAACTACACATATCCACGTGATACTAGTATATCACCTCAACCATCCGACTACGACTACACATATCCATGTGATACTAGTATATCTTCTCAACCTTCCGACTACAACTACATATATACATGTGATACTAGTATATAACCTCAACCATCTGACTATACTACACATATCCATGTGATACTAGTAGATCACCTCAACCATCCGACTACAACTACACATATACATGTGATACTAGTATATGATCTCAACCATCTGACTACAACTACACATATCCATGTGATACTAGTATATCACCTCAACCATCCAACTACAACTACACATATACATGTGATACTAGTAGATCACCTCAACCATCCGACTACAACTACACATATACATGTGATACTAGTATATGATCTCAACCATCTGACTACAACTACACATATCCATGTGATACTAGTATATCACCTCAACCATCCAACTACAACTACACATACACATGTGATACTAGTATATCACCTCAACCATCTGACTATACTACACATATCCATGTGATACTAGTATATGATCTCAACCATCCAACTACAACTACACATATCCATGTGATACTAGTATATGATCTCAACCATCCGACTACAACTACACATATCCATGTGATACTAGTATATGATCTCAACCATCCAACTACAACTACACATATCCATGTGATACTAGTATATGATCTCAACCATCCAACTACAACTACACATATCCATGTGATACTAGTATATCACCTCAACCATCCAACTACAACTACACATATACATGTGATACTAGTATATCACCTCAACCATCCAACTACAACTACACATATACATGTGATACTAGTATATCACCTCAACCATCCAACTACAACTACACATATCCATGTGATACTAGTAGATCACCTCAACCATCCGACTACAACTACACATATCCATGTGATACTAGTATACAACCTCAACCATCTGACTACACTACACATATCCATGTGATACTAGTAGATCACCTCAACCATCGGACTACAACTACACATATACATGTGATACTAGTAGATCACCTCAACCATCCGACTACAACTACACATATACATGTGATACTAGTATATAACCTCAACCATCCGACTACAACTACACATATACATGTGATACTAGTATATAACCTCAACCATCCAACTACAACTACACATATCCATGTGATACTAGTAGATCACCTCAACCATCCGACTATTTTATAAAGTTTATTCTTTACTCTGGGTTTTAAGTGTTCAGTCAAGAGAGCAAGTAAACATTATTCCTTGCAAAATCCGCTATTCTTATGATGATGCACAGTCCCTCTGATGATACAAGGGTTCTTCAGCTTTTTAAATAAATTTCAAATACGTACACAATTTTTTTAAAAACAACAACAACAACAACAACAACAACAACAAAAACATTCAATTAACAAAAACATCAAAAGCATACCCTATTGGCGTAATTTCAACACATCAATAGAAACGATTGCCCTGTTAGCATTTTGCCCATCTTTATTCTAAACACCGAATATACATGTTCCCGAATGAGGTTTGCACATCCAACATTAGCCGGCCAAAAAATGAAAATATACTTCTATGAAATCCAGAAATATCATTTTGAAAAAAATATAATTCATCATACCACCATCATGATATAATTCAGTGTTTGGCTGAACTATTCATTACAAATTAACTCACATCAAAATGTATCATACGCCTTAACGATTAGATCAACTAAGTTCTGTATTCAGGAAGGAAATTATACATATTTATGCAGTTAACACGCCAGTCTGTTCTTCGCGATTATTCAGGGGCGGGGGAATTCTGAACGTCACGTACTACTAAGTATACCTTACCGGAGATTCGCTGGTAGGTTCGCCGGAGAGATTCACAGAAGAAATTACAAAAATGTAAAACTTGAAGATTGATTAGTAACCTCTTTTCCGTTTATCTTATATGTCGGAAAAAATATACCCGTATTTTGTTTTCTCGATTTTAATAACCCTACCTACGTGTAGACATTACTTTCTATTGCATAACCACATTCACGGGCATGCACGCGGGGGGGGGGGGGGCAGTTGATACATAGCTGGGTAGGGAAGTGCCCCTGAGTGCTCAAAAGTGTGGCCAATTTTATAACTGGATAGTGGCAAAATCTATACCCATATTTATACCAAAGTACCATTTCTGTCCTCACTGTTTATTTCGAATAAAACAGTTACCTAGGGATATGAGGCCGGAATCTGAGGTGGAGATATTCGATCATATACGGAACCATAAATACACCAAATTGGGAAAATACTACCGATATTCATACCTATCTTGATCAGAAATAAGACCGATACTTATTTCTAATATTCTAAAAACGAGAACCACTTCAGGGGCACGTAAAATATGCCGCCAATCGAAAATCAAGCTGAAACCTTTTGTGTCAGCACAATTTGCCCCTCAAAATGAAGGAAATAGCTTAGGTTGTAGAGGGTCTAGATTTCAAAATTCAAGGAAGAGTATGCCCCTGGGTTCTCCTAGTAAGCGAGGGGTGATGAGCTGATCTTGCCCCTCCATGGGATATTTCGTGCCGCCGCCTCTGTAAATCATAATAGCGACTGATTTGGATATCTCGGCAAAATGTATCCTTGTTTATATTACTGTGACCCCCCCAATACGAGACCACAAAATCTTTGTGCGCGTGTGTTCTCTAGAAAAGTTTGTTCTAGATGATTGGATATAAATTGTATTATCTGATGAAATGTTGAAACCTGTCTACACAACGGAGCAAATGTAACTTCCAGCCATATGTGCTAATTGTTGTAATCTTTCATTTTCCTTCGCAGTGCTGCAAAACAGCACGAACAAGTAATATTAAAATTTACTGTTTTGTCTATTATGTTTCTTTAAGGTTTATGCACACTACGAATTGTTTCCATAAAATGTTAAGAAAATATTGTCGTAACTAATAAGTTTTTGTTGTGTGATAAGTAACTGCCATTTTCGACGGATCAACATGAAACCTCAACCGCAGCCTTTCAAATAGAGTCTGCGATGAACCTCAGACCAATGGTCTGACATTTACAGATAAATATCACAACTAGGACGAAACGAAACGTTGGCATGGCGACATCGATACACATACTGTAAAATGACTAATTTTCACTTGGTTTAAATTTCGCTGATTTACCATTTCAGGTATATTAAGTGGGTTTTAAATTCACGGTTTTGTCATTTAGATAATGTATTCTATGCTAAATTTTACATATTCACTGGGTTTTAATTTAGCGCATTTTTCATTCAGCGAAATAGGCCAAATTAAAACCCGGTGAACAATTGATCCTTTTACAGTATATGGCGCATTACGTGTGAAATGCGAGAAAGTTGTAAATATGCACAATGCTTTCAAAACCTTATGCTTTCACAAAGCTTAGAAGACAGGATGCCCATGCACGATTATTTGTTCAAATACAAATCTGCAATATATGACCCTGATTTAGAGCTTGTGCTGCTGGGTGTAATCAGACCAGACGTCACAAACATGATTTATTGGTTGTCATCGTGGGTGGGAAAGTCCAATAACGTGTCGGCAGCTGAACATTTGTAGACGGAGTACAGTTCATATAGCTGACGGCCGTACGTGGCTACATGGGGTCGAAAGTTTTTACCAAACGCTTCAGCGTGGTATTAAGAGTTTGTTTTCAGGGGTGGGTGATACCAAGGTGGGAAATGGATGCACATATGGGGTTAATTCCTTGAATTGCAATATAGAGGGTTCAGGCTGAAATACAATATATAGTGTTTTCATGTTTCGTCTGATATTTCTGTGGTATTCTACTGCTGTAAGTAATGCACGATTTGTTCCGAAATTCAGTATATTGTGTGTATTCCAGGGTTATTCGTTTTTTGCTGAAAACACCCCTATTTTTTAGTGGCAGAGTTTGAATAGTCTCACTCCCACTGGGAAATCTGCATTGTTGCTTGAATGTGAGTTAATTAAACACATTTTCCAGACCGGCGAAAGAGTATGCAACAGCCAATTTTAACAGCCTCTCACGTGATTTTAGTCTGAATGTCAACATGAAGAGGCTAGTCCATTTTACGCAGGAGTAATTGGGAGTAGAATATGTGAGGAATACTAGTAGTATCAACAGAGATGTGTATAGTGAAAAGTAATATCTATCCTTCATTTACATCTCTGAGCATTTCTGTTTTAGTATATTGGTTTGAAAATGTTGAACTTGCATGATTTGCAATGTGTTTTTTTAATGGGACTCCCCTATTGATCGAATCCCGGGTTTGAACGAGAACGGCACATCACGTGATTCGTTTGAATACAATGCTGATGGCAAACATGCCGTGTTACTGCGGTACTCCACTGACGGGATGACTTACTGCATGCTACAACTTCGCTTGTGATGTTGCTTGTTAGCCATGGATTACATGAATCTTGATTACCAGTCAAATGTTGCTCATTTGACGTTGGTAATCTTTATTTGGAACTGAGTAACTTCCTGGTACTTCGTACTATGATAAAACTCAGTCAACATACATCAAGTTCTCTCAATCGTAGTATTCCATGTGATGTACACCTAATATGCCAAAAATGTTGCTGAACGATTTGAACTGAATAAAAATAGCAGACGAAAATTTGTTTACAAAATAAAAATACTTCGGTTGCCAATGAAAACCGGTAAAAAACAAGCAATATGTTTTCGGCTGTTATCATGGAAGGGACATGAACGTGAAGCTAACGTCTGTTTATAACTAAAACCGGGCACCTTATACGAGGTTTGCAAAATAACATGGCAGTCATTAGAAGTCACTTTATTTTATTGTTAAGACGTATTCAACCGTTAAATGTATAATTTCCAATCGTTTTGCGATAGTATTTTCTAGATTGGAAGCAGCATTTACATTTTATTCAAAGTTCAAAGCTGCGTTGGGATTCCGTTGACAGTGGTAACAATGTCGGCGCCGGTGATCTCTTACCAGTGCGCAACGTAGCCAAAATAAAAGGCATGATCATTTGGGCACTGCTATTACAAGACTTTGGCTGTTGCCATGGTAGCGGTGGGTCAGGATTGTTTTTTCAATTAGTGATGGTACGACCTGCCTGTCAAGTATGAACCGTGACAAAATCAGCCAAGCCAAAAAAAAATCACAGAAGAGTTAAAAAGCCATTCCTGCTGAACAGTTACTCTAACTTCGGGGTCAACTTTCTCATTAATGAAAAAAGATATCAAAAATTCAAATAGTAACTTTTTGCCCACACTCCAGCCGAGTACAATGAGCTATGTCTGAGGTGTTGTATCACAGGGAGTTGGACAAACTTGTGTATTTTAATAAATTATTGAATAATAACATGTTATATAACTTTTCTTTTACCCCCCTCCCCTTCCTGGTATCTATTTCAAGTATTTTTGTCAGGTTCAAATCGTTCACCAGCATTTTTGGCATGTTAGATGTACATCACATAGAATACTAGGATTGGGAGAACTTAATGTTTGTTGACCACCTGGAATCTGAGTTTTATAAATCTTGAAGGGCTCTCGGAAGATCCACCCGCTGCCTGGACCCGCAGTAAAATCTCCGATTAATATGGAGCCGCAACCATCAACATCGATATACCATGCTGGCGACGTTGCGGCGTTACTCAGTTCCAAATAAAGATTACCAACGCCAAATTAGCAAAATTTAACCGGTAACCAAGACTCAGTCTATCCACGACAAGCAAGCAACATCACAAACGAGGTTGTAGTGTGCAGCTCACGAGTCAGCGACGACCGATTTCAACGAAAGTCATTCCGTCAGTGGAGTACCACAGTTGCACGGCATGTTTGCCAATGTACAGATCTGTGGAGGAACTTTTAACTTCAACATCAACCGTGTATCGTAGTCGCCCAGTTTAAGTTCTGGTTCTGTCGTGGTCCCAACTAAAGGGCGACAGTCGTTGTGTCGCGTCCTGTTCGATATGGGACTCACAGCGACGTATACAACGCGTGTAAAATACATTGTTTATTTACATGAAATTCGAACACGCGCTGTGCTACGACCACCGCGCTTAAACATCCACGAGTTATTTATTCGGACAATGACTTAAATTAGACGTCTGATTATTTTATTTTCACACGTACAGCGACACGCGTTCTACACTGACAAGCGTTGCTAGGTCGCAGCACTGTCTTGGAGCATATTAATGGGCAATTGGGTTCCCCGATCTAAATTTCTATCCCGGTTTGTTGCACGTTCTTTTTTTAATATGAAATAATCAAATATGGGACATGTGTATAATAACAGAACCCCACACCCTCCCCGTGGCTTCGCTCGTGAAAGTACGGCAGCAGGATACACCGCATCACTCGTGAAAATAACTTCCATACGCAATGAAAGCCACGGGGAAGGTATCTGTCATAATACTTCATTATCACTGAAAACATTTTTCCCCTGAAATAAATTCCAGTGAATATGCCATTTCCCTCATACTATATTGAGACACAGCGCAGTGAAAATTAGATTCACATGTAATGCTTGAAAACATGTCAGCAAAAATAAATTAAGTGAAATTCTACGTGACTTCATAATAGTTGGAAATGAACACATTACACCCGACCCTACCACTCCATATACAATGTAAACTACACCCCAAAACATCCTTTCACCCACAGTTACTACCGTATTTCACCAGTGTATTCTATTTGACGTCAGGAGAAATTGAAATAAACAAATTAATTATAATTTCAGCCTCTAGTTGACCACTGATTAAATAAACTACCTCGTCTTTATGTCAACTTGCAGTTATTCGTTGCCTACATCAGTGACTTCAAAATATATGTTTCAATCCCAGGAATTTCACTCGCTGTTAATTGCATGGGAGTGGCAGTCTTTAATGAATTTCTATTGTCATGTCAATTTCTTGCGATTACTCGAACATTAAGCTGTAACCACATACCGCCTAGGTGCTGTAATTAAATCCTGGTGTAAGCACCATATGAACTATGAACAATGCATGTGAAGCCAGCTGTGGGGTATATTCAATCCTATAGATTTCTCATTGTTTGGTAACTATTTGCTGCAAATGCAACAAAAATCAATATAAAAAATATTACCCACACAGTATTCTACAGGTTACTTGTTTTGATAGTGGTTTGTCATCAGCTAGGTCAGTTTACCAGCTACCCAAGTTACAGTTGGTTTTCCAGTTCTCATCATGAATAGCGGCTACTTTTGTTTGAAGTAGATATAAGACGCATAATAATAATAACTGTATTTAAATCTACAAATACAACACTATCAGATATTGACAATAATGAGCTAAAATCGTCACAAATGTCACGGATATACGATAAAATAAAAATGTATTTATAAAGCATTGGATTAACTCAATTAATGATGATAACAGACAAAACACTAATACAAAAAACAAACTGAGGACTTACAAAAAATTTAAAACAAACTTCATTTTGGAAAACTACTTAATTAAGCTAAAAAATAAAGAACTGAAAAGTACCCTAACTAAATTCAGACTGAGCAATCACAGTTTAGAAATTGAAAAAGAAAGACACAACAGAATCAAAAGTAGCGACAGAATCTGCAAATTGTGTAATAAAAATGATATTGAAGATGAACATCACTTCCTCATAATATGCCCAGTATATAGTAAAGAGAGGGTCGTTTTATACAATGAAGCTGAAAAGATTATTCCTCACTTTACTAATCTCACACCTGAAAATAAATTCATAAAAATAATGTCAAATAATAACTTAGCAATTCCTCTGGCACAATATCTGAAATACAGCTTTGCTATTAGACAGCAGCACCTACCACTGGTACTTAGTCATTGACTTTTTCTTTTATTTTTTTTTTTACACCTATTCATTGGGTTTTTGTTTTTATATTCAGTTTATAGTTTTTTTTGTGTGTTTTATTTTACTTTATTATATATTTCCGTTACTAACTTTTATTCTGTTTTTAGTCTGTTTTTGGTTGTCTTTAAACTATTAGCCATTGTAATTTGATTAATTTTTTTTCTGTAATTTTTGTTGTTGTTGTAACCTTTAACCTCCTTCAGTAGGTTGTTATGAGTTAATAAATTGTACTGTATTGCATCTTTAGAAATACGCAATTTTCTATCAGTACCGGTATATAGCAATAACTCCAAATGTATTAGAACAGTGTACAGAACAGTGTTGGGTGCTTCCGCAGTAAGCTATTTTGGGGGTTATGTATTGCATGGAGCTTAATGTGTAGCCAGCTGACAATGAATGTTTGTTAGTTCATGGTATTATCAGCACTTTTAATATGAAAAACATTTAAATATCATCTGAAACAATTTCTTTTCATTGTAATGTTTCAGTGTCACTTTATTTAACCCATCGAGGAAAGGGAATTATTTCCTGGACTCGAGACTCAAGTTAACAAATGAAAATAGCTTATAAGATGATTATCAAAAAAATATTTTCATTATAAACTGAAATAATCTGGCAAAATGTCTGTCCTGACGTTGCACCCACATCTATACAATGTTGATAATTCCAGGTTAGCCAGCATTAATTTATATTATATCCAGTATACAGTGCAGTAATGTTGGTTTCCATACAGCTTGTTCTAAAGAATATAAAGGAAAAAATATGGCATTCTTTATCAGCATCCTCAGTTATATTATATAGGTTCTCTAATAAAACACAATTTGTTTTATAATAATTGTAAATGGTTGCAGTGTTATTCCATACTAAATAAACTTGGTTCTGAATGTCCATATGATTTGTGTGACATTTTAGGCGCAAAACTGACAATTGAGATTTGTGTCCACAAAATATAAATAACTGTACATCCACAATTATGAGCAACTAATTTAAAGGGCCAGTGAAAATTTGCACCACAAATTTCATCAAGTATCTTAAGTAGGTAAAGATAATTTTCCAAAAAAATTGAAAACTGTAAATGTGCTGCCTTCTAGATGACTAATATGGCAAGTGTCAGTTCTGCAGTAGCAATAATTAGCTATTTAAATTTGAACTGACATCAGTGAAAATCAGTTGTCACTAATATCCTCATAATTGTATTAAAGTTGCCTACAGTGCATGTAAGTAATATACTGGAATGTGGTGGATACTTATGTCATCGTCATCTCAACATTTTATTACAAACTATGGAATTATAAACTTGTTAAATAGGTTAATCAGGTCTAGTGTGCAATGTCTTCATTATAACACTGTGTGACTATCTCTATATGCACTAGTGCTCCTGACAGGACTCTGTACGAACCTGTGAAAATAGGGCATCAAGGGACACTAAATACTTTCTGCATTTTCCTATACTAATGTAACATACAAACTAGAAAAGCATGCACTCAGAATGTCAAACACACATGATATATACAAGGATGATTTATCTGTGGTTCCACAGAATTTCTGTTTTCTTAGCCATGTTTTTTAAAATTTATATATAGTTAAAGCTCAACAAAACAAAATAATGTTTCAGATCACCATGCACATCACTCAAAGATTACATGTCAAATGTTTTTTTTTGTAGTTGGCCATGGTAGTAAAGAAATGCATCAATTTTGAAAAAATAATTTGGCCAGAAACATTGTTTTTGGGCAAAGAGTGTACAATGTCACCTTTGACTTATTGTGGTACAATTAAACTGCTATAAATAGATAAAACCCAAGTTTTACTGTATTGCCTGCCCAAAAATACTATTAACAAGTTATACAGTCCTCATTGGTTATGAAGTTTAAGTCATTGCATAAAAAACAAAATCCATCCAAGATGGGGCCTTCTGCAGTCATCTTAATAATATTTATTAGATGCATAAAATCCTCAGGGAAGAATAAAAAGGGTCTTACAAAAAGAAATTTAAAAACTATAATTTAAAACAAAACAAAAAAGAAAACACACTATTCTAAAAATAAAAAACAAATCAAAAACAAATATGAATAAAAAATATGCATCCCGAGTTGTGTGCATGTTTAAAGTTTCAGGTTAACTATCCAAGTACTTTCAAGATATGGAACCAGAATTATATTTGTTAAATCAAAAGGAAAGGACGCGCATCAAGGTTCAATATTAGTTCAGAAAGGCCAATTTAAATAAGTTTAATGCATTTTTAGTACTAAATCTTGAATCAAGTAGTAGCACATGTTGTATGGTGTTTGTATAAAGTTTGAACTTGACCATTCCAGTGTTTCCAATATAGAGACCTGGAACTGTATTTGGTAAAACAAAATGGCCACCAGTAAGCCATTTTTAATTAAATCTGCATGTCTCGTGCATCAAGGTCCCATTCGTTTTCATTGTACCAAGTTTGAATGTAATCAGTCTATGCATTATCAAGATCTGTTTCTGAAATGGCCAAAACAGGGAATTTTTATGTATTTTTAGCACTAAAATTGCCACTGTTTGTCCATGTTAAATAAGTCTGTATCACAAATGGATGTTCATATGTAAATCATATGTACAAGCCTATATAACAATTTTGTAAAAGTCTGGAAAACAACCAAATTTGAGGTGAAATCAGTGAATAAATTCATTTGCACAGAAAATAAGGGTGACCAATACATTTTCAAGACTGTATTCAGAAATGGCTAAATAAAATGTTTCATTACTATACACCCTTTTTCAGTTTACATGGTGGTCTATGGGGAAAACTGCAAACATTTAATGTGATGGTCAATTTTGTAAAAAAAAAAATACCAGTTTTCTTTATACTCCAAAAAAATTAGAGAAAAGAAATAGAGAACAACAATTTTAATGCACCAATAGAGAAAAACTGTATTGATTGTATATTTTAATATCAGTAACATTTTCCATCAACTGTAAATTCTGCAGTACTGGTAGTAGCATTGGAAATGATGGGAAATGTTCTTAAGAAATATGTTGCTAACATAAACACTGTATTTGCTGTTTAATCTGTTTATGAAAATGATTGGTCAAACTACTACTTGTCCTAATCAATATGGAACTCATGACATACACAATACGTGTAAAATACACATTTGTTTACAGGGAATGCGCAGCAACGCTTTAATGACCATGAATACATTAAATACAATTATTTAATTGTAAATATGGCACTCCCAAACTGTGGTTATATTTATTCCCACTTTTAAGAAACTTTGTGCATGCAAATTTATGGGATCTTCGTTGATTTTATTATCAGGAACAACATAATATAATTTTTAAGATCAAAAGGTAAAATAATAAAGAAACATAATTCAACGAGCATGCAACACAAGCTATTATATAGTATTCCCTATTTTGAGTGACGTATCACTAGGAGTCCACAAACTTCAGATCTTCTGTGCAAATCAAAGACTCAGATTCCTATATTTCACATGGATGTTACCCTAATATTCAGAACTTGTAATGGTTGTCGTTTATAGATTGCATATGTGATTTGATAGCATACCATGTACACAGTGATGATTTGTGCTGTGAAATAAATCATTAATCTACTGAAAACCAAGCGACCTGACGGTCGAAATAGGTCCGCTGTCTTCATTATCATGGAACAAGAATCAGTGAAGTGGCATTGTGGTTGTAATATTCATAGTCAGTCATTTAGAAAACACTGCAGTTGCAGTTTTTTGCAGTTGCAATTATGAACTTTTATAGTGTTCATAAGGATAGTGCATTTCATTGGACAAACATCATTGAGGCTAAACTTAAGAAATCATGGATGTGCAAAAACCTGAGAAATGGTCGAGAAAAAAAAAAATGTTTTTGTTTGAAAATTGTGGTCATGTTTTTGAAATGTTATCTTTCCTGATACGTTGTACATATATGTAATTGTTTTGTTACACCCAAGAACAAATGTTCAATAAATCTGTGCAGTAATAATCTTATGATCAGGTATAAAAGAGTCAATTACAAATGTACTCCAGTTTTACATAAGACATTGCTGAATGCAAGATCAATTGTTGTGCCATATATGTGGTGGCTTCTGAAATAAGCTGAGAAGATCTAAAAGTTGTTTCTAATGACTGTATCAATGTTCTATTTATAATGACCGTCCAAATTATTATGTGTGCAATTTAAGGGACCTGATATAAGCAGAATAATCATCGCATTTTTCATCAAAAATACCAGTTACTTAACTCACTTGTGCTATTACATATTCAAAGTATACTTTAAAGCTGTATTATGTTTTATATTTAGTTGAAAGCTCTCTGTAAATAGGGCTTACGGTTTTGAACCAGTTGTCAAAAATAACATTTTTTACCAAAAATGAGAAAAATGTTCACTAAAAATCCAAATTTGCTTATTTTGACACCAGTTTAACAAATCTGACCATCCAACGTATCATTGCTGGAAATATGAAAGCATTTGGACTTATGGTTTCGAACTAGTTGTCGAAAATAACATTTTTTACCAAAAATGACAAAAATATTCACTTAAAATCTAAATTTCCATATTTTTACACGAATTTAACAAATCTGACAGATATATATATATAACAATTTTTTTTTAGATGGTGCCGAGCATTTTTTAGTGGAACTGTGTTAAATCCAATAGCAATGTAAATCAGAATATATTTTTACTTAACTATAAAATATACAAATTAGCAATTGTCTCTTATAAACTTTACGCTTTGACCTTTTGTTTTGAAATTTTCACAAATGATTGACAATGTGTTTATCTTCAAAACGCCGTAGGGGCATTGTTTTTGATTGAACAGTGTTACAACAATCGTACAGACAACTAGCCTGGGTGTTAATTTATGCATAAACTTGAATTAGTGAAATTTGAGCTGCTGCCCAGGTAGACAGTTTTCAAGACGAAACTTTCTTCATAGTAAACAGATGTACCCGTAAACCAATTTTGACAGGAAACAGAGACATGGTTTAGAAGCGAATTTGTTTTAAATCACTTTTGACCAAAAAAAAAACATTTTTGTGCATATTTCAAACTACAATGTCCATAAAAAAAAATACTTACAAAATTTTAAAATTCATACAATAAGCTTTCTAAAAATATATAGTTATGTGGACAAGGGAAGTCATCTTGGTTGCCTAATTAACTAATTAAAATACCTGTCTGGTAAACTGCATCTCTACCTTAAATATCAATTGGCCCAAACCTAATAATCCCCTTATATAGCTACAATGGTATGTTAATGATTTGTAAACACAATCACTTTTCTATTTCAAAACAATATTCCTTCCATGAGAAATCTCAACCCAGGCATTTGGGATGTGGGATTCAATTAGTCTCAAAAATTGAATAATGCTGCCTAGCACAAAGGGATGGCTGGACAAATGTGAACAATAAGATACAGTATTGTATTTATATATGCAATATTCAAATGCTGCACCTTTCACAATATGAATGATTAAAATATTAAATAAATGAATTTTCAGGACAGCTGATTCCAAAACTATGGTGCACACAATATATTAAGGCATGCCTGAAAAATGATATTCTTCACTTCATGATTTTAAATGGTAGAATTTGAACAAGGTGGAACTACATTTACAATTATCAGACATTAATCTTTCTTGAACTTCTATAAAACTAACAATTGCTATGCAATCTTCAATTTCAATTACCGGGGGTAGTTCACATTATTTTGTATCTTTCTCCAAGCAACCCATAGAGGGCACTGTGTATTTAAAAAACATTCACTGGTTTGAATTCCAGTGGATACTAAATAGAAATATTCATTAGGTTAAAAATTCACTTGTTTGAGAAAGGAAACTATACATTCTACTGTTAAATCATGGACCATTTTATTAGGTTCATACTGTCTATCAGCCATCCAAATCAGCTACTGGTAATAATTTAATTTGATTTATGTACATGCAGCGGTAAATTTGATAAAAATCATTAGCCACATTTTATTTATTATAAGTAATAGAGATGACATCTATTAGTAAAATAATTTGATTTTCAATAAACACAAATTAGAAACATACATTGATCATTATTGAGAAAAAAATTGTAGCACCTGATGGTTACCAAAAGAAAGTTGTTGTAAAATACATTGCAGTAATTAGCCTGTAGTAAGCACACCAATCACTGTCTTTCTTTTATTTTAAGGAACTATTCAACATCATGAAAGATGTTTATTCCAATCACAGTTTTGAAATATAGGTTCTGTCTTGTGTATAGGAATAGGATTGAATGTTTTGATCACTGAAGCAATATAAGACCAAACATGCTAAAACAGAAACATGTTATGTTCTAAGATATCAAATGTATACTGCTCCTTATACCGGGGTATAAACCACTACTATACCAAGATAATAATGTTTAAAAATTACAAAGGTATGAAGTATTGTTTTAATGACAACAATAATACACAGTCACCTGAGTTAGCCAGTGAAATTTGTTTACGTCTAATGTGGAAAGAATATTACCCAGTTCTTTAATGCTGTGTTCCCCAATCTTAGAAAAAAAATTTACCCCAAAACACTCAGGTCTAGAACAAGTAATATCAGGATAACCTTACATTTATTGAAACATGTCAAATTCCTGGAGAGGAATTAAACTGGTTTTATACAATTGTACCAGTTAAATGCTACAAGCTAACATACTAGATGTTAAATAGTACATTGGAACAGTACATGCTTCAATGCCCCCAGACATCACTACCTCAAACAAGGATTAGCTGAATTAAAAAATAAATTAATTTGTCAAATAATTTATTTACTACAGTGAGTTGTTCTATGGTCATATAACAATAAAAATAGATAAGATAAAATAAAATAAACTACACTAAGATACAGTAATGTTAATCAACTACACAGAATGCTAAATAAAGCTAAATAATATTACAAACACGCAAAAGATCATAATAAACTTATACGGTACAATACAATACACTAGCTAATATTATTAAGAGGTAACAAAATCACATTAAAATCACATTAGAGTCATAATTATGGTGGAAAGAATATTTTTAATTTTGGTGGAGCTGCTCACATCTCATTTGCATACATTTTTGTATGTATTGTGCAGTTCTTATTCCTGAACAATATTTCATGATTGCATTGAATTTTTCTAGTTCATTTAACTTCCTAAAATTTTGTATAATTTCCTTACAGTACTTGAATAATTCAATTCTGTGTGTATTGTACAGACTGCAGTCCATAAGGAAATGTATCTCATCTTCAATCTGCTTTTTAGCACAGTGTTTACAGACCCTTTCATTTCTTGGAGTTCTGCAATGCCTGCCAGTTTCAATATGAAGATTGTGATCAGAGATTCTGAACTGGCATAGGGAGTGTCTCAGTTTAATATTACTCATTGTTATTATATATTTTTCCATTTTAAACTGTGTTTTGAATGTTCTATAATTTTCCAATTTGTTTGTTCCACCATTTGCTCTGTTGTCATCAAATAGAGCTTCTTTCCATTTTATTTTATAATTTTCTTTCAGTAAAGCAGAGATAGTCTTGGTTTGAAGTGGTTTCTTTTTTTTAATTTGTTGTTTTATTGCCTTATCAAGATTGTTGTCACTGATTATTTTGTCGACATTTCTTGTCCACCTAGTTTTTACTGTATTGACCTCATCAAAGGTGCTTTTTATTAACTTGGGCGTCTATGGAAGTTTTGATCTGAGCCAGAATTTAATTATTTGTGTGATAATTTTTATGGCAAGAGGGTATCTTCCCAATTCCCCTAAGATTGCAAGCTTAGTAGCATTCTTTTTAACCCTCAGGAGTAATCAGAAGAAAGAATAGTTAACAGTTTCAATAATATCGCTATTTTTAGTGACTTCCTCTCCCCATACTTCACACCCATAGCTAATGATGGGTGCTATCAATTTATCAAATAGGTTTAGAGCTATGCTTATTTTGAGGTTTGAGACAGAATTGAGTGTTTGTTTTAGTACGAACTTGTACTAGTGTATGTTTGTTTCAGTAATAAGCCTTCTTCCCTATACCCCCTCTAGATAACTATAGGCGTCCTTAGAAGGGACATACGCAATTAAATTGGGCTAGGAGTGGTATGGGGTGGTGGTTTTGGTAAAAGGAGCCCCCCCCCCATGTTGGAGCACAGGAACTATGATCAAATTTGAAATTTTAAACAGCAACCAATATTCTTCAAGCTGGTATTTTTTTTTAGATTTTATTTTTTCATTCCGTTTGACTGTTTTTTCGAGTTTAAAAAATATGAGCTGGCTGGAGCCTTCATCCCTTATTTCTTAAACTAGATACCAGCCGATAACAACCCCCCCCCCCACGCTCATAGGGATTGCGTACAGTTGATCAAGTTCCTGGGCTCCGACTGGTTGGAGGGTCACAAGTGTTCATAGCAAAAATGTCTGGAGAGCATTTGTAAAATAAAAACGATTAAATAATGTTGGGCTTAAGTTACAGCTCTGTTTTACTTCTGAAGAGTATGGAAATCTATTTGTTATTCTTCCGTTTAACAAGCTGTCGAAGATTCGGGTCAACGCAACGAGTCCGATGCCAATAAATATTCCAATAAATGTCAATAAATCCTACGATCATAAACATGAATAAACATGCAAACTGAATCGCTATCTCACGAGGCGATATTGGTTCAAATACTGCGTCAGGAAAACGTACGATTACTGGTAAACGCAAAACATCGAGTACACACTGCGAAGAAACCGAAAAAAACTAACAACTAACCTACCAGCCATTTTGTATAATGCAATATGGGTAATATGTAAAGTAGGTCGTATTCGTGAGGTCCTATTTGAGAGCTCCCAGATACGACCCAATGTGGCGTGCGCATAACCCTTCTCGACTTGACTCGCATTCTGGTTGTCCGGGTGTGTAATGAAAGTACCTCAGATGATTCACTTACGTCACGTGTGCTATCAGCAGTGATGTCATACACGGAAATAAACATACAGAAAGTGTGAGTTTACATTTGATGATTTGGAAATTGATTCTCATAAAGAAACTGATCACAGCAGGTAAGTTTGAAGGCGTGCGACAGATCATGCGGTGACCGCCGGCCAGATTCTTACTAATACTAGGCCGGTGGCCGGACTCGGCCAATATGCTATGAGCAAGGAAGTGGTGCCCGACAAATCACAGCATTCACCAAGTAATTTAGCCTTGGGAGGTACGCATGATTTCATGAATATCAGAAACATCAAAATTGAGATGACTCGTGTTAATCTCACCGTGAATCTGAGATCTGAGTTTTAGGCTGCGGTAGCAGTAAATAAATTGCGCCCTCAACCACACAATTTTGAAAATTTTATTGAAGATGTTCAATCTAATTTCACAAAAACATTAAGCATTTTCTGGTTCATGGTGCTCTATGAAATTATTATAATCTATTAATAATAATAAAACAAAGGATCACTGACCTAGTTTAAAAGAAAAAACAAGTGTTTACATTACACAGCTAATGTAAGCCTCTAGACTTCACAACAAAGGTGAAAACTCTCTCCTGTCTATGTTCAGAAATACACTGGCTCTATGAGGAATAAACATGACCCTCTTCAAACATAGAAAAACATTGTAAATATTTAAAACTCAGAATAGTGATAGGTGTTATTAGAGAAGATTTTCTACAAATAAATATAATGGATCTCTGATCTTTTTAAAATGGTATTCAAGTTTTAATAGTTTGTGCCACACTTAATGCATATATGCATTATGCATTAAATAAAATTAAATAAAAATATGCGAAGGAAAATTTTTTGCATGAAATTGCTTCTGTCTCCACTTCGAAAAGCTCATGATGTGAAACTATACTTACTATACTGAGTATATTCATAGTGAGATTAATGGATTTACAGTTTACATTCTGACAAGAATAATATGCAAGCTTTTATGGTGCTTTTACATTTACTGAGTGATGACAAATATTAGTCAATTAATTTAAACACATTTAAGTATTGCTAGTTTGCATGTGATGTGAATGAGCACAAACATGTTCTATCTGGCAAAATGAGCTTTTGCTATCAGTACAATCATTTTCTATGAGTCTTGATCGTGTGAGTGCTATATCATGTCCTGAATTCAAATTTTGTCTGGTAGCATTGCAATGTATTTTATTTTTTGAAAAGATTTATTCTATGTATACCAACTTAGAAATGTATTTTGTGAATGAATTAATGCAATTAATTTTATTTATCTTTGTAGGGGTTTACATTTTAACAAGAGATACAATGCTTGACAGATACAAAGCTGGTATGGTGCTGAGTGCGGTTGGTGATGCACTGGGATATAAAAATGGAGAGTGGGAGTTCTGCAACTCGGGAAAAACCATCCACAAAAAGTTGGATGAGTTTGGTGGACTTCATAAAATTACGGTATCATGTATGTTCACTTAACTTTAACCCATTAACTAAACTTCATTATTTGTATATATAATACAGTGAATGGCAGAAGACTGTACCCAAATTAGTTTATAACATTTTTTTACTTGTAACTGATCTATTCCACTAAGTGCTCATACGTATAAAATTAAATTAGCTGCACGAGGTCATACAATGTATAACTGCCATTAGAATTTATGAATACTAGTAACTTATAATGTACATCATGAGTTTGTTGACTCCAGTATGTCTTTGTAATGCTTTTTTTTTTGTTTCTGAGAAAATAAAAAAAAGAAGATTATGTATGTACTACCAGAGGTACATTACTTGGGGTTTGCAACTAAGGTGACATGATACCAAGATTCCGTTTCAATCTTGTTCTCGCATAAGCGTTCCAACTCAGAAAAATGCGAATGCGCATGCCCAAGGTAACTAGGATACTAGGATGTCCAGGCGGATAAAAATAGCTGTTCACGTTACGATAACTATATTTTCCATATATTTTTGATGTATTACATTTTTTTACTATGAATGTGGTAATACATGTTGTATTGTTTTATTACAAACCGCCTATGTCATGTCAGAAGGTCGTAGCATCAGTCTCGATATCTACGAGATAAAACTTGAATGGGATCTTGACATGATGATGTCAGCGTACAGAACTATGCGCATTGCAAACCCCAAGTAATGTACTTCTGGTACTAGTATTTATTGATCAATAAGGGACTGGTCATTGAATAAGTGGGGTGAAAACTAAACTTCAGAGAGAGGAAATCAATTTATAATTATATTTATGCTACATAAATAGCAAGCTAGTGAATATTTCCGCAAATTATTTGAAATCGGAAATGGCAATAACTGAAATTTTATTTTAGTATTTTATCACTAATATTTTATTGCTGTGAAAGCTATATTTATAATGATGCAATAAATTTGTTATTGTTATTATTAACAATAGTATATGGTGATATTAAGATGAAGACATTTTATGTAAATTTCAATGAATACATAATATAAAACTAAATTTAAAAGCATTGCCTTTTAGGTGCGATCAAAACATTTGAATATTTGTATTAACCTTTTGACAGTAGAATAGAATAGAATAGAATAATGCTTTATTAATACCGTAAAGAAAGAGTTAACATTTCCTTTTAGGTTTTCAGATTAATAAAGTAAATAATAAAAGTACATGAAATATAAAAATTGATTTAAAAAGAATTCAACATTAGTGAACGACAAGAATACTACAGACAAATATTAATAATATAAGAAATATTAAAATACTGTGATATGTAAGTATCACTGTATGTAGCATAGAATATGTAAAAAATATAAAAGAACATGACAAAATAAAAGAATTAGTCTTGTTTAGATTTAACTAAATATTTGCAGAGAGTGATAAGATGGTTTGTATTTATGATGATGATTATGATGATTGACTGTTTGATTGGAAAAAAACAATTGCACAGAAAGTCATGCATCATATCCATTTTTTTCGTACATTACACAGTACCTAACTGGCGTATCAGTGATGACACTGTACTTCACATAGCTACTGCAGAAGGTGGGTATATCATCTTACAAAGTATTTAGATCTATCGTCATCAGCATCCTTCAGAAACCGTTGAAAAAACAAATAACAAATATGCTTGGTATAAACTTCCTGGAGGGCTAAGGCTTTGATTCTAAATGTATTCATAAAGAATTGTAAAAGCTGAATATCAGCTTTTATTCAAATTCAAATATTCAATTGTGATTGGCTCATGTGATGTAGCAAATGTGGCCACCCACATATTCAAAATTTGGCGCTTGCTGACTGGATAATCTGGAACTGTCTCTTTAATATTACTGACCCTCTCGGTAGAACTAACATCAATGTTACAATACCATTCCTGGATTGGTAAATTTGAATTCTAACATCCATTTTGATTTATAAAAATGTATGTTATTATAAAACGTTTATAACGACCACAGCTTTATGCTTTTTACTGTAATACAATTGATGTTTAAATAAAAGATGTCAGGATCACAGTTGTATATTTTCTCAATCTTGTGTTTTTTTTTCGTGTAACCAGGACTGGTAAGCAACAAACCAAGTAGGCAAAGATTTGTTTGTGTGTATTGCAGATAAATACATCAAGACATGCAATAATGATATGGGAGGCAGAGCACCAGGTAATGCCATGTGTGGTTTTTAACTTATTAACTTATTAACTCTTAAGACTGCAGCCACTCCTTCTGGAAAAGTGCTGATGAAGTGATGGAGCTGGGGTTTATAGCATTACTGGGGTAGTAATTTAATTCTTGAAGTGAAGTACCTGTAATGTTATTAAAGAATTATTATGAGACAGTTTATCTGAGGGAAAGGACTGGTTTGTTTATTTAACCATTAACTGATGACTGCACCTGGTTGTTAGGCACTACTGAGCATGCCCGCATAATTAATTACAAGACAAGACTAGGTCAAATGTCACAATAACACAGAAGTAAAATACTACAAGCCGGTAGGCTGGTTGGCGATCCGCTCCGCTCAAAAACAAGCACCATGTTTTTGGCTGTTTCCATGGTATGACATAAACGTGAAGCTAACGTCGGTTTATAACTAATACGAAGTTCGCAAACACCATTCAGTTTTTGGAAGTCACTTAGTTTATTACTAGGACAACAATCACTCTCCTAGTCCAGTGACTGTGCTAGGACGTATTCTGCTGTTACATTTATTATTTCCAACCGTTTTGCGATAGCATTTTCTAGAATGAAGCATTTCCTGTAAATGCTGGAAAGCGAAATAATGAAATAACGAGATGGTAAATATTTACCTAAAGTACAGTGTGTTGACCTTCATAAAAATATACTTCATAATGCAAAACATTAGTCACGGTGAGTTATTTAAATATACGACTCCTAATCGAAAAATATGACCACAGTCCAGTACGCTACTATCTTGCCACAGTGGAGTGTTCGGTGACCATTGAATTAGCCCGTGATTCATATTTTATGTGTATTAATTTATTCATCAATTTTCGTGACTGACAGTACTGCCCAAATTTTAGCCAAAAAAACGCAACTGGTGAAACGGAAGAGCATTGCCAGGCGATGGACGTGGGGCTCTTTGGCGACGACCGCATAGAGGTCAAAATACGCGTTCTATTTTTACGCGTTAAATATGGCTCTTCCATTTCGCCCCCTCCGGAATGTTCTACTTTCACAGCCTAATCGCAGGTTTTTCGAAAAACGTCGAAAAAACACAAGAATTAGTAGAAATGTTCCTGTTTTGGGCGGATTATTGATGGAGAATAATGTCTTTATTACAAAAATGCTGAAAAACCGTGAGTTGTTGCCTTAGTTATTTTTTTATTGGCGAAAAACTGCGAACTCGGCAAATTTGGTTGCACAACTTCCCTTTATCATATACACCCAGCGACACCGATAAAACTGGTAGGAGGTAATACATTTGGGGCGAAAGTATTCAAAAATCAGTTTTTGGATGTTGCAATGGCAATGGTGGGCCAGGATTGTTTTCCAATTAGTGACGGCACGACCTACCTGTGAAGTATGAACAAAACCGGCCGAGCCGAAACAATCACAGAGGAGTTAAAAGCCGTTGCTGGTGAAAAGTTACCCCAAATTTAGGGTCAAATTTCTCGGTAATGAAAACAGATATCAAAAATTCAAATGGTAACTTTGTGCCCACACTCAAGCTGAGTAGAATGAGCTATGTCTGAAGTGTTTTATCCCAAATTTGTAGGAGGAGATACATTTGGCGCGAAGCTATCCAAAAATCAGTTTTTTGGCTGTTGCTATGGCAACGGTGGGCCAAAAAAAATTTTCAGATTTTTCCTTATAACTAGGGTTAAGGTGTGACCTACCTGCCAAGTTTGAACGAAATCGGCCAAGCCAAAAAAATCACAGAAGAAATAATAGTGAACACTGGAAATGTACACACACAGACACACACACACACAAAACGACAAAAGTGATTATAAGGGCAATCCTAGCGGAGCGGAGCGGATCGCCAACAGTACCAATCTTTGTCTAACCACCTTATACTAGTATTGGTAAGGAGTAATAAAACATAGTTGTCTTGCCAGATCTTGGTACCTTGTACATGTAGTAAAAAAACAACAACTTTGAATGGAAATCGAATATAACTGTAATGGGGGGCAAGGGGGAGGGGGTTAGCTGGTACAGTTTTACGTGAAATAAAAAGGGCTTTTAAAATCTAGAAGGAAAAAAAAGACGTTTTTACAGTTTAAAGTGAAAATTGAATTTTGCTGTGAATTGTGTCATCTAGTCGTTTTACAGTTTCGAAAATGTAATTTCCCTGGATTATTCTTCACGAATTTTTTTTATTTGGATGTAAATTCTTGTACGTACTGAGAAAAATGACACATTTTTACAGTGTACGAAAAAAATATTTGATTGATTACGTTGTACGTCTATCCTGTGATTACAGAATTACGGAATTTATTTTTTCAATTTTCGTTGTATGAACAAAAAAATATTGCAATTACGTTGAACGAAAATAACCCTTGCCCCCCCCAACTGTGTATGGATATCTCAGTTGCATATGATAATATTATAAATGGTATAATACATTGTTATTATATATCTCTCTATTAGGTGCGACTACAATAAATTCAGTCGGTGCACTGTCGCGTGAACCTGGTGCATACACAATACCATTCAATCACAGGTAAGCTCAATCCATACGCTGTCAAGTTAGAATGGTAGAATTGGTGCTCTGAATCTTCTTTTTCCCATTAAAAATACCCTGTTTATGATCGGCATGCTGTTACTGTGTTGATTATGCCCAGGTCATTCTTGTAATACTATTGTTTTAGGTTTAAATTTAAAATCAATAACCATATATAAATGTAAATTCAAATTCAACAGAGAGGTGGTATTATAATATTGGGATGTTCTTTGTACTGCACAAAGCCGATTTCTGATTGGATGATGCTCATTATGAAATTATATTCATCCGCATTGGTGATATCACAGTTACTGTGATTGGTCAGATGGTTTTTTAAACTTCATTTTATAGATTCCAGTAAACCACATCCATAAAACTTAATGTCAGTTGTAATGATTTTATGAAATTATTTTTATGTTTAACAAACTTGCATGTTTAATAAGAATGTACAGACTATGCGAGAGGCATGTGTACTGCTTATTTCACTAAAATAAGCATGTAGCATGTGTAAGCCTCTTGCATGCTTATTAGTGAAGTTACACATATTAATCGTGGCAGTTATAATGCTCCTCAGTAACATGTTATTCGATGTTGCTGATAGAATGTTGTACCTGCCAAGGATATCTATGAGAACCTGGGGTGCAAATGATTTCTAAAAAAAATGAATTCTCCAAGCATTTTTCTACTGAATGATCCATGCATTCTTCCCTAGCATTACATAATGTTAGCTAATAATGTGATAAGGTGACTCACTGGTGTAACAAAAATAGCAGACAAATTTCATTCAAGTGAATGCTCCTCTACACTTGTGTCTTGTGATCTTTGATTCAAATACTGATTAACTACATGTAAAAGTTTGAACTATTAGGTGGGTTCCTTCTTGTTACTAACCTCCTGCAGTCATTTGAGTCACTTCAAGGAGGGTTGTCACTGCTTTATAGTTTGTTTTAACTCTTATTTATGATAATTTTCTGTAAATTCAGGGGTGGTGGCTGTGGTGCAGCCATGCGATCTATGTGTATTGGTCTACGCTACCCTAGACCAGAACAACTAGATGACTTGATTGCTGTTAGTGTTGAAAGTGGACGAATGACCCATCACCACCCGACTGGATTTCTTGGCAGTTTAGTATCATCATTATTCACAGCTTATGCAGTTCAAGGCAAACCAGGTACGAGTATTTTCTTAGAAAGTTTTTTTTTGTTTGGGAATGTAAATATGAAATAAATATAATTATATAAACACAAAACCTTTGTTTGCAGTACAACATGGCTGCTCTCATTTTCTAAATAAGTCTTGGTTTATTGTTGGGAGCAGACATCCGGGCATTTTCACCACATGGCAATCATCACAGTGAAAACAAAGGCCAAAAACTCTCAGAAAACGGTACTTTGGGATGGTTGTTGAGACTCCCCTGAACAGTGTAACAAGATTACCTTTGTGTGTGTAGCGCATATAAATTTGATTGTTCAGGATTACTTCAAAGTTGAGTTCCTGTTGTTTTCTTGAATTTTCACCGGCTTTTCGCTCAGTGTTCTGCGTTCCTCAGCAGCCCGCGCAGAGCCCATAGAAATGCGTGGTACAGAGGTGTGTGTCTTAGCAACGTGGAACGTCTTGTGACGTAGCTCCGTCCCCGAGGATATACTACAATAATCATGCTGAGCGCCCTCACAGGCAGCTTTGATAAAATTAAAGCCTGCTGTTTTTTCTTCAGTGTTCTTATCTTTTCGGCTCAATGACAGGATCAGTGAGTGAGGATATCAACTAATAGAATAGTTACCCAAAGATCTCAGACCACTATATGTGGATGTCCTATTGAAATTTGAGTGAATTCCTATAAACAATGGCTATATAAAATAACTCTTACTGATGATTGGCTAGTTTTCTCTATTGTATTCATAAGGTCATTGACTTAATTTGAATAAGGTAAACATAATGAATAATATATAATTTTAAAAAGTTATTTTTTTGGATTGCAGTATAACCTGTTCTCACTCACAGAAAGGTGATTTATTGAACTTATTTATTAGTTTTATAGTGCAATAAAGCGCAAAGAATCAACTACCAACTGGTCTAGTTGAATTATTGACATCACTTGCTGAGTAGGGCTTTGTGATGGAAGATCACATTAATAATTTAGTTTGTCATAGTCACTGTTGACGTATTCTGACATAAATCAGACACACTCTCAACCCCACATTGACACATTGTCGTCTTTGTACATAGATACACCCACTTTGATATTTTGCAGGAAAGCGATACTCAAATTTGGAATAGACCTTAGATGTATATGACCTTGTTCAAAGTGAGACGGCCACAAAACTTATTTTTTCCAAATACCATGGTTATGTAGGTCAGGGATCACAATATTGGAAGAGATTAAAAGACAAGTCCTTACGTACACTCAGCAAGATCTTGTGTCTATGGACTTTTGTTCTAGTGTTTATTGACATGTTAATATTATTATTGTAGTGAATGAGTGGGGAAATGGACTAATGAAATGCTTGCCTAAAGCACTGAATTACATAGAAACAGAAGAAAGGCATGCTGCAGATTGTAAAGCCAATTGGTAAGCAAAAATTCTTCAAAAAAAAAAGGGATTGTTTGCTTGAATGGAATACTGTGGAATATTTTATTTTCGCTAGAATTAATTTTCGCTGAAAAGGCATTTTAAGCGTTTTATATGGAATTTATTTTCACTGATTTTTGATGAGTTTAATGTGAAAGATATGAACAAAAAGTATATTCGCTGGATTTTATTTTCACGGAATAATCCTTCAGCAAAAATAGCGAAAATAAATTCCAAGCGAAAATAAAGTATTCTACAGTACTTCATAACCCTGAGAATGCTATATACTGTATTTACAGAGTTTCTCAACAATTCAATTTTGCATGAATTATGTTTAAAGCCTTTAAATGCTATAGGGCGGTAGTCGTTTCACCACGCATGCGCAAGATATATGGGTCTCACATAAACAAAGATAGCGAACAAAGTTGTGAATATCAATGAGTACAAACTGAGATGTTACCAAGCTTTAATTGTCTGTACCACTACGCAGATTGCGCCGGTGCATTCCGGCTTGGAGGCAGCGGGTAACCGATCCCTGGACGCTCCAGGTGGTCACACGCGGTTACAGAATACCACTGTCTTCTCCACCGCCCCTGTCAGTGTCTCCCCCATTGGGGCACTGCCAGGGGATCCCCGCAAAGCGGAAGCAGTCAGACAGGAAGTAGACAGTTTGCTAAGAAAGGGCGCCATACACAGAATAGTTCAGCCGGGCTTCTACTCAAATGTATTCGTAGTACCAACATCTACAGGCGGCTGGCGTCCGGTTCTGGACCTAAGCAGACTAAACCAGTATGTTCTTCTCGATCAGTTCCGCATGGAGACACCATCCAGTGTCCTACTCTCCATCCACCGGCTCGACTGGCTAGCCTCTTTAGACTTATGTGATGCTTACCTGCACATACCAATGCATCCAGCAAGTTGCCTTCTCCTTCGATTCGCCCATCTAGGCCAAGTATTCAAATTTCAGGTGCTCCCCTATTCACAGCGCCCTACATGTTCACCAGAGTGATGAATTAGGTAGTACTGCTGCTCCACCAAATGTCGGTACACATCAATCCGTACCTAGACGACTGGTTGACTAAGCAACCTAGCAGAACGCCTAGTCAGCGTTCCTTCAGTGTCCCTCCGAGAACTAATGCGGCTCATCGGAATGATGACCTCCGTTCGAAGGGTAGTTCCCCCAGGTCGCACTACGCAGCTGCCCGGTCCAACGCTTGTTATTAGAACACCGAGCTCACCTAAGGGAACTAAACAGACGGGTATTGATCCCGGACCAAGTAAAGGAAACCCTGTCCTGGTGGTCGTCACTGACCAACCTCAGACAGGGGGTCCCCTTGGACCCACTCATCACAGCTATGACTCTGGTAACAGATGCCTCCCTCCAAGGGTGGGGACCGCATCTATTGGACAAACAAGCCCAAGGAATATGGCCCCCGCAGTTGGTTCGGGACCACCATATCAACTGGCTCGAGCTGAAAGCAGTGCACCTAGCATATTCACGCTTTCGACCCGAAGTTCGAGACCACAGAGTCCTGCTCCGCACAGACAACACAGCAGTGGTCTCCTACATCAACAAGGAGGGGGGGGGGACGCGTTCCCCATCATTGTCGGTCCTAGCAGAGCAAATTCTCCTTTGGTGCCTGGAATACAATGTGGAGCTAACCGCACACCACCTTCCAGGGGTGAGAAATGGTCTGGCAGACACCCTTTCGAGGTGCCTCCATCTCCAGAACATGGAGTGGCAGATCCCCCAGTGGGTAGCCTCAAGGCTGTTTCGGCTGTGGGACGGTCCAAAGATAGACCTGTTTGCCGCACCCCGCAATGCCAAGCTCCCGACGTACGTAACACTCCTGCCGACATCAGGAGCCTGGGTCGTGGACGCCTTATCGATCCCCTGGTCCCACATGGATGCGTACGCCTTTCCTCCCTTCCCGCTAATTCACCGGGTACTGGAGAAACTTCGACAAGAGCCCACCTGCTTATTAACTCCACCTGCTTATTAAAGGCCTGGTTTCCGCTCCCGCTGGAAATGATAGTCGAAATACCGGTAGTGCTGCCGGACATACCAGACTTGCTGTCCCATCCGGACGGCACACTACCAACAAGCCCAGCAGTGTACCACTTACACGCATGGAGGCTCTCAGTAGACTCGCGCAGACAAAAGGTCTATCTAAGCGGGCTGCCAACGTCCTGGCCAGGGCGAACAGGGATTCCACCAACGCTGCCTATGACTCAAAATGGCGAGCATACACCAGTTGGTGTAGTGGAAGGGAGATTGATCCATGCCATCCCTCTATCAGCCAGGTAGCAGACTTCTTTGTCCACTTGTTTGACGAAGTGGGTCTGTCCTACGCAGCGATCGTTGGCTACAGGTCAGCCTTGTTCCCCGCCATAGAAAACTCTTTGGGGTCAAGTCTAGCCGATTGTTCCATTATTAGGAGACTGTTTACTGCTTTCCATAATCAGAGGCCCAGGGCCCGATCAAGGGAACCGCCCAATTGGGACCTGTCGGTTGTTTTATCAGCCCTAAGCAGACCTCCCTTTGAGCCCCTGGTTTCAGCATCGCTCAAGTTTTTGACGTGGAAAACAGTCTTTCTACTGGCCCTCACCTCTGGTAGACGCCGGTCAGAGCTAGGCGCACTGTCCTTCGTGGACGGCTGTGCTGCCTTTATGGATGATCAAGTTGTACTAAAGACACGAATTGGGTTTCTCGCCAAGAACCAAATACCAGGACACGATCCTCAACCGATCGTCATCCCCCGGCTGTCAAATATTGTCGGTCTGGAGGATCAGGAGGAGAAATTGCTTCTCTGCCCGGTCCGAGCGCTGAGTTGCTACAAGAATTGTACCAGGTTTTCCAGACGGGGAACCAAACACATGTTTTTGTGTTACGGCCCTGGCAAACAGGATAAGCCGGCTTCCCTGACTTCCATCTCCAGGTGGATTACTGCGACTGTACTGGAGGTCTATAATACACTATCCTCCTCAACACAGACCTTGCAGAGGCACCAAGTACGAGCACATGAGGTCCGTGCGATTGCTAACTTACTAGCGCTAGCGTCAGGCGCCCCCTCGAACACATTCTGAGGGCAGGCTTCTGGAGAACGCAGAACGTCTTCATCAACTACTACCTAAGAGACACCCAATCTATTGAGCAGGGTCTCTTCAGGTTAGGCCCCGTTGTAGCGGATCAGGCTTTACTGACCCAACCCGAACGACCGCAGGGGCCCCTGCGCATAGGCGATAAGTCAGTCTCGGCATTCTTGCAGGCAGATTGTCTGTACCACTAGCACTTCCTGGAAGCTCCCAGGTTTCGCTTTTTTCGACCTACGCCCTCATGCGAACTGTTTCGGTCCTACTTCAAGCTTATCACCCGCGAATTCGGCTTGGGTCTAGCTTTCTCGGGCGCACCGAACCCTGTCACCACAGCAGCATTGGCTTTTTGCTTCGGGGACAGCACAGGCAAGGTAAGACACCACTCTTCTTGGGTCTTATCGAAGGTTTTGAGTTTGTTTTCATCCCGGACTGGGAAAAGACTTTCATCATTCTTTTTTTCTGTTTGCTCGGAAAAACCTGCCACCTATCGGTGTCTGACTCTGTCCTCGAGGTGGAGAGAAAGGAACCAGAGTGATTGGCTACCTATGGCGCTGCCATGTGGCCTCGGTCACGTGGGTTCGTGACGTAAGGGGTAAAAGAATCTTGAGGTCATGGGGCTTCCCCTGACCTAGATTCTATCTCTCCGTCACCGACAGAATCGCTGATTAATGCCTACAGTTCAAAATAGTCATTTTGACTGACCGGAGTCTATGGTGGGTATGAACTATGTGAATAGGCGGGTTCGAAGAACCCTCACCTAAATTCCCAGAAATATTAAAGAATATAGGAAAAAATGCAGAAAAAGTCTGGTGGTCAAAAGATTAAGTGAAAATAAAACCTAAAAATATAGTACGTAGTTATTTTATGAAAATTGAGTAATAATGTACCAGTATCTTTGCATAATTAGTATTTCTCTCTTACTCATTTTAAAACATGAAACCTTAAATTTTGACTAAAGGTCCTATTTCGAAGACAGTTGGAAAGAATATCTTAAACTACGCAAGATTTATGACGGCAAATCTGAACCACAATTTCCTGAAACATTTGGCATCAAAGAGCGTGATGCATTCTATTCATCAATCAGTTGGGATGGCTGGGGTGGAGCCAGTGGACACGATGCACCAATGATAGCGTAAGTAGATTTGGGATTCTGCACGAGTCCGCTGTATGCATTTCTAATCAATAAAATCACATAGCAAGCACAGTGTACACATGGATTCATTTGTTGAAAGAATCTTGGTTCTAGAAATGAGCAGCTATTTTTTATCACTTTCAAAAGTCAAACCAAAGGTCAACTCTGTGAAAACACAATGACATAGAAAAACAAGCTGAGATAAAAACTATAAGTATTTTTAAATCACTGACTTTGTAAAAATGTACATTGTTGTGATTTTTTCTCAAATTTTTTTTTGAAATTCATGCGACCTTTGCATATCAGATCATGCTTATATGTATACATTGTTGCAAACAGATATGATGCTCTCCTTGGTGCTAGAGATGACTGGTGTAAGTTTTGTAGTCATGCAATGTTTCACTGTGGTGATAGTGATTCTACTGGTGTTATAGGTGCATGTTGGTGGGGTATACTTTATGGATATCAAGATGTACCAGAATGCAATTATAAAGTGAGTATTATGTTTCCCCATGGTGATGGCTGTTGTAGCATCTTTTCATATCAGATTGCATATTTCTAAAAAGCAGTGTTTTAGTATCAATCATATACATCTGTTTGGGTAGTTTTTTTTACATTTATTATGTGAACTTATGTGTATTGTTCTAAATGAACTTATGTGTAAATGTTTTACATTGTGATGTTGTACATGGTGTTATGTGTAATGTTCTAAATGAATATATTTGTAATGTTTTACATTACCATTTTGTACATTGTGTTATGTGTAATGTTCTAATTGAACTTATTTGTAATGTTTTACATTATGATGTTGTACATTGTATTATGTGTAATGTTCTAAATGAATATATTTGTAATGTTTTACATTACCATGTTGTACATTGTGTTATGTGTAATGTTCTAATTGAACTTATTTGTAATGTTTTACATTGTGATGTTGTACATTGTGTTATGTGTAATGTTCTAAATGAATATATGTGTAATGTTTTACATTGTGATGTTGTACATGGTGTTATGTGTAATGTTCTAAATGAATATATGTGTACTGTTTTACATTGTGATGTTGCACATGGAGGTATGTGTAATGTTCTAAATGAATATATGTGTAATGTTTTACATTGTGATGTTGCACATGGAGGTATGTGTAATGTTCTAAATGAATATATGTGTAATGTTTCACATTGTGATGTTGTACATTGTGTTCTGTGTTATGTTCTAAATGAACTTATGTGTACTGTTTTACATTATGATGTTGTACATGGTGTTATGTGTAATGTTCTAAATGAACATATGTGTAATGTTTTACATTGTGATGTTGTACATGGTGTTATGTGTAATGTTCTAAATGAATATATGTGTACTGTTTTACATTGTGATGTTGTACATGGTGTTATGTGTAATGTTCTAAATGAATATATGTGTACTGTTTTACATTGTGATGTTGCACATGGAGGTATGTGTAATGTTCTAAATGAATATATGTGTAATGTTTTACATTGTGATGTTGTACATTGTGTTCTGTGTATTGTTCTAAATGAACTTGTGTGTAAATGTTTTACATTGTGATGTTGTACATGGTGTTATGTGTAATGTTCTAAATGAATATATGTGTACTGTTTTACATTGTGATGTTGCACATGGAGGTATGTGTAATGTTCTAAATGAATATATGTGTAATGTTTTACATTGTGATGTTGTACATGGTGTTATGTGTAATGTTCTAAATGAATATATGTGTACTGTTTTACATTGTGATGTTGCACATGGAGGTATGTGTAATGTTCTAAATGAATATATGTGTAATGTTTTACATTGTGATGTTGTACATTGTGTTCTGTGTATTGTTCTAAATGAACTTATGTGTAAATGTTTTACATTGTGATGTTGTACATGGTGTTATGTTTAATGTTCTAAATGAACATATGTGTAATGTTTTACATTGTGATGTTGTACATGGTGTTATGTGTAATGTTCTAAATGAATATATGTGTACTGTTTTACATTGTGATGTTGCACATGGAGGTATGTGTAATGTTCTAAATGAATATATGTGTAATGTTTTACATTGTGATGTTGTACATGGTGTTATGTTTAATGTTCTAAATGAACATATGTGTAATGTTTTACATTGTGATGTTGTACATGGTGTTATGTGTAATGTTCTAAATGAATATATGTGTACTGTTTTACATTGTGATGTTGCACATGGAGGTATGTGTAATGTTCTAAATGAATATATGTGTAATGTTTTACATTGTGATGTTGTACATTGTGTTATGTGTAATATTCTAATTGAACTTATTTGTAATGTTTTACATTGTGATGTTGTACATTGTGTTATGTGTAATGTTCTAAATGAATATATGTGTAATGTTTTACATTGTGATGTTGTACATGGTGTTATGTGTAATGTTCTAAATGAATATATGTGTACTGTTTTACATTGTGATGTTGCACATGGAGGTATGTGTAATGTTCTAAATGAATATATGTGTAATGTTTCACATTGTGATGTTGTACGTTGTGTTCTGTGTTATGTTCTAAATGAACTTATGTGTACTGTTTTACATTGTGTTGTTGTACATGGTGTTATGTGTAATGGTGTCAATAATAATAATAATAATAATAATAATAATAATAATAATAATTTACTTGTATCTATTTACAGTAATAACTGATTAAGAGCGCATGGCGTAAAAACTACAAACTGTCCCAAAGAAAGAATAATTACAAATTACATGCTTTCTTAAACAAATGAGTTTTCAAATTTGTTTGCATGTTTTGGTAGGGCATTCCACAAATTTGGTCCGCATACAGCAAATGCCATATCACTACATGTTACTAAACATTATAATGTAATGTTCTGTACTACCTTATGTGTAAAGTTCTAGATGAACATGTGTTTGATGTTCTACATGATGTTATATGTAATATTCTACATTGCGTTATACTGTGAAATACTTCGCTTGAAATTAATTTTCACGCAAGAGATGATTCGGTGAAAATGAAATCTAACAAACATACTTGTTTTCCTATATTTTACATTCACCATTTCAAAAATTAGTGAAAATAAATTCCATACAAAACATACAAAAGGTTTTTTCAGCGAAAATTAATTCAAGCTAAAATAAAGTATTTTACAGTAAGTAATGTCCTACATGACAAGTGGAATGTTTTGCATGAACCTATTGATTATGATATATATTTCAGAATGTAGAATACCATGATAGAATAGAGAAGTTGGCAGAGCAGCTCTATGAACTGAGTCATCCAAGTGATTAGACATTACCTGCAACAACGTCCTTTGACCTAATAGGTCAAGTCTGTTATTAACCAATGAGAATGCTGTGTTGTGCCAATGTAATTCTCCGGAAATTCTGATAACGCAGGACAAAGCGCAGTTAACACACAATTACTGTGGTCTACACATTTGCACGATATTCACGGCGGTCAATATCCACACTGTATTATAAAATAAGATTACCAGTGTTCGAAAAGGTCAAACAGCCAAATTAGCGGCATTTTAGTGATGATGTCCCAAACATAAAATACATAAAATCTAAATATATTAACACTTTCAGTTTTCAGTTTTTTATCACATGGATATGATTTTTTGACATTGTTACTGACATTGTTAGAAAATAAGATATTGGGTATCCGATATTGATAACTGTTGATGAATGTAACTGTGAATATGTGTCCCCTGACACCCTCGGACATTATCGCCGAATATCGCTTGTTCATGGATCGAGTTGTGACTACTGACATAAACAGAACTGGTTGGATCGTAACAACATTACACTGTTTGGCTGAAACATAAGTTTATTTTTATGTTCTGAGCAATAGTATTTTTGTTAGAATATTGCTAATTATTTAATTTGTGATGTTTTATGTTACTCACTACTTTTACTGCAAATAATCAGAGCTAGTTATTTATCATTTTTTTTCAATATACCAGCCATATGGAAATTGAGTCTCGATAACAAGGCTCATGTGTAGATGCTTGTTTGTAAACAACAAACATACAGATTCAATTATATATGAAAGGGCAGGGTCGCCATAGTGGTTTTCCTTTGAATATGTAAATAAACGAACACATTAGGCCCACATATGCTGCTATTCATAGTGTGAAATCTGTCTTAAACGTGATTACCATACCATCGTCAATGGATTACAGATTATAATCAGAGGAATTGGGGCGTGTGATTACATATTTACATATTTCTATTTTCAAATAGATTACTCATTTATTCTTTGCCGTAATGAAATTATTTACATACGACTGCACACAAGGTCACGTGAGTTACGCCGTCCGCGGTGCTCCAAACCCAACACACGCCTGACAGAACGATGTAGTTTTTCACTTCCCCCAACGATTTTTTGTCGGTACAAATCAAATTTCATTTGTTCAAAATATTTACTACAGAGAGATTTAGTATATAGATTATGTAATATACTTATTAGCAATTATTGTGTGAAATATTGTAATGACAATAAAATTAAATATAGAATTTTGTCACTTGTAAAACTATGGAATAAATTTGAAATTACTAATTTGTTATTCTAGAGTCTAGTTTAGGCTCATCTAAAATATTACAATTATTATTTTATTATTGTTACATCAGACTTGCTTAAAAGTCCTATTGTTTTTTTGGACAATAAAAAGGATGAAAATGGTGAACATAATTAATAGTGTGAAGTTTGAGTTGTTATAGTATTCATGAGCTGCAATTTGCATATCACATGGCCAGTTTTTATGGAACACGGTCTGCAACCTGGTGCATGGTACAGTCAAACACGTGTCTGACCTTTCAGCAAACTAGGTAACAAACCTGTTGCTGATAGTCACTCAGTTTTATGTAACCTATTTTTCCCAATGCATACTGTAACCTTATGACATTGCAAAACGTTTAACAATAACAGTTTGAACAGAAAATAAAAAAATGAAGGAGATGGTAGTTTTCTTTCTGTTATAAAATGCAATATTATCTGCATATTACGCAGCATGGTTTCTGATTGGTTTAATCTTGTTATTCCAGAAGTAGATTCGATTTACTGTAAAATGCCTATACTTTCTTTTTGCTTGGAATTAATTTTCGCTGAAGGAATGATTCAGTTAAAATAAAATCCAGCGAATAAACCTTTTTTACATTCAACTTGTCAAAAATAAGTGAAAATAAATTCAATGCAGAAGTCTTTTTGGCAAAAATTAAATCCAGCTAAAATAAAGTATCACTGATTAGAAACCTAGGATACAAGTCTTGATCATTCCATTATTTCCAATGTTTCATTTCTTTTTCTATTTTCAAAAAAACCAAAACAATAAGACTTGTACAAAAGATTTATGAAGTAAATACAACTTTGATATCCACAGGATATGTATCGGTTAAACAATACCATCACAGATTATAGAAGCTTGGAAGGGTTCAAATGCCATCATCGAATTGAACTTTGTTTTGAAGAGAGAAGAGTAAATAGAATACGTATAGCCTGCCTCTTTTTGAAGTACAGTCATTTAAATAGTTGAGAATGAAATAATTAAAACAAAGATGCATTTGAAAGATTTTTATTTTCACTCATAAAATAAAAGTATGAAATTGAAAAGGGTATAAAAGTTCATACATTCAAGAAATTATAAAACTGTTACTTCTGATTTGACAAATAGTAGTACACTGAAATGTTGTTTCTCCTATCAAATACAGAAGTGCGAAATGTTTGCAAGAAGCCTCCAAATGTCAAAAAGGTTGATTGCATAGTATTTTTCATAAGTTGTGCATAAGTGCTATAATTCAAAATGTTGCGTTGTACGGACACTGTTGATACTTGCAGAAAACAAAGTGACTTATAAAATACTAGTATACAATATCCATCTATAATGTAAATAGTGATTCTTTTGTTTTTATATTTAGTTGAAATATACTGTAGAATACTTTATTTTCACTTGGAATTTATTTTTGCTGAAGGGATGATTCCGTGAAAATAAAATCCAGCGAATATACTTTTTTTCCTATATTTCACATTAAACTCGGCAAAAATCAGTGAAAATAAATTCCATACAAAACGCCCAAAAAGCTTTTTCAGGGAAATTAATTCCAGCAAAAATAAAGTATTCCACAGTACTTTATTTGTATTTTCAAATACATCTCACAATGGATACTCAATATTTACAAAACTTGGTTTTTCTTATAACAGATAATTTTCCTGATTTTATTGTGTTCGCTAGAAGAAAATGTTTCTCGTCAAATTAAATCTATTTACAGTAATCGTGCTATAATATATAGATATCGCTAATATTTCATACTTTTGATTTGCAGTTTATTTTACAGTTAAGTTTTTAATTTAGTTTCGTCAGATGCAAAACAATTTTCATTTTCATACTTTTAAACATTTTTAAGAATTGATCATTCTAGAAAAAAAAGAATAACCCAGTTTTCCCTCACCTGCAAGGCTATTGTGAAGTTTCAGGTGTTTTTACAAAAAATTAAAGTTAAAATAAATGTACATGCCATGATTGTGATGGTAAAAGATTTTGCTTACCAAAGCCTAAACTTGTCAAGATTATTGGATCTGTAAAGTTCAGAATGAATCAGTCAAATAGACAAAATCACCATATTGATTATATACATATAAGAATAAATTATCATCAGTGTTCTGAGAGCGTACGAATAAATATTTTGCACTCAACAGCGACTTCAATTAAAATTGTTTCACGGCATATATACCATATTGTCAAAAAATAGATTCAACAGCTGCAATATTCACAAATATCCGAGTCAGAAGCTACTCGCCTATGGCCAAAATTAACCAAGCATTTATGTGGATTATTTTGTGATTCAATTTTCAGTATCATGGAGCCATCGAGTCACTGAATTGTGTGTGAGATTTTCTAATTGAAAATTTAAAAACGTCTTGGAACAAAATAAAAATTCAATGAATTTATTTCTTGTACAGCCTGGTTTAGAATTTATAGAATGACTTCTTTTTTTACTCGTGTTGCAAGTGTGTCTGAGTATACTCGGAGCATTACATACATTCTTCTAGGGTTACCGATAGCTGTGTTTAGCACACACCTAAAATAGAATTCGATAGAATTTATAGAATGACTTCTTTTTTTACTCGTGTTGCAAGTGTGTCTGAGTATACTCGGAGCATTACATACATACTTCTAGGGTTACCGATAGCTGTGTTTAGCACACACCTAAAATAGAATTCGATACCTATCAAAATATATCTGGTTTTGGTTATGATAGCTAGTGGATTGAATAACTTTCTAGTTTGTATTTTGGCCCAAGAACTTTCAACAAAATATTGCTGACAATACAACTTTACCGGTAAGCTAAGAGAAAAGGTATTTGTGAAACTGGCATGCAGATATTCATATATTTTGTCAATATATTTCAATTTTGAACTTCATTTAATAATGGAAAGAATAATATTGTTTGTAGAAGCTATGTGTATAACTTGTAAGAAATTGTGAGTATGTTTAAATACTTTTGATTGATATTTCCCATTAAATAAAAAGGTAGTATTTTTTCATTAAAAAAATAATATACCAGTAACTGACAAACATAGCAGTATTCGTTTGATGAAATAGTGAAAATGCTAGTTCATGTGTGCTTATATTTTTTTTATGAGACACTGCAATCAGTGCATTTGAGTAGTTCATGGTGCAAAAACTGATCACTCAAGAAATTAAATAAATTCATATATAAGATAATAAATATTTATATATCATATATACACATATATCATATACAAGTCGTGTGCTTAGACTGTATTTTTAATTAAGGCACTCTAAGAAATTGTTTTGACAAACCAAATATCACACAGAGTGTAGAAACCAATTCATTAGCATCAAAGCTCATTGCAAAAACTGGCTTAAAGTTATCAAAAAATACTCATCTTAAATGTAATACATTATTTGTTTCAAATGGACGGATGTTGAGTCATGGTTACAACTGAGTTGACAAAGACTCTGACATGATTGTGTGACATACTAGTACATATATGTTCACATGCATTATCAACATGTCTGTACATATATAGAAATATGTACAATGTCTTTTTTCAAGAGAAAATCAAGTTGTGTGATCAGAAAGAAATTATTGCGGTAAATGTTGACCACTGAGTCAGTTATATTTATTCTTATAATTTAAGTGATTTCAACTGAGCTACATGCCTTGGTTGTAAAATTCCCAGAATGCATCATCTTTTGGAGGAGGAGCAGGAGGAGGAGTTGGATCTTTTGGAGGAGGTGGTGGTGGTGGTTCCTCTTTAGGAGGTGGGTGCTTTATTTTCTTAGGTTTAGGTTTAGGCTGTGGTGGTGGCTCTGGAGGTTTATCACGCTTTTTATCTCGGTCCCAGTTGGGTAACAATGTCGGTTTGCTCTCTTCGTAAAGCCCCCATGCTCTTCTCATTCTGTCACGGAGCACGTTCTGCTCGGCCCAATTACCTACAAGAAATTTTAAAATAAAGAAAATATGAATAATTGAGATGTGGCTCATATAGCAAGGCAAGGGGGATGGGAAATCACAACAAACACAGTTCAGATACGTGCTGAACAAGGAATATTGTTTGTGGGAATCGGGTAAATCACACACGGTAGATGCAAACCAATATTCACCGATGATCGAACCATCTATGTTCAACACAAAACCTATACTAAATATCCAACACTTGAAATACTAGTACATGTGAATCACAGTTGTGAAATTGGTTAGATTAATTATATTCATAATTAATAAACATACTTCAGCATTGTAATTATTAATAATTAGGTTGTAATATAATTTGTAATATAGTTTAATTGCATGAAAAGTTAATTGTCACCCCTATTTTATTATCAATTTGATTGTGGTTGGGTTTCATCAATTCCTGGATCATGTACAATATAGCAATGAAAGAAATGCACAGGAAGCAGCACATGAAATAAGGAATGGACGTTTTAAAATACTGTGTATGGACCAAAATATTTTTTTCTTAAAACCAATTTTATCACAGCATAATTTTGAATCAAGACTCTGAGAGAACAGATAAATAAACTGTACAGCTTGTCTATTCCCATCACCCTGATTTATTCCTTTCACTAGAATTACGTTTTATGAAGACATGAAAAATGAACGACACCATGCAAAGAGTCGGCAAGCAAAGAAAACCAGCACATAGCACAACTTCAAACTATAAAATGATGCAATATATAAGGAAGCAAGATTCAAAGCACACACAATAATTGTTAAAGATCACTAAAAAAACACACATCAGATGTTTCAGCTTCGGGATCCTGTTTTTGCCTGGCTTGCAAGAAAAAAATAATATATAAATCAATTTGTGCAGTTGAGCAATGCTTATTGTTGATGTCAAAGTGGAAATTAGAAAGAATGAGAACAATCAACAACTATGGGGACTGTATTGATTAAACTGAACAAAGGTATGAAAAGAACTAATAACGAGAGACATATAACGTTACAATGGTCTTCAAAAGGTTTTACCATAAATTTTGAGTTTTCATTACCTACCAGGATATTAGTAACAAAGAAAGGCAGGTGTAAATAAACTGTCCAGCTGGGCATGGCTGGATTAAGCGTAGTGCATAATTTCAAATGTCCTTGTGAATTTTAATCAAATGCAGTGGGTTTGAATGATCGATTGTCTGCCGACTGGCAGCCATACTCTTCTTATTTTGTAATACGACTGAAAAATCAAACTCTTCTCTTAATTTAATCGTGATTGTTAGTATTATAATAATTTAAGGAATGACATTTTCATGCAGAAAAAATTAACGTACATTCCCGGAGTTTCTTTAGGTTTGCCGATAGTGGCATCCCATGCTTTCTTCAAACGGTCACGAATAACATTATCTTCATTCCATTTGCCTGATTACATATAAAAAAAAAACACAGAAATTCATCATGACATTGATAACGGAACCTAGATGATAACTTGTATGGAAACGTTTGGAGAAAACTTATCCAAAACAGTGGATCAGTACAAAAAAAAAAATAGTTTTGGTTATGGGGAGGGAGGAGGGAATAATCAAGATAACAATTTCAGGTTTTCATTGAAGAAAATGTTATAAAATTTCAATCTCTAATTAGTGTATGCTACAATTCAGTCATTCATCATTTGCATAATTCTGCTTAACTTGCAACTTATGAATTAGAAAAATAAACAATATCATGTATAAAGAGCTACTTGTTAGTAGTATTAGTTAAGAATGCTGCAGCACAGATAAGAAGATATCACGGTAAGGAGCGTATCCATATGTGTGCTAGAATAAAAGTCTGATGAACTAAAGAAGACTATTTTTGAAAAATCTGTATTAGAAGCTGCGGCTTCTATTAAAATGATACAATGCAACAGAGGGGATGCGGCTTCTATTAGAGCATCTACACATATGAGAAATGATGAATATTTAGTTCTCAATTGTTCAAAAGGAATGGGTGCGACTTATATTAGAGATGCGGCTTCTAATACAGATTTTACAGTTCTAGTAAAGTGCATAGTAATTAATATAGGTTATATGCAAGTTGCATGTAATGCAAGCCTGTTATACCGGTATATATTGCTATCAAGATGTTACAAGCATCTCACTATAAAAAAAACAAAAAAACTTATTTAATAAGAGGGTATAAACAGAATTGAAAACTAAATCACAAATTGAATGTTATGGGTTCATGCCATTCAAAAAAACAATAATTTGAGAAATTATTATTTTATTGTTTTTGCATTGCATCTAGAAAGCGACATTGTCATACGTACCATATGGTTATTGATATGAATCCTAATATGAAAATGAGTGAGTTATTGCTATACGTTTATGGGAATTTCCCTTAGATAACGCTTTGTCCTATGCTCAGTAACATGCGCATGCACAAATTAAATTTGACATTGAACTACCTTAACCACTTAAACATCAAAGCACAGTCCCTCTGGACTGTGATCAAAGTCAACATTTGTCACCTTTCACAAAATAAAGCTGCTTAACCTTTTTAAAATTTTTTAATGACGATGGAAAATTCCACCGCGTTCAAGGGATTAAGAAAAACAGATATCATGTACCAGTACAATTACTCAGTATATACAATATTTACCTGTTTTGGCCTCAAACAATTGCATAAAAATAATTTACATGGAGGCAGAATACATTTGTTGTGTGCCCCAAGACTCCACTCGGTACAAATTGCCTGAAACAACATTTCTTGTGGCAGAGAACCAATACAAAGGCTAAGTGTGCATTTTTCTTAATAAGTGATTGATAAAACTTAACTAATACGTGAAACATTACTTTACAGGATGGTACTTGACTGTTTTGTCAGTTCTGTATATAAACTGAGAGCTATGGCAAATCAGGAAGTACATAAAGACACTTACTGTCGGCATTCTTCTGTACGCCAAATTTTGGAGGATAATTTTGTGTATTTCTTTTGAAAGCATCTTCTGTATAGGAATCTGTGTTCAAACTACGTAATTTGCTTTGAGGAACACCCGAGAAGTGATCGTAGCGTAGGTGATTACTCAGGGCTTCATAGCCAGGGCTAAATTTATTGCGAGCCTTTTCATTTTGTGAGGCTAATCTCTCTCGTTTCTGCTCTGGTGTTTCAACAGCCACCAATGCTTCCTCAATATCGTTGTCATCGCCAAGCAAATCATGGATAATCTGCCCGCCATATTTGTGACGGATATTCCGTGGTAGTTCATTATTACTGGTACGGAGACTTCTCCTTGGCTCCCGAATACTTGACTGTATGATGGGAGAATGGTATTCTCCCTGGCCCTTATTGTGTCGAGCACCATGACCAGTTCTTTGGCTACCTGAGAACTGACCACCCTTTCCAAAAACATTGCCAATTAATTGGTAATCAGAATTATCACGCAACTGGGGATTTCTATACAGATCATAATTATAGTTAGGTCGCGTAGCCATGGTGTTGAATAATTCCGGATGGGCAACATCGGTAGCAGACAGTTTGATATCAGTCCTATAGGGATTTCTATCAGTAATATGAGCCGGACGGAATTGATCCTCTTTTCTACGATATCCAACAGTATGAGTACTGGGACGGAAATACAAGGCATTTTTCTCAACTTCATCAAATTTACTTTTTGCATCAGTTGTTGTTCGCCATTGCTTTTTATAGTCAGACTGACTATAGCGCAGCGTTTCTGCATCTTCAGGCTGTTGAAATCTTACATACTGTTCAGCCTTGGTTGGCTTCCTGGCTTTTTGTTGCGTTGGATATGCTTCAGCTGAGGTCCCCTTCTTTTTTATTTCAATGTTAGTTCCAAATAATGTACGTGGTGCAACAGCCTGTGTTCGCTTGGCTTTTAAGTTCTGGTAGGTTTGTGCTGCAGTTGCCATGGCCATTTCTTTTCCTCTGCTAGGGTTGAGTTCTTGGAGTCCACCAGAAACAGAATGTCATTCTCACGACCTGTGAAAGATTTACAAAAGTCCATGTCAAATAAATAAACTGATGAATGCATTTATAAATATTTGTAAATATTAATGTGCATAGTTTTCAATTTAATACGAAGCATTACAGTGAGCTTCATGAATATTTTTTTTTATATAAAATGTTTTATAAATTTCAAAATGCAGGAAATCTGCAAATAGTTTGTATAACCAATGGAAGTGTATTCTTTGAATTTCAATGAAGCGCAAGAGTCTTCCAGGATAAATGTTATATAAACATTTTATAAATTTCTTTGAAAAATAAATTCACGTTACTGAAAGCCATGAATCTCTTTTATATAAAATATTTAATAAATTTCAAAATGCAGGAAATCGGCAAATAGTTTGTATAACCAATGGAAGTGTATTCTTTGAATTTCAATGAAGGGTAAGAGTCTTACAGGGTGAACATTTTATAAATTTCTTTAAAAAAAAATTCACACCTTCATGAAATTCACTGTACTGAAAGCCATGAATATCTTTTATATAAAATATTTAATTTGTGTTTATAAATTTGCAAGGAAAGTCACTAGCAACCCGAATTCCACTATGGTCAGTGTGGCCTTTATGAAAATTTACATGCCACCTGAATTTGATTTGTTGAAAATATGTGTAAATCTTCCACACAAACTGGCTGTAGTGTAATTGGTGAAAAGATGTAGGCACTCATGAGTATATTATAACGAGTGTTACCAAAATACTGCTCTAACCAATGAAAACTTCATTTCAATTCTTTATCAATTTTCATAAAAATTTGAAATGAGGTTGGTGCAAGAGATCAAAATTGCCATGTGCCCTTGAAACTGCCAAGACGAAGTGTGAATGTGCACATCTTTCTTTAATTCAGAAAGAATTCCCAGAAACTTTTCACCCTTCACTCTATACAAAACAAACAGGTTCTGTTTTTGGCAAGAAACAAATCACATCAAAAATATGTATGTGCGTGTATACTTGATCTCCCTGCAAAACACTTCATGTTCAGTGTACAAATTCAGTATTTACTTGCTATTGCGTGTGTATGTGTAGGGGGAGGGGGTCCCAGCAGTTCTGTTTTCAGTAGACAAATTACACAAATATAAGAATATCACCGGTTATATACAAGTGTCATCAAGTTCATATGACTGATGACTGCCCGAGCACAGGTCGCACCATTCATCGCCCTGGAGCTCCAAGTACGACAATGCTGTTCATTTGTCATTCAATATCTGCTTCACTTCAACTTTGTAATGTAATTTCACTTCTAACAGGTGTCAACCAATGTCGTCGGTAACAATACATACTGTCAGAATTCCAGCACTGATAACACAAGACAACACCCGCAAACTTACCGATTATTTGAATGCAGACGATTTTCTTTCCTTTTGATAATCCCAGCTGAATTACCGCGTCTCTCAGCTGGCTGTACAGATCGAAATTCCAGTGAGATTGACGGGCTGTTGCTACCACCACCCTCGTTCCAGATTATGAAAATGCGTTCAGACTTATGTGAAGAATTTCGAATTTAATAATAATTTTCTTTAAACCAACTATAATAGAAATAATTTTAAACGATAATTTAACCTATATTTAAGGATATAATATCTGTATGACAGGATTAGTTAGTACGTATTGTTTACAAGCGCACGAGGTCCAGGGAACGCCCGGGCATGCACGTCATCGGGTCGCTGTGTGTCTGTGTGACGTATTACACAAACAAGTTATCTCGAGGTAAAGCTTAACCGGCGGAGATGAACTACATCCTGTGACAGGTAGGTACATCAGCGATTTATTTGTTACGAACTAAGTTTATCTTGTAATATCATGATAATATCATGCAATGTCATTAGCTATCATTTGATGTGAATTTCATTTCCCCATCGACTAAAGTATGCGATCGGTGACCCGCTGTGACTGTGATGAAGATAAATGCGACTTTTGTCTAACAGAAGAAATTACACTATATTCCGGGGGTCGACAATATACTGATGTTCGATACAAGTCGCATTATCTATATTTTACAAGCGACAGTGGTACAAATAACAAAATGACAAAAAAAGAAAAAAAGCAATTCCAAAGAGAACTTAAGTTGGAGATGGAGACGATTTTATCTTGATGTATCCACAGAGACATGACCGTTTCGGCACTCGGGCTTTCGTCCAACTTTGGGGGGGAGTCGTTACATGTTTACCATCATTGCAGGCATATGGGAACATCTGATAATAAATGTCACTCACTGATCTGTAGGGTCATAAAAAAAAAACCACAGTAATCTCATCACATAAAAATGTGGAAAACATAAAATGCCGTCCTAATACTTCGACTGTTTTTGTTTTTAATTACGACGAGATAATCACACCAACGAAATCTTTCCTGCTGAATTGCGTAAGTAAAATATGTGTTTGTGTACCATTACTGTTGTCCCTAGGCTTCGGTTATTTTTTTTTTTTATTTTTTTTTATATTTTTTTTTTTGGCCACACACAGTGTATTTGTGTTCTAACCCACTCCAGCACCCACAGGCAACTTTTAGACCGGAATGTACGTCCCGGGAGGCCCCGGGAGGCCGCGGGAGGCCCCGGGCTGTGTTTAGTGGGTCCGGATCTGTACTAGTTTGTAATCTGCGCATGTTCATAAGCACAAAATGTAAACAAGTTCAACAGTTTATACTTTCCATTATCTGTCAATATAGTGGACCAAAGATACTGGTATATAATTCTCTGCCAATATGAAACATTAACAATTATCTCCAAAACAACTGAGACCCTGATTATAAATGGTTTATGGTCCATAAAAAAAAAACCCACAGTAATCTCATCACATAAAAATGTGGAAAACACAAGTTTTTTGCCACAATTTTCAGATAAAATCAAAATAAGAGCACAATTTTATGACAGTTTTAAAATAAAACCTGCATGGCAGACACAGAGAAAAAAAAATAGCATGCAAAGAAAAATGAAAACATAGATAAACAACATGAAAACAAATTTTGCCTCGACCACACTCTTCTCACACCCTTTATAATTTCAAATGTTTGACCCCTTGTAGTGTACACTATTCATCATCAATGTTGGATGCAATAGGACATGACATCTTGACTGATTTCCATCCCCCAATCATCCTAAGAGGTGGATTTTATCAAAATATATTTATTTTATTTCAGTCTTTATATTATAAATTCAGTTCTTGGAATAAGGTTACCATGATGCTGCTCAGTTTAAGAAGAATTGCTTCGCCTTCTATTCTACAGTCCATCAGAAATCTACAGTCTTCGTATCTCATTCAGAGGTATAGTCCACTCAATTCTTTCCTTGTGATTTGTTATCGGTGTACCATATATTACTTGTGCTGGATTTTAAAATCACTGTTGAGTCGCATTGTTCAAATAGTTAGAGTTTATTTCCCTGACAAAAAACACAGTGAGCACATGACATCGAAAAGAAAAGTAGTGCTTCTCAGCTGATCACAGAGCTTTTGTTTCTATGGAAACGACATCTTTGTGATTTCCACAAAATGTTGTACCATATCTCCACTCATCATGTGCGGCTGTACAGTCAAACCTGAGATAGTGATCACCTCTATATAATATAGTGATAACTTTTAGGCGTTCCCGAGTCATAATGTATGCAACCTGTGTATAAAGATCACCTGTCTAATGTGACCACACTTTCAGCATTATTTTTGCAGATTTGTCTTTGTTCAGAGATCAAAATAATAAAAAACACATTTTGATTTCAAGCTTATTTGGTTTTAACAACTTAAATAACAGTGGGAAAGACTTTTCAATGTATATCCACTTCTAATCATAACCCCCTACCCACTCTTGCCCCTCAAATTAATTGCATATACCCCTCTTTATGACACCTATAGTTATCTACAGGCACATATACAACTGAATTGGGGGTCTGGAGCATATTAGGGTTAAAGTTCGGATAGGTGGTGGGGGGACATTAGGAAGTCTTTCATAACAGTTTCATCTTGTTATTTTCTCGACAAACATTATCTAAATGTACAAGTTGGTAATCCATAAAAAAATAATCCATCCATGCATATACAGACCACCTGGCTATAAAGACTATGAACACAGGTTTGACTGTATTTGAAAGTCAACTTTCTGTATTTTTTCAAAAAATGTGATTAAAAAATTATGTTCATATGCATGTAATTTAATTCCAAAGAAATTATAAAAAAAAATTTACATTTACAAAATGTTGCTCAAAATATTGAGTTGCACATGAAAAATGTGTATGATTTTATGGAAACCATACTGAACAATTACCCTTTTAACATGAACTTTTTTTCATGTTCACTTCTAAGAAAGCAAATACTGTTCTCGTCCAACATGTAAACTTTATTCTTAAAAATATGATGTATATTCAAGTTCTCCACAGCAGAGCAGAAATATTTTCCACACCCAGCTTGGTAACTAACTAACATTATATTTCATGCATTCAATCTCAGAAATGTTCCAGCAGCTTCCAGATGTGCTTTCATCCACACCGGCAATCCACATAGGACGTCATTCAATGTGCAGGACAGTGATGATTTCATGGAACGTGTTATAAAAAGCAATAAACCTACTGTGGTTGATTTTCATGCAACGTAAGTTGATTCTGAATCTGGACATGCATAACCTGTGTATTACAAATTAGAATTGTCATACAGTGTACACATTTACGTGGAATAGAATACTGTGGCATCACCAAGAGTAGTATTCAAAGTGCAGGCAATGATATATTTGTATTCAGTGTTATTTCAGCAATAGTCATCGTCAAAAATCCACTGTTTCACTATGTTGTACAGTGGAAATATGCATATGATACAAAAAAATTTAAATATAATATCCAAGAATATTTTCTCTTAGGTTGATGTCAGCATATACTTGTGATAAGCGTAGAGTTTTGCATCAATCTCAGCCACTAGTGGTAATCACTCATTTCTGCTGATATAAATATTTTGTGTTCTCAGTAATTTGGGAACGGTCTGGTTCTTATGTGAATTACCTATCGCAATTCGCGAAATGCTGCATTGACTGGGACAATAAGCAACAAATTATGTATAAATTTTTGTATAGTTGCAAACACTGTGTGAGATTTGAGGACTCCTTAGAATTGCTATGCGGGAATAAAATTTGCAAACTTTATGCATACACCCAATATATATATACTGTGGAATACTTTATTTTCGCTGGAATTAATTTTCGCTGAAAGGCTTTTTGGAAGTTTTGTACGGAATTTATTTTCACTGATTTTTGATGAGTTTAATGTGAAATATAAGAAAAAAGGTATATTCGCTGGATTTTATTTTCACGGAATCATTCCTTCAGTGAAAATAGCGAAAATAAATTCCAAGCGAAAATAAAGTATTCTACAGTAGTCAAAGGCATACTGAGGCATACTGCTGATAATTCTTATTTCTTAATATTTCTTTCAGATGGTGTGGTCCATGCAAGATCTTGGGGCCTCGATTAGAAAAGGTCATTGCAGCACAAAATGGCAAGGTTCAACTCGCTAAAGTGGACGTGGATACTAACACAGACCTCGCCATGGAATATGGCGTGTCTGCTGTTCCAATGGTAATTGCTGTGAAGCAGGGAGAAAAAGTTGATGAGTTTATAGGGCTTCAAGAAGAAGATCAGTTGAATTCCTTTGTTGAAAAATTACTTTAAAATATATAAAAAAAAACATTGGAGCATAGAGCAAACGCGGGTTATTTCCACAATTAAATTTAAAAATGCATTTTATAAATATAAAACGACAATTCCCAACAAATCCCAAAGCTAGTAACAACTCAGTTTAGCATGTTTAGCATCTGCATTGATTTTAGCCAAAATGGACTGTCCCTGTTTTTCTAATCAAAGTTTACGTGAAAAACTGTACATGTACAGATTTGTTTGGAATAAAGACTTTCATATTTCATATACATTGTATAGTTTTAATAGTGAACACAGAAAGAGCAGCCTTCACAAAACAAGCTTTTTAGAAAACATGAGTATATATACAGGAGTATATATATTGAGAAGAATGTGGAAGAAATAAAAATACCCTAAAAGTTTGTAAAATGGTGAAGCAGTGTCATTTGTTGTCTAAAAGAAATATGCCAAGTGAGACATCAAATTCATGGCAAAACATATTCAGAAATTGTTTTCAATAATAAAAGCAAACCATTTTTGGATCAACCATATTTTAACTCTTGATACTCGTTTTGAGACATTGAGTCATGCGTGGTGCCATCTTGAATTCCAACTCAACTTGCATGTGAATTAAACTCTCAACATCCACAGTTACCACGCTACAATATTCTAAGGCCATGTCTTTTACTTATTAAATATCATCTACAGATTGAATGTGCAATAAAAGTGTGCCACATGGTCACCAGATGCAATGTTTCATTGTGTGCGTATTCACATACTGTGGAATACTTTATTTTCGCTGGAATTAATTTTCGCTAAAAAGGCTTTTTGGGCGTTTTGTATGGAATTTATTTTCACTGATTTTTGATGTGTTTAATGGGAAATAAAGGAAAAAAAGTATATTCGCTGGATTATATTTTCACGGAATCATCCTTTCAGCGAAAATAGCGAAAATAAATTCCAAGCGAAAATAAAGCATTCTACAGTAATTTGTAACACCAACATGCACCTACTCTTGCATGTGATGCCGTTTTATACTTTTATACAGTTTTTATGTAAAATCATACCACTGCATTATGGGATATGTTGTAAGCTCTGTATCCATGATATTTAGTCTTTGTTTTGCATGTTGGTAAATTAGATAAAAATTAAAGCTTACAGCCATGAATGATGCATTTTCCTGCATTATTAGATGCAGTACCACAAATCCCAGGCCTGTAAAGCATTTTTTGTTTGTATTCGTTTTAAAATGAAAATCACAACATGTGATTAATCGTGTTGAGCTTCTCAAATATTATTGCATAACAGTTTACACTACAGCAATCAGCTCACCCAACAGAGTTTAAGTGAAGGAATAGAAATGGGCATCTGCTTTTCGCACAACTTGAGGTTCTCTAAATGTACAGGAGTTCAGCACTGTGACACTTGTTAAAAATTACTGTAAGAGTGGATTTTACTGCATCATATACTGCCTACCGGGTATATGCTAGGGCTAGCAGAGGGAGGAATCTATAGCACTGCTTAAGTGACTAAAGTGGGGGTTGCTTTGAAGTCAGCTTTCTTGTAAAACGATTTCAACACGTCATTGAGAATGTGCTAGATTTATTTCCATAGGAGCAAATTAATGCAAAGACAGGCGTTTGTCATTAGCTATACCCGGTGATCTACCTAAGACTTTATGGAGGTGGAGAAGATGCCCTGCTTATGCTACTGTGATGGTGGGGTACAGAGGATAAAGACCACCTGTGAGGAATCAATCTTGGTATTTGAACCAGTGACATTGATACAGTTGATTTGTCATAAAGTTTACCCTGTACCTTTCACTAGCTAATGTGCTGGAGCCCTTCCATGAGTGAAGTTAGTTCACTTTTGGGTTGGTTTGCAAATGGTCATCAGGTATGGCACCATTGTTGGGTTGAACGGCAGCTGCTTAGATGGTCTACACTGCTGATCATGTTCTATTTCTTCTTCTTCCATTCTTAGCTACATTTATTCAATGATTTGGTGGAGTGAACTGTATTTCAGTTTTGCTTTGTCCTAAACAATAACATTAGCTTATCATGTTTTTCCTCATTCTATAATGTGCTATTTGTGATATTAGTTGCGTGAAGTATTATTTCTGTTTCTCTGTAGTAGATTTTCGTGTTGAATAAAATTATTACTATTATTGTTAAGGTATGGCACAGCGTTGTGTAATCACAACATGGCATCAACGTTCTGTTTCAATTGTGTAATAATAACTTTATTGTCAACCTATCTCCATTGAGATCTGGACTAACATACAATAAAGATTAAAAGATACAGAAAATATAAATTTAAAATACAACAACAATAAATAAAAGTATAACTGAAAAAGAAATCAAAGAAAGCTTAGAAAGAACTCCCATGTGCTGAGAGTATTGGAGACACATTAAATATAATTTGAAATTACTTAGCTGAAAACTAATTATGCAAATCAGAACAGATTTGATTGTAAAACTAATGAGGTCTGCGCAATGTAACAAAAACTCTATTTACCAAGTTTAATTGAAATGTGATTAGAACCAAAAAATTATGAATTATTATGCTAATTAGGGAAATAATATGAACAGAGTTTTACCCCAAACTAATTAGGTTTGTACATTGTCCTAGAGCATCTTTGTACTAAGTTTCATTAAAATGGAAATTAGTACTTTAGATATCAGTGTGAAAGCTTAAAATTGGTTAATTATGCAAATTGGGTAATTAATATGTACAGATTTTAACCCACAATTATCCAGGTCTGTCTATTGTCCTACAGCATCCATGTATAAACATTCATTGATATGTGATGATTAGTACCTGAGATATCAGTGTGAAAGTTGGAAATTGGTTAATTATGCAAATTAGGTGATTAATATGCACAAATATTTACCAAAAACTAATTGGGTCTCTGCATAATTCTAGATTCATTGAAATGTGATGATTAGTACTTTAGATATCAGTAGAAAAGCTGAACATTAATTATGCAAATTAGGTAATTAATATGCACAATTATTTACCCTGAAACTAATCAGGTCTCTGCATAGTCCTAAAGGATCTATGTACCAAGTTTCATTGAAATGCGATGATTAGTACTTGAGATACCCGTGGAAAAGCTGAAAATTAACTAATTATGCAAATTAGGTGATTAATATGCACAAATATTTATCCGAAACAATCAATCTCTGCATAGTCCTTGAGTATGTAAGTACCAAGTTTCATTGAAATGTAATGCTCACTACTTATATCAAAAGCTGAAAATTAATTAATTATGCAAATTAGGTAATTATATGTACTGATATTACCATAAAAACTATCAGGTCTGTGCAGTGTCATATGACATCTATGTACCAAGTTTCATTGAAATGTGATGATTAGTACTTGAGATATCAGTGGAAAAACCGAAAATTGACTAATCATTATGCAAATTAGGTAATTAGTATCCACGGATTATTACCAAAAACTAATCAAAACCTAGCATTAGTTCAGAGCATCTATGTACCAAGTTTCATCAAAATCCAATGAGTGGTTGTTTAGATATCAGTGGAACAGTCATGGAACCACTAAAAATAGCTAATTATCATGCAAATTTGGTAATTAATATGCACGGATTTTTACCAAAAACTAATCAAATCTGCGCATATGTTCAGAGCATCTATGTACCAAGTTTCATCAAAATCCAATGAGTGGTTCTTTAGATATCAGTGGAACAGTCATAGAACAGCTAACAATTAGCTAATTATCATGCAAATTAGGTAATTAACGAGCATGGATTTTTACCAAAACCTAATCAAATCTGCGCATTGTCTCAGAGCATCTATGCACCAAGTTTCATCAAAAACCGATGTATGGTTCTTGAGATAGCAGTGGAACAGTCGGACACACACACACACACACACACACACACACACACACACACACACACACACACACACACACACATACAGACACACTAACTGCAAAGACTCCCATTTTGTGCTTCGCACATGGGAGTCAAAAATAACTGTTAAAAAAGTCTTTGACAGTAGTAAATAAATAGTTTACATATAAATGTAAGAATGCATTATATTTTCAGGGCAGCTGGCAATCTCTGTATATTTTCTACGAAAATGTGAAGTCCAACCACTGACGGAACCTTTGTATGCCTCCGGTGTTGGGAACTTGGAACACTACGTTTACCTAAAGCCAACCTCGGCGTTTATCAATCTAGTAAAACTCGAAAATCACGGCGTCATTATATAACGAAAATACACTATTAAAATAATTTTCTTCAGGAGATTCGTTACTTGGTTTCTCTGGAAACTAGTAAATCAAATTACTTCAGAAATGACTAGGCAGTGCTTGCATGAACATGTATTGAGCAATCATTACATAGCCTTGTAATTTAACATGCACTGGTTTAATTTTCCCATTTAGGCGGGGACATTGATTTCCTTATCTGATCATCTTGGGTCAGTATTATTAGAATGCTTTTAATTATTATCACAATATAACAACTACTTTGCTGTACAACACATTCACCATTCTATGAATATTCTTATGTGGTCATCATCATTAAATGTTTATGCATTGCTATGTTCATACAGCTTCACATTTGGTTATTACACATGTACAATAAATTTGAAAATCTACAGAACAATAATGATTTTCAAATAATAAACTAACCTATATTTTGTATAAATAAACTATATTTTGTTTTCTCTTCCATAACAGGAATCCATGAATACACCTCTGCAGTTGTTGGGCGACAGGGAACACTGGCATCGGTAAAAAACGGTTCAATTGTAAGGTCGAGTTGTGTACAATGCTGTCATGATGTTGTTGTACAACTACCAGTAAAAGACGTGCTGTTAAAATATGCTGTTCTATTGATTGCGCTTTCCACTGGAATCAGTTGTGGCACAATCACTCTACTAGTAGGCTGACTGTAGTTGTGGTAAACTTTTGTCAGCGTTTTGTGATTGAGGAAAATAATCTTGAACAATCTTCTGCACTCATAGCCACCTGAGAGGGCGTCCTATCACAAGGTTTGACTGAACCATTGCTGGCGTATTCACAAGATTTAGCGTAGCAAGTATATTACTCGAGCCATGTTAAATACTAGTAGTCAAAAGTGTCTCTTCTCAGCAACATGCAGTTGGCATCAATAGCCCCTGTGCAGCCTCTGTATCAGCTAAGGATGGCATTAGTCTTGATTTTTCCTACACTTGCCAAGGAGCCTTTTACGTTTAATTTATCTGAGCAAATATTTAAAAAATCGATGTCACGTATCAAATGCTCCCAGTGACTTGATAGCATTTTTCGCGTAGATCGCAATTATGCATGATGCCGAGGTCATAGTGAAACTTTGGCACTATTAAAATGTATTATATGACCCACATAAGGCTGTTAATCCATCGAACCTAAAAAAGCAAAACTTTTCTGAACTTCAGGAAACTGTTTTTTTTTATGAAAGCAAAATTGATTCATCATGAATATGAATGACTGCGATTTTAAAGACTATTTAGTTTTATTAAACTATTTAATTTTTGATGCAAAACTAAATCACAAAGCTTGATGAATAAGAATTAATTTATTATCAACTATTGTTGCGTTAATGGGCCTGTGATTTTGCTTCTTATATACCAGTGTCAATACGTGGTATTGTTCGAATCAGTATTGATGTTTTTTTTCACTCTGAGGCATTATATAATTTGAATTGCCGAATGTTAAATATTCTAAGATTTCTGATAAATACCGTTATGTTAAATCATAGACCCATAGAAAAAGCTTTGTGGATAAATTTAAAAACAATTTGAAGAAATGCGCACTTGACTAAATTATCTGCACCAGCAAATGGATTCGTCAGAGACTGTCGGTTGCTAGAACGTTCTAAACTAACTAAGACGTCATCTAGTTGTTTCCACTTTTAGCATTGTTTCTTTGACGACAAACAAGTACAGCTTCGTGGGTCATTATAGCATCAATTGCAAATGTTTGGCAACCATATATGCGTTTTGGAGTTTTCTATTATATCGTGACGTTGCAGCTTGCCACTATTTGAGCAGTAGACCTCAGTCAAAGGGAACGTCAAAAGTAATATAATAATTAATAAATAAATAATTAAAGTAGATTTAGTGATTTAAGACATGTCAACCTTGCGTTCAATAATAATAATAATAATTCCATGTTAGGAACATTCAGAATAAAAAAAAGTTCGTACCGCCATACATCTCGTGCACCTCTGACAATATTCGAGCAGAAGGTCGCTTTCCCTTATATGCATGTCTGGCTAATATGAATATTTTGAATAACTGAATATTTGTTTTAGATGAAGGAAGATTTACCTGCACATTTCAGAGTGATATTTCTCGATATCATGAATTAGGGAACAGAAACTGTAACTAAGATTGATATACGGTAAGTGCAACACGTCAACTTTCGACAGTGTTTTTTTTTTATTATCATTTTTATTTCAGGATACTTGTAAATTGCAAAACCTGTTTCAAAGAAGATAACAAGTATTAATGACACTAACAGAATATAACGAGTAAAATAAATATACATTACCCATGCCATACTGTAATGTCTGTGAAAAACATAATCCAATATAATTTTCAAAATCTTGCTGTCACTATCTATACATTACGTTAAGTCTAATAGCCTCGAAAGTTGTTACATCACGAGATCAATTCAACTATATTCATATTTGACTTGAAATCCGTGCAAACATATATCACATATATTGGTTTCACAATAAAATAAATAAAATTATAATACATTTTTTAGTTAGATTAACTCTTGGAAATTTATTTTACAATATAGTTTCTCCCTGTATTTAAAAAGTTCTCGTTTTCTGTATTTCGTGATATAGTGTGATATATCCTTTTCAATTTCACATATATAAATATTAATCGACATGCTATCCATTTTGTCTTTCAAATATTCAATGGCAAATAAATTGTTTCATTCTGTAGTGGTATTTATTTTGCTACAAATGACAGCCAAGTGTGTCTAGATATATTAGTTGCATTCCGTGTAATAATGTAAGATTTTGTATAATGATTTTCGTATTTTTTTTTACCATTTTTTCTCCCCGTATATCAAAATCCGCGAAAGTTTACAGAGTAAATATGAATAATAAAATCGTTTTAAAATCGATTTGTACACATCTCGACAGACAGTGATCGTTAGTATACTCATGGAAGTATCATGCATTATGTACAAGAAATGTACACTATTCTCCCTTAAACTTGACATTGTAATTTGTGATACCGACAATGTTATCAGACAATCGAGTGTGTATTCTATGGATGTTATTCCATGGAGTATCTCAATGAAGTACTTAAATATGATGAGACAAGATTATATGGTTCATAAAAGCCATACAAAAAACAATGTAGTAATCGATGATGGGTAGCCTGAATAAAATGGTAGCTGTGGCGGCCATTTTATCAACCCCAAGTCATTTTTTGAGTTGATCAATACACAATAAATTACTCGTAGAGTTATTGTTACTCCAAACCGCAAACAACAATAATCCGCCAATGACTTAAACATTGCGTAAAACCACTACTTACATGTATTATCTTTTCTCTCTCTGTATTTCAAAATCTGTGAAGATTTTTAAATTTAAATACAATATTTACAGACTAAATACGTATGTGTATTCTATGGATGTTGTTCCATGGAGTATCTTAATAAAGTCTTTAAATATGATGAGACAACATTATTCAGAGTCATATTGTTTGTGAGTCATAACATCCATGAAATTAATGCGGTAATCAATGGGTACCCCCAAAACCATTAATACGCCAGAACCTTTTTTGAGTTTATAAATACACACTAAATTACTCGTACAGGTATTGTAACCCCGAACCGCACACAACTATAATCCGTTAATGACTGAAACATTGCGCTAAAAACAATTGTTCTCACACTGATAGGAACAAATATTAAAAAGGTGCTATATTCCTGAAACACAAATCCGGAAGTTCATCAATATGAACACTCGGATTTGATGTTGATCAACTTTAATCCCGAGCAACGCGAGATGTGCAACATTCTTCCGTAGTGTCATTGAGTTTTCAACAAGAAAGACAACAAGTATGCATTTTGCATTTTGTGTCTATTGATGGTCATCGTAATTTCAGTAACCCATTTACAAATGTCGAATTTATCTTCATTTCAATTTTAGTAATGTAGTAAGAAATCTCAGTTAAATGAGAAGGGGTTATATGACTATTATTCGATTTTATCATTTTGTCGCATCACATTAATTTCTTTATTTGTTAATATAATATAACTGTTATTACTTGTCATGTTAGTCGTTTTTGGCACTGTTAAAAGTGAATTAAATAGTTTCCTTTTAAACACTGTCATTATTTATATGGATATCTATTAGTCATTAATAAGTCTGATAAGTGTATGTATTATGGAGACGCAGTGAAGTGAAACATTCAACATAAGAAGTTAATCAGTCATTTTTTCGCGACCACATCTTCTTCATCAGAATAGAACCAATATTTTCCATTTTCTTGTACCGAGTTTTCTCTTAAAAACTGTAACACCTTTTCTAGATGACCATGTGGGGCAGACATTCTAAAATCCCGTCTTTGAATAAGAAAATCAAGCAACAAATTTCCAACTACAGAAGATTCGTCAAACACGTCAGATATATCATAAGCATCTTCACGATACATGTTTTGGTCAATCATCTGCTCAGAGTTGGTCTTCTTTAGTTGGTGTTTAACATCATCGGACGTCTGTAAGTTTAAACTGCAACCTTCCAACTTTCTATACATCTTCGCGAGTCTCCCAGCCCCAGCTGTGTGAGTATAATTGAAAATAAATGACGCATTATGGTTAATTATTTTTACGATGTCAATCTATTGAACACAGTGCGAGTCAGAATTATCTCACCTTGCCCCCTTATTACTGTAACCACCAATATCCCTCCTGATTGAACGTGACTGTACATCCCATCCAATGCATATTGCCAGTCGTCCATGTAATACAAACTATGTCCAGCGAACACAAGATGAAATGACCCATCGCGTACATCGTCTGATACTCTGTGGTCCTTTTGATAGTTTTCAAACGTTTGAATGTGCCACTCAAAACTCACACCGGGAAATTCCTTTGTGATCTTTGCCGCTTTTATCTTAAACTCATCAATCGGTTTCTGTGCAGGTTCGACCACGGTGATATGTATACTACTATGTCTCTTTAACAGATGTTGGATTATCAGACACTCTCTGTAACCTAAACAAAGAAAACGAATCACTACATACAGTAGTTTGATGGTTACGAACATAATACTTATTTAAAAGTTTAAAAGAGGTTAACCGTTAGAAACGCTGTGATGGGAGGTGGTAGAAATTCAGTGCAAATTATTTGTTGTTTTTTAACTAGTTCTGAGTTACTAGTAGATCTCTGTGCTCACAACGTTGTTTCTCCATTATATTTTCGGTAGTTTTGTCACACAATTTTTGTGTGTGCAGATTTTTTGTTTTTTAAAGAAAAAAAATATACCTTCAGACTTTCCAATGGCCAAACTTTACAAAAAATTACCTGCACCAGCTCCGATTGTTAGCATTCGTATTTCTTCATCGGCGTTGAATTGAAATTGTGCTAGAAGTCCTGCCCATTGCCTATTCCACATATCAGCACCTTCACACTTTGCTTTCGCCAAAAATATGTTGAAGCATTTGAAATAATAGTTGACATCTTCGTAAATGCTTGTTTTGTATGACATAGTGAGGTGTTATCTGTAATGGAGAGGAGCTACGTGTAAAATAGAGAACCATGTGACTATATATAATTTAATTTGTGTTTGTGTAGGTTTAAAAAAAAAACTGGCGAATGTAGTGCCTATTTTTGTGAATTTATTTTTGGTGTAGTAATAATCGTTTTTTTTTTTTTTTTTTGGCTAATCTAATGCTGAACCTTTCACGGTCGTTCCAGCGAGTCAATATAGTGTGGTATTCTAAATGTTTACATTTATTTCTAGCAATTTACATGAATTTCAGTGGGGGAGATTTCAGTGAGAGCAGTATTAATAAACAATAAACATTGGATGCAATGGTCGTCGAAATTTCGCTGTAGGCGAGAGCCACGAGACTCCACTGTCTCAAATACTATGGTTACATACATCTTCTTGTTTTAGTGACAAGAGCGCGTATTATCCGCCTCTAATGTAGAATGGCGGAGGCAAATCCATACGAAATTACCGTGAATCATTTTATCTTTTAACCCGACTTATTCAATCCTACTTTAGCAGCGCGTGTTTGAATTCCTTAAGTCCCATAACGGGACGCGGCGCGACGAGCACCGCCCTTCAAAGCAGATAACATTCCAGGACCTACAATTATCCCAGCGAGACATTGTCAGCTTCATTGCTTTGCTCATCGTCCGCCTGCACGGTGTTGTTTCGTTCGGATATTCCTCCCCGTACAACACCGTGAGGTAATTCTATTCATAACCGTGTATGTCACGTGGTTGCGCGATAGAAAGTTTACCGACCAATAGAAAGCTTTGTTACAATGACTGCCAGAAACGGCTGGAGCTTTGCATTCCTGATGTCTTCGGCTTCATTTCTGTCAATATATGTTGCAGTGACATCATGAACTTTGAGGTATAACACCTACTCTTCTATAATACTCAACAGTGGTGACAACACTATTACCACGCTCGACAGTCGCAAGGCCGGTAAAGCATAATAACATAAGGATTTACTATTTCCAGTGCGACTAAAAACGAGCACATCAGACACGGCACTAAGTATAGTTTGAATAGCTTTAGTCTGAATATCAGTGAGTTGCATGATGTATGGATATCGTCGCTGTATTGCCTTGACATCCAAGCCAACACAGCTTCCACTGTGCGCAGCGAAATTTATTCTCGAGTCAGACATTTTCACCGCCTAGCAATCATCATGGTGAAAACAAAGTCCGATAAATTCTAAGAAAACGGTATTTTGGGATGGTCGTTGACACCTCTGAACAGTGTAACAAGATTACCCCTACATATGCAACATATTTAAATTTGGTTGTTTAGGATTTCTTCAAAGTTAAGGTCGTGCTGTTTTCTCAAATTTAGTCGTTTTCACCGGCTTTTCGACCGGTACTTCACAGCAGCTCGCGCATAGCCCATAGAAATACATGGCAGAGTGGAGCGCGTGGGGCTTCTCGTGATGAATTTGATAGCTTGGCCAAGCGCGTTGAAGAAAGAAGCAATATGATTGGCTGTTGGTAAATTGATTCTAAACTGTGAGGGCATTGTCACATACACATATTCCTAATGAAATACTTCAAGGTGATAGCGGAGTGCTTCGCCGGAACATTCACCTTGAAAATTCAAGATGTGCTTTGCTTGGATTTTTAACTTTGGTGGTAAATAAAGACTAAACTGTTCGAATGTTATGGCAACTGTTATCGCGGAACAAACCATTGAATGACGGCCTTTGTATTCTATGCGGTCACATTTCCCATGGAATTGAATATTCGAGATTACCTATTATAAAAACATACTTTGATACTAAAGCCCGAGTGTGTGTCACATGTTTTACAGACTTTATGAAGCGATCATGTACTTCTATATACATAAACATGGATCGTGTTTCGTTTGTCATATCGAAATCCCGAGTCGTATCATTACGTTACACCAAAACGAAGATGCTAACGAACATTATAATTGTATACCTGGTTATTTTCTCTTCGTTGTTATTATTTAGTATTATACATCTGTCATCGTAACAGGTAAGCCAACGAGCAATAAATTGAAATAGTCAATTCTCTGGGACAACATTTATTCTCGTGATAACCTTATAGTATTTAAACATTACTATTTACAAACAGTATATTTTCCAGTGATGTTTTAAATAATTACATAGGTTTGTATCAATCCTAAGGTAAGGAGTTATGAAACACTTAAGGATGTAGTAGAGTTGTTTTGGCACAATATGTTGATCAAAATTAACTTTGTATAATTTATAATTATACTATAAATTTTCACATCTCTATCATAAAAGAAACATGCTTAAAACAGTGGTCAAAATTAACAATCCACATTGTTATGATGACTAAATTTTCATATTCCCATGTATTTTAAAGCGCGGTAGTCGTCGCGCTGCGCATGTGCGAGATATATGGGTCTCGTATAAAAAAGATGGCGACTTTGACTGTTGTTCAGATCAACGAGTACGAACTGAGACGTTACCAAGCTTTAATTAAGTAATTTTCATGTTATTCGAAGGTATCAGAGGAGTCACCGGCAGTAATCAGTGCAAGTCACGCCCAGGTCAAAACTCATACTTATGATTTCCATTTGAAGAGCGCATTGAATTGTGGGAAAATCAATGTTTATCGACACAAATGCCGCACATGGGCAGCGCGACGACTACCGCGCTTTAAATAATCAATGAATCACACAGTCAAGTATTAAAATAGTTTTAGAACCTCCTTAGATGATTGCTTATCATTTACAATTTACTGGACGTCAAAATATTTATCATAGAAGATTTCATGACAATTGAAAAGAAATACCAAATCTCCATTATTCACCTATTGATATGCAAATTAGTGTATAATTCTGACATCAAAATCAACTGATCAATCAACTGAGTACTACAGGTTACTCAGCAGGGACTCATCAAATCTTTCAATTTTTTTCCAGACACTGCAGATCTTATATACAAGAACATATAAGTTATTATGACTACAATAGCGATTTTCTAAATGTGAAAACGAATACATTTCTTTTCCCGCAAAAATGCAAAAATATAAATTTAAAAGAAAACAAAATGATATTCAAAATTGCTGTGACTTTTATGTTTCTTATGTTTTATTCTACATTTTTTAATAAAAAATTGTGTAGCTCTTTTAATTTTTTTCACAGTACTCATTTGAATCCTCAAGAAATGATTAATTTACTTGGCAGACCACAGTCCCTCCACAAATCATCGTAGGATTTCCACATTACAGTAATATTTTAGAGCGATCACGGAAGTAAAGACTATGTTGACACGAATGAAAACATTGAAAGTACGCATGCGCACTAAAGAAACGCAATGCTTTGTGGGAGAAATTACATCATCGGATATGCTAATTTTATGTTAATGTGGGGGAAAGATGGCAGAACGTCCGTATTTTACCGCTAGCGAAATAAACAACGATTAAGCTGTTAAATAAACAACGGATTAAGGATTAACCGAAACACGCATTGTAACAAGAGATATCTGACCGTTTCATAACCGGTTGTGGAGGGACTGTGGGCAGACACATGAAGGTTACATCTAACATATCATATATTTATAATTAGTATGAGCTTGCATAATATAGATAGTTTGATATGGTTTAAAACAATTCTTCTATAAAAATATTTAGTGTGAATTTATTTCTGAACACCTCTACTACATCCTTAACGGCTTTGTATTTACAATTTATATATATACGTTTTTAACAAGCCGGTAAAAGTTTGATAATTTAATATACTTTTATTTTTGTTAAAACCAATTGCACCTCCTTTGTGTGCTTGGGCTCAAACTTCCTCAAGAATCGAGTTGATAAAATAAAACAATTAAATTAATTGATTTGATTGTGTCACGAAGTATGTGCAAACAGGTGACAACTCAGCTAATTTTGTTAACCAGAGGTTTTTTTATGAGCTGCTCAATTTGTAGTTGAATGGACCCTCGTGGTTATCCTATACTGACAAATAGTCCGTGTGTGTCCACCCGCTACGAAAGTCAGTTATCACAGCGGCAATTCCAATGTCGGTAAAAAAACAATATTATTTCAGACAAAAACGTTATACATCCCGCTGTTGAAACCCCCGAAAATGACCAGTTACTACCAATTGGCGGCTTAAGTAATCAGTTTACCCCTCGATTCTATTCGCCTTCCCGGAATATTTTTAACCGACGACAATAATACTGATTCTGACTCAATTTCGGACGATATTGGCGTGCATAACATTGTTGATATAAACAACTATAACAAATCGGGTAAATTATTCCGAATAAGTGTGTACGTACTTCGATTTGTAAACAAATTAAAGAGGTCATCAAGCTAAGAACTGGTTATGGCTAAGAATAAATGGGTCACTGACCTACAACGCTCTAATCATGGAGACGTCATACATTAACTTTGATTACGTGACTGTAAACACGCCATCATTGTTCAACAATTGAACTTTTTTTTCTGAATATCGAAGACATTCTACGTAGTCTTAGCCGTATACATTACGCACCACTAAACATGTGTCGATTTTATAACAATTGTCGATTTTACGGGACATTTATATAGAAAATTGGTAGAATGAATAGCAAAGTGAACGTACATAAGCCTGGCTAGTGCTTACATGCGCTGTCTCCGGGCAATTCGCCTCGTACCTGACATATCGTGATATTGACAATCCCGCGATTTAGTAAAGTATGAGGGGGGAATTCTTCTTCTCTGGGTTCTCCACACGTGTAAGGGAGGAATATCTTGTCTCATCTCTCTATCGCGTTCCCTTGAGGTACGGGATCGGGAAAGTCAAATAGACGCACACAACAAAATACGTTTCAACTCTCGTCTTTAGTCAGTCAGTCGAGTACTCTATAAGACACAGCGCCCAGGGGAAAAGACTACCTTAGACTGCGTCTGTCGTGGTGTTCTCGCCAAGACCAACTAAAACAACTTTATTCATTTTCAAAACCTTAACCAATTACAAAGCAGTTTAAAGACTCTAGGGCGTAACCTTCAATCATACAGCCAATCACACTAAGTACTGAACACGTCATATCTTTTGATTAATCGTTCACTACATTAATAACTACGAATACCAACTGTCAGAAATAGTAGTCCGAATAGCGACGGTTATATGAATTAAATAAAGTTGCTACCTGGTGTAAATCAAATAAATTAACTATAAACATTGTCAAAACAAATTTCATGATATTTCAGACAGCTCAAAGAAAAACAACTATTGAGGACGTATTGTCAATTGATGATTTGTCATTAAGAATGGTGTCGTCAGCTGTTTATTTAGGTGTCACGCTTGACTCAACACTTCGTTGGAGACCCCATATCGATAACATTGTTAACAAAATCAGTAAAACAATTGGGATAATCTCATACTTGAGGCATTATTTACCAAAATCCATTCTGATATTACTTTACAACTCGTTGATTCTCCCACACATTGCTTATTGTATAGAAATATGGATACACACTTTTAGCACTTATATTGATCCAATTTTTAAATTACAAAAAAAGTTTGTCAGATTAATTTCTTTCTCTCATTTCCGAGCAAGTACCACACCACTTTTCCTGCAACTTGGCATTCTTGATGTGTATAAATTATGTAAGTACAATACATGTTTATTTGCATACGATTTGAAAAATGGCCGCCATGCACACTCTCTGGATCATTACGCCTTATCAATATCACATCCATACCATACACGATCAGTAACCTCTGAGAAACTTGCCACACCACAAATTAATTTAAGTTCAACTAAGAAAAGTCAGACATTTTCTCTTGTAAAACATTGGAATGAGCTCCCAACTTCGTTAAAATCATTAACTTTACGAAAGTCGTTCAAAACGGCATTAAAAAAATATCTTTTAACTAATGTATAAATACTTGCATTATTGCAGTATATGTATTAGTATTGTCTATTCTTGTTTTCTTCATTATTATTATTTATGAGAGTGTGTAGTCTCTTTACTTACTTAATTATGTGTTTATTTATTTTTAACTTAACAATATAATTTGTTTTGTGTATCACTATTCACAACAACGTACATTTTAACAGTTGAGTATGGTTTTGGGGCCAGGGACTAGATTAGTTCTGCTAGAACTACCTCTCTGTTCCCCACCAGGAAAAATATATATATTTAATATTCATTCAGATAAAGTTCCCTGTACAACTGTCTCTTTTTTTCTGGTGAAATAAATCTATTCTATTCTATTCTATTCTATTCTATTCTATTCTATTCTATATCGTAATTAGTTCCAAATCACTGAGTCGAGTTCCATCCAGGACCTCGCATGAGCCTAAACGATGACAGACATAACACAGTCATTCGCTAGTAATCAGCTAAATAAGTCGATTAACAGATACGCGTAAACAAATTCATCACAAAAGAATGGACATTTGTTTAAGGTCGCGCTGAACCAAACCGTCATTGATGGAAAATGGCATAGTTACAATAAATACATCGTAGTAACTGATGAGGAACTTATGGACTCAAAGTATTCCGATCAACAAAATGTCAACAAAAGCTATCATGGTCAACACCTCTCTCGACTATATACGCAATTCTGAATAGGCTGCTCGACCGACATTCTCACCGCCCTTCGTGAACGTCATTCGGTCGACCATGGAAGGTACTACCTTGAATGGGTCGACGGATCGGAAACACAGCGGGACCATATTGATAACTCGTAGTGACTGGAGTTGTTACGAAATTAGTCTACGGAAACGATGGCCGTGTGTTTGGCCTAATTCGATACAGCCCAGGGTACTACAAACATACATTCGGACCGTTGGAAATTATTTTTTAAGGATAAATTTCAGACGTGAACTTGTGTGAAATGTGGATCATAGTAAGAATAGTGATGTAAACGCAACTTAACCCCCAGTGACGAGAAAACGCCCACTGAGAGACTCGGTCATTGATGGCACGATTTAATAAGAACTCTTGAATTTGTAACATTATTGTTTTTTTTTTAAGTTTCTGAATATAGAACATTGAGTGATATATTGCGATAATTTACTAAATGAATACACAAAGATCCTTTTAAATAAATTATTTTCAAAACATAATCGACCTTTATGTAATTGAACTTTCATGTTGTCAGTCGATAATAATCGCGTATGGTATATTTGTTCTTACCTGCTGATGGGAGTATTTTGCGTAGTCGAATTCATGATAAACAATTGTGGAACATTCTCATGTTTATACCGAAACATGTTTCTGGCGGTATAGTGGGCAGCCTATCACAATAGTTGGAAATAAATTTAAACAATCGTTTTTTAAAATAAAAACAGAACTCAGAAACGAAAATGGGTTTTAAAAATTGATTCCAGAACTGAAAATTTTTTTTTAAAAACGTAATGAATTGTAAAAATGGTTTTATAAAATGCCATGTTGTGAGTCACCTCGGTTGCCGTAATCTACAGTGGTGTACACTTTTCAGGCTCAGAAGAGGACAACTTTTTAGAACCTCAGAGTGCGCCCTCTACATTCGAAATTTGTTCGCATTGGTTTTCTGCATGCTACGCTACCAGTCTGGGAGCCTTGCCTAAACTGCGAACACTGACAGAAGTGAAATGATTTGAAATTCATAGCCAATATTTCAATAAACGAGGAAATAACAGGAAAACCCCAAAATACGCACATATACTGTAAAATGACTAATTTTCACTGGGTTTAAATCTCACTGATTTAGCATTTCAGGCATATTCAGTGAGTTTTTAATTCACGGTTTTATCATTCACATATTCACTGGGATTTAATTTAGCGCATTTTCCAGTCAGTGAAATAAGCAAAAATAAAACCCAGTGAATAATTAACTCTTTTAACAGCAGTATCACAATGAAGCTTCATTTAATTAATGCGCCTCAAAATGTACGACAGGTCTCCAACGTGAACATTTTACACGGACAACGCCCGGACATATGCGTACAGGTTAGGTGGTATGATGGATATTAAAATAGCTGATGATAACTGTATGACGACTCGACTTGCATGTAAACCCCAACTCAACTTCCGGTGGTAGAGGGCGTCGGCTGGGAATCGCTTTGCTGAAAATTTGCGGTATATCGTCTTTAAGGTAGAAGCCTACTCATAATTTTTGAGAAAATTGGTCATAAATCGCATGAAAATGCTCATTGTTTTATTGTGTAAAACCGTGAAGCAGTTGTCTCATGGCACCATGAAATAGCATGTATTTGTGTATTACAGAGACGCATTTTGAGGAACTAATAGTAATAGTTTTCAAAAATCGCTATGTTTAAAAATACATTTTTGCCACTTTTTTAACCCAGTTTTTTGAAATAATTAAGAACAACAGAAATTACCCCATCATTCACAATATATAATTTTCTCAGTCTATGTCACCGGGCTACAATTTAAGATATGACATATTATCTCTGCCATGGGAAGCTATGGTTAAAGCATTATAATACTGCCAAAATGGCCACTATCCATTATTTCCTCGAAAATTAAGTTGGTGACCCCAACATTTTTAAAGTCAATATCCTTATACTGCTTGAAAGAACAATTTAATTGAAAATGAGTAAGTTCTGGGTATTTGAAATCTTGAGTAAGGTTCTACCTTAATGGCGTCATTGCATTTTAGTTCTAGCATACTAGCGTTTTAGACTGATATGACCATTTCAGGGGGGGGGGGTGTTGTTAGCGGCAACGACGCGTAGTTATTTTCAGACATGGCACTATGGAATCTAATGGAATGAATACACTGTTTACGTCATTTCAGATGTTTACCATTGGACGCGCTCGTAATATTTTATTATTCTTGTCGTTACGTGTGCTTTGTTCTTAGACTATTGTTCTGTTTTTCTACGATCTCTCACACTATTCATATTATCTATGAGAAAGGATACTTTGTTCGAAACGTCTGGTTAGGTTAAATAATTATCAAGGACTACGCTTACCTACTTTTTTTCGTATTATATGTATCGCTCCTAGCAGCTTTTTCACCTATTCTGAACAGATCGATACGCGCTACTTATCTCCACTGTCACAGAGCATAGCGACCTATTTGCATATTAGAATATGTTCGAACTCCGTTACCACAGTTATGTTCATGTCATCTGGTTTCATCAATCAGTTTAATGAAACGTTCACGCCCTCAATTTCGAAGTTGTCAAGATATAAGAATATACAATAAATAACTGACCTAACGCTTTGTGTTCTGTGGCTGTTAACACGGAGAATCGAATCCGTTCAAAGCAGTATTGAAATATTCACCAGAAAACAAGATAAACGGAATCCCTTTGAGTAAAATCAGTGTTTAATATTTCCTTCTAAACTATTTAAGTATACAGGGAGTTATTTCTTTCCATGCCCGTTTTAGTGTACTAGTATCACGTGTGCCTTTTCACTACAATAACATTACCTTACACAACGTAGTCCGCGATAAAATTGTTGGTATTTACGTTTTTTTTAAAGAAGTCAGACATTTAAAAATAGTTCGGTCGTCATATAATTTTTTTCTTCACATTTTGTAGTACATTTTCAGGTGAAAGAACTAACCGTGCGTAGTAAGGCGATTGACCATAAAATTGGAGACCTGTGGCAGAGATATTATTGCGTAAAGTGCAAAGACACATGGGAAGGTAGCTGTGGGTCCATAGCTCTTCTGGTGTCGGTGTTTAGTCTTTGTGGTGGTATTTTAGTAATTTCCGATACATTTTATTTTCTTAAAGTTATTATTTGTCGGATATTGGGATTTTTTTTAACGACACAACATTTCTATTGTTCCTCCCATAGACTTGCGTAACACAAACCTGCGTCGCCAAATGGTATATGGTCACAAATAATACTATAACATGAGGTAAAATAATGACATTTTGCGAATTTCAGTTATTAATCTTACATATACCATTCACTCAAACAGTGTGGAATTATATTTCTGTTCTAAAATACTAATAAGTAGGTCGCTACTCAACGAGATGTAACAAATCAACAAAAACACTTCAAATCAACATTTATGCGGCATACTTATAAAGCGTGCCCTCTAGTGACTGGCGTATCTGTGACGTCCGAATGACGTATTGGATGCAGTCAGCTTTGTTCAAATTAACCATTGTGTTTTTGTCAGCATTCGCCATCTAGAATAGAGTAAAAATCCCTCAAAAATATAATTTACATTAGTGAAGGATTACAAAACAATACAATATCGACACTTTGAATTGTCCGGGTAACCCTTTACGCCACATAAGCGCTTTCTCATAGAGGGCGTGATTTAATTGGAAGGCGTATGAACTTAATCAATTGAATTTCTTCTTGCCCGTCACTAATGCACACTTCTCAATGGCTCATAATACAAAACTCAGAAATAACCGCAAAAATATAAGAAACAACACTGAAATGACTTGATTATCAAGGACGCGGGTCGTTTGGATCCGACGGTTTATTCTGTTCAGATATCGTCGTATGCATTAACATCTAACACATCAACCATCTAAGTTAGTCAATATTTTTATTATTATTATTTGAGTTTATTTATGGTTTTGTTGGTCTTACTTGCCGCTATTAACGGAAAGTAAAACAAATAATAGATGTAAATAACAAAAAATAATAATACAAAATATTGGCACAAACAAATTTCGAGTTATTTATTCCCGGAGATGTTTCAATTCTACGTTTAACTTTGTAGACTTGGGCTCTGAACCAGAAAGAGATGAAACTGCCAGGTTTTGGGTGGCTTCCAATCTCATCACCGCCAGTAATAAGAAGGGTTTTTTAAACCGAGGGGCGCAACTAAAACATATCACTGCACATACCATACAACGAGGTCTCGACAAGTTCCTCTAATTTTTACATAAACATTATTTCATCCAAAAAGTTTCCCACGTGATTGCGTCATATCCAATATGCAAATAAGCAGGGCAGACACAGAGCATTTTGTTTATGTTCCGTCCGTTCCCTACCTGTCTTTTCTGACTTATATGCAGCCAAGATAATCCCGGGTACACGTTCGAATCCGCGTATATCAATCTGGATCATAGATACTAAGTAATATATTGTTCCGGTGACCGACAAAGTTGTGTCTACATTGTGACATCGTGACAATTTATATTACGTAAATACGTTCTTCATCAACATTTTAAATGACAAAACAAGTTGCTCTCAAGAGAGGCAGGATAACTATTCAGTTAGGAAGAGAAAAGTCCGGATCGTTTTAGCAAGACATACCTCTAAGATGAAGCCCGTCTATGACACTTCTTCAAACGTAGCGATCGCTTTTAACAGTCATGCGGGTTCCCATCGTTATATAGCTATATTTCTAATCCTAAAATCGACAATCGAAGTCTTTGAAATTTCCCTTAGACTCTTCTTTAGAAAAGCAGAATGATCCGACTCCGAACGATCCGGCATGTTTTCGCATTCTTTTATCACGTGGACAATAGTTAACAACCTTATAACCTTGGCAAACAAATGTGTCATTAGCCGCCATTGTGCAAATACCATTCATTTATATCAAAGGTTTTTTTTTATTTCTACGCAAGTGAAAACACATGGGAGATGCTACTGTTATTCAAAGGTTACTGAACAATTTATTCGATGAAAGTATATTAGTTTTAAGATTCTGTTGTAATAGAAAAATACGCAGCAGGATGCGTACATGCTACAAACTTTAATTGCAACGCTTTATGTAATCGTTAAAAATGGGACCCACGGAGAGTTGAAACAGCGTGGGTGAATTTACAAGCGTATTCTATCAGTCTTCGTTCATTCTGACCAACCTCTTCCGTTCATTGAATAAATGGTTCTATTCACGCTTTATATAATGTTTTCAGTATATGGAAGGTTATGAAATCAAGATATATAGTATATATAGTTTTTTTTTTCTGCGGTGACCTTATTCTCTATTGATTGAAACTCGGTTATTTGTGAATGGCCACCCACATTTCGTCCAAGTTGTCCAATACAGTTTCACGCACGTTTTTTTAAATATTATTTCTGTACTTATTTATTTCTGTACAAGGTTATATGTGACCGGTATTTTAAACTCAACGTAAAAGAACAATTTGTCTGAAACTTCATTTTTAAAGAAAATTAAAAAATAAAACATGGCAGTTTCATTGATTCGCGTTATGCTAATATACGAGCGATAGAACGTGTTCTCACCCGAACACGCCTGCGAACCAATTACAAATACAACCAAGTTTGGAAAACTGCATTGAGCAACCTTAACAAGCGAGCCAAAACCCAAAATTCTTTTTAGTTTCTCAAATAGTGTCCGCCCCCGTCATCATGTTCACAGTTCCAATTACCATGGTTACATAGATCAGGATAACAAAACATACAAAAGTACGGATACAGAGTTTGTAAGAAAGAAGATACATTTCTAAAACCGTATTACGTCATAATTTCGCCTTTAGATTGTTACCGCAACTTATTGATAACAATTATACTTAACCTGTGCCAACCAATTATATAAACTATGGTACAACTATTGACAAACCTAGATATCTCTAATTTGTTTTGAGTACTGTAAAACATGTCTTTTTAGCTAGCATGTTATTTTAGCTAATTTAGCTAATCTGTAATTTCGCTAATTCAAGATGTCACTAATTTAAAATAAAGTATATTCTCACAATGAGATCGTTGGCACTTTAGCTAAATTTAGATTCAGTTAATTCATGCATGGAGTCAAATTCGCTAAAATGTTGTGCAGCTATTCAAATATGTTTTACAGTATTTGCATGAATTTAAATTAATAAGTTGAATCCGAATAATTAAATATAGTTTAAGGACTAGTTATTAATGCATTAATATTAATTAATGGCTTGATTTACTGCTGCATTTTCGATATATGCAACTTATGTGAACCAGATGGACACTGATGATAAAATTAAAAACAGATGGACATGCTTACATATTATTACCAGCAGTCATATTATTAGAGATACATTTTTTGACGATTCGATTTTTTAGAACACATCATTTCATTGCCACCACGTCTTCTTCATCACAACGAAACCAGTATTTCCCATTTTCAAACACGGAATTGTCTTTCAAAAACGTTAACACTTTTTCTTGATCATCCGACGGAGCACATTTTCTAAATCCACTTCTTTGGACCAAGAAATCAAGTAACAGATTCCCTTCATTTGAAGATTCGTCGAATACGTCTGATATGTCATAGGGATCTTCGCGATACACGACCTGGTCGAACACTACATTAGAACACCTATTAAGATGACTTTTGAGGTCATCGGATGTCAAGAGACTTTGACTGCAACCTTCAAGCTTTCGATACATCTTCATCAATTTACCGAACGAACCTAGGTGGTTGAAAGGAAATAACATTAATTTAACGTACTTATCATATAGTACGATTTTAATACTGGCCATGTAGTTTGGCAGTTTGTAGTTTACCCCCCTGTTGATCATCAAGGACTCCTGGTAAAAATCAAGAACTACATAGAAGAGACAGAGGTGTAATTCCCCCTACAGAGTGGATAACACAAGTATGCCTTAATGACAGCTGGGAACATTGCCCGAAATCTTTTGTTTATACCGAAGACTTAAATTTGTTACATGTTAGATTAGAGCAAATTCCTGTTTTTTGGTGAGTAGACTTATAACCAAATACAGACTGTACGTAGAAAGAACCTCTCCATATTTACTGCATTTGTAATTTAGGAAGAGCATGCAAGCGTTGTCAGATGTTTGAGTTTTAGCTGACAACATCACACCCATGAATACATTTTGATTATATATATATAATTACTTCAGTGTGACCTCTTGGCATACGGTATAGATATTTAGTTATATTATATATCTATTGCATTACATCGTGATAGATACCTTGTCCCCTGACTATTGTAGCCACCAGCATCCCTCCTGATTGAACGTGACTGTACATCCCATCTAATGCATATTTCCAGTCGTCCATGTAATACAAGCTATGTCCAGCGAACACAAGATGAAATGACCCATTGCGTTCATCGTCTGATACTCTGTGGGCCTTTTGGTAGTTTTCAAACGTTTGAATGTGCCACTCAAAACTCACACCGGGGAATTCCTTTGTGATCTTTGCCGCTTTTACCTTAAACTCATCAATCGGTTTCTGTGCAGGTTCGACCACGGTGATGTGTATACTACTATGTCTCTTTAACAGATGCTGGATTATCAGACACTCTCTGTAACCTAAGTACAAACAAATGATCATTGCAAAAAAAAAAAAAAAAAAACGTTTTGTTTTTTAAATATATGAATGAAAGCACAAGTAAGTATTTCTAAACGAAGTTACCTGCACCAGCCCCAACAGTCAACATTCGTATGTCTTTATCAGCCTCGAAGGGGAATTGTGCTGTAAGTTTTGACCACTGTTCGTTCCATATGTCAGCTCCATCGATCTTGGCCTTAGATAAGAATTTGCTAAAGCTTTCAAAATAGTAGGTAACATCGTCATAAATGTTTTTTGTAGCTGAAGACATATTGATGTATATATCTATAACACAGAGAGAAAGAAAACTACTAAAAATATACAATGAATTGTTAGACCAGTGTCCATTTCCAAAAAGGGGCCTAAAATGGGAGCAACCCCCACATGTGATATAACAAGTCACCTCCCGTGTTTTTTAGTTCAGACATATGTCTTCTGAAAGAAAAACATAGATGTGGTGAAGAATGTTGGCCTGGTATACGTTTACAGTGCCTGTTTCCATGGTTACTAGTATTAAATTGAAATAAAACACAAGGAATTTTGATTTTGCAATAACTTCTTTAATTCTTAAGATAGAAATATCAAACTGGTATCAAACTGAAGAATTTTAATTTCTTTTGAACTGTATTGAAATTCATGCTAATTATCTCATTTGGATAAAATTATACTTATTTTAATGATTTTTACAAGTTGCGTATTGGTATTTTCAGTTTAAACATACTAATTACAGGAATTGACCCAATATATTGTAAAACACATTTGTTTAGAATGTATTCATCGAAATTATCAGTTTCAGCCATTTAAGATAGTACAATGCAACACATTTGTTGATTTTTAAACATGCTCATGTTTCATACGCAACAAACGTAATTAAATGTTGATTATTTTTCATTCACAAGCATCATTTAGTGAAAGAAAGACTTACACAGATGCACAACATTGCATCAGAGCACATTATTTCATGAAGCAAATACTTTTTGTTCATACGAAAAAACACTTTAAGTTCATGATATACCATAATCTAATGCATATAGGCATGATGGCTATGTGTATATATTTATCAAGTTGCACAGTCTAGCTGGCATGAATATATGCTTTAAACAGAGTTGAAGTGGGCGATCACATATAACATTACAATATTAACAAACTGAATCACTAATCATCAGTGTCACTGCCAGACTCAATATTATAATCAGCATTGTTGCAAAAATGTTCATGGCACGCACAAAATTCTGAACACTTTATTCCTGTCTGTAGGCACTGACATTTCCTGTTCACATTACAGTTATGGTCAGTACAGTAGAGATGTGTCAGGTCTCGCACTTGAACTGGTGCGACATCTTTAGTATACATGACTGGCTCAAGCTGTTCATCTTCTGTTAGTCTCCATCCATTTGCAATTGGTTTCCAAAGTTCTTGATTTGCAACGTGACTCTGACACCATATTGCTGTCTGATACCTGGCTCTCATCACATGCTGCATGAATGAATCTTCCGTCGGTGGAAGCTGACCAGCTGACTTATCAATTGTTGAGGATAAAACATATCTCAGCTGATCCAGATTTGAGCATGGCACTTTTTTTCTTCCATATACTGTAAGAATTTATGCCCTTGCGACAGTGACATCATCATTCAGACTATTTTATAGCCCAAATGTCTTCAATGATAACGGGTTTCCTTTTATATGATCCACCAGTTTTGTGTAAGCTGTGCGTTTTCCCACCTTGAAAAAACTACTTGTACTATCACATCCAGTCAGGGCGTGTGATGCAGGTAGACTATGACATAGATCCTGTCCTATTTTTTCCACAATAGTGTTGATTGGTATGTACCTCTGACGATTCACATGACCTGCATGCATATATACTGAAAAACCCAACAGTAGTATAAAAGAAGTACTAAAACATCAGTGTCATCACTACGAACTATAATCCGCTCAAAGTTAGAAGACATGTCAATTGCATGCAGTACCATTCTTGTATTGGCCTCCTCTTGTGAACTAAAAAGGTGTGGCAGGTCAGATATGCCAGTTCTTGTTACACACTTAACTAAACAACCATCAGCAAAGGCACCAGCAATAATTATTTGTTGACCACATAGTCAGATACAAAAGCTGCTAGAGCTGTTTTGTTTGTAGAGATCTTCACGAATTTTCGGTAGCTGGGTACAGCACGATTGCCTTTGATTATTGTCGCATACAACTTATTTACCACTTCCGCGTCACTGAGAATGTTCTAGAACCGTACTGTGTCTGGGTGGAATATTCTATATTTTTTTAGAAACTGGTTGAATAGGTAATAGAACACTGTAGGAAGCAATGGAAGGTAATGGAACATTCGAGAAAATTTGTAGTAAGTTCAAGACTCATTATGTATACTGATGTAATGGTCTATTTATAGACAGTGCGGGTATATATAGGGGAGCTGTTCAGCACTGAGATCAGATCGGATATCTCGTTGAATTGTATTGGAGTTTAAGTATCTAGTTATTGGAGTAGTGGAGTTTTACCGCATTATTGTACCTGATTTTTGCAGAGTATAATAATACCAGTACCAGTTGAAACCTCATCTGTTGGTTCCGTATTCGTACTTTATCATTGCCGCCAGGGAAGTCTTTCTGTTACTGTTGCTATTTTGGTATTTGAACCATCACACCTGTACTATACCAATTACGGTAATATTACATTGCGTGTGACATCTGGGGGCTCGTCCGGGAGCAGTGAAGATATAGAAGACAACATGGCCAGCAAGATGAAAGATATGTCGAAACAAGAGTTGATGGAATGGGCGGATGAACTCGAAATGACTGGAGAAGACAAAAGGAAATTTATTTTGGAGCAATTGAGTTCTCAGGGGGCTGACAGACAAGCGGCGAGGGAAGAGAGAAAGGCAAAAATGAAAATAAAAGTAGAGGTGAGGAAAATGGAGATTGAAGAAAGAAAGGAAATGTTACGACTGGAAGCGGAAGCAGAACAGCGAGAAAAGGAACTGAAGCAGAGGTAAGGAAAATGGAGATTGAGGAAAGAAAGGAAAAGTTACAGCTGGAAGCGGAAGCAGGCGAAAGAGAGAAATTGCGAATGGAAGCAGAACAGTGAGAAAAGAAAACAGAATTTGAGTTGAGGGAATTAGAGCTTCAAGCAGCAATGCCGGGGCTCCAACAGGCTGATGTTGGCGGTCAACGAAATGTGGTCAGTGATGCACAGTCACCAAAGTTGCCTGCATTTGTTGATGGTAAGGACGAACATGATAGTTATTTATTACAGTTTGAGAGGTTTGCAACGAATGCGAGTTGGCATAGAGATGGATGGGCCACAAAATTGAGTGCGCTGTTGACTGGTAGAGCACTGGAAGTATATTCCAGGATGTCCGACACTGATGCAGTTGACTATGATCGTGTGAAGGTGGCGCTGTTGACAAGATACGATTTCACAGAGGATGGGTACAGGAAGCGATTCCGTGAAATTAAACCTGAAAGTTCCGAGAGTCCTGACCAGTTAATTGTGCGGCTTAGGAATTATTTTGCTAAATGGGTTGAGTTGTCAGACACTGCAGCAACATATGATGGTGTTACCGACTTGATGGTCAAGGAGCAGTTTATTGGTGCCTGTACAAAAGTAATAGCAAAGCAGTACCTAGTGGAACATGGTCGACAGTTATCCACAAAGGACCAGGTGAGGCGTAACTATAATAAGACTGCCATTAGAAATACTGATGTGGGACAGGGTAGTAGTATCCGGTGTTATGTATGTCAGGGTGTTGGTCATCGAGCAGCACAATGTCCATCCCGCATTACTGATGTCAACCATGACAAAGGTGAACAGTGCCTTCAGTGTGGTGCCATAGGACATGTGGCTAAGTTCTGCCGTAGTGGACAACACAGGGGTCAAGAAAGAAAGAGTGTCAAACCCAGCACTACTACTGGTGCAGCTGCAGTGGTTAAAGAGGAGTCTAATATCAGTGCTAGCTGTGCTGTTCAAATTAGCAGTGATGTGCCTAAAATGATTGAGAAGGACCATTTGTTGTTAGCAACGGGGGAGCAGTTAAAGGTTGTGAATGGTGCATGTATGGAACGGAGTGGCGTTGTGGAGGACAGGACTTTGCCTGTGGGTCAAGGGAAGGTTGGTGACACAGTTGTGACCATGTTGAGAGACACTGGGTGTAATGGCATTATAGTCAAGAAGAGCTTGGTACCAGATGACCAGTACACAAAAAAGATGGGTCATATATTGATGGTTGATCGTACTGTAAGAAGGGTTCCAGTCGCCATGGTGGAAATTGATACGCCATATTTGAAAGGCACGGTTGAAGCATTATGTGTGCAGGACCCAATCTATGAGTTAATTGTTGGGAATGTGCCCGGAGCAAGACCACCAGATGACCCGGATCCAGTGTGGAATGTGAGTGGAGCAGTAACAACCAGAGCGCAAGCGAAGAAATCTGGTAAGCTGAAGCCGCTCAAAGTGTGTGATGTAAAGACTGGAGCACATGTAACAAAAAACAAATTAATCGAGATGCAGCAAGCAGACACAGCGTTGAAGAAGTATTATAATAAGAGAGAACCAGAAGTGAGAGGGCACCATACAACCGAGTTCCAGGTATATGGAGGCTTGCTATATCGTGTGTATCAGGATCGTTCAGTTCCAGGAGGCAAGACGGTACGTCAAGTGGTTGTGCTGAAACTGTTGAGGACTCGTGTTATGGAGATTGCCCATGATTCAATATTTGGTGGACACATGGGGATAAAGTAGACAGAAGACCGGATTGTGACTAGCTTTTATTGGCCTGGGCTACATCAAGATGTTACCAGTTTTTGTAGGTCGTGTGATGTGTGTCAGAAGACTGTTTCAAAGGGATCAGTTGTGAAGATAAGATGCCTTTAATTGATATGCCATTCAAGCGTGTGGCTATAGATTTGGTTGTACCAATTACGCCAGCCAGTGATGGGGGTCATTGATACATCTTAACTATGGTGGACTATGCTACACGGTATCCAGAGGCGGTTCCACTTAAAAATATAGATACAGGGACTGTAGCCGAGGCATTGATTGACTTTTATAGCCGATTGGGGGTTCCAGAAAAAGTACTAAGTGACATGGGGACTCAGTTTGTGTCAGAATGCATGCAAGAAGTATCAAGATTGCTCAGCATTAAGAGACTGACATCTACGCCCTATCACCCCATTTGTAATGGTCTGGTGGAAAAGTTTAATGGTACTTTGAAGAAGATGTTAAAGCGGTTGTGCCATGAACAACCAAGGCAATGGCATCGGTATATTATTCTTCGCATATAGAGAGGTACCACAGGAGTCAACTGGTTTTTCCCCATTTGAGCTGTTATATGGTCGAACGGTTAGAGGCCCAATGAAGATCCTTAAAGAGTTATGGACCAAAGAGAGCCATACTCCTGAGATAGTTAATAGTTACCAGTATGTGTTTGAGTTGAGAGATCGGTTAGAACAGACTTTAGAGATTGCTCGAGAGGAATTCTAAAAGGCACAGAACCGATACAAGTGTTACTATGATCGTAAAACGAAGAAGCGAGTGCTTAAGGAAGGGGATAAGGTGTTAATTTTGCTGCCAACTGACAACAACAAGCTATTGATGCAGTGGAAGGGTCCTTATGTGGTGGAGCAGGTAATAGGCGAAAACGACTATCGAGTGAGGGTAGGTGACAAAGTGAAGACGTATCATGTAAATATGTTAAAGTTGTATGTTGAGCGGGAGACGTCACCTCAACCAGATGGAAGTGAGACAAGTTACTCACCAAATACGGCCATAGACTTGATGAATGCTGTGCGTGCAGCTACAGCGAGGTGCAACGAAGCAGATGAAGAGAATGCTGTAGACGAAGATGATCTTCTAGAGTTAGGAACTTGTAAATCCAAGGAGTCAGGTAAAGATGTTCAAATTGGTACAGACCTGACAGAACACCAGAGAAAAGAACTGGTGGGTTTAGTCAATACTTATGATAAGGTGTTTACTGACTTGCCAGGAAAGACCAAGATAATCAGTTATAGGATTGACCTGACAAATGATACACCAATACCATCTAAGCCATACTCACTACCGTATGCAATAAGGGAGAACCTTAGGCAAGATATTGAAGATATGTTAAGAATGGGAGTAACCAGGAAGTCCACATCACCCTATGCGTCACCGGTGGTGATTGTAAAGAAGAAGGATGGATCGAATCGCATATATATAGACTATAGAAAATTAAATAAGGTCACTGTAACCGACCCTGAGCCAATGGTAACAACAAGGGATATATTTCAGAGGCTACATAATAGTAAGTTCCTGTCAAAAATTGATTTAAGTAAGGGTTATTGGCAGATAACAGTAGCTGAAGAAGATATACCAAAGACAGCATTTGTTACTCCCGATGGAACTTATGAATTTTTAAGGATGCCATTTGGAATGAAGAATTCGGGAGCTACTCTGGTGCGGGGAATCAGGAAATTATTGTCAAGTATGGAGGGGGTTGGAAGCTATATAGATGACCTGATAGTTTATTCAAGCTGCTGGGATGAGCATGTACAAGTATTATCTGAGTTGTTATGAAGACTGAGGACAGCGGACATAACAGCTAGACCATCCAAGTGTGTTCTGGGTGCAACATCAGTAGAATTCCTGGGTCATGAAATTGGACACAATTGGGTGAATCTGAGTCACGACAACATGGAAAAAATTCGAGAAGCGCAAAGACCAGCGACCAAGAAAGGTGTCCGATCATTCTTTGGGCTGGTCAATTACTACAGAGACCACATCCCCTTATTCGCAACTATTGCAACACCCCTGAGTGATCTACTAAGGAAAGGACAACCCAACAAAGTTGTATGGGGAGAGGCCCAGGAGAAAGCATATTACACTTTGCGGGAATACTTATTGGGAAAACCAATTTTGAAGTTGCCAGACCCACAGAAACCATTTGTGTTGCGGACGGACGCGTCTCAGGTAGGAATTGGAGCAGTACTTATGCAGAATCATGGTGAGAAGCTTCATCCAGTTGCGTATGCAAGTAAGAAGTTATCCCATGCAGAAAAGAAATATTCAACTGTAGAAAGGGAATGTTTAGCCATTGTATGGGGCGTGAATAAATTTCGCCTATATTTAGCCGGTGTGGAGTTCATTTTGCAGATGGATCATAAACCATTGTCTTACCTGAATAAAGCCAAGTTTGCAAATGACCGAGTGATGAGATGGGCGATGACTCTGCAAGGATATAATTATCGTGTTGAGGATATTCCTGGATGGGACAATGTGGTAGCGGACTACCTGAGTAGATTGATGGACTGAGGAACTTTTGAACAGTATAGTAGAATGTTATTCGTTTATGATTATACTTCATATTTTATTATATTTTACTGTATGTGATTTTCGAATTTATGTACTCAGAGCTTTATTCAGTTCGATTGGATATATTGTATTGTTGTTTTATTTGAAATTGTTATCATATTCGTATTATTGACGTCGTTGCTAGTCATGTAATATTATATGTTATAATATTCTTGAGAGAGGAGGCATGTCGCATACGACTTATTTACCACTTCCGTGTCACTGAGAATGTTCTAGAACCATACTGTGTCTGGGTAAAATATTCTATATTTTTTTAGAAACTGGTTGAATAGGTAATAGAACACTGTAGGAGGCAATGGAAGGTAATGAAACATTCTAGAAATTTGTAGTAAGTTCAAGACTCATTATGTATGCTGATGTAATGGTCTATTTATAGACAGTGCGGGTATATATAGGGGAGCTGTTCAGCACTGAGATCAGATCGGAGATCTCGTTGAATTGTATTTGAGTTTAAGTATCTAGTTATTGGAGTAGTGGAGTTTTACGGTGTTATTGTACTTGATGTTTGCAGAGTATAATAATACCAGTATCAGTTGAAACCTCATCTGTTGGCTCCGTATTCGTATTTTATCATCGCCGCCAGGGAAGTCTTTCTGTTACTGTTGCCATTTTGGTATTTGAACCATCACACCTGTACTATACCAATTACGGTAATATTACGTTGCGTGTGACTCCCGTTTCTTCACCACGTCTTTGTTTCTCAGATTGCTTGATGGAGTGGGGAATGTCATACCTGTCAAAAACCATTGCAATAGCCATAACACCAAGATTACCACTAATTAATCTTTCTAAGTACTGCAGCACTTGGTTCCCTATGTCATCAAACGTGTTAAAATGTGTTTCCTGGAGGCTTTGTAAAAGAGCCATACCATCAATAACATAACCTGTTGTTGGACCTGTAATCAGGCTGTGTAATTCTTCACAAGTGGCTTCAAGTTTCTTAGCAAGGTCCAATTTATTACATTTTCTCATGGTGCCATCATCATGAAAGAGAGAAGGAGGCACAGCAGCCAGTTCATGCTCTAGTACAGTTTTCAGGTTGACATCTCTCTACTTAAAGACTACTAAAAGTCGACGGAAGAGAACCTCTGAATCAACCATAAACTTATCTTACTTTCTAGTCATCACAGATTCCCGCATGTCTGCAAAAGTTAGGGTTTTCATGCGAGGTTCAGGATCCCGAAAGCTCTTTGATTGTGTACTTTCTACAAGCCGTGTTGGAAGAAAGCTTTTGTGCTTCTTTTTACCATTATCAAGAAATGTAGTTAGGCTCTTGCTTACCTCTGTTGAGGCCACTTGACCCGTAGCAATGTTGATTAGATGTGGGGGAACAGTATCCAGATCGAATGGATTCTGGTATTGTGTAATAGTTTCCACAATCATGCATACATCTTGTTCATCCCTTGAAATCCTGGAGTTTCTTAATTCTTCATGAGATGTTTCAGCATTGGTATTGGTATTGCAGAGTGACTTAAATGCTTCTAGAAACTCAGCAGTCACATGTCTTGTCTCAACCAACGTGAAAGGGCACCTTTGCGCAGTGTTAATCCAATCACACCTCCTTTACTTTTACCATCTCTATTCACAGTTTGTTCTAAGGCTTGGCCTGTTGCAACACCGTTAAATTGTCGATAAGCTGACCTTCGGACAACAAATCCACCTTCACACAGGTGTTTGTAGCTTTCAGGGTGTTCTTACTCCAATGCTTTCATATCTGCTACATACGTTGGTAGATATTTGGCATGTGTATGTCTGCCAGCTGCACAAAGCCAGGGTAGAGTATCACATACTGCATTGAGATGTAGGTTAAAATCACCTTCACGTTCAGCTCTCAACATGTGTAGTAGTATATCACCACCATCTAAGAAGGTGTTCCAGTAACTGTATGTTTTGGACTGTTCTCGACCGATTCTTCTGAATTCCTTGATTGTTTCTACTATAAAATCAAGATGATTATCAAGTTCATTTGCAAGTCTGGTTACTGATGCAACATCTTTCATGACAAATGCGTATATAGTTCTTGTAGCCTCTGGTCACTATCATGGGAATCAAGACGTTTTCCCTGTTTACTGCTCCAGGACTCCATTGATGCAAAGAATATACGAAATAGCGCTTCCAGTGCGAGCTTCAAGCCTCGAACACCCCTTGCTTATTGCTGTCCTTGCATCATTCTTCGAGCTGTGTCAATTGCATATACATCAGAATCAACATACATTGAATGCAATGCAGAATGCGGTTTCAACCGTTTTACTGGTGGTTCCAGATTCATGTGAAATGCACACCCTTGTTGCAAATCTTCAAAAATTATTGCAAAACTAAGTGAAAAAAACGAAGTAAAAATACATGTTGTTTTCACAGTTACTATAAATTTACATTCCCCAAATAATGAATAGACAATGAATATATATGATTTAACATGCACTCTACAACGTATCAGAAAACATTTTTATCATTGATCAATATAAAGATTACATTTAAGTTAATAGAAAAGCGTTTATTTGCATAATATGTTTTATAAGTTGATATGGACCAGCGTGTAACCTACCTAAGTAGTTAAATAAAGGAATTCTCTAAGTGGGATAAACTGTGAATATTATAAACAGAATAAGTAAGAAAGATAAGTCAAAAGAATTGTATAGATAACAGCCGAACAAACGCAATTACAAGAAAAAAAATGTCTAAAGTTGCAGTTCATGTGACTTTGATGTAGGTTTTTCACATTATTAACTAGTTTAAATAGTTGGAATGTATTACTGTCATATTCTACTGGCATCTGGAACAGTAATTCTTTCAATATTACTGTAAGTGTTAGTTTGAAGAGGCTCAAATATCAAAAAATATCAATACAATTAATAAAAACGAATATGCAAATTATCTGATTTGCATATTTACATTTATTTGGACAATATATTCAAAACACCTTCAAATGACACCAATCTGGGATCTCTAGCTCAAAAGACAACGAAGATATTGAAACATCAATGGTGGTAACCATTATGCCTATATATTATTATGTTGCCATAGCAACATCCCATTTATCATTAGTTAAATCATAAATTTTTTTCCACATCCATATTTTCCATGAAGAAGATATATATCTGAACAAAAAAAAGTTGGATGTGGTTTGTTATACCTCCTGTGGGGGCTCACCTCTGGATTCCAGCCCAAACCACTGGTCTATGTATGATTAACGTATTTTCTGGTATATTTAGTATTAACTTAAGGGTGCTTGAATTATTTGAATTATGCCCTTATCACATCAGTTCAAACCTTGAGCAATATATAACTTACAGCTTATGCGGTACAAACTATGTAATCAATTGTTTTTTAATAATAGTTATTAACCCAATGTTTTTATGTGATTGAATAATTTAACCATTAACATTTCTAGACTGTACAGTCGAATTTTTGGTGGTGTAGCTTTACAATGTAGCTGGTTTTTTTTATATAGTATCTAAAATGTAGCCAATTTAAATCCTGAAAAAATGAATACCTGTGGGCATTACCTGAATGAATTAAACTAAAATTCGTCAATACTCTACTAACCTATCGTACACTACAACATTTTGTCAATCGAAATTCCACAGAAAATTCACATCTATCTGTGTTCCGTCATTTTCTCACACTATTCCCGAACAACCGCACCTCTCATGAAAATATATTGAACACATGAATAATTAATAATCGTTAATATATCGTAGTCAAGTTTGGATTTTTTCGCTGCCAAGGTAAATGTCACAGTCACGCGAACATGGTGACAAATAACTAACGCTATATTATTTGATTCCATTGCAGTTTTCAGTGTCTTGTCAGTGTGTTACTGTCGTGATGTTCTGACATATGTCATTAATGTAATTCGTCGAAAAAACAATACATTATCCACGTAAAGATACATACCTTTAACAGCCCAGTCTGCACAAATGAATGGTTGCTTACGAAAGTGGGGCACACGTGATTGACATAGGACTCGGTATTACGAAGAGGGACACTATTATCTACGGACTATTCCCTACGTCACTAGTCACGGCTGGGCAACCCGTGTAATTTAGACGAATAGAACTCGAATCACAATAACAATAGATCAAAATAAACCACTATGGGGCCAGTGAACTCGCTTTGATATTCCCCCAAAGGACGTAAAACGGTCCATGTATTTAGAACATCTTCCGTTCCTTTCATAGGTAAGCACAATAACGATAATACATTGGGATCACAATCTCACGTCAATTCACAATGGCAGTTTATTATTATACAAATGCCATTCAGTTTACATAATAGAGGTTCTACGCAGTAAAGGAATTAAAGTACGAGATAATTGAGTCATTCAATATTTATTTAGCATTGTATTGAGTGGCAGCGTATTTGTGTAAACGAGTGGGAATACGCAGTATGGTGCGGTCGTTACAAAGTTTACGTTCGAACGTTAAAGAAAGGCACGTATGGGCGGATATAAAATCAATAAAGTTCATTACATTTCTCAGTAAATATCCTCAAAAATATTCAGACTAATTAAAACATTTGTGATTTCACTTCTTGAATTTTATTTAAATTATAAAATATATACGTAACAGTATTTCTATAAATAAATGTACGAGCATGGTTAATTGAACATTGCTAATGGGCAAATCAATGTTCAGCATATGAGACTATGGCAATAGTCATGCATCTAAGGGTCACCCTGTCCATGCTGGAAACAACAACCTACATCCCATCACATCACATCACATCACATCACATCACGTCACATCACATCATTCCAGGCCAAGCTTTTCCACGTCACACCAAATTATCTTCATGTGATCTTCATATGGCAGTAAATTCACTATTTCATGTAATGTTTCAATATTAAAATTGTAATCAACGCATCGCTGTCATATGACCTCAATACATTTAACAAATCACTTTCATGTTATATCATGATGAGCTACATGGTTACATATCTGTACCAACTTCTAGCATGACTGGTCGTAAAACAGATGAGGGACACAGTGAAAAAGAAATTGCCAGCATTCGTGTAAAGCCTGTAGAAAACATGAAATATACAAAACATGGAATGTACAAACTTCAAACATGAAATATTCGTCTGGAATTATATGTCGTCCACTAAACCTGATTTGAAAACGAAGGTGGTGATTTATATTTGAGTGCCTTGATTGAGGGCGCACTGAAAGTTCAATTCCGAAATGAATGAAATTCAAATAACACTTTTTGAAACATAATTAAATTGTTAGTTAATTGTTATTTATTTGCTCTAAAAATTAATGTCACCATGTCATTGTGACTGCACACCACATTATATTTACACGTGCTAAACATGTTTATTACAGTCTAAAAAATCACCATAAAGAATTACGGATTAGATAGTCGAACCTACCAATAGTATATCCCTGTCAGCTATTGAAATTTAATTATTACTATTTGATGTAATAACAGAACTATGCGAAACATGTCGAATGTATGTTAAGTGATATGCAAATTAAGTGACCAATCCCAGTAGATATGACCCAAATACTCGTAAAGTTATAAAAAAGAACCACCATTTTCTTTATAATACAAGTTTTGTGAAATGAGGCGTGTACTTCTCATGATATCCTTCTGTCGATATATTTTAGGTGCAAATGCATCCGATGTCTGTATGTGTGTCTGTCTGTCCGTGTCAAATCTTACAATATCCCAAGAATCACTGGATGGATTGGGATGCAATTTAAAACACAAATACATTTTTGGTACTAACCCGCGCATAGTAATTATGTACTTTACATAATAATCTGTTTAAACATTTCCCTTGTCCTTGTTTGCCGAAATGCATTAGAAATTGCTACATGTTTCCTGTTAACATCTGATGATTGTTTCTATTTAGTACTGCACATGTTAATCAGCTAAGTTGCTTACAAATACTGATGGTTTGATTAAATGAACTGAAACTTTGTATACAACTGCATTTATTTTTATCCATCATGGTTAAAATTAATTAATGTGAACATTAGGTATTTTGGAATGTTTTTTGTGTGTCTTTGCATTGACACGTTTTACATGTTTATGTAGGTGTACATGTAACATCATATATGTTAATTAGCGAAATTGAATACTAATTATCGGTTTACAGGTGTTTTTATTATAACAATGTTTATTTCTCAATTGGATTGAACTTTGTACATTGTTCTCAAATCTCAAGTTTTCCATTATAACACATGTCACCATATCGACAGTGAATCACGTACATGTTGCTTTCCCACGATGTTTGTTAAGCAATGGATTCTATTGAATGTGTTAAGTTTATAAATATACTGTGGTAAGCAATTACTAGGCTATTCACCCACGAGAGTCGAGACCTAGAAACTATTTGTATTAACCTAATGTGTATTCCTTTGGGTCGAACCTGTTATTTCTACAGTGTAAGAGTTATCCGACACACTGATTAGAATTCCTACACTTTCTCACTCCTACGTGCATTTCATAATACTATCACCGACAATACAGGCATTTGCCATTTCAAGTTCTCTAGTTTCTTACTTCATTGTCAATATACAATGGCTAGGTAACACGCTGCTTAGGTGAACTGAAATATTTAAAATTGTATGGTCGGTTGATTATTGATCCAAGATTTCCATTGTGTGGAATAAAGATTGTAGTATAAGGCAAAATAATACTGAATAGGAGTGTGCTCATTAACTCATGATCAGTTACAAGTTATGCCTGGTCGCATCCTGACAATGTTGTATACTCAAATAAACAAATACGCAAGAACAATGTTTTAACATTATTAAATTCAGAATCATAGCCTACTACATTCATGGATTGCTGTGGTGTCATGTAATGCTTGTGTTATTTAATTTAAGTACAGTATTCTTTTATTATTTCTATTTTATATTATTTTTACGCGGGACGTAAAAAGGTCATTAAGCAGGAGCAGGAAAATGGAAGATAGTATTGGGTCACAATATAATTTTCTGGTAGTTGATTAGTAGCAAAACACGGAGAAAGCTCTAACCAAGTGGAAACTACATAAACCAAGGTTTTCCAGGCTCAAATACTTTATACTCGGGATCATATACATTAATGTTTTTTTAATGTTTTTGTGCCCGATGACAGTTCTGAACATTGAATGTCACTATTGTCTCACCTAACCTTTATTTGTATGTGCACGTTGCAAGTGCTCATACATAGAGCATTTTTACCATAGAAGCTGACAGGGCTGTGTGGCCATCTCTCTATATCAAATTTAATGTTCTATTCTAGCGTCAACCAGGCTGGGTCGAACACAAACACCTGCAGGCCTTAAAGGGCGATAGTCGTCGCGCCACGCATGTGCGATATATATGGGTCTCATATAAACAAAGATGGCGACTTTGACTGTTGGGCAGATAAACGAGTACAAACTGAGACGTTACCAAGCTTTAACTAGGTACTTTTCAGGTGATTGAAAGGAGTCACCGGCGTTAATCAGTGCAAGTCGCGCCCAGGTCAAACCTTATACCTTGAATTCCATTTGAATTATGGAAAAATGAATTTTTATCAACACAAATATCGCAAATGCGCAGCGCGACGACCACAAAGTCGCATTCATTAGTGAATGAATTTCGGCCAGTGGAATTGGCCTAACCATTGAGTCTGTGACACACTCACCCAGGGTAGGGGTCGACCCCGTTTAAACTTGGGTCTACCGATCATGAGTCTGATGCAACAACTACTATGCTACCAGTGACTGGTCATATACATCAATGTTAACAAGTAATGGAATGGTAACCTTATTCGAACCATCAATGTGGAGGGCGACTGCGTGATTGTTTATTAGAAAATGACATCATCAGGGGAACGTTTTCAAAGTCAATTAACAAGATTACAAGACCTCGCTGGACAGGGTAACCAAAAGCCAGATTTATCACATACTCCTTAATAATCAATGAGGTTATTTGCAAAATTCAAGAAGCAATATAAGTAACCTATAACTGCCCGTGGGATATGACATAAATATGATATAAACGGGAAAAAAAAGACTCATCAAAGTTGAATTTTTTTCGAATCAGGTTTACTAGACACTATTGTTCACCCAATAGCCTTCCACCCGCCTTCCAATTGGTTAGGAAATAAGTTGCAAACCTAACTTTAGTTGAGGTCTATGATTAATTAATTTGTGAATATTTAATACATATACTTGTGATAGTTGTGTTTAGATATGTATACATAACAAAATAAATCAATGAAGGCGTCATTCATGATTAATTTTCAAGTGTCATGTCATGAATTTGTTTTTGCGTATCTGTTGACCGACTTAATTAGCTGATTATTAGCTGAATTGCTGTGTTGTGTCTGTCATCGTTCAGGCCTATTTGAAGTTTTGGACGGAACTTGGCTCAGTGATTTGGAACTAGTTACCAGATAACCGCCGCCATTCTGACTAAGATTCTGACAGTTGATTTCCATAGTTATTAATGTAGTGAACGATTAATCAAAAGATATGACGTATTCAGTACTTAGTGTGATTGGCTTTATGATTGAAGGTTACGCCCTAGAGTCTTTTTACTGCATTGTAATTGGTTAGAGTTTTGAAAATGAATAAAGAGAGTTTGAGTTGGTCTTGGGGAGCACAGCACGATAGACGCAGTAGAGAGAGAGTGCAGTCCTGGGCAGTCGAGAGTCCAGTCCAGGGGCGAGCCTTGAGGCAGTCCAGTTTTGGGCGAGTCTTGGTTCAGCCTTGTGAGAGTCTTGGGGACTTTTCCCCAGGGCGCTGTGTCTTATAGAGTGCTCCAAAAGATCGACTAAGACGAGAGCTGAAACGTATTTCGTTGTGTGTGTCTTATTTGACTGTAAAGCTTAACTGGCTTTCCCGATCCCGTACCTCAAGGGGACGAGATAGAGAGACGAGACGAGATTCTCCCCTGACAAGTGTGGAGAACACCCGGAGAGAAGATTTTCCCCCTGATAGTCAGACAAAATTGTGAACAAATACAACTCCGCATAAAAACAAGTAATGTTGTAATGTATTTAGTTAATCCGGAAAAAATACGAATGCCCACAACCCATGAAGCTGATACATCTGGTATTGTTTCTGTAGACTACAATCTCGGACGATCAGAAAAATAATGAGGTATTTGAAATTATAATTATATGATTAAGATTATGCAGCCAGACACTGCCAGAAGTTCATTTGCTGCACATATTTAAATGCATGTTCTTCACTATGATAAATGTATTTATCAGAATGAAAATCAATCATTGTACACTTTCCAAACACGACCAAAATATGTAGAAACACTGTAAACTAACTTTACTTTACCCAATGAACGATGATTAGGCAGCCATAAAGTGAGCAAAAATGGGATTTCAGTATGGAAATTAAATATAGGAACCTTTAGGTTTACTGTAGTAGAATATTGTATATCGAGGCCAATTTCCGAGTGATGTTAACAAGAATATACCCACATGTGCCATTAAAACACAATTGTGGATGTATTCATCATAACGCTGTGTTTTATTAGGTAATTAGGTTCACTGCCTCTCTCTGTCCAAGAGCAAATAGGAACCTGGTTTGAAATGAATGACCCTCAAGCCGATATAACAATCGGGTGTGTTATCTCACAGAGGAGTCTACTTTGAGACAGTATATGACATATTAACTAAGGTAAATATTTGCATGGACTTGAATTTATCCCGGAATTGGGTATTACACTTTTCTAATCGATAGTAATTGTTTATCAAAGAACCCAAGGTGATTAATTGATCTAATCCATCAGGCCATTGCCTTCAATAAGTTTTGAGATATTTTTCGTAGGGACAGTTAAAATCATCCCAGACTCTTTTAATTTTGATATGTAATTACCATATTTCTAAGGAGATAATCAACAATTATTTTCCAGGTTGAAAGAGACGAATATTTGTTGACGTTTATTGCAAAGGGCAGTCGGGACGGGAGGACACTTTGGAAGAGCGATACGATATAAAATTTTGTGTTAAGCTCAAAACGAACACTTTGCAGACTTATAAACTGCTTCAGATGTGAGAGGCGGAGGGAAGTCATAACACCGTAGTTGGTGAGGACAATTCGTACTTTTATGGATTTGTACGTTTATGAATAAGGACAATACGTGAAAAGTTTAAAGTTTTCACCAGGACAATGCACTAGTCCCCAACTCCATCCGTGTTTCCAACTATTTGACCGCGATGGGCATCAAGACAGTTCCTCACCCTCTCCACATCCTTGCTCCCTGTGACTTTTGGTTGTCCCCAAAGCTCTAGGAAAACCTTAGAGGCAGTCGTTTTGAAACTATTGAGGAGATGGAAGAGGCTGTGGCGACAAAGGTCGAGGACTTCCGGGGGGGGGGGTCAGAAGTTGTGTTGGAACCATACAACAAGTGTATTGCATTTGAAGAAGACTAGTAGACCGTGCTTGTCCCTACGAAAAAAGTCGCAAACTTACTGAGGGCACCTCGTAAATTAGTATTTCGTAAATGTGTAGAGGATTATTTTTGGTTGTGTGTCCACGTACTTTCTTGCATCATATAACACCTAGCATCCAAGATCAGATCCTTTGGCGAATGCATCTGTTTTTTGCAAATAATTGAACTGAGGGTATCCATGTCAGCAATATACCTTATAACACTTATATACTTTATTTTGATAACCAGTCTGTTCCTAATCTCTTCCCTCGTGTTCAATTTTTAATCATAATCCAACTGATTGTGGGTAACTCTTATGCAATTATGCCTCTTTTGGTCAACTTGCAACTAGTCATTTTACAATTATTCCACAAGATAACATTTAAAAAATAATATCATGTGGATTCAGAGAATATTTTCAAAAAAAAATTCCATAACAATTTTAAAGTCATTATGAACTTAGCTGATTAAGCTTGTTCTATATCTCAAAATCGCCAAACGTTTAGGAATTTATTTGTATAATTTTCGGCTTCCAAGCTGATACATTTAGTTTATTATTGAATGGTAAATATGAACAGTAATTTTAAAATGGTTGTAACGAGAAGATATATATTGTATTATCAGACATTGACATGTTTATTAGGGCAAAATAAAACTGGTTGCATGAAGTTGGGTTTAGAAACTAGGTACTATGTAAACTTATTGCATTTAAAGCGAACGATTACTATGACAACAGGCAAAACCGCTCCCTTGTACCAGGACCAAAAAATGTTAAAATAGTATAAATATTATACTGCATATAAAGAGGTCAAATTTATTCAGTCACGAGATACTCAAATCATGACATAATTACTACATGTGTTACCATTCACATGTACTAAATACCACCCGTCACATATCTTATGCCGTGCGCTGATAGTACTGCAATGGCATGCCGTTGGTTACCCGTTGACACATTTGTAAAATAGACTCATTGGTAAACGATTAAAATTACTATGACTGTTTTTACACTCAGAAAGTCATAGTTAAAACAGTCTGAGCGCGACAAATTGCCAGAATACTTTTTACCTTCATAAACTGATAATTTTAGTGCGCTCACGTGTGTACTAAGAATTTAGGAAGAATCAGACAAAAAGGTACATATAGCATGAGATGGTAGACGAATACAATATACACGAATGGAATGTTCCAATGGGAATTCCATTGTTTTTAAACTTAAACACAAATGCACTAACATATTATTTTCAGTGTCTCACTGTTCACATACGGTTGCTTAGTTACCAGTAAAACAATTTTTAGCTTGATATATATCTGTGGAAAATTTAGACTTGAAAGGTTCGCACCGCTGACGGATTTCTGTATTTTATTAATGGTGTATCTTCAAATCGGGGATGGTGTGTATGTTAATTGTTATGTCAATATAGGAAGGCTATATGTTTTTCCCGATTTATGCTTTTCCGGCAATACAGTACTAGTTAAGCTACAAACCGACTGGAATATAAAGACATTCAAACAAGTTAAACGGATTATTTACCAGGAGATTTCTCCCCAGGTGTCATCTATATAATTGTCATATATCTAAAATAAACTAAATGTTTTCCATTCGATTACAAATTTCCTGTTTCATAATATCATTAGGGTTAGGGTTATTGATTGTTGATTTGACCAGGACCTTTTTCAGAACAAATATTAGTTGTGTTCTATCGAGCTTTACTTAGACAGCGTAAAGTATGTTACGAGATTTCTAAAAACCATATATTTTTGAAAGCCTGGATATAGAGTAATGCATACTAAGTAGTCATTTGTTACATAAAGTCTTGTGACTAATTACCGGACACTGCAGTATTTCCGACTGAAATTTACGGCATACACACAGAGTCATGCAAATGAATCTCGATTGTTTGAAGGACCTGTTTTGAAAAGTTTGCAAAGAAGTGTTTTTCAGTCCGGTAATTTACCGCTAGTTATCACTTTTGATGGCTCAGTATTCCGTGAAAAAAAAATTTCATTACAAAACCCAGACACATTCACATCATCTTGTGAATCATTGGTGTAAATTTGAAACATGTGACACTAACGTAGTAGATTTGACAGTGGTCCAAGTAAAATAGTAAGATTCATTTTCAAAGTTCAAGAAAAATGTGAAGCCACTACTAAACTAAACCACTGAATGATTTGTTCTAATATTACAACAAAATACTTTAAATGTTGAAATTCATTGACCAGTGATATTGCATATATAATAATACAAAATGGTGCAAATTAAGGGGAAACCTTGTGCATGTTACCAATGATATGTTAGTATCCATTGTTATGTAAACATACCAATCAATTGATTATCCTTTGTCAGAAAATACTGTTCAACAACCTTCACTGACTGCTAGTTTGAGAGCATCTGATTAGACACAATGAACAATCACATATACTCTTCATCTAAGCGTCTTCACAGGCAAATATTATACAAATAATAGCAAAGCTCGTTTTATTTTATGATTCAAACACTCATTTAAGTAGCATCCCAATAACATTCAGATTTGTTAATTAGCTAGAGTTAATTAGCTAGAGTTATCATCTAAGTGTTTTATATGTTTAAAATAAATATTAAAAAACATTAGATAAACACAAATGATACATGGATAAACAAGAAATGAAATCAAAATAATCTCTGTAACATCTAAGCTATAATTATAAATATCATTATAACTAAATTAACTTGGGATAAAATATCACCATTTTCAGTTTCACCACAGTTGTGACAATACACTTTCTATGTGCCGTTTTGGGAATGGCTTGAAAATCAATAACACTAAAATTGAATTGCCGATGTCATAATAATTAATGAACAAATTGGTGTGACAAAGTGATATTTTTTTATAAAAAAAAACAGCCAAGCCCAATCCTTCACATTTCACATTGTGTGATCCGTGATATATGTTATAGAACAACAGTGTTGTACATCTGCCATTTTTGTATAAAATTACAGTAATAGCGTCAGCTACATTTTAGTTAACACAAATTGTCCCTTAATTAATGCAAGGTATTGGGAATGTCGTTGAACATTAAATACAAGACCATTCATAAACAGAGAAAATAAGATTCGGCTAGACATATAGCTCAGACTGAGCTCAAAGACTTGTCCTGCTCCTATTTTACAAAGTTGAATTTTCTTTGAATTCTCCTTTATCACAACTTGACACGATTTAAAATTGTTTTATATAATCCGAACTCCATTGTTCGTGGGATTCATACTGTCAAATGCTTTTGAATCGAATCATGCACTAAAATCGGTCTTTTCGGACTTTCAGATACTATTGTTTTGTTTGAGAGATGTTTGCTGTTTTCATGGTATTAACTATTTTAGTTTCACCTTCTCGTGTGACTGAGAGAACATATCGCGCAACATCTCTTGATATGTAATGGGGTTATAGTTTACACCACGTAGATATATAAAATTGTTGGAAAATCCGGGTAAACGCCATGACGGGTACGTACGTTCTGTCTACTGCACAAAAAGTGACTGCACTTCGCACAATGTTGCAGCTGCTAACAACTCATACAGAATGACTACTGTATTTTCTAGCGTTTGTCAGTATGCGAAGAAATGCATCTTCGGCATGGAAAATATGAAATCCATACGACAGCTATTTAAAAACAATAATTAGGCTGCATCGTGTATTTATTACATTAATAGTAGTAATCTTCAAGACATTAACATGTCTTTAGTCTCTGTGTATGCACATACTTTATGGTGGTCGTATCGACTAGCACGACTCGTGCTATTCAGTCATACAATGTCATACCACATTTTACAAGATTCGTATCAGAGCTTATAATTAGGGAGTGTCGTCGGTAACAGTCTCGAACACCATGAACCCACTAGACGGCTTAATTGTTTTCACTGCCATATATATAATAATGTCGAATAATTTCTTTTAAAAATCATAGTTTTTTAGATAAATATAGATTCAAATTTTTTTTTGTTAAAATTCGTATGGCTGTGTAAATAACTATAAATACCAACCAACCAGGATAAAACATTGCATCATCATTATTAATACTACTGCCATTAATACCTTTGAGGTCACATTACAAAAACATCATTGCTGATTGAAGATATAGTCGTAAACTGTCACAGTTGTTTTCGCAAGCTTGTAACAAGTTTGTATCTATTTTATTCTTGTTTGTTTTGTTTTATTGACAATATCCCTGTGTGCAAATATCGACATTTTCTTAGCTGTTAGTTCAGTGAGAATTCATATTGTGCATTCATAACTTTGCTGAAAATTGTATACCACTGGGAAATGCAACTTGAACAACATTGAATTGCTTGTTTGTTAACGACGACTTCACATACCTTCGCCGCAATCGTGTTGAATTGTGTTGTGTCGTTTAGAAGAATTAGGCTATATGCAAATTGTGGAAGTATTATGGGCTGTATTGAGAAACTGTATGGCTAAATATAAATGACATAGCTGTGGTCAAGATGCCATAAGCAAATTGTTTTTTTTGAACACGTAAACGATCAATAATGACGCAATGTTCTGGCAATTGACACGCTTAGTCAATATGACTCTAACAATGCTTTCGTACATATCCACATCTTGTTTACATCACTCTATTAATCTTAATGAGGGCAGTTTATTTCATTAATGGTATTGAGACCGACTGAATTGATTTAGGATTGAAAACAATATGGCGTACTGCGGCCTGATACCGGCGGCCAGGGTTCTTTACCAACATTGATTGTAATCATATTGGGCGTGTCCTTGAGCATACTTAAACCCAACGCATTATAATTGATCTGACTCTCTTTGCCGAAATTCATTTGGAAGAGAAATAAGCTTCGAAAATCTTCACTTAACAATACGTCCATATAAACAGTGTTATCATTAGAACAATCTTTGTAACTAAACCAACCAAAGCCAATATTGAAAACTGTCTACTTGAAATCGATTGGTGGCGCTATTCTGTTTTTCCAGTTCTGTTGGCATTACACTTCGCCAGCGAGCATTGTTACATCACGTAAATATTCAACGCAATTAATTATACTAGACGTGCATATACATTTAACAACGCGTGAATATGTATCACGTTAATAAACCTAATCAATTTCTGTCAATACATCTAGTTTCAGAATGAGGAAAATAATAGCCATGGCAGTTACAATGGGTATTATACTCGTCATATGTAGTCCATTTACAAGTGTCGCCGCATTGAAGCATATTAACCGTCAGGATGGATTCTGTAACGACGACAATGACTGTCCCACTGACGAAGCGTGTTTGTTATCAGGTTTTGCAACCGATCCCGGTTACTGTGTTAAGTGTTCTACCTTCACAAACAAAGACAATTCAATAGGACGATGCAAGACGCAAGGTGAGAACGGAAGCTTGTAAGTACGTTATAGCGCCCTCATACACAGGAAACACTGAAAACATGCAGATTTTGTTGTTGTTGCATATATTCTTCGCTGGTTCCCGGCGTTCCTTGCGAATGGCAAGAAAGTCACAGGTAACTAGTAATCGCCATATTGTTCCACTTGGCCGGGATTCCGGCCTAAAGACACGTGACTGAGTGACGTAATTTGATAACATTCCAAGTTCTGTTCTGCGTAAACGGACCTGTAATACTACAATAAAGCCATGCTCAACACTCTGCCTGCTTAGACTTACATATTTGAGATGTTTCTGAAATTTTTCGCTGTTTCTGTGCAAATTTTTAACAACAACAAAAAAAAACAGTTTTTTATTCGCCCAACTTTCGAAAGTAAAAACTCCTGGACGGCTACGGCTGCGGGCGTAAGCGCTGACGTCCGGTAACCAAGGGAAATAGAATGCTGTAAGCGTTACTAGTTACCGGCCTCTTGTGGCTTGGTACGTCATGACACTTGAGGCGGGAACCAGCCAACGTGTTCAGTTCGCTGGTTCCCGGCGTCCTTTGCGAATGGCAGGTAGGATTCGTTACTAGTTACCGGCCTCTTGTGGCTTGGTACGTCATGACACTTGAGGCGGGAACCAGCCAACGTGTTCAGTTCGCTGGTTCCCGGCGTCCTTTGCGAATGGCAGGTAGGATTCGTTACTAGTTACCGGCCTCTTGTGGCTTGGTACGTCATGACACTTGAGGCGGGAACCAGCCAACGTGTTCAGTTCGCTGGTTCCCGGCGTCCTTTGGGAATGGCAGGTAGGATTCGTTACTAGTTACCGGCCTCTTGTGGCTTGGTACGTCATGACACTTGAGGCGGGAACCAGCCAACGTGTTCAGTTCGCTGGTTCCCGGCGTCCTTTGCGAATGGCAGGTAGGATTCGTTACTAGTTACCGGCCTCTTGTGGCTTGGTACGTCATGACACTTGAGGCGGGAACCAGCCAACGTGTTCAGTTCGCTGGTTCCCGGCGTCCTTTGCGAATGGCAGGTAGGATTCGTTACTAGTTACCGGCCTCTTGTGGCTTGGTACGTCATGACACTTGAGGCGGGAACCAGCCAACGTGTTCAGTTCGCTGGTTCCCGGCGTCCTTTGCGAATGGCAGGTAGGATTCGTTACTAGTTACCGGCCTCTTGTGGCTTGGTACGTCATGACACTTGAGGCGGGAACCAGCCAACGTGTTCAGTTCGCTGGTTCCCGGCGTCCTTTGCGAATGGCAGGTAGGATTCGTTACTAGTTACCGGCCTCTTGTGGCTTGGTACGTCATGAGACTTGAGGCGGGAACCAGCCAACGTCCTACCTGCCATTCGCAAAGGACGCCGGGAACCAGCCAACACATATACTCATGGTTTTAAGAAAAACAAATGTTGATATTTTGGAATCACTTCTTATCGTATTTTAGGTATTGATAAGAACGATGAGTTTAACAGTGGTGGTTCATCTTCGTGTACTGAAGAGAAAGACGACTGTCCACCGGGGTTGTGGTGTGCCGATCATACAAACACGTGCGAAGAGTGCACTGAGTTGTCCGATGACGAACAAAAGACCAGATGCCCCGGTTAGTACCAAATCTTTCAAATGATCCGTATTGATTAACATGACTCATTAAAAACGCTATGATTGAGGTCACTGCACTCTGCTAGCTCATCAAACCAGGGGACCGTAGGAGAACATTTTGTGTGAATAATTGTTTTTTTTTTCACCTGAATGAAATAGGGAGTATTTCACCTTGGAAATTTGCATATGAACGTTTTGCATGTCGATTGCTAAATTACGTTTTACACGTAACTATCACTAAACGGAGATTTGCGATTTCACTATTTTACTAATTGATTTTAGAAATGATAACCTGTGAAAATGGTCGAAAGCTACCCATCGAATATAAAGGCCGTGTTATATAGTGCAAACATTAATTCATTAGGTATTGCACCGAGCAACGCATGCGCTGTCCCAAGAATTGTCTGTGCCCACGCCCAGTATTTACGTATATAATCTTACGCCAATGAATAATACATGTTTTATAGATTGGCTTCATCATGCGGAAATAGAGAGAAGAAAACAAAATATTTCGATATACATTAGTATAAGTCTGGTGGTTTCATTTGTCAGTGTCAGTATAGTTTATTATATTCACAAACGGATAGCATCAACTGGTAAGTATAGAGTATGCGCTGTCCTTATCACATAACGACAATAGCACAGTCTGACATGACGTCTGTCCGGTGTCAAATGGCATAATAATATATGACAATCGCATAATATAACTCGAACATTATACATTGTTACACGACAATGAAACATGACAGTGACATACTGCAACACGAACACGACAGTGGTAAATGACAATGACATAGTGTTATATGAAAATTACTTATGGCAATTACGACATTCTTTACAGATGTTGAGAAAGGAAACGTTACACCGGTGCAGGTGACTGATGATGACAAGTATAACAGTGTTCTAGGTATGATACATAGTCATTTCGTTGTGGATTTTTGTCAATATATTATTTAAAATCTGGTTTACATAATATTTCATAATTACTATAAATTCTGTTTCTTGACATGTATTATGCAAGAACATAATTGGCTCTGTGTATTGTTTACATTTGTTCGACATTGCATTAATCATATAATAGTTATTAATAGTTAGCGAGAAGGTTTTGTGACGTTTTTAAATAAAACATTCTCTGTCTGTTGTCTCGTTCAGAACAGTAATTTAGGTTATATATATCAAAAGACTAAGTATAGAGGTGCAAGTTCGCACAAACTGGACAGACATTGTTTACATAATTATCACGTGACATCAAAAATGGCGAACCTTGTAAAAATGACTAAGTACGCGATTGCGAGAGCACACTGCGGAATTTCCTGGTGAGGAAAATAATGTGAATAAAATATAATTTGTACATGGATTACTATTACTATAGTATATGGTTTTAATTGAGTGACACTGTGTGACAATGAAAAAAAGGAAACACATCTTCAGATTTTGGAATCCATGAAAAACCAAGATTTGGTAGTTTAAGTCCTAAATAATTCTCTGACATAAATATTGATAAATCTGTTACTGCTCACTCTGGTAGTACTGTAGTCTTTTTCAAGAAACTTCAAGTATCCCCTCGTTAACCTGTGGAGGTTTAGAAAATAAATAAGGTCACAATCTTTATTTGGCGTTTGTTTATACGTAATTCATTCATTTTATGATGCATCTTTTGTTACTATAATAAAGGCAACTATTATTATGTTATATATGTGTTTGAATTATGGATGAAAAAAATATTGAACACATTTACAATTAGTACATAAGTATAAACAATTGCCACCCAATCCTCTCAAACGATTATTCAAAAAATAATTAAATTTTTTTTCTTCATTTTCTTTTCATAATAATATGTCAATTTTATTTCACCAAACATTTTTCAAATTTACGTTTAAAATTTTGAAACTTGCGGATGTAATGCACACCCGCGCTTCGTGTGAAGGGAAGCCAGGTCAAAACATTGGGCATTTTACGTGTGTAGAGCAGCCCACAGAGACGTCGGCCGATCCCAACAACCATATCAGAAATTGTTGATGGTGGAAAAAAATAAGAGTTTCATTTGTGCAAAAAAAAAATCAAACGTGATAAAGTAAAACGCCGATGACATTCGGGCCACACGAGACACTCACGCCTTCGACCATGAACGAAAATCTAATATATGGATGCCAATGCACGTTTGAACGAAGCAGGCAATATTTCTGAGGAAATTCGCGATCTAAGTTTATCGAGCATAATAAAGAGTTCACACATACCTCTTTGAAATTATCGATAAGATATTTTATAAAGAGTAGTAAGCTCAACTAGAACAAAAAAAAACTAGAACTTCTTACCGACTCGAAAGTTGTCCAGTGCCGAGGTTCAGCGATAGTTTACAAACGTGCGCCGGGGACGGTGACATCACTGCGACCAGCCACACCAGAACGGACATATCTCGCATCTAACTCAACCCCATGCAACAAATTTGATATCCAAGTGTTCATTATGGCCCGTTCTTCCTCGACGAAAAAGTACATAAGTGACAATTTAGTCAAAGACGAGAAAACTGCACAAGAAATTGGCCTTATTTACACGTATCGGCAATGCGAGCTGCCCAGCAACTTCCCTTTCTGACGTCACAAGGGGAATTTCTGTATAGCAATGAATAGCTAATGAGGAGCCTCGTTTTAAAATACAAAAAATAAAGTTGCTGTAGACTGAGTTTAAAACACATTTTTTCACTTCAAAAAAATAATTTATGCTTAGAAACATAAAAATTAATAATATTAATGTATCAATTGATAATTTTAGACGTGAAAATAGCAGCCATTTCACAGGCACTTTAAGTTATGCATTGTCCGTAATCAAGTCCATTGAAATGCGTCTCCGATAATCAAAAGACCTATTATTCCGATTTCTATGCAGGTTTGTTTTTTTGTCCCCAAATTATTTCATACTTGGCACCTTTAACAGATTATTATTCTGTGACAAAGCATTTTCTTTAAAAACCCAGACATATTTCGCACCATCATTATCTTTTGATCGATAACTGCGAGTTTGAATGTCCTAGTCCGAACGCACTTGATTTGGCGGCGGTCCCAATGAGTCATTCTCGATCAAAACTTCAACTCGAAAAAAACGCGAAAAACAGTTTTGGTTAATAAAACACTGTAGATTTGCTGCATTATTATAAATATACACTAAAAATGGCCAAACATATTAACCACTGATATCATAGAACTCATAAAGAGTGTCAGATAATGAATAATTTCAAGCTCGAGCGCGAAAAATGAAGAAAACTGCTGGCATTTGAGTCCGTACTCCAGGAACGTTCGGGTTTTCCATTGTTATGCAAACGAACAACGAGGGATAATCCTCTGACAAACATTACTGTCCCACTGTACACGCTGACAGTTTACAAACAAGCTAATCCTTCAAGTGTCTCAGATAAGAATCTAATAAAACGGTTTTCATGGTGAAACAAAATGGCCGATGTTTGAAAAAAAATTGCTGTGTCAGAGTGCGACACTGAGTGGCAGATTTTTCTTTGCCTCGTCTGTCAACGCTTTCTTTCTTTTCTTCGCCATTGCGTTAGAAAAAAAATGTATTAGTAAAATAGAATATTGACTTGGAAAATAAAACGATTTAAAAGAAAGTTGTGCAAAGTTACAGTACTCCTTTCGCACAACCTCCCGCCCACTTCCGCTTTCCAATCACCTTTTTCTCTCGCTTTTGCGACCGCTTGTTGAATTCGACCGTACAATTTCCGCTTTGTTTTCGACCGCCCAAACCCCGAAATATCACCGCCCACCTGCTCGCTCGCGCGCATTTAAAATTCGGACTAACAGAATAATTTCCGAGGTTCACATTGTCTTATAATTGTCTTTCTGGTTTTTATAGATGTTGAACAGCTGACAAAAGTTCAAGTACTTTTTGTTTTAACTATATATAATTATATGCACGCAACCTGACCCTTCGACCTCGATTTGGTTTGGACTGAATATTTTATTTTAAACAATATTCTGACGTGAAATACAAAATGTATTTCAACACAAGTACGACAGGGTTGTCTGGGGTTTCTTTCCTGATTTTTGAGTCTTCGCAATGTGTTTTGTATAATTATTGTTGTTTTCCCCCGATGCTGAAGGACCGTAAAGCTAAATGGCATTTACATGCATGGGCTGAGTGAAAGAAAATATTTCTAAGCCTAAAATAAAACCTAATATTACACCTCTTTGTGTATTTGTTAATTTTACATATGTTTGTCATGACGGTATGTTTGTAAATATCTAGAAAAATCTCGTCTTTCGTTGATAATTTCGATTGTTTGTTTGGAATGTCGATCCCCGTTGGTTTCTCCATACTGAGTTTAGGAAGGGCATCGATCAACACCGTGACAATCAGCCGAGAGAAGACAAACATTGACCGTAATTCATGGAGATCATGTCCGTAATTTGTGGGCTGAAACCCCAAATAATTAATCAAGTATTATTATTTTAATATATATTTTATTTTACATCGCAAAACTAAACCATGCCCAAAACAGAGCTAGAGTTGTTCGCGGTGAAACAACCGCATTGAAGACGATGCAACTTCAGCTAGCCATTTCTTACCTTGAAATAAAAAAAATAAAAATTCGAAGAGCATCGGGGAAAATATTAATAATCATCCTTATCAATCGCTTGCTTTATTTTATTCGAATCTATGAAATTCACGATTTTTTTTACATTTGTTGGCAACTTCCGCGCTAAAAATAATTGAAAATGTGGGTGTGGTTATTTTGCAAAGTCCTGTTGATAATACGGACAAATATGGTTCTGTGACCCAGTTCGTGCTCCGATCAGGTGACTCTCAGCCAATCAATGATGTTGTAACAAAGCATATTTGACGCTAATTGAAGGGTCGTCGTACAATCCAATCACCGGCGTCGATTCACATAGTTGTTTGTGCTGTGACAGGCTTCAAAATTATTCGCTGAAAAACATATATTTTGACAAACTGATGGAATTTGACCTTAGTTCAAAAAGAAAATACTAGGCTAAGATACATTAGAGCTCACGCGAATCAGTTTTCTCTGCAAGTTGTGAAATAAAGTAAACCAGAGTAGCGTCGATGATTTTCAGCCCTGAAGGACTTTGAATTGTTCATCGACTGGCCACCAAATAGTTATGGCTATAACTAAATTTGACACGTTTTTCATTTAAGCCCAATAAATTATTCATACATGTCAAGCTCTGTTCGATTTTTTCAGGGCATGTGGCCGTTTTTAGTCGAAAATATTTTTTTGTGGGAGCACTTTTGCGGTACGTATACGGTATAGACCGAGCTCATTCAATGATCGTGACTTAATTTTAAAAATTGAATGTCAAATTTTACCAGACGTGGACCGATGTGGATTCGATATCGTTATCTTTGGAATTAATCACTAACATTTCCTCGTTTCTCTGCTCTGTCAAAAGGAGTTACCTAGGCTTTTTTTCACGTAACTGTCTCATTAAAATAAAATCATTACATCTAGAACAAGCACCCAAAACACGTAACAAGAAGTCCCAGTTCAGTTGCTTTCACGATACAAGTGTAATACAGCTATTAGATTTGAAGTGTCGTTCAGAATGTAATAATAGTTAATACTAGTTGTATGTTCACACTTTACTATCAAAACCACCATTTCGACCACCCATGTGCCAGTTTTCAGTGTTTGGGCGAGCGGTCAATGTTTTCAATGAGCGAGCGAGCGAAAAAAAAAACGCGATCAAAATGCGGTCGGTTTCCGGTCGGACAAGACGCGTGGTCGGAAATTAAGCGATAAGCGGTCGATGTAAAAGCGGAAGGTTGGGCGAAATGAGTACTGTATGACCATGTTTCTCCGACGAAGTCTCGACTGACAATAATGCTGACAATGGACGTTAGATAAACACGCATTGTTTGCAACTGGAAGCTTATCACCTGTTATATCAGAATCGTCAACAACAGAGTATACAGATAAGATGTTATCATTTAATTCCTTCCAAAGATAAACACTATGCAAATATCCACGAAACGGCAGTTGTAGTCTTTTCTGCTAGTGTTTTAAAACACTAATTTGAGCAACGTTATTTCGCAATTTCGATCTTTTGTAAACCTGGGGTGATGTATCAAGGTCTAAAGTAACCGTTTTATCAATTTTTGAAAAATCAAGAAAAAAGTGAAAATTTCCCTTCTCGCTACCTTAAATCACAAAATTCTTCTTAAATTTACTGGTACGTACAACTAATTGTTTCAGCAAGCGATGATGATGATGATGATGATGATGATGACATAGCATCACCAATTGCTGCATCTGATGATGTTCAAGACATTTCTTCACAAGGTATTATACAGTAGTTTTGCAAAATATAAACACCTTAGGTTCTTGTGCGAAAAATCCTTGCTTAAATGACATCTGAACTTAATATATAGGAAATAGTTTTGTTTTACTAACCTGAAACACACAAACTTTATTTTATTTTCAGGAGATATAACAGTATCACTTGTGTAGAAGATTCTGTTGCAATTCCACGTGTGATCGACGATGTACTTATATCGCAACATTTTGGAAAAGTGTTATGCAATACTGTCTTTTAGTACTTTTGATTGTATATGTCAAATACCTTTATAAATTACTTGAATACATTTCATAATTTACAGAACTATTTGGTACTAGACTGATTTTACAAGAACAGAGCATGCATCGATGACATTATTTCTAAACCTCACTGTGTAGTTGTTTTTGGTAGCCATAATGTGACCCTGGTTTCAGTTAGAAACGACATTGACGTCTTTCAGGTTTAAAATTGCGAAATGGTCTTAACGTTGACATAAGACTGCGCCCTCTGAATAAAACAGTTTTGACACTAAGAGAGTAATTTCATTTTTTAAAACTATGTTATAGTTAATAATTTTGGTATTTGTAGGAATCAGTTCTTTATATTTTTGTATATATATATATAGCCAAGAGATTATGCACGAACACACTTTAATTTAATTCTTGGGGTGGTGGAGGTGAATAGATTAACCAAATGACAATAACTTATTATTGATTTAAATGTTTCCTGCATCTCTTCTGATTCTTTGACAGTTGCAAATTACGTTACAGTTCTGGAAAGAAAATGTGTTACCCTAAACTTCTTTTCAAGCAAGAATTCGAATGTTTTTAATGTTAAAAACATATTAGAACTATACTTTGGGTTATTTACACAATACTAGGTTCATTTGTGAATGGTGACAAACAATACATAAAGTAAATTGTATTGCATTATAAAATTTCAGCGTGTGTACCTACTTAATTAGCGTGGGTGACCCTGATATTAACGGTTGAAATATATAATAATGTAAATAATCAGTTTTGTTGGGCATTCTTGAATCAGTGAGTGTGTTTGTATAATATTCCTAGTTTATGTATGTATGCCCCGTCGAGTTGATACAGTTTATAAACGTTAGTTGCATAATAAGCTAAAATGATTCATGGCAAAATCTACTTGACGATAATTAAGCGGAATGATCTGCAATCTGATGTATCAATGGACAATCCATATCTTTTCTATGTTTAGAAATTTGAGCGTCTTGTTTGATTTTTTCTCATGTATTGTTAGTGTTAGTAATTTTTTATATGTTTTCACATAGACCCTCTAAAAGGGCCAAGAATGAAAAAAAATCTTGCATTTTTTTACATTTTTTAATTTGAATAAAAGATGGTGCCCAGGAGTTAACCTACGTAGTGTAGTCGGTAAAATCATAAACATTTTTGGAAGATGTCGAGTAAACCAGGGAGTTCCTGAGTGAACCTGGAGTGAATTATTTTGTGAAATAAAATGTACCTGAAGGTATTGATAATCTGTACATACCATTTTTCTTGACTTTGTTCAATCTTGCTTTTGTTGGCTTTCTTGTATTGACATCTGAAACATCCTCTACCCCCTTATGGGATTCTGAAAAATGAAGAAAAACATTGTATTAACTCTGAAAGCTGTCTTGCAACCATGATGATCGACCTACCTTTTAGAGGGTCTATGCCTACACTAATGTACAGTTTGGTTTACATGTAAACCCACACAAATTGTGGAATGGTACTGAAAATTACAAGGATGCAAACAATTAAAACTACATGGTTCGTCATAAAAACTATAACCATAGTAGACGTGGTTAGCTATAGCAACCGAAAAAGAAAGACATTTCAATAGATAAGAACAATCGATAACCAGGAAGTGAGGAAGCTGTAATGAGACGCAACATAAAGGACGCAACAGCTATCGATATATAATAATCATTATCGGCCTCTGGTCATAAATTTGCTTACGAAACATGGTTTATATAGTTTTCGAGTGAATTAAACTATTTTCGACTTTTACTGTTTTATAACGTGTTGTTAATATACATACCTTGTACTTTGTGGACATTTAAAAGGTGGTTCTTGCAGCCTTGTTTTGATTTAAACTCTCTACAACATGGAAGACACTGCCAAACATCGTCTCTCTTTCGTAAATACGCTTCCAAAAACCGTAAATTCCGCCGACCAACTGGCTCGACCAATTTATCTTCCTCAACATTGCTCTCTTCTTCGCTAAAATCACTCTCATTGCCGTCAAAATCCGTAAAAACGTCCATGAACTCCTCGTCGTCACTAAATAAGCCCGCCTCCATTTTGAAAATGTGTTTGAATGACGAACAGACATTTGGTGATTTACATAATCTCACAGTGTTTTGCATAACCTCTTCACGTAACTTGCGAAACTTCGTTGAGATTATCGCTAATGCGTAAACCGTTAGGTAAACGGGATTAAAATGATTACAACTTACATAGATTAGAGGAAATATCCTTCTTTTAGAGGGTCTATGGTTTTCAGAATGTATTTCCTTATTGTACTTTTCATCAAAACCTCAAATATGGGGTACGATATCAATAAAGAGGCTAGTCTATTCTACATGCATCGCTTGTGTTGTATTACTCCGCAGACCATCGAATATACAACGATGCCTAACGGTACAAATGATGCACACTTCAAGGCTACGCACAGATTAATTCATAATAGGTCAACATTTGAAACACTGAACCCATGAACAATTTCGGATTTGCCGAATGTGTTACTAAATCAGGTGAAGAAATGATACTAGTATATTGGTACTGTTCGGAGGAGGTTAATATTCGTATCTTCAGGTTATATCAGTCAGATCAGGTCAATATCAGTCAGGTCAGGTCAATATCAGTCAGATCAGGTCAATATCAGTCAGATCAGGTCAATATCAGTCAGATTGGTTAATATATTGGTACTGTTAGGTTGTTTTCAGTCAGCGAAGGTTAGTAGTGGTGACTTCAAGTTAATATAAGTCAGATGAGTAAATACTAGTATTAACATAATAAAATCGTCTCTATAAATCGCCCCCTCTACTGGTGAAGCCTTTCTGTGACGTAAATGGGTGACACATATCCGTTCAAAGTGTCGAGTCCAAGAAGCGCTTTGTCACTAGAGAGCGCTATTTGTAGGATAGTGTATAGGGGTATATGAGTGTAGGGGTTGTAACCACAACTAATTCCTTATCGCCATCGCCTAAATTACCGCGCACAAGATACACTGTGATAGGGTGTATTAAAGAGCAGTCTTCGCGCCACGCATGCGGGAAATGTGGCAAACTGAGACAGTACAAACTGAGACATTACCAAACTTTAACTACGTAATTTCGATTGTGTCTGGAAGGTATCGAAGTCATTGGCGGTAATTAGTTCACGTGGCACCTAGGTCAAAACTCGTACTTGTGATTTTCACTGGAAATCCACCATTTGAAAATATCGTTAACATATCCTTTACCTGGTACCATAGTGTAGTGTAGAGTCAGGCACAAAATCATTCTTCCCAACGTATTTCAGTAAACTACTATGTGTCACTGTGATACGACCGTGACAGTCTCCTATTTATAAACTTTCCTACAATATTTTAGCAACCAGATTTAAAATTCTAATGTATTGTTTTAAAATGTGTTTTTTTTTTTCTAGCATGCGAGAAACAGTATTGGCCAAGGATTTTATATTCTTAGTTAGTTTGCTATGTTCTTAGGAGATAAGTTGACGAGTACATTGCATGAGATGTAACATTGTGTGTGCTAGTATATTCACTTGCTTGAAGTCTTCAAATAAAAATCGTGATTATAACCACCACCCAAACCCCACCCCAGTATTCTCACCAACTACATTTACACCTACACCACCGATTGATGACACTGTCATGAAACTATCTCTCAAACAATTGGTATTTCGACGATTTGGTGAAAACACATATGGGTACAAATTTAAGGCCAATAAAATATAATAAAAATAAATAATTATAATCATTTGTAATGAATCTTACCGTTACACATTCGGTTACTGGTTATTAAATCAAAAATTGTAGGATCTGAAAAGAATACCAACACATTTTACCAGTACTAAGTCCTCACGGATAAAAGTGGCAATGCTATGTATTCCAGTACAGTTATACTCTCAACGTGATGCATAGGGTTTTTTATTAGGAGTTTCTGTTTTGACATCTACATTGCAAGGCGTGATAGTCTGTGGTAAACAGCGTGTGAATAATGCATTTGGACTTCGAACTGTGCATGATCAACGCGTGGGATGTATTTTGTATAATCGTGTATGAATGTACCGTTCGATTACACATAGGTGCGAATCAAGGGTTAGTTTAAAGCATAGTAACAGAGTAAATAAATGTTGTGCCATTTCAGCAAGGCAAGTTTATTACTGAAGTCGGTGAGATAAGCGCGTATCACGCTTACTTTTTGGCTAATTTTCGGGATAATATTTATCAATATTTTGGAAGTTACACATCATCACCCTGTTGTATACTGCGTGACTGCTGCGTGCATACTTTGCATATTGGACTTCGGATTTCGAGGACTATAAATAGGTACTCGACATATATCGTAAATATATTCAAAACACCAACCCAATTCACGAGTGACCTGCTTTTACAAGCAACGCAGGTCGATTTTTATCATCAATTCCATGCGAACCATAAGTGATGAACACAATAGTATATATGTAAAATGTTCGATTGCATGATTGACATCTGCGAATATAGTAATGGAGTCAAAAACACTAGTACATTACCCCTGATAAAGTACTTTGGATAGGTGTGTGTGTGGTGGTAAGGCTATATATCAACACATTTTAAAGCCAAATCTCAAAAATAAATAATAAAGTCTCAAATTACAAAAGAATGTATAAACCAAGAGTTTCGAACATTTTCATCGAAATGACTTTTTGGTATCATTAACGAACGTGTAATGGTGTTTACTTTTTAACAACACGCTGTTGGTGAACGATTGAAACCTAATGGACCATGTACGCACTTGACTGTATACTATTTATTTATTTATTTATTTATTTATTTATTTATTTATTTATTTATTTATTTATTTATTTATTTATTTATTTATTTATTTATTTATTTATTTACTATTTTCGGAAATGGTACGTTACTGTAATGACGTGTTAAATAGATAATTATTCATTCAGAGGTGTAAAGAGATGTGGGACTTCTATAAACCAATGTAACGTAACTATTTACTTATCGGAGTGGTAGTTTCTTTGGATAGTTTGAGCGAGTTTGTATTGTATATACTGCCTGATTTCTATCATTTCAGTGTGTCTTTGTAAACATGTTATTATCCCAGTGGTCGAGGGGGGGGGGCTTCCTTAAACAACTATATAAATAAGACTGTGGGTTAGTTATAACTGATATCGATATCTAAACTTCTTGTATATGTGCTACATTTCATTAATCATGATTTTTATGTCAATTTCAGCTTAATTATTATTATTTATTTCAGAAAAAGCTCATATGTACAATAAATGACAACATCAAATAAAGAGCTGTGACAATGAAAAATATATTTAAATAAATTAATGAATCATTTTTCTTCAGTGTTGCCCCAAACTAGATGACCAAACTAAAAAGATCACTATCACACAGAAATGCTACTGTAATGTTCATTACACATATAAATAAACAATCACTGCAGTCAACTTGAAACCTACATTGTGTATAGCCAACAAAATGTTCGGTAATTTCGAAAGGCACTGTTATAGCAGACATTGAGGACGTTAAGTGAAGACTTTTTGTAAATACGCTGTGAGCAATATTGGAAAGAAACGTTTTAAACAAAAGTGCTTAATCTGATGCTTAACTTAATAGTAAAGACAGTTATAATAATACATGACGGTATATACATGGTTAGATTTATCTTTATTGTTAGTGTATCATGGATACGAATAGGAAGGCAGATATCCTTATTTGTTCCAGTAATATCGTGCATTTAGATATCTTTTTCAGACAAGCAAAATCAAAAGGCCTAGTTAGTACACACCTAAAGTTGGATAATTTAAACACTTACTAAGTTGCATCTAGAAACATGTAGTTCGCACCGAGATTCTACTCATTCGGGAGTAGGTAATGAAACAGTAGATATTCTGAAGTGAAAAAAAAATTGACATCGTAAATGTTATGCCGATGCTACAAACAGAAAAACAAAGATTGAACGTTATGTAAGAACATGCCCTCTGTTATTGCTCGAAATGATAGTTATGCCAATGAATTGAAGTGTCATAGAAATTACTGGTTTGAATGTGTCCATGTAGCACTCTTAACATTGTGCACAGCAACATCCGAATTAAACTACAGCTACATTATTGAACTGAACATATATGATTGATTTCCAGACTTCAAATAAAGCATATCTCTAAAGACATTGAGACTACGTATGAAAGAATCTTGGCAGGCATTGGCAACACTCGTGTTCTTTCCTACAGTTGCAAATTATCTTACAGCGAGAGGATCGTCACCTGCGCACGCGCGGGAATTGAGTCCCAAGCGACAATAACAACACACGCTAAAAGCGAAAAGGCTTATGGGTAGACTCTTGTTTGTAAACAATGACACGCTATGGTTATCTGACGCATGCACACGTGACGTCTCCCCCGCTTTAAGACCTTATCATGCAGGAACTCCCCGACACGACAGTGTCAGAGAAATAAACAATCCCTTATCTGATAACCACATGACTTGAATTGCATTGACAAGAACGCACATCACTTCATGTACTTCACATCGGGAAATTCAAGGTATCAAGTTCACAGATTATAAGAATGATTTACCCACGCTGCTATTTACATCCATGGGGCGGATATCTAAGGGTTTGTGATCGAAAATAAAAAAGGTAATATATAATGTACATAAATCAGACAAACAAAAGAACTTAGGAGCATACATCGGATTTAAAGTTATAAAAGAGCATCCAATTGCTTTTAGTATGGAATCTAGTACATACAAATGGTTTTTGAAACAAGGGACTTAGTATAAACCCATGGCTATTTTACAACAGAAATGCTCTTGGATACATCCTTGCCCAATGCAATGCTGTAACATAGAGCTGACTGATGTCGTGTATGTACTAGTTTCCCTCAAAGAAACAGACTTGTTTTCTTTACTAAGGGCAATACAGTGAGAACACCCGAGGTGGAAATGAAACCATGCACGGCACAATAACTGCTGTTTCAATGAAGACTTGGAAACAAATCACAGCCACTTTAAATTAACATGAAAAAAATCAAAAGCCTTACTTACCGCCACACTGTATTAAGGCAACCAGCATGTAGTAGTTTTCTATCAATAGAAATGATAAGGGAGCCAAGGGCTTTGATTGCATCGAGAGCAGCGTTGGACACACCAGCAGCAGCAAGTATAATCAACAGATGGTCAATTATATCTAGCGTGTCCGTGGCCACTTGCTTCATCCACTAATAAGAGGTATCAACAACAATTACAAAGCAAGTACATGTATTTATAATTTAATTGCACACATTATGAAAGGGCTGTGATAATTTGGTGATAATTTATAGCAATACTAGCTTGAACAGTTATCTACCAGTAATATTTAGAACATTCACGTGATTATGCAGGGTTCGAAATAATCGGGTGAGATCACCGCCAAAATAGAATTATTTCAATATCTTTCATTTATTTCACCATTATTGCATTATCTTTCAATTATTTCACCATTATTTCAATTTCTTTCAATTTTTGCACCATTATTTCACCATTATCTCGCCTTTATTTCAATATCTTTCAATTATCTCACCATTATTTAAATATCTTTCAATTATTTCATCATTATTTCAATATCTTTCAATTATCTCGCAATTATTTCAATATCTTTCAATTATTTTACCATTATTTCAATTTCTTTCAGTTAATTTACCATTATTTCAATTTCTTTCATTTTTTGCACCATTATTTCAATATCTTTCAATTATCTCACCATTATTTAAATATCTTTCAATTATTTCATCATTATTTCAATATCTTTCAATTATCTCGCCATTATTTCAATATCTTTCAATTATTCCACCATTATTTCAATATCTTTCAATTATTCCACCATTATTTCAATATATTTCAATTATTTCACCATTATTTCAATATCTTTCAATTATTAACTAAAAAACACAAGTTAAAAAAGCAAATTCATTCGTGACGGCATCAATCGAGAACCCGGAAATAAATTGGTAGCGTACTCGCGTGCATTGTGGGAGTACTTCGGGTCTAGCGTGACCACAAAACAGCATACAGATTTACGCATGCTCGGTACTCGCGTGTCATTCTGTTGGAATACAATCATATCAAAACAACGAAGCCTTTTCAACCGTGAAATATTAACATCGTTAAAAGAATCTGAGACGGCTGAATGCCCAGTATCTCAAGCAACCAAAAATGATCCCGATAATGGAAATATTTTCGAACAGGATGTAGTACTTGGACACATTTCTACCACTGAAGGAATTATTGAATCTCAGAGTACTAGTGATACATGTATTAACACTGGGGACCGTAACGTGGGTACAACTTCGTTTGACTCATTGATTGAGTGGCCTCCCACTAAAAAAAGGGTTTATCGTTTTCAACAGACGTGGCTTCAAGAGTAAAAATGGCTGATATTCGATGAAAAAAATAACTTAATGTTTTGTGATGTATGTCAGAAGTTTGGCAACAGTGGAAAGGTAAACAAATTCCACACACAAGAGTGTAATTCCTTTCGATTACATGTTTTAAATGGTCATGAAAATACACGTAACCATGTCCAGGCTGTATTATCAAAACAAGTCTGGGAATGTAATCCAAAAGACAGACCAATAGAACGACTTTTGATTAGAATGGGAAAAGTGAACTGAAACAAATGAAAGTTTTATTTTGTGTGGCTTTCTTTTTGGCTAAATCCGGACGTCCATTCACAGATTTTCCTGGACAGATAAAATTATTGGCTGTTAATAATGTACCTGTTAGTGAAACCTATGCAAATGTCAAGCAGGCAAGACATTCACAGAATACATATATGAAAGTAAACGCGTTGAGATGATCAAAGACATGAGTGAATCAGAGTACTTTGTTATACTGTCAGATGGAAGTACAGAAACTCATGAGTATTGCTGATGAGGATTTGGATTGGGCTGCTTTTAAGAATGCTGGGAAAGCGTTGTGTATTTCAGTTGTAAGGCTAGTGAATGCTGGTACCTCATCATGAAAGAGGGGTTCAGGCTATAATCAGGAACTACAAATTTCATATTGCACATATAGAAAATGTCAGAATACATGGTGGAAAAGAAAGCAAAGACAAAGCAGTGTATTTTCTGAAAATGTTGAAAATTTTTAAGTTTGTGTTGTTCTGTAAATTTCTGCAAATTTACTTCAGAATGATAGTGCAGTAAATGCTCCCAAGACAGTGACAATTGTATAGTATGAAGATGAAGATGAAGACAAACTGAAAGAATGTATGATGCAAGGCATATCTACTAATGCTGATGGGTAACTTGTATATGATAGGCATCTTATTACAAGAGGGACCAGGTAGTCCTCAAAGAACAAATGAGAGTTTTATTTTGTGTGGCTTTCTTCCTGGCTAAATTCGGACGTCCATTCACAGATTTTCCTGGACAGATTATTGGCTGTTAATAATGTACATGTTAGTGAAACCTATGCAAATGACAAGCAGGCACGGACATTCACAGGTTACATATATGAAAGTAAACGCGTTGAGATGATCAAAGACATGAGTGAATCGGAGTACTTTGCTATACTGTCAAATGGAAGCACAGAAACTAATATTACTACTGAGGAAATTGTATATGTTAAGTACATTAAAAATGGTAGGCCAACATACAGATCTGTAACATTTAAACCACTTGTTAAAGCTGAATGAAGGAAGGAAAATCTTAATGTTTTGATGGTGCCAGTGTGATGATGGGGTCGAAATCAGGGGTAGCCACGAGATTGAAAGAAGATGTACCACACTTAGTTGTTGTTCATTGTCTTGCACATAGACCTGAACTTGTTGTTCTAAAGCAAATATCCCGCTGTAGTCCATGAATTTATTCAGAAGGTGTACCTTTTCTATAAGTACTCTCCCCTGAATTGGGCTACTTTTAGGAATGCTGGGAAAGCGTTGTGTATTTCAGTTGTAAGGCCAGTGAATGTTAGTGGTTCAAGATGAGTGCCTCATCATGAAAGAGGAGTTCAGGCTATACTCATGAATAGGAACTACAAAGTTCATATTGCACATATAGAAGATGTTAGAATACATGGTGGAAAAGAATGAAAAGACAAAGCAGTGTATTCCCTGAAAATGTTGACAAAATGATGGTGCAAAGTGTGAATCTAAGGTGCAAAGTAGTTGAAAAGTGGTGCAAAGTGTGATTCTAAGGAGCAAAGTAGTGAGAAAGTGATGACAAATGTGCAACTAGATTGATTGCAAAGTAGTTGGAAAGTGTTGCAAAGTGTGAAACTAGAGTAGAAAGTAGTGTTAAGTTTTTGATGTTCTGTAAATTCCTGCAAATTTACTTTAGAATGATAAGTACACTCAGTAAATGCCTCCAAGACAATGAGGTTACTGTAGAAAGAGTCAGAAATATGGCTGAGTCTGTAAAGAAGCTGATGCTACAGTATGAAGATGTAGTCAAACTGAACTCATGAATAATGGAAGGCATATCTACTAATGCTGATGGGAAACTTGTATATGAAGGCATCTCACTACAAGAGGGATAGTCACACCCAGTCAAAACAGCAAAAAGCTATAAAAGAATCAAAGAAAGCAATATAATTAACTGTACAGAGTATTTTAAGATTTTTAAGATTTAGTTGAAAATGAAATCTTGAAGTCCACAGTGATCCTGCTATGTGGCTTAGTGGGACTTCAGAGGTATATGAAGATGATGATGTTAAACGTTTGTACAGTCACTTCAAACAGATACTTGAATACAATATAATGAAATTGACACATAAATTGAAAGAAAACAGACAGAAGGCCAATCCCTGAAATATCTTGATATCTGGAATAGAGTGATGTTGGTGTTTGGAAACAATTATAAGTGTACAGCAGTATGTGAACTAATGTCAGTAATTAAAAGTGGAGCAGGCTTCAACCTGGAACCTTAACAGCATTAATGGCAATCAATGTATCTGATGATGAACAGTGACAGTGCAATTGACTTGTGGTTTCAAGATAGCAAAACAAGCAGAATACCCCATACATGGCTGCATGGTCCGATGACGACGAGTTAACACATCTTATGAAGAAACTTTAAACTTTATTAAAACTTTAAAAGTGGTGCATTTCACAAGTTGTTGCAGATAAATTTCAAATTAATCATGCACACTGTGCATGCAGGTAAAAAAATCTATTTCAATCCTTGTTGTGTTTCCGTTAGAAATCCGGGGGTCACTCTATATTAAAACCTTACACCATGTGCATTCTTGCTAAATAAATAATAGGCCCACTAGGACTGGCACCACATTAGCAAACCATATCCCCTATTGCTGACGCAATGTAAATTTAGTACACCCCATCGAGAGCCGTCTTATCAATCTGTGCGAATAAGGCCGAGACACGAAAGGAGTTTCGGAGCAGTGTACGACTCCGGGATGACTTTCTGTATGCTCGTGTTGGAAGTAGCGGGAAAGTCTCGGTGGGAAAGTTGGGGCGGGCGTGTGGGCCGCCAATTCGGGGCCAGGGCGGTGTATGGAAGTTGTGATTGCAAGAGGGGCCTACAGCGGGCGCAGTAACCCTGTAAGTTCATTCATTGGGGCATTTCATTCTAAAGGGGACCTATTTGCCCCCTGCGCGAATCCGCTTTAGAAGCTGAAAAACACCACCTCCATGGGGTAGTAACAGTATATAGAGTGACTCCCGGGGTTAGAAACAGTTCCATAAAATCGTCAGGATTACTAAAAATACCTTACCATTTTGTTATTATTACTCATATTTTACAACTCGAGATAAGTGCTAATTATGTTACATTCTTGTCAGTGGGAATATTCGATATCACACAACTTTAGAAAAGTAGCTGAAAAAATATCTCATTGCAGGCGAGTCTTCAAAAACTTTGATAAATTATCTAGCTCTATCCCCTCTAGATTAACCCACTGTAATATTAAGATATAGATATGACCTTTGTCATAACCTATTCTAAGACTTTTTTATTTCACATATATATATCACAAAAAGGTGTAAAAATGTGCCTCGGTGAATGAGAACCTCATATTGTAAGCGTTTTCATCGTCATTTCATAATAATAAGTTTTGATAGCAAGGAAATTTAGCGATAAATTTCAATTATTATCAGTGTCAATTCATACTGGTAATTTACCGAAAATGTCATGTACCTAACAATTATATTAAAGAAACAAATACAGCATTGCAAGCTAAAATTTTAAGAAAGCAGCACAAACAGATATTTGGCAACAGTTTTAGTAAATAAAATCACCGGGCTCATGCACTGCAGTTAAGCCCAGAACAATTAGATTTATTATTTAATTTATGTTTTAACTTATTCAACTTTTTTCTATTTTTTGAATGCTGATTTTGTAATGAGACCAGATACTTTAATATGATACATGTGTAGTAATAATAAAGTTCATAACATGATATGATTATGCCATGCATTGTGAACCCCTTTAGAAAAAGTATATCCGTGGTACTGTGGAACTTCATATTCACGCATGAGTACTATGAAGTACACAGACATTTCATACCTAAATGCCACTTTTTGCTAAATTTACCGCATCATGTTTGGTTATCCATTAAAATACATAACATTAAAAATATGCATTGCCACACAAAACACTTTCTCATTCCTGGGATTGTGAGAGTGCAGTGCTGAGTAACATATGACAACACACATTTAAGGGCATACAGAACGTCTTTTTCCATATTCTGCTTTGTTGCAATATGTTGATGTGTGACGGAAGAACACTCCTCACCTCAGTGCATACTAAACCCACTCCTAGCCATCCAAAGTCATGTTCACCATTTTATTTTGATTTCTATGTCAGTGCAAGCCAAAAAACACTTAACCATGTTCAAGAAGTATCTCTATCTCTAACTGACTCAGCGAAAAGTATTCCCCATGCTAAGCACTAGTTCTTTGGCATCATCACCAAGAGGATTAGTTGGATTTCACTACTGGCAAACACTGAACGGAGATAGTAGGCACGCAAAAGTTGTCCACTACCCAGTCTAGATTGACTACCTCATTTCACACCATAGTAATAACAATGATGTTTCTATTTGGTAATTACCTGAAGGTCGATTGAAAATAAAGTTCAATTCTGTGGTTTGATTTTATTCCAGGATGTACAAATTTTGTGAACATTTGGTCTTAAACTACTAAACTATGGTCGCTAATTACTAAGTGACATTGGTAGGTGAAATAAAGCCTGGAAACATCGGGAATGATTTTTTTTTCCTTGTCGTGAGCCGGGATACAATTATATCCAATTAGAATCTATGCAACTAGTGTGCGCCAAATATGACACTGGAATAAGAGGTTGATCAATAAAAAAATGTGCTTTTACGCATCAGGTTATTAAATGTGCTCATGCATACTAAACCCACTCCTAGCCATCCAAGGTCATGTTCGCTGTCACCATTTTATTTTGATTTCTGGTTCAGTGAAAGCAAACACAGAGAACACTTGACCATGTTGAGGAAGTATCTCTAGATGGTCAGAGAAAGTATTCCCCTTTGTTTAGCAATAGTCCTTTGGAATCATCACCGGGAGGTTTATTTGGGTTTCACCACTGGCAAATACTTAACGGAGCTAGAAAGTAGGGAATGATTGCCTCACTACCCAGTCTAGATTCACTGCCCTATTTTACATCATAGTAACGATCATGTTTGTATTGGTATTTACCAGACAGTCGATTGTAAAAAGAGTTCATTTCTGTCGTTTGATTTTATTCCGGGGTGCAAAAATTTTTTGAACTTTTGGTCTACAAAAATATGATCGCTAATTACTAAGTAACATTGGTGGGCGAAATAAAGCCTTGAAACATTTGGAATGATTTTTAGCCTTGCTATAAGCCAGAATACAATTATACCCAATTAGAAATATATGCAACAAGCGTGCACCAGATATGACACTGGAACCAGTGGTTGATCAATGTAAAAATGTGCTTTTACTTATCAGGACACTGAATGTGCTCATTGAAGCTGCCAATGAACTCAGGGGCAGGACCGTTGTTTCGATGGGGGGGGGTGAGGTTTCTATCGAACCCTCTAAATTGTGGACATGAATACAATTATGAACATAGATTATTATATATTAAAACAAACAGTAATAATAAAAATAATTATCATCGGTTGAATCACTTGACCAAGCGAGGTAATTATCAGTCACAGTCGAAATTGTACCGCAATGAGCCGACTTCAGTTGCGATTCCCTTGTAACCGACGTCGACGGAAGAGTGACGTGTTGCATAGGTTAAACAGACGTACAACAATTATTGAGTTGAGGTCATTCAGTTGAGGTCATTGAGTTGCATTTCAGAAAAGTTACGACCATGCTGCAGAGGATATGCAGAGTAGAATATGTCCAGTCACTGCATCTCTTTTAATGGAATGGTACTTTCCTAGTTTAGTTCATTACTTTTGAATTTAATGGCGGCTTATACACTTACAATATAATTGACTTATTGTATTAGTACTTTCTGTTTTTTTTTTCCATTGTGTAAAGCTACATACTGAAAAGATCATTGAAACATATGCCGTAGATTGTCACCAGCAATATTGTTCGATCACGAGTTGTATAGATATTCAGTGTCAACAATTTACTCCAGTGTGTTGCCTCAGCACTGAGAATATGCCAGAAATCATACTTTCCCACATAGTTATTTTACTGCGACCATTACAGTGACAAGCTTTGAGAGCGAGCGCAGATTCTTCGCATTGAGAAGGTTGAATAGATATAATAAACCTTGCACGGGACAAAGCTCTATTAGACGAGCTTTTCTCCATATTCATCAAGAAATCGATATTGATCGCGTTGTGGATACTTTCGCAAAGTTGCATCCAAAGAGAATGGGTCTTCAAAGTGTGTTGCACTTATGCAATTTATTTGATATGCCAAATAAAGTAGAATGCTACACAAACGAAAAAACTATTGCCATTTTCTTTATTTTTACATACTTGTATACGGTATATCGTGTAACACAGATAAAGATATGAAATGAAAATATAGGGTCACCATCAGTTCAGAGAAAATCGATCAATAAAATACGGTTTTACAGTGAACAAAAAAAATTTGCATACTGTTGACTAATAATAAAACGACTAATTGTAGACAGATTTTGACACGAAACAGCGTCACTGCTATATGCGCTAAAATCTATGAAAAGCGAAAAACTCGTGAGTAACATTCTACTATGAAATGCTTCTAAAATGATGCTAAAATACGTCCAATCTTGTCTTTTTGTGTTTACAAGAATTTGCAGTTACTGTAGGGGATATAATAATGTGTTCGTGTCTGTGGGTGGGGGGTGGCTCAGAAACCCTCCCAAAAATGGTAAAATATTTCAAAGATGTTAAGTGTAAGCCAATTGAATTTAAAACTGGGAACATAAAAATGTTTGTAACACAGCTATTAAATAACAAAGATTGTTTTCTTTTAAAATTAAAATAATCGCACGATTCACATCAAATATAGTATTATTTTCGAATCGTCTATTCAAAAGTGATGGCTACGGGCCTGAAGGATCACGTTAAGAAATAGCGGCCACGCTCGCTGAAGATATATCAATTCTAAACAATTTCCCGAGATTGCAAGGGGCAAATTATTACCAATGCCACACATCTGTAGTTACGTTTATATGTTGTGGGTAAATTGATTGAAGTTCTTGTTTTTGTGAAATACATAGTCATGACATAGACTGTATTGTGATAGAAAACCTACGATCGATTTAGTTTTTTCTTACAATAAATAGTTTCTACTTTGAGTTACTAGTATGTATATTAAACAGCGAAGTCTTAACTAACTCCTCACCTTTCCGCAATTGGGTCTCATGTAGTTTTCCAGCTTTTGTCTCCTGGTTCTCTCTCATTACCATAAACATTATCTGATAGCCCAATTATTAGGTATTGACTAGTATTATTAAACCTTGAGCTAATTATGATTTGGAGAGTATTGTTTTCGTAGAAGCTTAAATGTGAATTAATGTTGACCTCATGCTTATCTACCTGGTGAGTGCATTTTCATGCATTAATTTGTAATTAAGTATAAGTCGGACACTATCCATTGTTCCGATAATGATAATTTCAACACCTATCATATGTCCAGGCTGTACGAGTTTAAACTATAAATTAGTTTTTATACTCAATAATACAACCTGGACATACCTACACCAGCTTCCCAACCATCTTTCAGCTTGCATTATAACGGAAAAATGAGGATAATAACCATTTGCTCCTGGGCACTCCCAGACACGTGTAATTTGAAATTTGCTGGACTTTTTATCGCACATTCTCCATAAAATGATATTAACGGATATTTGCGATATCCATTATTTGGATAATTTAAGACTGTAAGTAAGCCCAGGCTGTATTATTGCGAATATATTCATGAATAGTGTAAAATATGCTACATTCCCATCGGGTAGCGTTGACAGATACTAATATTTATGCAGTTTTGGAATCAAGTTCAAAACATGAGAGAACAACCTATTTGAATATAATTTATATCTTAATCAACTAACAACTGCAAGAGACGCATGGTGTTCCTCTGGAGATGTAATCACTGGTTCTTCTTTGTTTTCTGTGTCTTTGCCATCATTGTATAGTCTTCCTGAAATGAAAATATCACAGGTCAATTACACGTTATCTAGATAGATATCTTATGCCAGTGCAATCGATGCAAATAGTTTGAACTGTTCTCACCTAAAAGATGTACCGATTGGTCGTTATGTTCCTGGATTGGAGAAGCTAGAATAACTGGGTTATTTGGGTTGCCATTCATTTCGTTAATGGGTGGGCGACCTTCAATATACAGACGTACACATATATGAAATACAATCGGAAAATAAAAAAATTGTATGTAATATAAGCTAATTGCTATATCCACATTTCGTTTCATGAATGTAACTTAATATGGCCCCTTAAGTGGTATAATGCATTGTGGGTTTTCGAATGGAGACACACACTTTAACAATAACCGTGTATACACGCTTGTTAATGTGTTATATGTATACTTACTGTAACATCCTCTACTCCTTATACAATAACCAGCGACGCCAATAACGATCACCAGTAATGTTATAACAACAGTTAAGCTATATTTCAAAATTCCATGGTCAAACTTCTCTTTGGCTATGTAAACTATAGAACGAATTGTTCGTAAAGATGGGCATAAATACATTGTTTTATTTTCGATAACCATACAAACTTTCTACCTAGCGTGTACAGCATATTAATGAACTGTGAGCAACGTTGTATCGTGTGCAGTTGTTTGAACATTTGTTTCGCAGTTGATTTGGAATTGAAATCCAATTTTACTGACCTGGACACCATGTTTGTTGATCATCTATAGACAATTCTTTACATGATTCGCAAGTATTCATATGAGAACACCAAAATCCGATGGAGCATTCATTCTCATTAATACAAATTGATTCATCGATATCTGCATTATAAAGAAATATTACAATACAGGTTTTCTGCTTTTCGACATTGTGAAATTTTTGAGTAAAATCATATTAATTTTTATGATTTCATTATATGTTAATATTTTGTCTTCAATATTCTAGTGTAAACGGTAGTTATGAAAAGTATTATTGGGTTCCATATGAAATATATTTCTGAATTCGCTTGTCAATATCAGTTTTTTTTCGGGTTTTAAAAAATAAAAACGAAAGAATTTCATAATGTCGAAAACGGAAAGTTTTTATCGTAGCATTAATAGTGAAATTAGGTTTCATTCAACTACATTGGGTATATCCGTCTCTGGGCTGACAATAATTCACAATTTTAACTTGTATTCACCTTGTCTGTGTCTACACCTGCCAATGGCATCCACGTTATTTGTAAACGTTGAACATGTTATACAGTAACCATCCTCATTGTCATAACCCGTTAACAAGCAGGTTGAATCAGTTGGGCAATCGTTTTCATTTCTACAGAAGAAGTCTTGTCTTCTATGTAAATTCAGGGCGTCTGATGCATACATAGGAATTGATATAACCAACAATATCAACAGATAATCCATCTCGATTATCTAAATGTGAAAAAAAAATTATGGTCTTCTATATAAAACTAACAAACAAACACTGACTTTGGGTGTCTGCCATGTCAGGCCATTCCCATTAACGAACGCTTAGGTGAACTTTGTACACATCGCTCAAAGAGGCAAGGCAACGTAGTTTTATATACTGAAGGCAGACTTGCCAGTCTTGAATTATTATTGATAGGGTGGACGTTTGTCGTACGCTCGCAGCATATCAATATTGAACTTTAGAAATAAATACGTCGCAATATTCAATACAGTTAAACGAATATCGCAGGAACCGACAGGTGTCCAATACAACTAACTAACGTAAAACTTTATTCTCGCGAGTTTCTTGAAATAATCAAATCAACAAACCTTTGCTACGGTTGCTGGTTGTGATGAAAGATATCACTTAATATGATTAAGAGACTAATGCTGACTTTCTTATGGTAAACTGACACTCCACATACATTTGTCGTAGTAAGGTACGCAATGGTAAGCAATGGGCGGATTGAACTGGTCAGATATATTTAACCAACATGAATATTATATTATTTACATCCAATAAGCAATGCTATATGTCATGTGACGAGAAGATTGGCAAATACATTGCTGTGATCAAAATCACGTGACCATGGTACACATCTATACTAACACGTATCTATGTCGAATGATTTTTTTTTAACCATATATGGAAGAGTAATATTACCCACGATCATCGAAAACCATCAGCAGCCGCAAAAAGCCGCAAAGGCGCTGTCATCCAACACGCATATACCTAAAGCATGTTGATATATGTATGTGATGTCATGGTACGTGGGTAATACTATGACGTCACTTGTAACAACCTTACGACCACGTGACCTGAGATGGTAAACTAATATTATAAGACAATAAAAGATGTGACACTAGAAGATAGATGCATAAAACAGCCGTAAATCCACTATTTTACATAGTGTATATACATCCCGCTATACTTTCTAAAACGCCAATCACCCGATCTTTAGTTATATTATGAGAATAACAAGGCCGATGAGGAAAAGTTTAATTGAAAGCTTTAAAAAAATGAAGTAAAATCCTAAAACGACCCCTTTAGTGGATTATTCTTTATGTCACATAACCTCAGATAGTATCTGAACAACCATAACTTAGCACTGCTGTGGGCATGGGCGGTGGTTAGTTAACCTGCAGGTTGTCCCCGTTTAAAACTGATTTTCTGTTTTACATAATTGTGGTTTGTCAATGGGGTGCGATCAGTGCTGAAAAATCCCAAGTTTATTTATTATGTTACAATTTTTACAAAATAATAATGCTAACATAATGATAAAATGATATGAAGATTAAATAAAAATGTTAACAAAATGAACTTGATGATGTTTTTGGCACTTGATCTCACACATAATCAATAATATATTACGTAACTCATTTGTATGTTCTTTTTTAATTGTTCCAGGGAACGTCGAAAGTGGTAGTTATCATGTGAAGAAAAAGCGTAACTACTATAATTTGAACGTCATAAGTAGTCTCCTAATAGATATAGTCTCAATTACCCGGATATATGAAAAGCATGATCACTTAATCAAGTATGTGGCAACTAACAGTCTCGATTAGTCCAACAGGACTACTAATGTGATCCCCACCAAATTCTTTTTTAAGAGTTTTTGATTTTACTTTTTCATTTTCTGTTTACTAAGTTATTGTCATATGAATTGTCTGTACACATTTGTATTATTTGGTGAAATAAAATATATTTGCCTATTATTTTCGTACATACATATGATGAAAAGCGATTTTATTCTAAACAAGTCTAGTATATAATTTTGCAGTATAGAGCCGAGAACATCCACTGGTGGCGCTGTATAGTATTTAGTTTTCTCACAAAGGTAAATTTATAGTATTAGGAGAAGCAGCACTTATTAAATCTGACTAGTTTACTGTGGTCGTAAGCGTGCTTAGTACAATAACCACAATTGACAGGGTGGAGGTCAAGACCGAAAATATGTGCTTATGGCATTCCGTAATAAACGCTTTCTTTTAATAATTGCCCCTTAAAGTAATATTCATGTTACGTCATAACCTTATAAATTATTAGCATATTGTGTACACAGTGCTCATGCTTCAGCTCGTTCTTATGTATTCCGCAACACCTTGGTGACAGTCACTTGGTATGGTTGGTACAAAGTGTTCGTCGATTTGGGAATGGTAATGCGACATACCCGCCGTAAACTGTAGGCCACGATTGACAAATTATGGTCATGCCTATCCATCGACATCTACCCGCACTTACAAAAATCTGGCATCACCATCCATTCTTTCATTACTCCATTCACAACTATTTGCATCGCCCCCTTTCTCAATATCAAGGCACAATTCTCCCTTCCCTTAACAAGTATTTAATAATGCATGTCCAAAAATGTGTTTGAATTAAAAGTGCGATACGATAACAACTTTTGGGGGGGGGCTGAAAAAACAGATTTCGACAAGATAATTCAGAAATTTATATTTGGTTTAATATTTCATAACGAAATGTAATCCACATACACCAATTATTAATGTTTATAATTACCGATTACATAAGTATATTACAGAAAAACGATAATATTCTCTATATTTTTGCCTGAATGAAATTACATGTAGTGCAATTTATGAACAATAACTTTAATAAATATGATTTTACTTTGTAAAAAATACTGCATGAACTTGTCCAAAACGGAAAGTCTTCATTACAGTGTTAAAAACGTTCAAAATCTAAATATTTGAACATTTCTCTTTAGTGCTTCTATATTAACCTGTACCACGACATTGACAAAAGGTTCAAGAATAAACATGATTATAAATCATTAGGTAAAAAATTATGTTGTTTGTCTTTGCAACTATATTTATTGTAACTGTTAAACTTTATTCCTGTGATATATTCAGTACAGCCGAATTTCAATGCCATGCTTATTTTGTTGAAGACAAAAGCCACTTAATAAAAATATGTTATAAAAGTATGTTGTACACATCTGAGCCTACATAGCGTCTTTAGGTAATTTCCAGATGTTATTATCGAAGGAACTGCATCATGTAAAATGTAGCTAAGTTTGTGTTTACTTAATTATTGGCATCTAGAAGTCACAATTTAAATGTTAAACGCAAGGGACGTTCAATAAGTAATGCCCCTGACCTATTTCCCATAGCAGGAGATTAATGAACCTTGACACAGTTATTAGTCTTTCTCTACATAGGAACCACCCAGAGTTATGCAATTCTCCTATCGTTTGATGCAGCTCTGGACACCGTTTTTGTAGAACACCCTAGGTTGGTCCTCCATTGACGTCGTAACTTTAGAAATCAAGACTGGGAAAGCTTTCCTTTCCAAAACAGCTTCATGGTTGGGAAGAGATGAAAGTCAGAGGGTGCAAGGTCAGGCGAGTGAGTGGGGTGGGGGAGGATTTCATAGCCACACGCCCGTGCTTCTGATCTGGCGACATGCGAGTTGTGGACCGGAGCGTTGTCCTGCAGGAGGAGGATAACTTTGCTGATCTTGGCCCGCCTCTTGATTTTGATAGCTTCTCTTAATTTCAAGTGTAATAGGCTCCTGTAACTGTGGTACCCTTTGCCAGTAAATCTGTCATCACTACTCCGTCCTGGTCCCAGAAGACTGTGAGCATGACCTTGCCAGGGGAGGGCTGCACGCTTACTTGCTTTATTTGCTTCCAATGCATTGACTGGGCTTTGGTCTCTGGATCACAGTGATGGACCCAAGTTTCATCCTGCGTAATCTGTCTTTTGAAAAACTTTGACTCATCTTTTTGACACATCTCCAAATTCATCCTCGAGCACTCAACGCGTTCTTGCTTGTGGAAAGGTATGAGCAACCTAGGAATCCATCTAGCAGACACCTTATGCATATGCAAATGGTCATGAATGATAGTTTCCACAGACCCTGTACTAATCTTGGCCTCTTGGGCTATTTGGCGAACAGTAGTGCGTCGATCTCCCCCAAGTGGCTGCCTCAACTTAACAGACTGCTGCATCATCAATGGCAGAAGAGGGACGACCAGGTCTGAGAGCTGTTTCCACTGACTTCCGGTCATGTTTGAATTCACGATGCCAGCGTTTTACAAGGTCATATAATGGGGCATCATCACCATACGTTTCTTTCATTTCATCAAAAGTCTCCTTTGGTGTGCGTCCTTTTAAATACAAAAACCGGATCACTGTGCGTCACTCAACTGGCTCCATTTCACACCTGACTCAGTTCAAACACCTGTTCACAATTAGTTCAGAGCTGTTTTTTGCAACATAACCCATAGAGATGTAAATCATTACACATGCAAAATTTCATCTAAATCAGACAACATGAAGTGGGTCAGGGGCATTACCTATTGAACGCCCTCTCGTGTGTGACACAATGGTATCTCGGATCAAAGATTTCTCAATTTGCAGACAATATATGTGAGGCTGTGTTGTTCTCATTTGAACTTGACAGGTCATGATAAATACAGCCAACACAAATAAGTGTACCATTTCTAAGCCATATATCATATAGAACAGAAAAACTGATTAGCCACTGATTTCCCATGTAATGAGTCAATGTAAAACAGTACACCCCTCCCCGGAGTATGACAAGAAGACAATTTTCAAGGTGGCAAAAGTTATTTCAGTAATTGTCATAGGTCATTTTGGTTATGAATCACAATTATTAATATCATTACTATCAGTAGGAGTGTTATCTACTATTCTATGAATTTGGTGAATGAAAACTATGCACTATTCTCATTGCTCTTAAAATAAGATCTGTTTCAAGTAGCATTAGTGTAGTCAAGCCCATCCAAATTTGACATTGTATATCTACCTCATTGCTGATTATCATGTTAAAGGGCACATAGTTCACACTGCAAAACTCTACCTACTTCATTGATGATTGCTGCAATCTCCACATTTGTCCTTACTTTTAAGCCTTGATTTCTGAGACGCCATCTTTGCTTTAAGTGTTGATTGTATCACAGGTGTATGTTGCGTGGATTATGGATGAATAGGCCGCCATCTTGGATTTTAGTTGTTAGCCGATGACTACAAATTGACAAGACACACTTGCGTAAGTAATTATTTGACAAACAACTGCTATAAGCAACCAGTAACCCTTTTAATAGCCGAGTTGATCGGTTGAATATGCGAAATACTATCAGTAGTAATAGACATACTCCAAATTCCCTGGGCATCAACAGACATGCCAACTCATTCGAGTTATCCAATTCATCACTTGAATCCCTGGGCAACAGACCTTGGTAATATAACATCTGATGAGAGAATACAATGAACCCAATCAGCACCACTACAAACCACTGTAAAGTTGGTGATAAAATATACAATTTGTCCGGGAATCATACTGCTTTATTTTAACATGGCTAAATCAAGTAAAATTGGAGAGTTTGTATTAGTCATTTCTGCATAATGATAACACACAAATAGTTTGAACTGATATGAATACGTTCTGAGTTATATGATATCTATGTGCAATCAAAGATTGCATTAAGATTGTCAATGGAAACATGTGTCTCGCTGTGCTCTGCTGCCGTATGTGTTTGATTAAAAGAATTTGTTAACATAAACAAATATCAGGCATTATCAGTAATTGGGCAGATAGTTATTTAAAAAATACTATAGTGTTTTTGCCAAAACTAATCACTAGAAATTGAATAAATCTTATATTGAATATCGAATCAATTCTTATTAAGATTCATAATACTAAATAACAAATTGAAAAACAAAAGGTACAAAGAAGCCATATACTGATGTACTTTCCATCAACAATTTTACATTTCTTGATTATTCATGATTATATTCCAATAATTTCTATCTGAACTAGAGATTAAGGAAACAAAAGAATCTTGCCCACTCTCTGATCTGTGCTTTGAATTTAACTCTAAGGACCAGTCTGTATGACAAATAAGATGATTTTAATCGCACCGTCATCAAACTTTTCACACTTTTACAGCAACATCTCGTTTGCCATGGCCAGGGCATGTAGTACTAGAACAAATGTGTAACAATAATTGAACCTTCAATTACATACCTTCAGCTTTATTTTGACTAATATGTGTATTTTATGGCACATTAGCAAACTATTTTGCTTGTATCATCTTACGCACGTTTAAGGTAGAGATGCAGTTTATTTGACAGGTATTTTTGTAGTTAATTAGGAAACCACAAAACTATATATTTTCGGAAAGCTTACTGTATGAATTTTAAAATTGTGTTAGTATTTTTGTTATGGACACTGTAGTTTGAAATATGCACAAAAATGTGCTTTTTTGGTCAAATGTGATTTTAAAAAAAAACTAGCTCCTAAACCATGTTCCTGTTTCCTGTCAAAATTGGTTTATGGGTACATATGTTTACTATGAAGATAGTGCCGTCAATTTTGCAGGGCAGCAGCCCAAATTTTACTACTTCAAGTTTATGCATACATTAACACTCAGGCTAGTTGTCTGTGCGATTGTTGTAACACTGTTCAACCGAAAACAATGCCCCGACGGCGTTTTGAAGATAAACACATTGTCAATCATTTGTGAAAATTTCAAAACAAAAAGTCAAAGCGTCTAGGAGCTATTTTCTAAAGTTCTGGAATGTGCACTAAAAAGAAGCTGAAATAATTGCTAATTTGCATAACAATTCACTCAGTAAGAAGTTTGCTAATGCTCATAATTAAAATGGCTGTAACAGTTACAAATTTAATTGTATTATCGTTTTCTTAAAATTTAAATATAGTGCATAATATGGAGATCCTGTAATTTCTTTTTTTCACCATGTTACTTTTTTATTATTTATGTACAGCCTTGCTAAATCTTGCTAAGCATTCAAAAGAGAGAATGTTTGCACCTGTTATCTATATTTTAAAATCGTTTTTTGAGTATGTTCCACTATTCACAATTCTACAAAATGTTAACAGTCTATAGCCAAGACTGATTGGATAATAAAAAGCAAAAAAAAAAACATTTCGCTCCCAAGTGCCCACAAACCTGCATCTCTACCTTAAAATACCATAAAATGTACATTGGTTTTTCCAACCCGACTAATTTATTTCAGAGCACCTTTACCACAATTTAAATCTGATTTTTTGAGATATCAGAAAATAACAAATCACGTGTGGATTACCCCAGAGCACATATGGACCAAGTTAGAAATGTGATGATTATGCACATTGTGCAAATTCGGCAATTAGTCTGCTTGAATTTCAATTCAAAACAAATGCACTGTTCCGAGGGACTTATATAGCGTGTCTTGTTGAAATGCAATAATTGTTTTTTGTAAAAAATGGGTAATTATTAAGTAAACTATTATTATGCATAGAATTTCAACCCCAAACTAAGTTGGTCTGTTGGTAACTTAATATATTGAAATAAAGCCAAAAAGTAAATTATTATGTAAATTAGATAATGTAATGTAACCCAAATGTAATAAGATCGTTGTATTTAGGTACCAAGATTCATTGAAATAAGATGATAAGTATTTGAGATAAGCCGGTAGGCGATCCACTCCACTCCAACTACAGCACATTTTTTTCGGGTGTTGTTGTTGTAGGAAATGAAGGTTTATAATTAAAACCGGGCCCCATATACGAAGTTTGAAAGGAGCATTCAGTCTTCTGTCATGCATAGTGTGTCTAGTTGTCAGGTTGCAAAAGCAAGGCTGTGCCTGTAAGCCATATAGTAGACATCAGTTGTTGAGCTGAAGCAGTTGTGTAGCGAGGTCAGCAGGATTATGTTCCATAGAAACATGCTGCCATTGTTTTGATGAAGATATATTGTGTATTTTCTGTAGCTGGTTTGCCACATATAAATGAAAGCGTTTTGAATGATCTGTGGCATTTGTGTTGCTAAGACGGTTACACAAAGTTTTAAACGAGGAATTGATACAGTGTGTGAGGGATTGATTAGGAAATGATACATGAACTTTACCATTTTTAGTTTACGAGTTGTAGGTAGGTGACTCCTGATATGGCTGCATCACTGGCATCAAAAAATGTTACATTCACTTCGGACAATAGGTCCAAAGTCAGATGAAGTGTAACAGTGTTGTATATGAACTAGTAGTTATTCAGTTTGGCGTACCATCCCAAAAGGTGAACATTAATATCAGGACCCTAAAGTAGTGTATCATTCGTAGAGACACCTTTAAATTTAGTGCTTCCATCAAACACTACTCTGAGTGTTCCTAGGGTGTTAAACATCAAAGTGTGGAAAATACCAAGAGTTGTTGGCATCCAATTCTGACAACGTGACTGGACTAGCGTGTTTACATTCAATGACATTTCCTATGAACTGTGAGACTGGTTTATTGAATGGATATGATTGCCCTCAATAAATATAAATAGGAAATAAGCCCTTTGCAGTTGAAACTGACTTTTGTTGGAGTATTCTTGGTCTGTTGATTCAGTCAGCTGATAGTGTTGGCGTAACTCATAGGGTACTTATCAAGAAGACACCAGACTGTTTACAAACAAATCTCTATATGAACAGAGATAGTGCAGAAAACCTTGAGAAACAGTGTCTACCATGACAAGTCAACTATGTCTTCAAGTCTAGTGCGAAGGAATTAATGATAAGTCCTTCTGATACAGTGAAGATTCTTGAATCAGATTTCAAAGAGACCAAAAAACATAACCATCTCACCGGAAGATTTGCAGTTCTTGGAAATCATAGAAAATTGTATACATAAGGAAGATGATGGTTTTTTATACCATGTCTTTTCCTTCAAGCTTGACAAACCAATCCAAACCAAACAAGAATTTCTATGTTGAAGATGGATTAGAAACTCCGCACCAGAGGCCATTAAACTTATTAAAGATGTTTGAAACTTCTGTGCAGATGGTAAGCTTCACTTACACAAGTTCATTTCCAATGACAGAGCAACTGTGGAATCTGTACCAAACTCTGAACGTGCCAAAAACATTGGACTCGGACCTTGCATTTGGTGTGCTGCCAAAAGAGTCTTGGGAATTGAATGGTGTATTGAATCAGACTCGATTTAAACAAAATAAGTCAAATAACGACAAGACGTACATTGTCTGCTGCTGCCTCGATATTCCATCCACTTGGTTTACTTTAACCTTTTGTTTGGAACTGACTGGGATGAACCCATTCGACAGAGCTTACAGCCTAAGTGGGAGTCATGACTCTCTTGTGTGAGAATCAAAAGATATTTCAAGCCTGAATACTTTGGAGCCCTCCAGGATGCAGTTACATCGATTCAGGTCAGCCTGTCACATATATGCTGGTAATTACATACAGAGAATCAAGGACTCCTAAGCAGCTGAACGGTGACATTATATTCGGACAGAAGAGAACCCAGCTGACCATACTCGAGGTCTAGATGTTAATGGCTTGCACAAATCAACTTTGCTTAAAGGCCCTACTTTCTTAAGTAGAAAAGATCTAACAGTCCCTGAGATGAATGAATTGAGTATCACAGCAGATGACCCAGAATTAATAAATACAAGAGTGCTTGCCACCACTTCGAGAGAAATACCCATGCAACTAAACTATTAAACTATTTTTTTCGGATAGGTCTAGGGCTGTAAAGGCAATCATGATACTGAAGTTAAATAAGCAGTTAAATAAGCAGCAAATTATGTCTCCAGTGGAAGCCAAGCAACTAGCAGTATTAACAATAGTGAAGTGGGTTCAACATGATGCATATTCTAAAAAATAGATTTCTTACAACGTAATGACATGAAGGATAACTCATCAACAGTGAACAAGTCAAATGATTTGTTTTCACTGAACCCTTATGTCATATTGCCTCAAACCCTGCAAATAGAAGTGTGCATGGGAAGAATCGGTATGCATTGCCGTGTGATAACTAAAGGTAACTGACAGATCATACCTGCTTACAACTCTAGAAGGACAATTGTAATCTACCAGGTGTGCTTGTGATTTACATAACAAAGTATGCTTGCAACTGACTGCCTTTGTGAGACAGCTGCTAGCAAGACCACATTCTGATTGGCTCACGTGGAAACCCACGTGGTGTTCCTGAATCTGAGCCATCTATAAATAGGCTATACTGAGGATAGTTGTGGTCCACCATTTCAACCGATTACTATGTGTGTTGTTGCTGCGATATTGTGGGACAAATAATACAGACTTTAATCTTCATTCTGTGGGACTTGTATGAGCTGCTCTGCAATCTGCTGCTATCAGCGGTGCCCTCCAGAATAACAGCAATCATCGGTAAGCAAGACTCCTGTATTTCTTCGCCGCTGTGTTGCAGAAGCCATAGACTGTCATCATTTATTCATTGTATTATTCTGTGTTATGTTTCTTCTAATTACTTTGAGAGGTATTAAAACCAGAAGCTTGATATTTTGGTGTGTGTGTATTACAAATTTTCATTTCCAGTACTATTATCGTGTCTACCCTATTCTAGCAGCGAAAATGGTGCAAGAACCCCCTGTCCAGTGGGATTTCTATGGATGACCCCTCTCAATTTCACAGTGTATGGCTTGCTTATTACTATTGAGAATGGCGTCCACAGAACTCACACTGGACTAGGGGTTCTTTCACTGCTCTGAAGAATCATTGATGACATCAAACTTTGACCTCTTCTTGCTTCTCTTTCACCTTATTAATATTTATTTTTTCATCACTATGTAAATTTGTAGGATGTCTTTTATTAAATTTCTTACATGTGCTTCGAATCTGACATTTCTTAGACACATGTCCAATATTCAAACAACCAAAACAATGGCCACCCTTTTCTCTGAGTCTTGCAGCAAAGGTATAGCATTCTTGAATCATGTGTCCTCCCTTGTGGCAGAAACGACATTGTTTGCCACTCGCTGTAGGTTCAGCATTGGTTGACAATGTACTTCTGTCAGTGTTACTTTGTCATAAGATTTAGCGCTTCTTCATGGTCCCTATCGCTTGATAACCTCAATGTCTCAACCAAGGTTAATGGTTGCAAGCAATATTTGCTTCTTCTCGCATGAAGAACACAAATCTTTCAAATGAAGGTTACTTCAATCATGCATCTTAGTTTCATAAACTATACAGCCCATCTGTTCACAAGCCAATCTGGTAGTTTTTGTCTTACTTCTAAATGCTTGTGTCACTGCAAATGGATTTTCGTATCTTTTCTCCAAGACTGCCCTGGCTTCGTTATAGGCATTTTCACTTCTAAGGATAGAACATTCTGCTATACCTTCTGTCGCTGGACCACCCAAATATCGTTTCAAATAGTGAATTATTTCATGTGGAGGTGAGCTTCTAGACTCAATCAGAGTAGTGATAGATGTAATCTAAGCAGGAAACGCCAAAGGGTCTCCAGTAAATATCACTGGCTCTTGTGCAGGCAGCCATGGATGCTGCAAATACTGTGTCTTGAGCTCATCTTCCTTCATAGCTGGATGGAATTCATTGAATGCGGAATATGACTGCATGCTCCTCACTCACGGATAGTTTCACTGGGGGTGAGCTTGGAGGCTCTGTTTTCACCGTGGATTTATAGAATATTTCTTTACTTTCTACTCTACTCTACTCCCTGTCTTTGGTAGTTGTATCTGATGGCATGTAGCTCACCTTTGGTTATTTGTTCTTCTTATTTTCTTATCCTACTTTGTCTCTCCTCTCTCTTTCCTCTGGCTTCGACACCAGCTTTATGACGCATTTCAGCAGCTGTTTGGCTTCTACTTCAGCTTGCAATGTTGCTGCTCTAGCAGCCGCTTCTCTACGCATTCAGGTAATGCCAGATGATTTGGATCTTTGTGAAGAAACGAAACTACTCGATTTTCTGCTTCGTGTATGGAATAAACTACTGAGCGACATCACACGTTGATAGTCTGCTTGTCCTATCAAATCATTTGCATATGTGACCATATCTTGAATATTTTCGGTCCATAGCAAGAAGTATATCCTCTACTGGAATGTGATCATAAACTTATAACCTATAAACTCAGTTGAGAAATATGTTCATAATACCCAAAATGCTGCTTATAATAGCAGTGCAAATATTAATCTCACAGGTTCTAGCAAACAAAATTTCCAATTCCACAAAGAATTGCTGTAAAAATAGGTAAAACAGGCAAAGTTAAATATAGGTTTCTGAAGATAAAAGAATGTTTGCATAAATACATGTACCTGAAAGAATAACAAAATACAGCGTTCTTATATTGCCAGAGTTCAATTACTGTTAAACACAAAAATGTTCACACTATTCTTTCATAACAGCTAGCAATCTAGCACACCTCCCAGTCGTGGTTAGTGTAGGTCATATCAGGAAAATGTTTAACTGTTACTGCACTGTATTGTCCAAGGGAGTTCTTGTTTTTTGCTAGTATAAACCGTATTCTTGTGTCTTCATCGTTTCCGTGTTTTTACTGTATCAGCTAGAGTTTTATCGTAATAAAGGGTCAATAGCGGTTCCATATACCGATGTTCAGGTTTATTTCGAACTGTAATAAAGAGGATGAATCAGAGCGTTCGTTACAAACGTTGCTTGCACTGTCATATAGCGTATGCAATTTCAGCGTCAATAGGCATCCAATTTTACACCATGAACACCGTAAGAATTGTGAAATATAACATAATATAGTGCTGAGTGCACACATATGCACCTTACATGTTCGAAAAGTGAAAACTAGAAATAATTAGTAATTAATTAATAATTAGTATTTTCAAACAATAAACTGTATATTTCCAAACAGCTAGCAAACACTATGGTGTTGGGGATTCATTTTGCAGGTCACTTCTGTAGACAATGCTGTCTATCATGAACATTTTGCAAACATCGCAAAAATCATACTGAGTGCACACTTATGCACCTTACATGTTCAAAAACTAAAAACTAAAAAGCACACGCAAAATTGTGGCAATTAGCCGTCGCAATGACAACAATAATTATGAACACAAAATGCGGTTCAAAAGAAACAAACAATACAGCGGAAAAGATAACACTTTGATTTGATGATACTGTGTAAGACCGTATGTGAGCCGTCGCGCTGCGCATGTGCGAGGTATATGGGTCTCATATAAACAAAGATGGCGACTTTGACTGTTGCGCTGATCAACGAGTACAAAGTGAGACGTTTCCAAGCTTTAATTAGGTAATTTTCATGTGATTGGAAGGTATCGAAATAGTTAACGGCGGTAAACAGTGCATAACGCACCCAGATCAAACCTCATACTTGTGATTTCCATGTGTAGTGCGCATTGGATTGTGGGAAAATCAATGTTTATCAACACAAATTTCGCACATGCGCAGCGCGACGACTACCGCGCTTTAAACTTTGACCAGTGAAACTCTGACAAATATGAGTGTACATAACATAAAGTTCAGACACTTCTAACTAAGGCCTCTAGTATCCGCCACTTGGATCTAAGTTCACTTTACCAAATCCCAAGAAAATAGGAATCTATAGCTGTTGTGAACAACCAAATGACGGTACTAAATGAACGCGTCATAATACATGCATGCAAAAAGGCGTTGTGTCGTCACCGGAAGCGCTGTCCCAGCACAAACCTGTGTCATATGACGCCTTACTAGCCGATTTTGGCTAAAATTCCGCTCCGCCGCCTCTTTACAACAGTGTTTATACGCGGAACTTGATAATATTTTTTCCAATTTAAGTTGTTTTTCAATCACGTATTTTAGTGAAATATTGTTCAGTGAACGAAATATTTATATCATTAATAATCCAATCTTCGAAACAACAGAAACTAACACATAATAACGATAATCAAATTTGTTTTTGAAGTTCGAAAGTACTTGCGTAATTTCCGGTTTCAACTAGTTCGAAAATAGAATGCCCACCCTCACGTTTCCCATTTTAGATCTGTATCCCACTGAAATTGGCAGTTATTGATTTTAATGCTGAAAATGATTACTCGTATCCAAGTAAATTTGGGATATTTCTCGTGTTGTAGCCACGCCCACCTATCCTGAAACGGTCGACTGTTTCCGGATTTCCGACTCTCGCCGAAATTGCGCCACCAAATGCCAAAATGTCATTCAGTATACTTTTAAACGATATACATTTTTCAGTCGGCGTTTTTTTTTTTTTTTTTTTTTGTCTATTTTCTTTTTTTGAGAGAGAGACAGAGAGTTTTTAGATGTTGTGTTGTGGGCAGTTGCAGTGAAACATATAGTCATAGTGTAAGTATTCACACGCTTCTAATCGATCCGAAGGTGCGACATCAGTGGACGAAAGCCACTTAACCTCAGATTCAATTTTTGGAAAAACTGTACTGTCCTCGTCCATGAAGAAAACAACTAGGTTTAAAGAGAAACGCCGACAACATAAACCTGGCGCAACACTTTTGAAAGAAATAGATTCCGGACCATGATCACCGAGGCGGATTTCAGAAGAGAGAGAGACGTCCGGCAAGTGTTTCAAATGAGTTGACTTTTTTGTGATCCTGATTATCGTTTTATAGAGACCATTTAGTCCCTGTTAAGTAAAAGGTAGCAATAATGTTGACAGTGACACGAAAACGAAGCGCCGGACAAATTACACAGCCCTTGCACACTGCTAATTGTTTTCATTTTCGAAGGCTAACAGTTTCTGAATTGTTTGGTGGTTTGTGTTGAATGTCAAATTCACACCTCTGTTCTTTTTTTACCTCCATGCTTGCAGCTTGATCTGCGTAATAATTTCTGAAATAAGAATCCGGGCTTGGTCAAGGTGTTTCCACCAAATTAAGTTTTAATATGATGTTATAATTATGACAATCACGCCATGTATCACGCTAACTCGAATCCACTCTGAATTTATCTGTATGTGTGTCGATCTCGATTATTTTTGTTATCCAATTAAACGCCGATTTTAACGCACTTGCCCTCGTCGTGACCCGACGCGTTCACCTATTTCAACAAAATTCCAATTTATTTCCACGCGGCTGTCATTTATTTAGTAACTGTGATTTGTCGTTTTTTAAATTATTTTATAGTGATCACTATGGTCTAATGTTTAGAATGTCAAAATATGTTCTCTTTTATTTTAATTTTGAAAGTTTTACTCAGACGATCGTACAAACGTGCGCCGCTGACGATCACGGTGACCAGCTACACCAGAACGAACATATCTCGCATCTAACTCAACCCCATGCAACAAAAATTGATACTATGTGTTCATTATGGTCCATTCCTCCTCGAGGAACAAGTACATAAGTGTAAATTTAGTCAAAGACGAGAAAACTGCAGAAAAAAATTGCTTTATTTACACGTATCGGCAATGCAAGCTGCCATGCGACTTCCCCCTCTGACGTCACAAGGGGAATTTCTGTATGCAAATAAGAAGCTAATGAGGAGCCTCGTTTTAAAATACACAAAAATAAAGTTGCCGTAGATTGAGTTTAAAACACATTTTTTCACTTAAAAAAATAATTCATGCTTAGAAACTTAAAAAAATAATAATATTTATGTATCAATGGATAATTTTAGGCGTGAAAATAGCAGCCATTTCACAGGCACTTTAACGTGAAAGTTCACACATGGAACGCCTTCCGAACCAGACTCTAGCAGCGTAAACTTATTGCAAATTTGAGCAGTTTGTTCTTTACAGTTTTCTAAGTTTCATTTATCATTATTTAGTAAACAGACCCATGAAACTATTTAATATATCCGTAAAATACGTGACAATCGACGATTGACTTCGAAACGTTCTAAATTTCGAACAAACTCCCGACACACCTTGCGCGATATGCGTCAGATCGGTGTAGAAGACGCCGACCTGCAGCGTCAATGTGCAAAAAGGTCAATGCAACAAACTCAAGTGAAAATACAAAAACGAAGCGTCTATGCAAGCTTCAACACAGAGGGCGGACAGCACACGTCTTGGTAATTCCTGTCAGTCTGCTACGGCAGAGACACTGTATACAAGTTTAAAGGTGTTACATGTACATATTCAACCAAGCAATAATACTTCACTTCATTGGCATATTAACCATTTTTTCTTATCTCATAGGCACATGTGGCCCAATAATTAAGCATAACGCTTTCATGCTATTCAATCTTTTGTCAATTAGTAGTTTCGGCTCAACATTAACGATGTCAACACATTTTGTTTTCCATCAGAACATCTACTGTTTCATTACTTACTCGTTGTGCAACACCCAAATGTCAGTAAAATCCTGCCGTGAAACCACGCGTTTTTAGATGCAACTTAGTGTTTATATTATTCAATTGTAGGTGTGTTCTACTTTAATATCATAATTTTATTTATTATAAAGCTGAAAATGAGAATTATAAACAATTAAAATGCAGCACATAAAGATGAGTTAAAGACATTGGTGATAATCAACCCATCGAGACATAGCCTTGTATAGTTGTACTTGAAAGTCCCCCCCCCCTCGACCATCCAATATGTATGCAGAGGTACGCTGAAATTATATATACAATACAAACTCAAACTATCAAAAGAAAGTACCACTCTCATCAGTATTATATTTACGAAAAACAAAATAATTTAATTAAAAATTAATAAATAAATAAATAAATTGATCAATTAAAATAAACGAGCAGAGTAGCATCCATTTTAAAAACAAGTTGACACTTCTGACCCCTTGGGCTTTTGAGTGTCCTACATTTGAGATTCCGAAACGTCAACTCAACCCAACAGATAGTTATGCATGCTTGAATACCTCATTTTCTGTACAATGCGAATAATACCTTGAATACCCCCAACTGACCACTACAATAGGACAGGGTCATGCAGACGTGTCATCTAGGTATATCTGGTTTAAGTCAATGTCGCAGTTGGCAAGTCATACAAGTTGATCATTTATTTAGCCGAGGCCAGGATGTAAGTACTATGAATATATTTATATTTATAACATAGAAACACTGACTAATTTTAATGATATTGGTACAGGATTGTTGTTGAGAGGTGACAAATCGATTAAAGTTGTCATGTTGTCCTGCAGACAAGAATGTGTGGCTTGTTTGTCTGTCTGTGAACATGTCAGATAAAATGACATTGAAAATACTCATTACAGTGGCCGCCTTTCCTAAAAAACAAATGATTATATTCTGGGAGAGATACGAATTTTGAAGTTGTTCATCATCTATAAGCAAAATAACTTTTGCATAAGTTATGGACAAATATTCTTCTAATGTTCAGAAAGGGTTGCGACAGATTTTGGAAGAAAAAAAAGATTTGTTGGATGAATTTATTTTAGAATGCCTTTTATGTTTTGCTTGCCTTTGTAATTCAGTGTAAATGTTAGAATAAGTTGCACTCAAGACAAGGACAACTTGATTATATGTAAGATGCTAATCTAGTAATTCTAGATTTGTTATTTTGTCTGTGAGCAAGATAACTCAAGTGATGAACACATATTTGTTGTTTTTTTTGCAATCTATAGCTTTTGTGAACAACCAAATGGCGGTACTAAATGAACGCGTCATAATACACGCAGGCAAAAAGGTCAATGCAACAAACTTAAGTGAAAATACAAGTCCATGCAAGCTTCAACACAGAGGGAGGGCAACACACCCATTGGTAATTCCTGTCAGCCTGCTACGGCAGAGACACTGTATACAATTTTAAAGGTGTTACATGTACATATTCATCCAAGCAATAATACTTCACTTCATTTGCATATTAACCATAATTTTTCCTTAACTCTTAGGCACATCATTCGATCAGTAATATATTTACGGAAAAAAAAAACAATTTAATGTATAAATGAATAATTAAATAAATTGATAAATAGCATCCATTGTAAAAACGAGTTGTTTACGTTTTATTTTATTTTTTTGGCACTTCTGGCCTTGAGCTTTTCAGTGTCAGACTTCTGAGCTACTGAAACGTCAACTTAACCCAATAGATAGTTATACATGCATGAATTCATTTGCTGTACAATGCGAATAATAGCTTGAATACCTCATTTTCTGTACAATGCGAATAATAGCTTGAATACCTCATTTTCTGTACAATGCGAATAATACCTTGAATACCCCAACTGACCACTAAAATAGCACAAGGGTCACGCAGGGGTATCATCTAGGTATATCTGGTTTAAGTCAATGTCGCAGTTGGCAAGCCATACAAGTTGATCATTTATTTAGCCGAGGCCAGGATGTAAGTACTATGAATATATTTATATTTGTAACATAGAAACACTGACTAATTTTAATGATATTGGTACAGGATTGTTGTTGAGAGGTGACAAATCGATTAAAGTTGTCATGTTGTCCTGCAGACAAGAATGTGTGGCTTGTTTGTCTGTCTGTGAACATGTCAGATAAAATGACATTGAAAATACTCATTACAGTGGCCGCCTTTCCTAAAAAACAAATGATTATATTCTGGGAGAGATACGAATTTTGAAGTTGTTCATCATCTATAAGCAAAATAACTTTTGCATAAGTTATGGACAAATATTCTTCTAATGTTCAGAGAGAGTCGCGACAGAGATTTTGGAAGAAAACAAAATTTTGGATGATCAATTTTAGAATGCCTTCTATGTTTTGTTTGCCTTTGTAATTCAATGTAAATTTTAGAATAAGTTGCACTCAAAACAAAGGACAACTTGATTATATGCAAGATGCTAATCTAGCAATTCTGGATTTGTTATTTTGTCTGTGAGCAAGATAACTCAAGTGATGAACACATTTTTTTTTTTTTAGGAAACGTTGCACTTGAGACAAAAAAACAATCAATTTGTGTTCCACCCCACTCCATCATAAATAATTAGTATTTCCAAACAATAAACTGTATTTTATCTAACTGCTAGCAAATATACAATGCAACCTAAGCCAATTGGAATATATCAACAGTAAAGTTAACATGAGTTACACAGCTGTGACTCAAACCTCACTCAATATATGAAATTTCTCTACAATTAAGTGTAAACAAGCAATAAAATGTCTCTTTACAAATATGAGTATAAAAGCTACTACTAGTATTCAATACTATGCTCTGTGCTAGTATTGTCTCGGTCAGCTGCGAACTGCATGCAACTCCTTATATGGTAATAGTTTAATGACATCACAATGCTTACCAATCACAACGCGACATGCAATAAAACAACTTGCGTAGAAAAGTAGCAAATCAAAGGTTCAACATAAGTCAATGAACATGAAAGCCAGTGCACATCAAACTGAATCAATGGAAACCAGCAACCATGTTGTTGACATATTTTCCGTTCAATTTGAGCGAGTGTCTAAAATTCGTGCACTGGCAAATTCAATTTTATATCTGATTTTCTCCCAAAAATTACATTTTGTAACTAAGATTCGACACGAACAATATCGCGGTATTGCGAGGATCGAAATCTGTACTTGCGCCACCTGAATGCCCCAGCACAAGCAATGTGCGCCCAATTGTTGTACCATCATTCTGCGTCATATTCTGTGCCTTTATTCTGCTCCATCTATAAAATTGAAACTTGGCGTCATTCTGGGTTCAAACTTTTAAAAATATGTGTTCAACTTGAGCGAGTTAAACACTTTTAATGAAAATGAAAAACCGACTTTTGTAAGCACTTACTTACTTTTACAAAGCCTTTTTAAAGTTCCTGCAACCCAACCACTGAGCATTTCACAAAAAAATTCACCTGGCGGATACAATGAAACAACACTCCGCCGAACAGACATTACATGTGGTGTAGTAATACAATGTTACTTCGAGATTCAAACTTACCTTGAATTCGATAAACAATTCATGCGACATTTGAAAAAGAGGCTCAATTTATACAGTACTCAATTATCATGAATTAACGCAAAAAATCGTGAACTACATTATTTATGTTAAAGCGCGGCAGTCGTCGCGCTGCGCATGTGCGACATTTGTATTGATAAATATTGATTTTCCCACAATCCAATGCGCTTTTCAAATGGAAATTACAAATATGAACTGGGCGCGATTTGCACTGATTACCGCCAGTGACTTTCGATACCTTCCAATAACATGAAAATTACCTACTAGTAATTAAAGCTTGAAAACGTCTCAGTTCGTACTCGTTGTTCCGCGCAACAGTCAAAGTCGCCATATTTGTTTATATGAGACCCATATATCTCGCACATGCACAGCGCGACGACTACCACGCTTTAAATACACTATTTATTATAAAAAACATAAATGTAAAATATAATAACTATAATAATTATAACAACTAATAGCTTGTGCAGAGACGAAAACTAAAATTCAACATTTTCTTACATCAACAGTATTGTTATATAGTATAATACATTGAAATATTGTTCTGACAATATTTATTTGTTAGAAAATCCAAGAAGATACATAATACTTATGTTTTTTAAAATAAAACATGTTTTTATTATTTTAAACAATACGTGACTGTATTTCTGTTATCGATTTATTCAGGAAACAATAGGTATGATTCTGAAATGTAAGTAGAAATAATGGTCCCCTTTTAAGGCTGTGCATGAACAAGGTTATTGATAACCAGACATAGCAGAACAAACTCAGTCATACAACCAATTTAGTTAAGTGTGGAATTGATTGGCATGTTTATTTTACAGAAACCATGAAAAGCCTACAAGTGTGGAGTTTATTGTTCAGTGTTTTGCTGGTGTTAATGCTTGTCACTGAGTCTACTGCTATAACAGTACATCGTCGACGAGCATCAATTAATAAGCTGAATAGGTACGTTGCACGTTCAACCGATACCTGGTATCTTTATTTACTGGGAATGTACAACTGTCAACAAGATCTTAAATAACATTTCACTTACTGTTATACATACAATATCAATCTTAACCAGACAAATTATCATTTCACTCGATTTTCATTAGCAATATTGGAATGCAAATGCTAATTGCTATAGAAATTTCTATTTCTCAAATAATTTTCTAAAATGACAAGGATTAGTAAGATTACAACAACATTAGTTCACTAACAATTTTGTTCAACTTAATATATATAATATATCATTTTGGTCTATTTTCGAATATTCAATGGACTAAACTGTTTCATTTGGTCGTCGGATTTATTTTGCTGCCCCACCACAGTAAATTGAGGCAAAGCGTATACTAGATGCAGTGTATCAGGTTTTTTGTGATTTACCAAAGTACCGTTTTCGTATTTACCATTTTTCACACTCAAAATATGGGTTTTCAGTACAATATATAGTTTGCCCGACATTTAATTAACTTGTGTATACCAACTTGAGCAGGCCCATTAAAACACCAAATGCGACAACATGATCGTATCCTTACGATCGCATACCTGGTTTCAATTTTCGAATATTCACATTGTGTGTACGTCAAGTCATTCATTAAATGGCGCCACCACGGGTTTACTGGTAGTTGTGGTCACTATAGATATGTTTTAAAACTCGACACAGGCGCTGAACACGCATTCTTATCAAATATCAATATAATCTATGCTTGAAGTATTCCTTAATTTCGGTTAAATCTAATGTGAATTTTCATATTGAAGTCGTCACCTGCGCATGCGTCAGATGGCCATAGCGTGTCATTGTTTACAAATAAGCGTCTACCCATGAGCCTTTGCGTTTTAGCGTGCGTTGTTATCGTCGTTTGGGACTGAATTCCCGCGCGTGCGCTGGTGACGACCCTCCCGCTTTAGGTAGTCATTTTTTGTAACATTATGGATAGGTTTACTAGGTAGAGTGGTTTCGTTGACCAGCCTCAAATCCCAATTGTAGTAGCAAAACATATGCTCCGCTCATTCATACATGGCGTGAAAGAATAGAGAAACAATACTTCAGTATAGGTTTACACAATTCACTAAAAGTGTTAAGGCATGTAGAGTGCCTCTCTCTAAGACAAAAAAAAGGAACATAAGAGTATCCTTCATTGCATAGGATTGACAAAAACTACTAAAACCTGCAGCAAGTGTGTGATGGCGTCACAATCCGACAAATGAACGCATACTTGGATCTCAATTAAAGAATATGCACTGTCTGGAATTGTTTAAACATGTACAATGTCATAGACATTTTTGAATATGATATTAAACATTAGAAAATAGAACTATAGACCAAAATCTGTCTGCTTGGTTGGCTACCCAACCCTAACACCTAAGAGTCAGACCAATCAGAGAACAGTTTGCTTGCCGACAGGTTTTTTTCGACAAATCAAATTTGGCCTTGTATATATGCTTTGAATCATCTGCAAAATTGAGTTTATTCAAGTTTATATAATAAGTGGGATGAATATAGTTTGAAATAGATTTGGCCGTTAGGTTAGCCTAATTGGCAAGTCTGAAAAAATTAAATGTCAGACTTTCGTGTAATTTATTTAAAACTCATTACCGGTACTGAACTAATGTTAAATACAGAATATAAAAAATATTGAAAAATACAAAGAGGCTAAGAAATAATATCACGAATCGTATGTTACACGCTAATCATAAATTGCTTGGCCGTCATGTACTGAGGATTATATCAGTACATGAAGGGAATGAGTCTAACAAATTGGATTCTAAATTCTAATTTAAAGTATCTGAATAGGAATATTTGTTTGTTTGGTTATTTATACACCTTTTTTTTTGTCATTTGTTTTGTGGGATTAGATTATTGGAAGTTCGATTCTTCGTTTGGTTTTCTTCATATTTCTACTAAATAAGCATTTCCTGAGCTTTTGTTTTTGACAGACTGACCACTCAGTCATTCACTCAATTAATATGTTTTTCTTAAATACAGAGCTGATAAAATAGATGTCGGAGAAGAATATCCACACTTGCATAACTTGAGACAGAAGAAAGAAGCTGTTGCCAGGAAAGACCTTTATGACATGCTGGATGATATCAAAGAATGACACTGAAAATGGATATCTTGGTCTTATTATATTATGCAGACCTACAGTTACTAATCTTTATGTAAACCATTACAGTCATATGAATGTTTAATAATGAAACCCGACACAGCTAATTGAAATATTGATTTGAGTAAATGCTAATAACCAAACTAAAATAATTCTTTAAATGAACTTGTAAATGTAATTGTGCCAAAAAAATAATGAATAATTTTCGTTGTCGTGTATGTTTTATCTCAGCTAATCTGATAAACGTTTGTTAAAGTTTTAAAGAAGAACTGTGTCATCATTCAGTGTCACTTGTTTATATGTACGTGTATGTGTATATAAACCATGTTCTCAAAATTGTTTGTCAATTTCCAAAATATCGTATATTATATTTAGACGAGGAAGAAACAAATCTTTAAATTTCTTAGGGGGGGGGGAGAACGCTTTAATCAAATAATCGACCTGTAGATGGTGATTTATAGCCTGTAGTGGTCAATGCCAAACAGAACTTATTGAAATACCTTGCGATGCAAGATTTTCCCACTATTAACGATCCTCTATAACCCCATACACAGAGGGGAGAAGCTAAATCCCTGCTGTTAAAGATATCAGATATAAAATATGATATCAAATTCATGCATCTAAATATGACTAAAGTGAGAAATAAAAAATCTCACACAATTACCTGCCAGATTTTCATGACCCACGATATAAATTGTGACATAGGACAAAAACTGATAATTGACAAAGTGTCCGTACTCATCAACCCAACATATAGGACATTGATACACTGGTCATATATAAGATTCCTCAGTGATTATTAAAGGATGGTTGTCGTCAAGCCGCAACATAAACAAAGCGTGTAAAATACATTATTTGTTCACATATACGCAGACGGAAAGAATTCGAGACACAAAACTCGCTGATGGGATAAACTATTACAAAATTGCTGAAAATATTAGAACAATGGTTGCAAATTGCAAAGTGTTATTTTTACGTCAATAGCCACTTTACGAAATGCGCAATACACATGAGCTAGTATAGACGTTTGACTTTTTTAAGTTAAAAAGTGGATGTGATAAGTTTTCAAGCTCGTCTCCATTGATATATCTACTGTTTAGTTACTTACTCGTTGTGCAACAAAATGAGTAAAATCAACCCATCGGGACACAGCCTTGTATAGTTGTTCATGGAAGACCCCTACCCCAATCACCCGGATTACAACCTGTTTGTAGAGGCACACGCTGAAATGATATATACAATACAAAAAGTAAGTACTACTTCGATCAGTAAATATTTACGAAAATAAATGAAAAAAAAATAATTTAACAAAAAATTAATAAATAAATTGATAAATAAACGAGTTTTATCCATTCTAAAAACAAGTGGTATCAATGACTACTACTGAGAAAGTGATAAAGACTCGGACATAATTCCATGTGGTTAAATTCAACCATGACCAGTAAACTGACGAAAAAAGTCACTAGAAACAGTGTGAGCCGCGATCAAAGCAAAATCGACTCAGACAGGGAAGACCGTTGGGGAACATGATATATGCATTAATACTGAATGCCTAGAGCATACGAAAGTCGTCCACGTAGAGTTTGCTAAGTGTTCAACTTCAGGTTAATCGTGCAGCCCGGAAGCATGGTGTCATGGCCTCTCTTTTGCAACCATTTGTAAGGGTAGATTTTATTAGATATAATAAACTTCACAGTTCATATCATTTTTATGTGGCTTATATTTATTCAGAACAATTTATTTTCATTTTATTTGTTGGCACTTATGACTGTGAACTATACACAAAGGATTACTGATTCATCTATAGAACAATCAATGCGAATCATAGCTTGAATTCCTCAACTGACGACTAAAACAGAACAAGGTCATCTGCAACGTCAACTCTACCCAATTATGCTTACATGAATTCATTTCCTGTTTCATCTATAGAACTATTCTTTACAATGCGAACAATAGCTTGATTATCTCAACTGACCACTGAAACTTAAGACAAGGTCATCTGGACGTATGTATATCAGTTGTAAATCAGTGTTGCAGTTGGCAAGCCATACAAGTTGGTATTTTTTTTAGCCGAGGCCGAGATGTAAGAAACACTGAAATATTTGAAGTATATTAAATTTAGAGATTGTTGTTGATATCGATTAAAGTCTGTCTTGAGGACAAGAATTTGTGGCTTGTTTGTCTGTATGTGACACGTTAGTTAAAATGTCGTTGAAAATTCCCATTACATTTCGGGAGTGGTTGCCTTTCACAAGGACAAACTGATTATATTCTGGGTGAGATAAGAATGCGGAACTTTGTTCGTCATCTATAAGCAAGATAACTCAAGAAGTTATGCACAAATATTCTTCTAATATTTATAAAGGGGTGTGGCTAAGGGAAAACAACTAGACGTTTTGGATGAATCAATTTCAGAGTGCCTTCTATGTTATCTATGTTTGCCTTTTTAATTTGATATAAATTTTAGGATGAGTTGCGCTTATATGTGAGATGCTAATCCAGCAATGTTGGATTTGTTATTTTGTCTGTGAGCAAGATAACTCAAGTGATGAACAAATATTTGTTATTCTTTTTAGGAAGGGTTACATCTGGGAAAAGAAAAACAGGTTATATATAGCTTTCTGAAATGAAACGATGAAAGTATGTTTGCATAAATACATGTACCTGAAAGAATATAAAAATAAAGTGTCCATATATTTGTCAGAGTTCCATTTCTGTTATAAACACAAAAATGTTCACACTATTCTATGTTCATAACAGCTAGCAATCTAGCACACCTTCCAGTCTTGGTTAGTGTAGGTCATATCAGGAAAGTCTTTAACTCTTACTGCACTGTACTGTTCAAGGGAGTTCTTGTTGTTTGCTAGTGTCAACTGTATTCTTGTGTCTTCATCGTTTCGTGTTATTACTGTATCAGCTAGTTTTAACGTAATAAAGGGTCAATAGCGGTTTCCATATACTGATGTTCAGGTTTATTTCGAACTGTAATAAGGAGGGCGAATCAGAGCGTCCGATACAAACGATGCTGGCACTGTCATATGGCGTAGACAATTTCAGCGTCAATAGGCTTCCGATTTTATGTGTGCACACATATGCACCTTACATGTTCGAAAAGTGAAAACTAGAAATAATTAGTAATTGATTAATAATAATTAATAATCAGTATTTCCAAACAATAAACTGTACATTTCCAAACAGCTAGAAAACACTATGAAAACTATGGTGATGGGGATTCATTTTGTAGAAAAGACGGAGAACCAGATAGTATACATACTTCGCGTCAAGTCAAAATAACTCGATTGGTTGAATCAAACCGTGGGAGTTCCGTTTTTATCAGAGGAGTTACGACAACAATAATTATGAACATAAAAGGCGGTTAAAAAGAAACAAACAACACAGCTAAAAAGATAACATTTTGATTTCATGATACTGTGTAAGACCATATGTGTGTGCATCAAATGCATATTTACCAAGGTGGGACCAGTAAAACTCTGATAAATACGGCTGTACAAACAAACATAATCATAAAGTTAAGATACTTCTAACTACGGCCTCTAGAACCCGCCACTAGGAGCTAAGTTCACTTTACCAAATCCAAATCCCAAGAAAATAGGAATCTATAGCTGTTGTGAACAACCAAATGGCGGTACTAAATGAACACATCATAATACACGCATGCAAAAATGTCAATGCGACAAGCTCAAGTGAAAATACAAAAACGAAGAGTCCATGCAAGCTTCAACATAGAGGGCGGACAACAAATCTCTTGGTAATTCTTGTCAGTCTGCCACGGCAGCGACACTGTACATAATTTTAATGGTGTTACATGTACATATTCAACTAAGCAATAATACTTCCCTTCATTTGCATATTAACCATTTTTTCTTAACTCATAGGCACATGTGGCCTAATAATTAGGCATAACGCTTTCAGGCTGTTCAATCTGTTGCCAATTAGTAGTTTCGGCACAACATTAAGGATGTCAGCACATTTTACATCAGAACACCTACTGTTTCATTACTTACTCGTTGTGCAACACCCAAATGTCAGTAAAATCTTGCTGTGAACCACGCGTTTTGAGATGCAACTTAGTCACGGTAAGTGTTTATATTATTCAATTGTAGGTGTGTAATATCATAATTTTATTTAATATAAACAATAAAATGCAGCTCACAAAGATGAGTTAAAGACATTGGTAATAATCAACCCATCGAGACATACCCTTGCATAGTTGTACTTGAAAGTCCCCCCCCCTCGACCATCCAATATGTTTGCAGAGGCACGCTGAAATTATATATACAATACAAACTCAAACTATCAAAAGAAAGTACCACTCCCATCAGTATTATATTTACGAAAAACAAAATAATTTAACTAAAAATTAATAAATAAATAAATTGATAAATTAAAATAAACGAGCAGAGTAGCATCCATTTTAAAAACAAGTTGTTTACGTTTTATTTTGTTGGCACTTCTGACCCCTGAGCTTTTGAGTGTCTGACTTCGTAGCTTCTGAAATGTCAACTTAACCCAACAGATAGTTATGCATGCATGAATTCATACAATGCAAATAATAGCTTGAATACCTCAACTGACCACTACAATAGGACAGGGTCATGCAGACGTGTCATCTAGGTATATCAGGTATAAATCAGTGTCGCAGTTGGTAAGCCATACTAGTTGATCAATTTTTTAACCGAGGCCAGGATGTAAGTACTATGAATATATTTATATTTGTAACATAGAAACACTGACTAATTTTAATGATATTGGTAGAGGATTGTTGTTGAAAGGTGACAAATCGAATAAAGTTGTCATGTTGCCCTGCAGACAAGAATGTGTGGCTTGTTTGTCTGTCTGTGAACATGTCAGCTAAAATGACATTGAAAATGCTCAACACAGTGGCCGCCTTTCATAAAAAAACAAATGATTATATTCTGGGAGAGATAAGGATTTTGAAGTTGTTCATCATATATAAGCAAGATAACATTTGCATAAGTTATTGACAAATATTCTTCTAATGTTCATAGAGGGTCGCGACAGAGATTTTGGAAGAAAAAAAATGTTTGGATGATCAATTTCAGAATGCCTTCTATGTTTTGTTTGCCTTTGTAATTCAATGTAAATTTTAGAATAAGTTGCGCTCAAAACAAAGGAAAACTTGATTATATGTGAGATGCTAATCCAGCCATTCTGGATTTGTTATTTTGTCTGTGAGCAAGATAACTCAAGTGATGAACACATATTTATTGTTTTTAGGAAACGTTGCACTTGGGACAAAAAAACAATCAATTTGTGTCCCACCCCACTAGTCATACGCCATCATAAATAATTAGTATTTCCAAACAAAAAACTGTATATTATCTAACAGCTAGCAAATATACAATGCAACCTAAGTCAATTGGAATATATCAACAGTAAAATTAACATGAGTTACACAGCTGTGACTCAAATCTCACTCAATATATGAAATCTCTCTACAATTAAGTGTAAACAAGCAATAAAATGTCTCTTTACAAATATGAGTATAAAAGCTACTATTCAATACTATGCTCTGTGCTAGTATTGTCTCGGTCAGCTGCAAACTGCATGCAACTCCTTATATGGTAATAGTTTAATGACATCACAATGCTTACCAATCACAACGCAACATGCAATAAAACAACTTGCGTAGAAAAGTAGCAAATCAAAGGTTCAACATACCGTAAGTGAATGAACATGAAAGCCAGTGCACATCAAACTGAATCAATGGAAACCAGCAACCATGTTGTTGACATATTTTCCGTTCAATTTGAGCGAGTGTCTAAAATTCGTGAACTGGCAAATTCAATTTTATATCTGATTTTCTCTCAAAAATTACATTTTGTAACTAAGATTCGACACGAACAATATCGTGGTATTGCAAGGATCGAAATCTCTACTTGCGCCACCTGAATGCGCCAGCACAAACAATGTGCGCCCAATTGTTGTACCATCATTCTGTGCCTTTATTCTGCTCCATCTATAAAATTGAAACTTGGCGTCATTCGGGGTTCAAACTTTTAAAAATATGTGTTCAACTTGAGCGAGTTAAACACTTTTAATGAAAATGAAAAACCGACTTTTGTAAGCACTTACTTACTTACTCTTACAAAGCCTTTTTAAAGTTCCTGCAACCCAACCACTGAGCATTTCACAAAAAATTCACCTGGCGGATACAATGAAACAACACTCCGCCGAACAGACATTACATGTGGTGTAGTAATACAATGTTACTTCCAGATTCAAACTTACCTTGAATTCGATAAACAATTCATGCGACATTTGAAAAAGAGGCTCAATTTATACAGTACTCAATTATCATGAATTAACGCAAAAAATCGTGAACTACATTATTTATGTTAAAGCGCGGCAGTCGTCGCGCTGCGCATGTGCGACATTTGTATTGATAAATATTGATTTTCCCACAATCCAATGCGCTTTTCAAATGGAAATTACAAATATGAACTGGGCGCGATTTGCACTGATTACCGCCAGTGACTTTCGATACCTTCCAATAACATGAAAATTACCTAATTAAAGCTTGAAAATGTCTCAGTTCGTACTCGTTGTTCCGCGCAACAGTCAAAGTCGCCATATTTGTTTATATGAGACCCATATATCTCGCACATGCACAGCGCGACGACTACCACGCTTTAAATACACTATTTATTTATTATAAAAACATAAATGTAAAATATAATAACTATAATAATTATAACAACTAATAGCTTGTGCAGTGACGAAAACTAAAATTCAACATTTTCTTACATCAACAGTATTGTTATATAGTATAATACATTGAAATATTGTTCTGACAATATTTGTTAGAAAATCCAAGAAGATACATAATACTTATGTTTTTTAAAATAAAACATGTTTTTATTATTTTAAACAATACGTGACTGTATTTCTGTTATCGATTTATTCAGGAAACAATAGGTATGATTCTGAAATGTAAGTAGAAATAATGGTCCCCTTGTAAGGCTGTGCATGAACAAGGTTATTGATAACCAGACATGGCAAAACAAACAGTCATACAACCAATTAAGTGCGGAATTGATTGGTATGTTTATTTTACAGAAACAATGAAAAGCCTACAAGTGTGGAGTTTATTGTTCAGTGTTTTGCTGGTGTTAATGCTTGTCACTGAGTCTACTGCTATAACAATACATCGTCGACGAGCATCAATTAATAAGCTGAATAGGTACGTTGCATGTTCAACCGATACCTGGTATCTTTATTTACTGGGAATGTACAACTGTCAACAAGATCTTAAATAACATTTCACTTACTGTTATACATACAATATCAATCTTAACCAGACAAATTATCATTTCACTCGATTTCAATTAGCAATGTTGGAATGCAAATGCTAATTGCTACAGAAATTTCTATTTCTCAAATAATTTTCTAAAATGACAAGGATTAGTAAGATTACAACGACAACATTAGTTCATTAACAATTTTGTTCAACTTAATATAACCTAATATATATCATTTTGGTCTATTTTCGAATATTCAATGGACTTAACTGTTTCATTTGGTCGTCGGATTTATTTTGCTGCCCCACCACAGTAAATTGAGGCAAAGCATATACTAGATGCAGTGTATCAGGTTTTTTGTGCTTTACCAATGTACCGTTTTTCGTCACTTGCACATTCGTCACATTATATCACTTGCCCGACATTTAATGAGCTCCTGTGTGAAACACCAAATGCGGCCAAATGATTATTTAAATTGTATCATTACGATTGCATACCTGGGATATATTTTTGAATATTCAGATATTTCCTTGCATGTACGTTGATTCATTCATTAAAGGGTGCCACCACGCGGTCACTGACAGTTCCCGGCGGCACAGAGATGTCTTAAAGTTCAACAAAGCTTTAGACACGAATTCTTACTGAATATCAATATTATCTATGATTGAAGAATTCTTAAATTTTGGTGAAATCTAATGTTGGCTTAACAACCCTAACAGTCAGACCAATCAGAGAACAGTTTTTTTCTATGTATCAAATTCGGCCTTGTATATATTGCTTCGATTCATCTGCAAAATCGACGTTATTCAAATAAATCTAGACAAATATAATTTGAAAAACATTTGGCCGTTAGGTCAGCCCAATTAGCAAATTGAAAATAATTAAATGTCAGACTTTTGTATAATTTATTTAAAACTCATTACTGAACTATTGTTAAATACAGAATATAAAAAATAGTAAAAAATACAAAGATGCTAAAAATATCACGAATAACATGCTACACGCTATTCAGAAATTGATTGGCCGTCATGTACTGAGTATTATATCAATACATGAAGGGAATTAGTCTTACCAATTTAATATTAAATGTACTTTAAATAATATTTCGTTCTAATTTCAAATTATATTCGAAGTAATAGTATCCAAATAGGGATATTTTTTTTTATTTATACACCTTTCTTTGGTCATTTATTTTTGTGGGATTGAATTCTTAAGTTTGATCTGATGGCTCTTCGTTCGGTTATCTTCATAATTCTACTAAAAAAGCATATTCAGAGCTTTTGATTCTATAACTGACAGTCAATCAATCACTCACGAACTGACCCAACCCCAACCAACCAACTATACTCGCTTACTCACTCACTCACTCACTCATGTTTTTCTTAAATACAGAGGTGATAAAATAGATGTCGAAGAAAAACACTTGGGTAACTTGAGACAGAAGAAAGAAGCTGTTGCCGGGAAAGACCTCGATGACATGCTGGATGATATCAAAGAATGACACTAAACATGGATACATTGTATCTTGGTCTTATTATATTATGCAGACCTACAGTTACTAATCTTTATGTAAACCATTACAGTCATATGAATGTTTAATAATGAAACCTGACACAGCTAATTAAAATATCGATTTGAGTAATTGCTAATAACAAAACTAAAATGCTTCTCTAAATAAACTTGTAATTGTGCAAGAAATAATAAAGAATGATTCTTGTTGTCATGTAGTTGTTAATAGTACTTTATCGTAAAACCTTTGATGGATTGTATCGTACACATACATTTATTGTTAAAGAGGGCTGAGGAATAACTTGGATTTGTTTTAACATATTTAAATTTTAAAACAAAAATATTATTATAGTCTAATTCATCGTAAAATGAAAATAATGTTTTGTATGGAACCTAAAAGAATGCAGTACGTATTGTTACCTGTACGTATAGGTAGATTCATGATGCAAGCACTTTAGATTTTGATCCCTAAAAGAATGCAGTACGTATTGTTACCTGTACGTATAGGTATATTCACGATGCAAGCACTTTATATTTCCCACTATTTCATTAAATTAACATGTCATTCCCATTGCCTCTTTAGCCCCATATGCAGTATGTCTATTTTTTCCCTTTATTGAGTATTATCACCGATTTTTCCCCAGTGGAGTGATATACCAGGCAAATCTTATGATGGTTTGTGAAACAAAGAAGTGTGCAGATGCAAGCAAAAATGTTATGTCTCTGTGCCATGTTTGATTGAAAATGATTTATTTATGTCTGAGAAATGAGGCTAGATGAAAAGAGTACAATCTACACAAGTCCCTGGTTTGGGCAAATGTGTAAGACAGGAATGTTACTGATGATATCGTGAACACACTTTTCAATCAGTCATTTGAAACTTTTTTTATGAGCAAATCTGCCTGGTATCAACATTTATTGAATTTCCTCAGCAACAGAAATGTGGTGAATGCAAATTTACAAGAAATTCATAGTTCTTTTTGCAAAGAATTGATATTTTGGATGATTGAAGTCTTCATATCTGGATTTTTGTCTCTATACAGTGAGGTCCATTTTGGTATCACCACAGATTCAATAGATCTATAAACACTGTAAAGGAAATTACATGCAAGCAAGCTAACAAGCGAAATAGCTCTGCTGTCTTTGTCTTGTCATTTTGTTGTTGTAACGGCAATTACAAGCGTTAGATGTTATTGCTAAAAATCTCATTAAGGCAATTGAAAATACTATTTTCTTACCACAAATATTCACCAAAAATAGAGAATTTAAGATATTGCTCACCAAATAAACAAATCTGACAAAGCTCCACCCAAGGTACCTGTCATCATTGATGTAAAAGCTAAAAAAGTTTTGATCGATAAATATCTGCGAAAAATACAGCAAACTATCGTAACAGCGATAAAAAATGTGTACAATCTCGCCATCAAATTTCTGTACTAGAGATACCAGTGGGCACATGTATATAATACTAGAAAGTCAAGGATACAATGTAGTTTGTGGTGATGTATTCGCTTCATCTTCTGGATATTCTTGGAAAATATGACATATCTTCTCTTTATTCTGCAGTCTCCAATTCTTTGCAAACTCTGGGAAAAACTCAATCTAGGAAAGCACATACCAGAAGCATGCACAAATTCAATTACTAGCATTAAAGATGGAAATCAAATAACAACAAGCAGCCTGTCGGCTGAGATAGCTCCGCTGTTAGCAATACACATTTCAATTAAAGAACTGAAGATATCATTAGAAAATGTATAGTATCAAAGCAATCGGGCTTGCTGTTTTCACAAAGAAGTTGAAAATATCACTTTTTACCAAAAATGACAAAATTATTCACCAAAATTAGAGAATTGAAGATATCAATAAATTTAATAATTGTGTGATGTCCTGAGAATTCACTGTGGATGGAATAACATACTTACATTACAAAATAAGTTGATAATAGGTGTTGGTATAGACTTGGTATGAACACATAAATCCAACACAAGCTGCATTAAATGAACATTCCATGGTTGGTGCACTAAATGATTATCTGGAAAAAATTACAACATTTTTAACTATTTTTACATACATGTACACTTCCATACTTTGCCACCATTTTTCAAAACAATTAATCTGTCATCTTCGATCAAAACTTGATAAGTTAAACTCTACTGTAAAGTACTTTATTTTCACTTTGAATTTACTTTTATTATTTTCACAACAGGGAAGAAAGAATCAGCGATCAGTGAATGTACAGTCAAGTAAAAATACCTTTTTTTTCTATATTTTACATTTAACTCATCAAGTAACAGTGAAAAAAAACTTCATACAAAACAGCCAAGAATTAATTCCAGTTAAAATAATTATTATACAATACACTGTCCAAAAGTTTTATTATACCATTACAGTAAATTTGAATAAATTACATAGTCTATGTTACCTGAAATAGTATCTGATATAGTTAAAGTCTTGCACAAATACACAGGAACTCTGCGACATATTACCTAGTCATGGTATTCATGTATACGTATATTCATAAAGGCATCAACATTATGAATCTCATACACACACATGTTATTGGATAAAGGTCCATCTACTTGTACTAAAGCATGTCTGAACTGAACACCAAAAGGACTTTGAGAATTGCTCGGTATAATTCTTTTAATTAAAAAAAATGAAAAGACTATAGTGTTTCGTATGCACATTTTTTAAAAATTGTTTGGTTTAGACAGGTTACAGTGTTTAGTTTTCTACAGGTTTCTAATTTACACATTACAAGTATTCAATTTAGACAGATTTAACTACTTACTAAAATCTGTGTCTATATCTGAAGTATACTTCAATAGATGATACAAACAATCAACACCTCTGGACTGTAATAACTCATTATTCTAAAATAATACAAAACAAATTTATAGTCAGTGTTAATAAGTAGTAGTTAATCAAAAGTTCTACGCAAATCATCCAACTTACTGGTAATATACTTATGTTCAATAAAACATTTTGAATGTTAGTAAAAACAAGTAATTGTATTACAAGGTTAAAAAATACATAACATGAACAGTTTAAGAGCATATCAGAGATATGGCTCCAGTTGGCCATTTTAGTCCAATCTGAAAAACAAAATGATGACCATTAAGGTTCACTAAAGTTTGATAAGCCAAGTTTGAATTGGTTCATGACCAAGATCCAGATCGGCATTACAGAAATTAAAACAAAATGGCTACCAAAATCCAACCGAAAAAAATGATGAAAAATCATTATGAAAAACGTCTATACACAAACAAAATTTGATGAATTCATAACATTAAATTGGCCGCCATTAAGCAATCTTTTATTGGATTGCCAAATACATGTGCATATGTGTGACATGATACATATGGGTGGGAAGATGGTTACAATTTTAAACCCCCCAAAAAATAATCTTTTCTGAGGTGGTCCTCGAGTATAAGCCCACCCCCTAATTTTCCTGATTTTATATGTTCAGGCCCCTGGGCTTATATTCAGGGAAGTACGGTATGATTATATATATAATTGAATATGATCATTCAAGGCATATCACAGTGATATGGCTCTGGAACAGCATTTGTTGAAACAACTGGCCACCAATCAGCCATTTTGAATCAAATCTGAAAAACAAAATGACATTCATCAAAGTGCCATAATGATACACACCTGCATAATATACAGAGTACATATGGACAACCAATATATACCAGTAAAATACAAGAAGTATGGGCTAACCAATATAAGCCGACATAATATACAGGATATGGGGAAACCAATATATGTATACATAATATACAGGGTATGGGGCAACCAATATATGCATACATAATATACAGTGTATGGGGCAACCAATATATGCATACATAATATACAGGGTATGGGGAAACCAATATATGCATACATAATATACAGGGTATGGGGAAACCAATATATGTATACATAATATACAGGGTATGGGGAAACCAATATATGTATACATAATATACAGGGTATGGGGAAACCAATATATGTATACATAATATACAGGGTATGGGGAAAGCAATATATGTATACATAATATACAGGGTATGGGGAAACCAATATATGCATACATAATATACAGGGTATGGGGCAACCAATATATGCATACATAATATACACACCTGTATAATGATATTTTGTAGTAGAATATAAAGTTGTTGTAGTTGTTTTGTTGGTATTGGTAATCTGACATCTCTATCAGCAAGCTGTGATCTACAAGTGCTTCTGTATAGATGTATTATATTGCTTTTACAACCCACTGAGAGCATTGCAATCCAAACGTGCAGGGCACATGCTGAAAATAAAACTTAGAATGTAAAGAAGATGTACACTGAGAGAATGCTAGTATGATTGATATTTCATGCAACAAGGCTACTAAACAGGGATGAGAAATGAGAATTTTAATTTTCAGCTGAAAGTAAAGTAGCCAGTGTCAGAGAACCGTAGTTGATCAAATCGTTACAATACAGACACTGCGCCTTTCCCGGGACCTCGCACTTGCTGATGAAGTCACTCAATTTTTCAGTTACCACTTGATTTTTCTCCCAATTCGCACGGTCAAAGTCACTTCCTTGTCAAGCCATCGATCTCTCGCAACAAACAATAAAATGGCGCCGTTAGCGAAAAGAAAATGACAGCTCTTCACTGATTGGCCCATCAGAGCAAACCCAGCCAATCATGTTTAATCGTTACATATTACTTCGAACACTTCAAAACCACTTCGGATTTTACGATTGCACTGATGAAAAGAGTCGCGAACATTCTACATTGGAGACATCGTGAGTTGTCTCCCTTCGACCATACACTGATACAGGCCTCTTGCAGCCGACAACAATGACCCAACAGCATGTTTACTTCCGGTGAATGAACAAGATTTGTATTCTTACCCCCCCCCAAAAAAAAAAATTTGCTCCTCGAATTTAGAAGTTTCAGAAAATCGATCCCTAAGGCTTAGAAAATTCTCATCCTTGACTGAAAACAGTGAAAATAAAGTCTTTTTTTCTCTACAGGACAGTGATTTGTAATGTTACAAGGATGAAGTAATAGACAATAATCTGAAGAGAACTATAAAAAAAATTGTGTTTACATACCTTGGACCAATGTAGGATGTTGTCCGCTGACCAACTTGATCAGATGTTCAAGACATAATGATACCATCTGTTCTACCTATTGAATAAACAATTTTCATACTCTGAATCACTTTAATTTTGTTAGCATCAAAAAATACTGTGTCATGCAAAGGAATTTATTTTCACTGAAGAAATAGACAGAATCATCCAGTGTACAAGTCTGATCAATATAAAAGCAGTCGGGCATATTGTTTTGAAAACAAAAATTAATTATTGGCTCTATTCAAGCATTCATTTTAAGCCTAATCCAATTATAAAATAATTTTTTGTTAACTATCACAAAAGAAAATCTACATCTAAAATGTCACATCTTTTCTCGAAATTTGAGCAAGACCTGTCTATTTGGTCCAAATACTGGTAGATGAAATAAAAATAGGTTAACCCAAGTTTTGGCAAGAACATTTTTTTTATTTACTTTGCATGCCATCATTTTTACAACGAAAAATTTGGTCCAACATTTTTCACATTTATATGACTATTTTTTTTTTATACTTTATTCATTATTTTTTAACCAAATTAAAATAATTTCAAAATAGGTACATGTCTTGATCAATATTTTTGTAACAAGGTGAGACAAAAATTATGCAGATTTTTTTTTTGGTGGATGATGACAGAAGATGACTCAATTCTATCAACAAGGGGAAAGACATACCTGTGACTTGTACTGGTGCACTAGTTTTATGAGTAATGCTATTGTAGTTAGGGATGTACACTGATAAGATGGCAAACTTTCTAACTTAGACCAACCTTCTATTAGTCTAATTATATATCTATTAGATAGTATCATTGATATTACTGTAAATAAAAACATAGACATCAGTTAACATATATTAACTTTTGTTGCAAATGCAGCATCACTTTTTTTTTTTAAATAAATATTTGTGCTTATAATAAGGAATCGTCTTGTCAGAGTAACTTAGCCAAAAATCCAATCTGAAAGTTTCTGCGTTTGCGAGTTAAATTTCCAAAACCTGATAGGCACACATTTTGCAAATTTAATCCAATTCATCAATAGAGGGCTCTGTGCAGTGGCTAAATATGTTAGAGGGGGACAATCAACCCAAACATTTTTTGCTAGTATGGCATTATTTTTTTGGTAGGTGTAAGTAGAAATTGTCATTTACCTGGACTATCTGATTGCTTGGTGGCTTGTATTAGTATAAAATTAAGATAATTTAAAGAATGAAAATGAACTTCAGTCTCAATATCATTGTCAGCATTGAACAGTTTACAAACTGAAAAAAACAAGAAAAGTAACACTGCAAATGTATACACACACCATGCAAAAACATCTTATTGAAACATCTCCATAATAGTAAATAGGACTTTTTTTCCTCAATTGCTAATTTTCTTGACAAGTTGCATTCCCATTTTCTATTAGATGCAGAACATCTCCTACTGATTATTGTGAGATCATCTTCGAAAATGATAAAATGTGTTGCTATAGCAACAAATCCTGAAATGGTTACAGCAAGAGACCATCACTATGAGCCACTATTCTGAATGAGAAATGCTTACAGCAATGGACCATCAACATGAGCCACACTTCTGAATGAGAAATGGTTACAGCAATGAACCATCGATATGAGCCACCATTCTGAATGAGAAACGGTTACAGCAATGAACCATCAATATGAGCCACTATTCTGAATGAGAAATACTTACAGCAATGGACCATCAACATGAGCCACACTTCTGAATGAGAAATGGTTACAGCAATGAACCATCGATATGAGCCACCATTCTGAATGAGAAACGGTTACAGCAATGAACCATCAATATGAGCCACCACTTTGAATGAGAAATGGTTACAGCAATGAACCATCGATATAAGCCACCATTCAGAATGAGAAATGGTTACAGCAATGGACCATCAACATAAGCCACCATTCTGAATGAGAAATGGTTACAGCAATGAACCATCAATATGAGCCACCATTCTGAATGAGAAATGGTTACAGCAATGAACCATCAATATGAGCCACCATTCTGAATGAGAAATGGTTACAGCAATGAACCATCAATATAAGCCACCATTCTGAAAGAGAAATGGTCACAGCAATGAACCATCAATATGAGCCACCATTCTGAATGAGAAATGGTTACAGCAATGAACCATCAATATGAGCCACCATTCTGAATGAGAAATGGTCACAGCAATGAACCATCAATATGAGCCACTATTCTGAATGAGAAATGGTTACAGCAATGAACCATCAATATGAGCCACCATTCTGAATGAGAAATGGTTACAGCAATGAACCATCAATATGAGCCACCATTCTGAATGAGAAATGGTTACAGCAATGAACCATCAATATGAGCCACCATTCTGAATGAGAAATGGTTACAGCAATGAACCATCAATATGAGCCACCATTCTGAATGAGAAATGGTTACAGCAATGAACCATCAATATGAGCCACCATTCTGAATGAGAAATGGTTACAGCAATGAACCATCAATATGAGCCACCATTCTGAATGAGAAATGGTTACAGCAATGATCCATCAATATGAGCCACCATTCTGAATGAGAAATGGTTACAGCAATGAACCATCAATATGAGCCACCATTCTGAAAGAGAAATGGTTACGGCAATGAACCATCAATATGAGCCACCATTCTGAAAGAGAAATGGTTACAGCAATGAACCATCAATATGAGCCACCATTCTGAATGAGAAATGGTTACAGCAATGAACCATCAATATGAGCCACCATTCTGAATGAGAAATGGTTACAGCAATAAACCATCAATATGAGCCACCATTCTGAATAAGAAATGGTTACAGCAATAAACCATCAATATGAGCCACTATTCTGAATGAGAAATGGTTACAGCAATGAACCATCAATATGAGCCACTATTCTGAATGAGAAATGGTTACAGCAATGGACCATCAATATGAGCCACCATTCTGAAAGAGAAATGGTTACAGCAATGAACCATCAATATGAGCCACCATTCTGAATGAGAAATGGTTACAGCAATGAACCATCAATATGAGCCACCATTCTGAATGAGAAATGGTTACAGCAATGAACCATCAATATGAGCCACCATTCTGAAAGAGAAATGGTTACGGCAATGAACCATCAATATGAGCCACCATTCTGAAAGAGAAATGGTTACAGCAATGAACCATCAATATGAGCCACCATTCTGAATGAGAAATGGTTACAGCAATGAACCATCAATATGAGCCACCATTCTGAATGAGAAATGGTTACAGCAATAAACCATCAATATGAGCCACCATTCTGAATAAGAAATGGTTACAGCAATAAACCATCAATATGAGCCACTATTCTGAATGAGAAATGGTTACAGCAATGAACCATCAATATGAGCCACTATTCTGAATGAGAAATGGTTACAGCAATGGACCATCAATATGAGCCACCATTCTGAAAGAGAAATGGTTACAGCAATGAACCATCAATATGAGCCACCATTCTGAATGAGAAATGGTTACAGCAATGAACCATCAATATGAGCCACCATTCTGAATGAGAAATGGTTACAGCAATGAACCATCAATATGAGCCACCATTCTGAATGAGAAATGGTTACAGCAGTGAACCATCAATATGAGCCACCATTCTGAATGAGAAATGGTTACAGCAATGAACCATCAATATGAGCCGCCATTCTGAATGAGAAATGGTTACAGCAATGAACCATCAATATGAGCCACCATTCTGAAAGAGAAATGGTTACAGCAATGAACCATCAATATGAGCCACCATTCTGAATGAGAAATGGTTACAGCAATAAACCATCAATATGAGCCACCATTCTGAATGAGAAATGGTTACAGCAATGAACCATCAATATGAGCCACCATTCTGAATGAGAAATGGTTACAGCAATGAACCATCAATATGAGCCACCATTCTGAATGAGAAATGGTTACAGCAATAAACCATCAATATGAGCCACCATTCTGAATAAGAAATGGTTACAGCAATAAACCATCAATATGAGCCACTATTCTGAATGAGAAATGGTTACAGCAATGAACCATCAATATGAGCCACTATTCTGAATGAGAAATGGTTACAGCAATGAACCATCAATATGAGCCACCATTCTGAATGAGAAATGGTTACAGCAATGAACCATCAATATGAGCCACCATTCTGAAAGAGAAATGGTTACGGCAATGAACCATCAATATGAGCCACCATTCTGAAAGAGAAATGGTTACAGCAATGAACCATCAATATGAGCCACCATTCTGAATGAGAAATGGTTACAGCAATGAACCATCAATATGAGCCACCATTCTAAATGAGAAATGGTTACAGCAATAAACCATCAATATGAGCCACCATTCTGAATAAGAAATGGTTACAGCAATAAACCATCAATATGAGCCACTATTCTGAATGAGAAATGGTTACAGCAATGAACCATCAATATGAGCCACTATTCTGAATGAGAAATGGTTACAGCAATGGACCATCAATATGAGCCACCATTCTGAAAGAGAAATGGTTACAGCAATGAACCATCAATATGAGCCACCATTCTGAATGAGAAATGGTTACAGCAATGAACCATCAATATGAGCCACCATTCTGAATGAGAAATGGTTACAGCAATGAACCATCAATATGAGCCACCATTCTGAATGAGAAATGGTTACAGCAGTGAACCATCAATATGAGCCACCATTCTGAATGAGAAATGGTTACAGCAATGAACCATCAATATGAGCCGCCATTCTGAATGAGAAATGGTTACAGCAATGAACCATCAATATGAGCCACCATTCTGAAAGAGAAATGGTTACAGCAATGAACCATCAATATGAGCCACCATTCTGAATGAGAAATGGTTACAGCAATAAACCATCAATATGAGCCACCATTCTGAATGAGAAATGGTTACAGCAATGAACCATCAATATGAGCCACCATTCTGAATGAGAAATGGTTACAGCAATGAACCATCAATATGAGCCACCATTCTGAATGAGAAATGGTTACAGCAATAAACCATCAATATGAGCCACCATTCTGAATGAGAAATGGTTACAGCAATGAACCATCAATATGAGCCACCATTCTGAATGAGAAATGGTCACAGCAATGAACCATCAATATGAGCCACCATTCTGAATGAGAAACGGTTACAGCAATGAACCATCAATATGAGCCACCATTCTGAAAGAGAAATGGTTACAGCAATGAACCATCAATATGAGCCACCATTGTGAATGAGAAATGGTTACAGCAATGAACCATCAATATGAGCCACCATTCTGAATGAGAAATGGTTACAGCAATGAACCATCAATATGAGCCACTATTCTGAATGAGAAATGGTTACAGCAATAAACCATCAATATGAGCCACCATTCTGAATGAGAAACGGTTACAGCAATGAACCATCAATATGAGCCACCATTCTGAATGAGAAATGGTTACAGCAATGAACCATCAATATGAGGCACCATTCTGAATGAGAAATGGTTACAGCAATGAACCATCAATATGAGCCACCATTCTGAATGAGAAATGGTTACAGCAATAAACCATCAATATGAGCCACTATTCTGAATGAGAAATGGTTACAGCAATGAACCATCAATATGAGCCACAATTCTGAATGAGAAATGGTTACAGCAATGGACCATCAATATGAGCCACCATTCTGAAAGAGAAATGGTTACAGCAATGAACCATCAATATGAGCCACCATTCTGAATGAGAAATGGTTACAGCAATGAACCATCAATATGAGCCACCATTCTGATTGAGAAACGGTTACAGCAATGAACCATCAATATGAGCCACCATTCTGATTGAGAAACGGTTACAGCAATAAACCATCAATATGAGCCACTATTCTGAATGAGAAATGGTTACAGCAATGAACCATCAATATGAGCCACAATTCTGAATGAGAAATGGTTACAGCAATAAACCATCAATATGATCCACTATTCTGAATGAGAAATGGTTACAGCAATGAACCATCAATATGAGCCACAATTCTGAATGAGAAATGGTTACAGCAATGGACCATCAATATGAGCCACCATTCTGAAAGAGAAATGGTTACAGCAATGAACCATCAATATGAGCCACCATTCTGAAAGAGAAATGGTTACAGCAATGAACCATCAATATGAGCCACCATTCTGAATGAGAAATGGTTACAGCAATGAACCATCAATATGAGCAACTATTCTGAATGAGAAACGGTTACAGCAATGGACCATCAATATGAGCCACCATTCTGAAAGAGAAATGGTTACAGCAATGAACCATCAATATGAGCCACCATTCTGATTGAGAAACGGTTACAGCAATGGACCATCAATATAAGCCACCATTCTGAAAGAGAAATGGTTACAGCAATGAACCATCAATATGAGCCACCATTCTGATTGAGAAACGGTTACAGCAATGAACCATCAATATGAGTCACCATTCTGAAAGAGAAATGGTTACAGCAATGAACCATCAATATGAGCCACCATTCTGAAAGAGAAATGGTTACAGCAATGAACCATCAATATGAGCCACCATTCTGAATGAGAAATGGTTACAGCAATGAACCATCAATATGAGCAACTATTCTGAATGAGAAACGGTTACAGCAATGGACCATCAATATGAGCCACCATTCTGAAAGAGAAATGGTTACAGCAATGAACCATCAATATGAGCCACCATTCTGATTGAGAAACGGTTACAGCAATGGACCATCAATATAAGCCACCATTCTGAAAGAGAAATGGTTACAGCAATGAACCATCAATATGAGCCACCATTCTGATTGAGAAACGGTTACAGCAATGAACCATCAATATGAGTCACCATTCTGAAAGAGAAATGGTTACAGCAATGAACCATCAATATGAGCCACCATTCTGAATGAGAAATGGTTACAGCAATGAACCATCAATATGAGCCACCATTCTGATTGAGAAACGGTTACAGCAATGAACCATCAATATGAGCCACTATTCTGAATGAGAAATGGTTACAGCAATGAACCATCAATATGAGCCACCATTCTGAATGAGAAATGGTTACAGCAATGAACCATCAATATGAGCCACCATTCTGATTGAGAAATGGTTACAGCAATGAACCATCAATATGAGCCACCATTCTGAAAGAGAAATGGTTACAGCAATGAACCATCAATATGAGCCACCATTCTGATTGAGAAACGGTTACAGCAATGAACCATCAATATGAGCTACCATTCTGAAAGAGTAATGGTTACAGCAATGAACCATCAATATGAGCTACCATTCTGAAAGAGAAATGCTTACAGCAATGGGCCATCAACATGAGCCACACTTCTGAATGAGAAATGGTTACAGCAATGAACCATCGATATGAGCCACCATTCTGAAAGAGAAATGGTCACAGCAATGAACCATCAATATGAGCCACCATTCTGAATGAGAAACGGTTACAGCAATGAACCATCAATATGAGCCACCATTCTGAAAGAGAAATGGTTACAGCAATGAACCATCAATATGAGCCACCATTCTGAATGAGAAATGGTTACAGCAATAAACCATCAATATGAGCCACCATTCTGAATGAGAAATGGTTACAGCAATGAACCATCAATATGAGCCACCATTCTGAATGAGAAATGGTTACAGCAATGAACCATCAATATGAGCCACCATTCTGAATGAGAAATAGTTACAGCAATAAACCATCAATATGAGCCACCATTCTGAATGAGAAATGGTTACAGCAATGAACCATCAATATGAGCCACCATTCTGAATGAGAAATGGTCACAGCAATGAACCATCAATATGAGCCACCATTCTGAATGAGAAACGGTTACAGCAATGAACCATCAATATGAGCCACCATTCTGATTGAGAAACGGTTACAGCAATGGACCATCAATATAAGCCACCATTCTGAAAGAGAAATGGTTACAGCAATGAACCATCAATATGAGCCACCATTCTGATTGAGAAACGGTTACAGCAATGAACCATCAATATGAGTCACCATTCTGAAAGAGAAATGGTTACAGCAATGAACCATCAATATGAGCCACCATTCTGAAAGAGAAATGGTTACAGCAATGAACCATCAATATGAGCCACCATTCTGAATGAGAAATGGTTACAGCAATGAACCATCAATATGAGCAACTATTCTGAATGAGAAACGGTTACAGCAATGGACCATCAATATGAGCCACCATTCTGAAAGAGAAATGGTTACAGCAATGAACCATCAATATGAGCCACCATTCTGATTGAGAAACGGTTACAGCAATGGACCATCAATATAAGCCACCATTCTGAAAGAGAAATGGTTACAGCAATGAACCATCAATATGAGCCACCATTCTGATTGAGAAACGGTTACAGCAATGAACCATCAATATGAGTCACCATTCTGAAAGAGAAATGGTTACAGCAATGAACCATCAATATGAGCCACCATTCTGAATGAGAAATGGTTACAGCAATGAACCATCAATATGAGCCACCATTCTGATTGAGAAACGGTTACAGCAATGAACCATCAATATGAGCCACTATTCTGAATGAGAAATGGTTACAGCAATGAACCATCAATATGAGCCACCATTCTGAATGAGAAATGGTTACAGCAATGAACCATCAATATGAGCCACCATTCTGATTGAGAAATGGTTACAGCAATGAACCATCAATATGAGCCACCATTCTGAAAGAGAAATGGTTACAGCAATGAACCATCAATATGAGCCACCATTCTGATTGAGAAACGGTTACAGCAATGAACCATCAATATGAGCTACCATTCTGAAAGAGTAATGGTTACAGCAATGAACCATCAATATGAGCTACCATTCTGAAAGAGAAATGCTTACAGCAATGGGCCATCAACATGAGCCACACTTCTGAATGAGAAATGGTTACAGCAATGAACCATCGATATGAGCCACCATTCTGAAAGAGAAATGGTCACAGCAATGAACCATCAATATGAGCCACCATTCTGAATGAGAAACGGTTACAGCAATGAACCATCAATATGAGCCACCATTCTGAAAGAGAAATGGTTACAGCAATGAACCATCAATATGAGCCACCATTCTGAATGAGAAATGGTTACAGCAATAAACCATCAATATGAGCCACCATTCTGAATGAGAAATGGTTACAGCAATGAACCATCAATATGAGCCACCATTCTGAATGAGAAATGGTTACAGCAATGAACCATCAATATGAGCCACCATTCTGAATGAGAAATAGTTACAGCAATAAACCATCAATATGAGCCACCATTCTGAATGAGAAATGGTTACAGCAATGAACCATCAATATGAGCCACCATTCTGAATGAGAAATGGTCACAGCAATGAACCATCAATATGAGCCACCATTCTGAATGAGAAACGGTTACAGCAATGAACCATCAATATGAGCCACCATTCTGAAAGAGAAATGGTTACAGCAATGAACCATCAATATGAGCCACCATTCTGAATGAGAAATGGTTACAGCAATGAACCATCAATATGAGCCACCATTCTGAATGAGAAATGGTTACAGCAATGAACCATCAATATGAGCCACCATTCTGAATGAGAAATGGTTACAGCAATAAACCATCAATATGAGCCACCATTCTGAATGAGAAACGGTTACAGCAATGAACCATCAATATGAGCCACCATTCTGAAAGAGAAATGGTTACAACAATGAACCATCAATATGAGCCACCATTCTGAATGAGAAATGGTTACAGCAATGAACCATCAATATGAGGCACCATTCTGAATGAGAAATGGTTACAGCAATGAACCATCAATATGAGCCACCATTCTGAATGAGAAATGGTTACAGCAATAAACCATCAATATGAGCCACTATTCTGAATGAGAAATGGTTACAGCAATGAACCATCAATATGAGCCACAATTCTGAATGAGAAATGGTTACAGCAATGGACCATCAATATGAGCCACCATTCTGAAAGAGAAATGGTTACAGCAATGAACCATCAATATGAGCCACCATTCTGAATGAGAAATGGTTACAGCAATGAACCATCAATATGAGCCACCATTCTGATTGAGAAACGGTTACAGCAATGAACCATCAATATGAGCCACCATTCTGATTGAGAAACGGTTACAGCAATAAACCATCAATATGAGCCACTATTCTGAATGAGAAATGGTTACAGCAATGAACCATCAATATGAGCCACAATTCTGAATGAGAAATGGTTACAGCAATAAACCATCAATATGAGCCACTATTCTGAATGAGAAATGGTTACAGCAATGAACCATCAATATGAGCCACAATTCTGAATGAGAAATGGTTACAGCAATGGACCATCAATATGAGCCACCATTCTGAAAGAGAAATGGTTACAGCAATGAACCATCAATATGAGCCACCATTCTGAAAGAGAAATGGTTACAGCAATGAACCATCAATATGAGCCACCATTCTGAATGAGAAATGGTTACAGCAATGAACCATCAATATGAGCAACTATTCTGAATGAGAAACGGTTACAGCAATGGACCATCAATATGAGCCACCATTCTGAAAGAGAAATGGTTACAGCAATGAACCATCAATATGAGCCACCATTCTGATTGAGAAACGGTTACAGCAATGGACCATCAATATAAGCCACCATTCTGAAAGAGAAATGGTTACAGCAATGAACCATCAATATGAGCCACCATTCTGATTGAGAAACGGTTACAGCAATGAACCATCAATATGAGTCACCATTCTGAAAGAGAAATGGTTACAGCAATGAACCATCAATATGAGCCACCATTCTGAATGAGAAATGGTTACAGCAATGAACCATCAATATGAGCCACCATTCTGATTGAGAAACGGTTACAGCAATGAACCATCAATATGAGCCACCATTCTGATTGAGAAACGGTTACAGCAATGAACCATCAATATGAGCCACTATTCTGAATGAGAAATGGTTACAGCAATGAACCATCAATATGAGCCACCATTCTGATTGAGAAATGGTTACAGCAATGAACCATCAATATGAGCCACCATTCTGAAAGAGAAATGGTTACAGCAATGAACCATCAATATGAGCCACCATTCTGATTGAGAAACGGTTACAGCAATGAACCATCAATATGAGCTACCATTCTGAAAGAGAAATGGTTACAGCAATGAACCATCAATATGAGCTACCATTCTGAAAGAGAAATGCTTACAGCAATGAACCATCAACATGAGCCACACTTCTGAATGAGAAATGGTTACAGCAATGAACCATCGATATGAGCCACCATTCTGAAAGAGAAATGGTCACAGCAATGAACCATCAATATGAGCCACCATTCTGAATGAGAAATAGTCACAGCATCGAATCATCAACATGAGCCACCATTCTGAATGAGAAATGGTTACAGCAATGAACCATCGATATGAGCTACCATTCTGATTGAGAAATGGTTACAGCAATGAACCATCGATATGAGCTACCATTCTGATTGAGAAATGGTCACAGCAATGAACCATCGATATGAGCTACCATTCTGATTGAGAAATGGTTACAGCAATGAACAAGTCATGAATGACACTGCCTTCGCTAGTTGTCATTCTAAAGTTGCATGGACATAAATTGGCAAACATGATTTCTATGGCATTTTCAAGTTTATAGCACTCTCCATCCAGGTCAGCATTATTCTCAGCAAGGAAACCAGATAGCACCAAACCAGTACAACAGGTAAAATGACAAGGAAGTATACAAATCAGATCTGCAAATATGTAGAGTCAGTGTTGTGTCTGTTTAGATAAACTAGTTTGTGGCCCTGGATCAGTTTCAATATCTCTAATAAGGACAAGATTACTTCTCATACGACAATGATACAAATAAAGTGCAAAAATCCAGAAGAAAATTACCAAGTTTTTATTATTATACATTAATATTAACAAATCGTGTGAAATTGTATGTACAGAGAAAACACATATTTATGCTTTGGTTGACAGAACTTCTCAAAGTAAAAAATAAAGGACCTGCGAAACTTTATACAATTGTCAGACACGCAGTGAATAGTACCGATATGTTTTTGTAATACATGTAGTTCCAGTGCCTTTGCTTTCTGAGAAAAAAATCTGGCTCTGCACCTGAAAAAAAAAAAAAAAGAACATTTAGTCCAAAGTAAGCAGAGGTTGTAGCATATGTGCTCCCATTGGCTGTTAGATATAATTAAAAAAGATATTTGAGTCTTTTTAGTACGAAAAAATATTACTTAATAAATTTATACCAGCCAGAAAGAAATTGCAGTTCACACTGTACTATTTTAAACATGTTCTACCAAAGTCTAGGATGAACTAATTCAACAGTTTCCACTCTACAAAGTTGTCAAATTAATATTCACAGGATTCTGCAAAAATAAAATATTAAGAATGTGCAAAAAGCCAGAGTACTTGTGCCGAAAATTTCACTTGAGCTGAACCAAATGGATGCCAAGCTATCAAAAGTAATAAAAAAAAACTATTGAGAAAAATACAAAAAAATACATTTAATATAAAAGCAGATAGAAGTGCATAAAAAACTAATCAGCAGAGGTAGTGATCATGTAACCTAAGTGTACCGGTATGTCAAATTTCCTTTGAACTGGATTGCATTGTCTCAGATTGGCTGCTAATTTGCATATTAATTTGCATACTAATTAACATATTGTAGTTGTATTATATAAAAAATAAAAATATTATATAAAATAATATCCGGAGTTTTTAAAAAAAAAATGAAATATTAAGTCAACATCATTAAAATTGAGGATTACGTGAATTTGACCCCCTCCCTAATATTATTTCACATATCCCTTAAAAACATGGCCGCCGTTAAATCCATCTCAATCGAGGTCCGTAATTTATTTTCATGCTCATAATGGAGATAAATTATGGTAGCTAAACATTGAAATTGCCACCCTGACTTCAGTACCGAAATAAATAGCTGATTCCAGTGATTGGGAAAATGTGTCTCTGTTGACAGAGGTTCGATTTACCGATAAACTTCCAACACCGCATGGAGCATCATTGGAGGTCCCATTCACGAGTGCGTTATTGCGTTATTGGTATAATATTTACTTCAAAGGTAATTTAAAAGTGATGATAGATTCATTGATATTGAATTACAGTACTTTTCAATTTCATTATTGCTTTCAAGCAGTCACAGTTGGCCGAACTTGACTTGTGTTTTCTCGATAATTCTAGTCTAATGTGTTGTCACGAAACCAAGTTTCTGCTACAGTTGAACACCGGAAATAGCAATCGTACATAACAGAATCACGATCAGCGTGTTCTAAACTTTTACGTTTTTATTATTCCAGTATTTTATATGCCAAACGTTATTCCCAAGCCTCCTAAATGACGAGATAGACTTTCAATTTACACGTTTCATAACCAGTTCTTGAACTAATAGCAGGACTGTTTTTCTGGCAAAGTGTGACCAGCACTGTGCGATCGCGAGTTTCTCACCAAAATTAGGACACAAAAGGATAAATCAAAGTTCATAATAAGTACCATAAGCACAGTTTCTTACCTTTGAGATAGAATTTAATCTATGTAAGCCTTGTGCAAAGAAAGATACAGTCCGGAATAAAATATCCTCAGACGAAATCGCCGCCGATTTCCTCAGTGGTTGGACTGGCGCATGCGCAATACGGTATGCCAGTTCTCTTGCGAGATGTCGTTAAAACTCGGATTTTTCCAGCAAATTTCGGCATTTGTACTAGTGAAATGTTGAAAATCACAGAAAAATACAATGAAACTTTGGCGAATCAAAAAAATACTTGGCGTGCATATGTATGGCATTGAGATATACATTTGCACCAATTTGGAAAAAAATTGGACAGAGCATATCAAAGTTATAAGAGGTGAAAGACGGACGGACGGACGGACAGAACCCAATCTATAAGCCTTCGGCAGACTTCGTCTGCGAAGGCTAACCATCGATATGAGCTACCATTCTGATTGAGAAATGGTCACAGCAATGAACCATCGATATGAGCTACCATTCTGATTGAGAAATTGTTACAGCAATGAACCATATCCTTTAAAATAATCTTTAACATATGCTGAACTGCTAGGGTTGGACAGAATGCAGTAACACACACTGAACTTCCTGTGTACAACAGTAGAGCTACCCCACCCAAACATTGAGCTGTTATGTTTTGTTGTTGTTACATAATAATCTCAATTTACATATACCAAGAGAATGTTGACATACCGTGATAAATCAATTTGATGTTACTAACATCTGCTGGTAGTAGTTGTTGGTCACATTGATGATACATCTTTATCAATAATGGTAATAGTAGTTTAATATGACCTATAGTAGTAAAACAATTCAGAATTATAACAAACCACCATCCACACAAACTACACTCCTTGTGTTCAATGCAGCATTCAACATGGAATGTAATAAGAACCATTGGCATATATTTCCATCAAGGTGTTCACAGACATTTGCCCTGTTAAATAGGGGGCAACATATTTGTCACATTTGTTTCAGATGAGTTTCATAATTATTGATTTGGACATAATTTTTTTTACCCTGCGTGAAATATCTTTCGAAGAAAACCTGTCTATCCATGTTAATTAATGCATTAATTCATGAAAAATAAATAATAATAATAAATAAATAATATTCATTAGAATTTGTGACAACCACAAATAAGTGATTTGTTCACCACATGTTACCAAACAAAATATTGAGATATGAGACCCTTGGCTCATAAATCACTGTTTACGCACATTGTATATGTTTGACCCACTTTTGAGTGACAAGTAGTTCAGGGATCATGTTTTTATCTATCTTATGTGAACAACAGCATAAAACAGAAACATATTGTAAAAGTCAAGGAAGTCTTGTACAGTGCACGTTTTAACCTTTTCACTAACAGACTTTCTTGTCCAAATTTTTCTGCACTTTAATCTGTGAGCCAACAGACAAAAGTTCAGTCAATTTTCAGTTTTTTTATTTTTGTCCCAACCTTCGGAAGGAATAGACAGACTATAAACAGGACTATTTTGTGAATTTGTGATGAAAAAAGGGAACTAGGTAAAGGTAAAGCAAAAAGGTAAAGGTAGCAAACTAATTTTAATATCTAATTCATAAGAATTATGATTCCACCAAATAAGTCCTAATTAAAATTTAACAAAATTCAACAAAAGCCTAACAATACAGAGATGTTATAAATTTGCTGAAGTTACCAATGTTACCAATATATATATTTGTGAGGTGACTGGGGTCACATATCTATTGTTTCTATGTCAAACATACACAATTTGAGAATACTATAGAGTAACACCCAGAAAAGAAAACATCACAAGATTGAACATACCTGTTTTGGGTTTAGATTGAAGTATCATTCTTTGTAAGACATCAGTTAGTCTACTATTTAGAAGACTGAATGTTTCCACCTCAATGGTTTTCATAGACAGAAAGTCTTGCAATAAAGACACAATAATCTCCACAGTGTCATTAACACAATCAGTCAGTAATTCCTGAACAGATATAAAGTATAGCTCAACCTAAGCTCCACTCGCTGGTTTACCAAGACGATACAGTTTCTTTCAGAGGAGATACATTTTTGTAAGTTAACTCATTATGAAATTCATGATAACTGAATTATCTCACCATTCATTTCTTTGACATTTTTTGCTGACATTCAAAGCGGGAGAGTCGTCACCTGCGCATGCGGGGAAATTGAGTTCCAAGCGATGTTAACAACACACGCTAAAAATGCAAAGGCTCATGGGTAGATGCTTGTTTGTAAACAATGACACGCAATGACATCTGACGCATGCGCAGGCGACGACTCCCTCGCTTTAAACTTTTTTTCTAACCAAATCATTATTATCATGTATGAATCAAAAAAGGAATGTCAAATTTTCTTTACGGTGATAATAAAGTATTCTATTCTACAGATGCAGTTTAATGCAGCAAATACCAAAACTGAAATGTCAAATTTCATTTCTATTCATTAAACAGCTTTCACTCAACTGACTTAGCTTAGCAGGTACCTCCAGCATTGTATGACCCTACGTGTGTATTATGATTTATGTAAAATTAAACAGCCAAATTGCTTGAAAGTTTTAAACCTCAAGGTAACACTAAGTACAGCTTGAGAAAATTGATATAATAACCACTCATGGCAGTGCTGAAAATGTTGGCAACTTACCAACAACACTTGTAGGCATGTTGGGTTAGAAGAAAGCAACTCTTTGACTAAAGAGAAATCAGCACCATCTTTAGATTGAATTGTATTCAGCCACAACTCTGTCTGCAGTAAAGAAAAGATAAAACTAGCATTTAGTTAACAATAAAGAGGGTTTAATTCAAGTTCATGTTCTTAGTAAATGTATTAAGCATTGAAGAAAAAATATCTACACACTAAATAAAATAACAATTTGTAAACAAATTGTAATATGAGGTTATTACGAGGATACCGAAAAGTATGCAGGAAGACAGTACAGCGGGAGTATCGACCATCATGCAGCAGAGGTCGGTGCAACGGCATACTGTCTGAATTCATACTTTGCGGTATCCTCATAATAACCTTATTATACATCTTTCCCTCCCTATGATACATCATGGGAATGCTGAAATCCAAAAAGTTTAGAACAGAATCAGCAAACTTCTTTGTGTGGAGTCCGGTCAAAACCGTGGGTGTTTTTATTATTAGAGGACGCTTATGCGCGTTATCATTCCATATTTGGAATTCGCATTTCCTAATATGGTAAGATGAAAATACCCCGTAAAATACCGCAAAATTATGGCACATCTATGGCACATTATTATACATCTTTCCCTCCCAATGATACATCATGGGAATGCTGAAATCCAAAAAGTTTAGAACAGAATCAGCAAACTTCTTTGTGTGGAGTCCGGTCAAAACCGTGGGTGTTTTTATTATTAGAGGACGCTTATGCGCGTTATCATTCCATATTTGGAATTTGCATTTCCTAATATGGTAAGATGAAAATACCCCGTAAAATACCGCAAAATTATGGCACATCTATGGCACATTATTATACATCTTTCCCTCCCAATGATACATCATGGGAATGCTGAAATCCAAAAAGTTTAGAACAGAATCAGCAAACTTCTTTGTGTGGAGTCCGGTCAAAACCGTGGGTGTTTTTATTATTAGAGGACGCTTATGCGCGTTATCATTCCATATTTGGAATTTGCATTTCCTAATATGGTAAGATGAAAATACCCCGTAAAATACCGCAAAATTATGGCACATCTATGGCACATTATTATACATCTTTCCCTCCCAATGATACATCATGGGAATGCTGAAATCCAAAAAGTTTAGAACAGAATCAGCAACTTATGACTTGTGACTTATGGCGTTACGGTGACAGATATATAATAATAATATATATCAGTGTATGATTTTATGTTTATTGAATTGCCTATAGCATGTAGTGTGTGATATCAGTAAAAACCAACCAGAGAACAAAGAAATACTAGAGTATGTACACTTCTGATGACAGTGTCGGTATAAATGAATTGGTGTTTTTGCCAGCTTTATTCATTATGAAATTAGTTGTGTGTGAAAGTTTTTCACACTTGAAAGTATCAAACCAAAAAAAACATTGCCATCAATGTTTTTTTGGAATATTTCAATGTACTGGAAACTGATACAGAAAAATGTTCCCATTGTACCCCACTCTAATCCTAACTCCAACCCTCACCCCAAGCCCCCAAATCATTTGTATATGCCCCTTTAAATAACTATAGGTGTCCTCCGGAGGGGTTAGTGTTAGGGTTAAGGTTAGAGGGTGGGAGGTACAAAAGTATATGGGCCTGAATAGGTATTTTTTCTGCTGCCTGCTGGTATGCCATGCATTCATTATTTGTTTTTGGGTATATTTTTTGAGTTTTTGATTCATTTCAATAAAAGAATTCAATTTAAATTGTATCTTTTATTTTGATTCTACATAAGGTATTTTCAGCAATCAACCAACTATGCTTTTTGCATTAATAATCTTGGTGTCCATACTTACTAGTCTTTTGGTTAGATGCAGGGGAATAATTGGAGTAGAGTAACACCAACATAATACATCTGAGTGGTGGGTAAAAACAGCAGAGATTTCAGATACCCGATTCAATCCTTGGATTAACAAAGCACACCCTGAAATAAAATGGTGTGTAATAAACTTGTTATTGCACCCTCTAGTGTTCACCAAATGTGTTTACATTGTTTTTACATGCCGTGCACTTAAATTGCATATCGCATCAGTTGCATACCCATAAAACTAATAAATCTTTGCTTCTACAAAATAATAAAAATTAAAATATATAATCTACTAGGCAAACAGAAAAAAAAAATGAATGCATCATTACATAGACACATGCAAGCCAAAATATGTTTGTAAAATTTAAATACATCAAACTCTCACAGATCTATTTATGCTAATTTTTACATTTATTTACAAACATAAAATGCATGCGATTCTAAAAAAAATTAATACGGTACTGCTGTAATTCCTGTTATTATTTAAGCACACATACAATATTGTGTCTATTTTCACCCTGAGTTTTGACTTACCTTCAGTAGATGACTCTACTTGAGTGACATCATAGGAACCAGCAAAGAGAAATAAAACAAACTTTATCGCATATAATGGTAGACTTGAGATATCAGCATGGTTTCGTATAAAGGTTTCCAAGGCATCAACTAAGGAGTCTTTATCAACCAACCTATATATGGCAATGGGATAAAGACTATTCATTTAATCACCATGCTATATATAGAATAGAATAGAATAATGCTTTATTACATCCTTAATGAAATCTGACATTTCAGTTTTGGTAATTGCTGTATTAAAGTTTTTTTGAAATAAACTACAATCAAACTACACGTACAATACAATAATAGACTTCAAATAAACAACAACTAAATCACACTGAAAATATAGCACAACAGTACATTAATTAATTATCATCTTTTCTTTTCTTATTTTGTAGGCTTTCTGTATGTATAAGACAAGATGGTTCATATTATTATATATAAGACAAGATCGTTCAGCGTGTTTGAAAATTACTGTCACTGCTGTATTGTTTTACACTCCATAACGATAACAATCCAGAAAAGTTGTTGACTGTTTTACAGGACTGAAACAGGTTAAACCATTGTTACAAGAACCCAGTGTTTGGCTAAATATGAAAGTGTATTAAACACAAACTCCTAGTTTTGCTGAATTATAAGAACATGGCGTATCAACAGAAAACAAGGAGAGTATATATATAAAGAAACTGTTAAAGTTATATATTACCTGTCTCCATGGAGATAAGCTATGTATAAAAGTGAAAGAGACACAATTTGTTCTGATGTTATTCCAATGCTATCTTGTTCTAGATAACGTAGTAAATCTTCAACATTTCCTGAAAAAAAAAATAGAAGAAAAAGTTAAATAAACATGAGCCTGTTACCATACACATTAACGTCAAATTCTCTTCATAAGAAAACCATTCTTCATTTTGCAGAATTTTACCGTGGCTCAAATCCTTTTTTCAGGTGAGTTGGAATTACAAAAATTTTCGTAGTCATGTTTGAAGATGCATGTAACAAATAGTGTTTTAATTATATTCAGTCATAATCACATAATAAAGTAATTGCAATCACAACACTCTTACAAATCAATTCATGTATACAGACAACAATCTTGAGAAAATGATGATCAGGGGTTTCATTAAGAGCCGGTCGCCGTCCATATGGCTGGCTACAAGCCCAAATTGGCCGTCTACTTTCTGTTCCCTGACTGCCAACACCGGGCTCACTGCAGCGCTTTGCACTGCCGAGGGCCTTTGCATTTTATTTGTTGGCCTGTTGTTACAGGATGATGGCCTGCTATTAAATGCATTTGTGAAACCCCTGAATGATGCTCAGTTGCCATGCCAACCAAATAATATGAGATCATGATTGGCATGATGGGTGGAAAATAATACATACCTGTCAATGTAGGTAAAGTAATTTGTAATATAGGTATGATATTCTCAATATCTGGTACACTTTGATCATTCAGTAATTTACCACACAACAACAGAAGAAAACTGTTCACTGAACTCTCCAGACTGTAAAAATAAACACAGATACTTAGTTTTTGGTTTTCATTGCTGAACAGTTTAAAAAGAAGATAATAAACCTATTTTATTTTAATGATTATAAAAAACACTTGCTTAAAACATGCACATGCTGTTATTAATATGACATAGTCCCTGTCAGTTATAAATATTATAGTTTATGTTCATTATGTGACAAAACAGTAACATTTCCATAACTTCACATTTGATTAGACTACTAGTAATGTACATTTACAGTATTTTTCAAAGTAATACTAAGTAAAAATCTACAAAAGGCCTTTTATAAGAGTTACTAACCCAGTCACTTCTTGATATGTTAATTTTATGTCCATGGTTATATGGAGAAAAGATGCTGAAACTGACAAGTTGACAGAGCAAGTTACTATTTTGGATGTCTAACTATTCCCCCATCCCAAGATATGAGTGAAAACAAACTTCTCTCAAGAAAGCGCCACCTTTTCACAGATGGCTATTCAATCTCACCACGATTGGTGAAAACATTTTCAATTCTAGCATTTATTAGAATTGAACAGACTATAAATAATCAGTGAGATTTGACAACATAATGCTTTTTTGGTAAGAATACTAAGCTCAGAAGTTTTACCAAGCTTGAGAATTTAGTTTTTAAAAACCAAGTAGTTTGTTAGAATATTGAGTTATTTACATCAAAATTAGTTAAGCTAGTTAAATTCTCACCAAGAGATAAAATTTACACAACACAACATAATGGAGAAGACAAATAATTTCCAAGAAATTTGAGAAAGTGGTAGTTTCTGAATTTGTACACATAGTGATACGCCATGTTCTTAAAGTTCAGCAAAATGTTCTCACTGAGAAACACAAGTTTCTCATCTTTTTTATTTACATGCATTTTTTATTCAAATATAACCAAAAGTATTTTGGAGAAGAAATCACAACATTTCCCTGTGCTAAACTAGTGGTATTGACGTCAATCTTTATAAAAGCAAAAACAATTTAACCTTTCATTACAGATTAAAAAATAGTCCCATTTATAGTCTGCACAAAAATAGCCAAATTTTTGAAGTTAAAACTAAAAATTAACTCAAATTGTGCCAATTGGCTCCAAAATTAGGGTTCATTTCCAAAAAATATTGAAAAATATAAGAAAAAAGTGCAGACAAATTTTTAGGGAAAAAGTCAAGTGGTGAAAAAGTTGAAGAATTTCAACGAGTTCAGATCACGAAGCTTATACACCCAAAAGTAAAAATAGATCAATCTCATACAGTGATACATGTAATCCAGTTGTACATTCTGAAAAATAACAACACCATTTATTCTTACAATATTTGCAATCTCTGCAGTTATATGTTTACCACTTACCTAGTTTGCTGTAAAACTTGGAGACTGCCTGTTCTAGTTGTATTTGGTTCAATTTACTGAGAATGCTGAACAAACAGGCAAAAATATCACCACATCTTACTTTGTCGTAATTTGCCTATAAACAAAGTGAAAGAAAAGATGCTTATTCATAGTGCCACTCGAGATATTAAGTATCCTTTTCATCCTTTCTGAAGGATGTTGTGTGTTCTCAATAAATGAAATGTTGAGATATTAAGAAATGCAGTAATAGCAGCAGAAACAAATCTAAGAAGTTCAACTAATGGTATTTTGTGTTGAGGTAGAAGCCTTATTTCTGGAGCAACGGTTTTGTTAAGTTCTGAACTAAGTTCTGAATTCAGAAAGTACCAGATAGGAGCCAAAATGTGACACTTTTCTCAGGTTGTGGGTCTTGAAAATACAAAGTACTCGGTAGTTAGCTTTCTAAAGTCTGAGCCCTATATAACTATATTCTACCTTCAGATTTAATAATAATGTCATGAATTATATTGCATGCATTGAATCCCCCATAATCTCATGTCCAGAAAAATTGACAATGATTATATTGATGGAATTTCAATTCTACGAAATCAAATCAAATTTCAGTAAAGAACTGATAGTAAATGCATTCATTGACATTGTGCCTAATCATACTACTGTAGTCTCACACAACCTGGACATGCAGAGATTCACTGCTACAATCAAATGACAGAGGAGGTGGTGGTGGTGATGATAATAATAATACAACACTTACTAATATCACAGGCACACAGCTTTCATCACACAGATTTAACACAAATTCAGCAAACATCATCAATCCTGTATCACTATTAAACTTGACTGAAGAAGTTTCTTGCCACAGTATTTTTAGTCTGTGAAGTAAGAACACATAATTCAGAGATAACAAACACCAAATTGATCAAGGAATATATTCAGTTTACAGAGGTGTTTATAAAAGTCTCTATTGGAAGATCAATAGACAAGGGACTGAATGATGTTCTTGTTTTACTATTTTTCTGTTTAGACAGGGTAATTTAAAAGAAGGCATGTTCCACACCATACATTTTATGTTGACACAAAGTGGCCAAAACTGTATAAGCCATTTAGTAAAATTAATGAAATGAGTAAAACAGTGAGTAAAACATTTTGATCAATCACTGACAGACTCAACTGTAAATTGTCATGACTTAGAGTTCTGACTAGACCTCTACTACAGCTCACTGGTCAATACAGTTATAAGCGGGGGATTCTTCACCTATGCATGCGACAGATGGCCATAGCATAACATTGTTTACAAACAAGCATTTACCCATGAGCCATTGTGGTTTTACCGTGTGTTGTTATTGTCACTTAGGACTCTAATCTCGTGCATGCACAAGTGATGACCCCTCAGCTTTGAAATACCAAAAATGATTGAAAGAGTAAAATATAATATTACTTGATGGCTTTCTCCATCAGTTGTACAAGACACCTAAGGAAAGATTCTTTGACAGCTGTCTGTTGCGATGTGTTGATGTAGTGTTTTATTTCCAGCAAACAGCATTTCAAAGTCTTCTCTAATAATTCTAAATCAACTGTATTTCCCATATGATGCGGTCTGAAAATTTATTTTAAAAAAAGGGTAAACATTGGATGAAACAAAAGTATACACCTTACATAGTTTTTATAATTGTGTATGAACCTAATGTGCAGTAATATTGGCTGTTATCTAGTACCCCGATATACTGTTATAATTATATTATTATTACTGTTATGTGTGTGAACTTCAAAAAAGTTTGTCCTGTTTTATTGTAAGGGTACTTGTACATGTACACTACTGTAATACAGTGATGGGTTCAATTCTGTAATAAACATTGTCTAGTTTTATCAATTATAGCAGAGTAAACTGATGCACATTCAGTCTTGAAATCTTTTTTCGTGCATTTTTAATAGCAAAAATATTGTTGTTAATGCAACTAAAAATGGGATGAATGTAGAATATTTGTGTCCCTTTGAAGAGCCCTTCAGCTATCAACTGGTATTGTAGTTGGTGTATCATGTGAATGCCTACTTCAGTCTAGTTATATATATTCCCGCCATAGAGGGCAGAGTACTGAAACAAACATTCAATCTGATTTTGTATTCCTGCATAGTATTATTACTGATACACATTCAGTAAAATTTTATAGATTTTAAGTAAACTGAGGCAAAATTTGTTGCATATTTGATTACACTCAATCACTATTGTTACAGGTAATCATGAGAATCACGCCCTGAACCATGATTAAAAATAGGACAGATGATCAATTATGATACCCAAATTTCTTCAATCATGATATAGTCATTTTGTAAATTTGAACGAAATTGTTTTGATAACAGTAATGATGTCAAGCTAATAATCATGATAGTGAAAATCAAATGCACTATGATCAGTCTACTCTACAGATTCCTACCATAGAGGGCAGAGTAATAGACATACACAATATCAGTCCAGATGGATTTTGGGGAATGTCATTATTGTTGGAAGTGTTAATTTGACGTCTTCACTCACCGTAGGACAGCAATAAGTGTTGATGACACGGATAGAGCTACAGTTTTATTGTGTTGCTGTAATGCACTTGTGATTAAAACCAGAACTTGTGGCAGTAAAGTAACATTACTGAAGACGGGAATGTTCTCAGGTTGTCTGGAATTTGGTCAGAAAATAGATCAATCAATTAGAAAACAATGATATCAAATAATTAGAAAACAATAAGATTAAACAATTAGAAAACAATAAGATTAAACAAATAGAAAACGATAAGGTCAAACAATTAGAAAACAATAAGATCAATCAATTAGAAAACAATAAGATTAAACAATTTGAAAACAATAAGATTAAACAATTTGAAAACAATAAGATCAAACAATTAGAAAACAATAAGATCAAACAATTAGAAAACAATAAGGTCAAACAATTTGAAAACAATAAGATTAAACAATTTGAAAACAATAAGATCAAACAATTAGAAAACAATAAGATCAAACAAATTGAAAACAATAAGGTCAAACAATTTGAAAACAATAATATTAAACAATTTGAAAACAATAAGATCAAACAATTAGAAAACAATAAGATCAAACAAATTGAAAACAATAAGATCAAACAGTTTGAAAACAATAAGATCAAACAATTAGAAAACAATAAGATTAAACAATTTGAAAACAATAAGATCAAACAATTAGAAAACAATAAGATCAAACAAATTGAAAACAATAAGATCAAACAGTTTGAAAACAATAAGATCAAACAATTAGAAAACAATAAGATTAAACAATTTGAAAACAATAAGATCAAACAATTTGAAAACAATAAGATCAAACAATTAGAAAACAATAAGATCAAACAATTAGAAAACAATAAGATTAAACAATTTGAAAACAATAAGATCAAACAATTTGAAAACAATAAGATCAAACAATTAGAAAACAATAAGATCAAACAATTAGAAAACAATAAGATCAAACAGTTTGAAAACAATAAGATCAAACAATTTGAAAACAATAAGATCAAACAATTAGAAAACAATAAGATCAAACAAATTGAAAACAATAAGATCAAACAGTTTGAAAACAATAAGATCAAACAGTTTGAAAACAATAAGATCAAACAATTAGAAAACAATAAGATTAAACAATTTGAAAACAATAAGATCAAACAATTTGAAAACAATAAGATCAAACAATTAGAAAACAATAAGATCAAACAATTAGAAAACAATAAGATTAAACAATTTGAAAACAATAAGATCAAACAATTTGAAAACAATAAGATCAAACAATTAGAAAACAATAAGATCAAACAATTAGAAAACAATAAGATCAAACAGTTTGAAAACAATAAGATCAAACAATTTGAAAACAATAAGATCAAACAGTTAGAAAACAATAAGATCAAACAGTTTGAAAACAATAAGGTTAGCCCGTGCTAACGACTGGCCCTCCCAGTGCATGGACACAATTGAGTCTAGCCGAAATGCAAACATGTGAGATAAGCCTAAATCAGCTTAAATCAGCCTGTACTTCATGTAGTGAACACTACTTTTGTCATCCCTTTAAGAACACAAATATCATTATATTAGTTATTAAACACCATATGGTCCAGTTACAAGATGTATTGTAATCCATATCATTTGTGTGCACTCTTTGTCCTTTGTTTGTAATTCAAAATCCCAAAAGTCTATTTGTTCCATGCTTGATTTGAGAATTAAATGACAAAAGTTTTTAAGTAGAACACATTTTCTGTCTCTCCTGAGATGCAAAACCCATTTTACGTATGTTTTGAAACTAGTGCCAGCTAGTCCCTTACAAAAAAATCCAACAAGATTCCCATAGTACCTGTTCAATAGTATTTTGAAACATTGTTCCAAAATCCTATTGTACCTTGCCTATTAGGATACAATAGAACAAATTCTTATATGTGGAAATCCTACGAGGATTAAACAGTCAGCTTCAGATCGAACTTTCGAGATGTATACGTGCAAGATACTGCAACATTTAGAAATGAGAAGACAAATTCACTTTGCTTTACAGTGAATTACATCTGGTAGAAATCAAAAAGATTTATTATGGAAATGACAAAAGTATGTCTATAATCAAAAACAATTTTAAATTAATGATCCACCATGCACTAAATAGGGTTCTGTTTTTGAAGTGTTTATAAATAAAATAGAGCAAAAACAGTTTTTGGTGAAACTTGCAGAGAAACTGCAGTGACATTGCAGATTCCTTTCATTGAGCTTATATGCTATATGCTTGAAACGAAAATCATACACAGATGTAAATTTTATGCTTTTTTTTTTAAATTCGTGATATTATGCAAGCAAAATATAATACAGAACAGACACAGGAATTTATTTCAGTTGATTCACCGCTCAGGTGCGACGTGTAAATTTTAAATTTTTTTTTCAAATTTGCGATATTATGCAAACAAAATATAATACACAACAAAAATAATTGACACTGGAATTTATTTCAGTTGATTCACAGCTCCAGTGAAAGTAAACTGAAAATATAAACTACTGGTAATTCACAGTACAAATAAAAAGATAAGGCTACATGAGCTCACTATATTCATGTACCAGCTGGACACAAATGGTAGATACAGATTGTACATGTTTTGCTATAGTGGTTTAAAATGTTCAGATGTATCCAATTTAGGCCGTGTATTACTTCTCGAATGTACAACTGTTTTCGAACATGTACACCTAGAATTATAGCAAAGGTCACTTCATCTCAAAACGACAGTTCAATTGTTTTTACAAACATAACACTGATGAATAGAGGCAAGAATGTCCATAGTGAGGAGGATGTGGATGAAGCCCCCAGCAAGGGGATGATTTATTAGAATCTTTGGAAGGGAAGATGATAGAAAAACTGCGCAAATTATTATAGTTTTTCATGTTTTTCTAATATAAATACATGTATAACAAATAAAAAAACAAGTCTCAAATCCAGTTCTAATGGCCAATCCCTAAATTCGACGATGTTTATAGTTTATTATGAAAAACACATTGATCATGACTCTCTGTAGACCTACTTACTTATCTAGGATCTCTGCTAACATCTGGAATCTGTACAAGAAACAAAATAAACAATGAATACCATCAATTGTAAACCATTCCAATACATGCAAGAAAAGTCAGCTCAGCGTGGAATGATTTACAGTGTGTACAATTCCTAACTTACAGGGTTTATCTATACCAGTACATTGAATCTGTCAACTGGGTTTTGTATTTCAGTCAAATTGAAATGTCTCCCTCTAGTGGTGAATAATTGTAACTTGTCTCACCAGCTTTTGCGTACATGACCTTTACATGTACGCAAAAGGATAATATAGGACAAGATAGAGTACTGTAAAATCTGTATTAAAAGCCACAGCTTCTATTAAAATGGTACAATGCAACAGCGAGGATGCGGCTTCTAACATTAGAGCATCTACACATATGAGAAATGGTGAATTTTTGGGTCTCAATTGTTCATAAAGAATGGGTGCGGCTTCTATTAGGGATGCGACTTGTAATACAGATTTTACGGTATATAGAGACACATATTTAATCATGGACAGCCACACAAAAAAACGGTATGTCATAGGGCATATTTCACAGACGAAAGTACAGCCATTTATTAGTGAAATCAAAAAATGGAAAGTTTTCAAATTTACAGCAAGATTATAGTTGTCATAATTAATTTCCGGAAATAAAAATGAATAAAAAAAACTTTAGAGAAAAATTGATTTCAAATATTTGGGGGTGGGGGTGTCTCTTGCTATACCAGCAATTCATATTTGATTGGTGACAGGAAAGACGGAATGACATAGTGATGGATTTGGACAATAACAACATAACACAGGCTGTAAATAAGAGATACACAGCATCAGATCACATGATAACAGACACATATTTGGGACTGTTTATATAGCTGGAACAGAGTATGGTGCTGTATCTCGAGTTAAAATGTTGAGTTTTTGGCTATCAGGTCTTAAAAGAATGAATAACTTTTTTTTTATAGTAAGAATTGATTGCTAGCTAGTGAAAATAAAAAGGGTAATTATTTTAATGATGAGGTGTAATATTAACATCTTAAATGACAAGTACTAATTAAGACAATAAAACTGTAAGCTTTGTTGCTCATTTTGTTTGTTTTGTCATGTGGTCTTTCTTGTGGTGAGCAAAAAGTCAGGAAAATCATACCCCAAATGACATAAAAAAAAATTGTCATAGATGGTGAGCATTTAACATTTTTCCCTAGAAAAAAAAAAAACAGACCCACACAATGAAATTGAAGGGGTCAGTAGAAGAGTCACATGGCTATAATTCATAATTAGTGAAACATTTTCAAATCACGATCACTATTCACAAACACTCACTCACTAGCAAAATTTATCAAAAAAGGCAACATTCATGCATCAGATCCAATGTGATATGATGTCAGATAAATTATTCTCTGAAGATTATTGCAAATCTGATTTGCTAGAGTGAGCACAGTTTTACAATACAATCTATTTTGGGTGTTCAACCCCCATGGAAGAACTCTCAACCTATTGAATTCCCACTGGCCTAGAAATCACTTTTGTTTTATCAGTACATCTCTTAGGACTATTCCCAGAGCCTAAGTCTCATTGATTAGTCTAGCATCAGTTGTCCATGCCTCATAATTCATACCTCATTGATTTTCCCCTGTAGTTTTTCAAATTTCACCCCCCTGACTTTCTAATGGTCAGCCCTTAATACAATCTAATTTATCTATTGGCATTGACGGTTTCTTCCAAAAAACTTTCACTGATTTTCAAAAAAAAAATTACTTTTATATTATAATTGTTTATATTATTACTCATTTTTCTATAATTAATTTTAGACTAAATGAACATAATTTCATAATGCTTACAGGGGTTCATTCAAAATTTAGGCAGATTTCATCCCTGAAACATGACATACCTGCTACACAGCAAATGGGTGCAATACCGTTGATTATGCAATCACATCTACTTTTATTTTTGAAAATGTTCAGTATCTCAAAGTGCATGACCTATAATTAAACCTGCATCTCAGACCACTGCCCCATATCACTGTCTCTGTCTTTTAAAATTGATATTAACAATATTAACATAAAAAAACGTGAAGTCAAAATGAACATGAAACCACTACCAGCAAAATACATCTGGGACAGTGAAGCAAAACTAAAATATAGGCAACTTCTTGAAATTGCTAAAGAAAACGAAATTAGCGACATTATAAACAAAATTGATTCAAACAATTGTGATGATGTTGTTACAGAATTTAGTGCTTTGCTGTCATCAGTCGCGGACAAAACTGTCAAAAAAATAACACCCAAAATTAGAAAAAAGAAAAAAAGAGAAACCAAATTATGGTTTGATAGAGAATGCTGGGAAATTCGAAATGAAATTTAAATCTGCTAGCAAATTGTTTCAGCAATATCCCCTTGATCCGTTCACCAGGGGAAAATACTTTGTCATAAAAAAAAAAATATAAAAAATTAATTAAAAGGAAAAAATATGACTTAAAACAGCACCAGTTATCAAAGCTAAATGATTCGGAAGGTGAACCATCAAAATTTTGGAAGCTGTTACGAGACTTAAACTCAGATTGTTTAGATAACAACAACAATTCAATTGAGCCCAATGAATGGCTGTCTTACTTTAAAAAGCTTTTAAACAATAACAGTCTATCAACTGATTTAGAAACAAATCGCCTTAATAAAAACAATTTAAATGAAACTAGTCAAACTGATTGGACTGTTGAAAACAAAACAAACAGCAAAAATGATTTAAATGCCCAAATCACTATACCTGAAATCAAAAAAGCAATTAATCAACTTAAACTAAATAAAACATCAGGGGAGGACGAGCTCTGTAATGAAATGTTTAAATATGGTGAATTCTACATTCTTGAAGGGCTTCAAAAATTGTTTAGTCATATACCGTATATAATTCAGGCATTTTTCCAGCCAGTTGGAACACGAGCTTAGTCGTTCCTATTCACAAGTCAGGGTCCAAGACAATTCCTAATAACTACAGAGGGATTGCAGTATCTAGCTGCTTAGGAAAACTGTTTACCAGTATCCTGAACACTAGGCTAATAGCATACTTGGACAAACAAAATATTATTTCAAAGCATCAATTCGGTTTTAGGAAAAACTGCAGGACCACAGACAATCTCTTTATATTAAAAACAATTGTACAAACATATCTCTATAATAATAGCCATTCAAAAGATATAACCTCCAAGTCTAACAAAATCTATGCTTGCTTCATAGATTTTAGAAAGGCGTTTGACAGTGTGTGGCATAATGGTCTCTATTTCAAACTCCATAAAAATGGCATATCAGGTAAAATGTTTGAAATAATAAAAAACATGTACGAAAACAACAGGTACAGAATTAAAACAAAAGAGGGTTTAACTGAGAGCTTTAAATCAACAGTTGGAGTCAGACAAGGGTGCAATCTTAGCCCTACTCTTTTTAACATTTTCTTAAATGATCTACCTAACTGTTTCAACTCTGAAAACTGTGACTCCCCGGTTCTTGATAATTTAAAAGTAAGTTGTCTCCTATATGCAGATGATGTTGTCATTTTATCTAAATCTGCTAGGGGGCTACAAAACTGTTTAGACAACTTAAAAATATATACGTCAAAATGGCGCCTGGCTGTTAATACAGAGAAAACAAAGGTTATTGTATTCAATAAATCAAACAGAGCCCTGAGCAATAATATATTCTTCTTCGCTGAAAAAGAAATTGCCATAGTTAAGCAAATTAATTACCTGGATATAACTATAAGTGCTAATGGCAAACATAAAGAGGGTATCAATAATTTAAAAAATAAAGGGATGAAAGCTCTCTTTGCTTTGAAATGCAAACTCGGTTATGACAACTCACTAAACATACCCCTCCAACTATCTTTATTTGACAAACTGATAAGACCAATTATTGTATATGGTAGTGATGTTTGGGGTGATGAAAGCACAACTAAGTCTGCAATTGAGGATGTCCATCTTTCATTTTGTCGGTTCATTCTTGGTCTCTCAAAATTCACACCAAAAATGGCTGTTTATGGTGAGCTAGGAAGGTACCCCATTGACTGTTTTATCAAGAAACAACAACTTAAATATTTCAACCGGGTAACAAACTCTGATAACACATTACTAAGAGAAGCCTACTTAGTAAACAAGAATGTAAAAAGTAAATGGTTTACAAGTGTAGAAACCCTCATGCAAGATTTAGATGTTGTCACCATTGTAAACTCAAGTGAAAAAATAATTAAGAAAAATTTAGACTTTATTCATAAAAAAATAAACAAATCATTTGAGAACCAATGGATCTTAGACATGCATAATGATAATAGAAAACTAACCTTGGCTAAAAACAAACTAAGAACATACAGACTTTTCAAACAAGATTTAAAAATTGAAAATTACCTAATTAATATGCAGAACCATGGTCTTAGAAGGTTAATTGCAAAATTCAGGACAAGCAACCATGACCTTAAAATTGAGAAAGGCAGACGTAATAATGTGCGGCTGGATAAAAGAACATGTGATATGTGCAGCCAAAATATAGTTGAGGATGAGCAACATTTTGTAATGAAATGTCCAGCTTACAGTCACCATAGGGACAAATTATTCCTGACTGCACAAAATAAAATTCCAAATTTTGAAAAAGAAAATAGTCAGAATAAATTCATTTTGATTATGGCAAACCATACTCTAGCACCAGCCTTAGCTGTCTTCTTAAAAAACAGCTATGGAACAAAACAGCAACAACTATCAGTGTATTAGGCCACATTCTGTGTTCATTCTATATTCTGTATTCACCATTGGCTGTATTTTTTGTTTTTGACTTGTTTTTTTGTTTTTTTTTAGAAAAGTTTTTATTTTTTGTTTTCTTTTTTAGATTGTAGTTTTTTTTTTTTTTTTTTTAATTTCTTTCTGTAAGACCCTTTTTATCCTTTCCTAAGGATTTTATGCGTCTATTAAAAAAAATATATAAAATATATATACCGATAAGCTGACTTTGGCCTGTAGCAACACATTCATTTTATATCAAGACATAGTATAGTATATTTTATTTGACACAAAATAATGCCTGCAAAATGCATCATCTATGGCCAATATACATTACTTTATATTACATATATACAAGCATGATGTTTTTACTTTTTAAGTGTTAATATTTTTCTTTTATATCCTATATTGAGTATTGACATATGATGAAATTCCGGTCCGCATCACAAATTACCCCAATTAATGGCAATTAATGTGTTGTAGGTTCCATTAATAGACCTGACCTTAAAATTTGTGTCTGTTTTAAAGTTTAAAATACTTATTTTTGTCAAATACTGTTATTTTGCAGCATGTGGCAATAATTCCTTTCTGGAAAATTACTTTACAATCTGGAGAATTCACTTAAAAAAATGACCATATGATTCTAAATACAAAGATTTTATTTAACATTGTGGGGGGAGGGAGGGGGTAAGTAGGAATAAACAAAAATTAGACAGAAACGATTAAGGATGCTGTAAATAAGATGGAAGTGTTGCTCCCTGATGTGCACATGCCTAGAAAATTATCAGGGTATGTTGTCTTATAAATCTTAATTCTTCCAAACAGCGAAAATTGAAACTATTTTTACAACATTTTCTAACAATATGTGTACATATCGGTATATATATCTATTAAAAGCTGTCAAATGGAAGTACACCATCACCCCACCCCATCCACAAATCCATAAACTCACCCCTAACAAAGACCATGGGTAGTTGATACCTTTAGACATATGCCATCCATTAAAAATTAATCAGGTCATGACACATATCTATAAGCCAGACTATGTGAAATAAACACTACCAACATTAACTCAACTGTATACACACATGAAAACCATTTCATACACATTCAAAAAAGACTTGTGTGATGGTTTAAACATTTTCTTAGGGTTTAAAAAATACCAAAAACATTGTTGCAGTTTGTTTATTTATTTATTTATTTGTTGCTACCCTTTTACATCAGGAGCTCACTAGTAAGTAATTAGGAGCTGCAATAAAATTATTGGAAAAAGCACATACTATATAAATGAAAAAGAAACAGAAAATTAACACAATAAATAAAAGTTGTTTATATTTTTAAAGTTTCTAACAAAAATATGATATATACATTTTATGTTATCAAGTTTATTTACTTGAAATACTGACTTTGATATACTTTTGTATATTATCTGGTTTATTGTCTTAAATTAAAATACGGTACACATATTATTTTTTTTTATTCTTACACCACAGTTAAGTTGGATACATTACAATGTTTATTGGAAACTGACACAAACAGGGTTTTAATATCATCCTCTACCCCCACTTTTTTTACTGCAAACACACTCAGTAATGTAGCAACCATGGAACGCGCACAGGGGACTCGAAGCATGTCCAAAGCATTCCAGATTTCACATTACTTACCCCTCAGCAGCAACTTTCAGTCGGTTTGATTGCAAGCAGTGTTGAATGGACCTAATGATAGCTTCCATGCCATAGACACTATGACATTTACTGTAGAAGTCTTCTGAGTTACTTAGTAATAATAAACAACACAGCACAGAACTGTAATAAAAAGACAGTTTAAGTAACATACTGTAACTAAAATACTTTATATTTTATAATTCACTTTCAACAGAGGGGTAAATCAACAAAAACAAATCACATGACACAGACAATGAGTCAGCCATTTTGAATCAGCAGTTGAAACAAATACATGTCAATATGTGTCACATGATGTATATGTTTAATGTTGTAATTTGATTGGTCCATACTACTACTTTGAAATATTCAAGGACATTACCAATACTGTAAAATGACTAATTTTCATGAGTTTAAATTTCACTGACTTAGCATTTCAGGCATATTCAGTAGGTTTTAAGTTCATGATTTTATAATTTAGATAATGTGTTCTATGCTCAATTTTACATATTCACTGGGTTTTAATTTAGGACATTTTCCAGTCAGCGAAATAAGCAAAATTAAAACGCAGTGAATAATTAACCTTTTTACAGCACAGTCTGAGACGAACACTGACCAGTTTCTTCACAAACATACTAGAAATGTATGTTTTTGTGATCATCTCAATTTATACAACACATCTTCAATTTGATAAAATCCTAATATACATGAATGATGTTCATCCATTTTTCAATTGTGCTCGAGTATTAATAAATAAAGTTAACAAACTTACCCAATTAGTAAATGATCAGTTGTAGCGAGGGTTTCGTAAAGAAACTCTGCAATATCAGCTTGTAAAAAAAGTGCCGCATACTGGTCGTTTTGAACCAGTAGTTGACATAGACACTGAACAGCAGCAATCTTAATACTCACAGCAGAACACTGTAACAATATCTATGGATAAAGCAGGAGTTACTTAGTCACAAGAAAGTAAACCTTAACAGTAGATGAAACAGGTGAAAACATAAGTCATAAAAAACACCTGATAAGTTTATTCGGTACCCGCGGTATATGTTTCAGTTAAGAGAAAGTATTCCGGTCCAAGGTCCGGTGAGCTTCAACTTATTTTAAAATCAATGTTTAAACCATATCAAAATACCACAAGTAAGAAATATTATTATACATCTGTCACCGTAACACCATAAGTTACAGCGTGTCGTAATTTTTCGGTATTGCACTGGGTATTTTCATCCTTCCATATTAGGAATCGCAAATTCCAAATATGGAACGACTACTAATAAAAACAAACATGGCTCCCAGGCTTTGACTTGACCCCTAACAAAGTTTGCTAAATCTGTTCTCAACGTTTTGGATTTTGGCATTCCCATGATGTATTCCTGGGAGGAAAAGACGTATAATAATAAGGTTATTACGAGGATACTGCAAATTATGCACTAAGACAGTATGCTATCACATCGACCTCTGCTGAGTGTCGGTCGATACTGTCGCTGTACTGTCTTTGTGCATAATTTGCAGTATGCTCGTAATAATCTCATATGTATAAGCATCTGCACTGTGCAATGTTGAGCGGTATACCTGGATTGAACGATAGCCTAATTATGATTATATTAATAAAACACAAAATATACAGCAACAACTGTTGCAAATACATGCATCACATGACAATATAATCATAATTAGACTGATGCCTCCTAGTATATGACATTATGATATCATTATTAAATATTACCTTTTTGAGTACAGATGGTAGTGATACATCTCCATGATAATTCATAAAACTTTCTGCCAAAGATTGATTAGCCAATAGTTTCTTAAGCAATCCTGCAACATTCAAAGAACAACAAATACCCATATTAAAGAAGTACTGTTCAACACTGGTCTCATATTATTTTCTGAATAATCTTTATTTTTTCCAATTTCAAATTTGGTTCAAAAAACTGATTTCGCTAGGCATTCTCCTGGTGTGGAAATACACATTGTGCAATTACATAGAAGTTGAAAATGACTGTGAGGGAATATGATAGGTTTTCTAAAATTAGAGGGTCCGCAACATTTTGTTGAAATATTCACTAGCTATCCTAGTCTAAATTAACTGACATATTTCACTGACTAATGACTAAGTTAATATCATCTTTACTATAATGTGCATTTAAAGCACCATTAACCTAGGAAGTACATAATGTTTGGTATCCAAAATCTCCCTCTATTTATTGTATCAGACTAAAACAATGCACCAATGAATTTCTCTATAATTATCTCAAATTCCATGTAAGGTTTCTCATTATAAAGCCAGCCCAGTGATTTATATACCAGTACTCACCCACAGTATTTGTGATAAGTTGTTGTGACTGTGTACTCTCTAACACCACTAATATATTGTGGCACAATGGTTTATGTAGTTGACTTGAGATATTATCAACGTCGCTATAAACACTGCTCAATGTATACATAATGGAAGACTGAATCTCTACATCCTCACTGTGCAGACCAGATAATAAGTAGTGCAGAATCTCGTCTAGAAGAGAAAACAAGGGTGGATAAACATAAGGGTTTGCAGTGTCAGTGAATGTATACATCATGGAAGACTGAATCTCTACATCCTCACTGTGCAGACCACATAATAAGTAGTGAAGAACCTCGTCTAGAAGAGAAAACAAAGGTGGATAAACATAAGGGTTCGCATTGTCATTGAATGTATACATCATGGAAGACTGAATCTCTACATCCTCACTGTGCAGACCACATAATTTCAACATTCTCACTGTGCAGACCAGATAAAAAGTACTACAGAAACTCGTCTAGAGTAGAAAAGAAGGGTGGATAAACATAAGGGTGAATGAATGTATACATGATAATGGTAGACTGAATCTCTACATCCTCAGTCACTGTGCAGACCAGATAATAAGTAGTGAAGAATCTCGTATAGAAGAGAAAACAAGGGTGGATAAACATAAGGGTTTGCAGTGTCAGTGGATGAATGTATACATAATGGAAGACTGAATCTCTATATTCTCACTATGCAGACCAGATAATAAGTATTGAAGAATTTCATCTGGAGTAGAAAACAAGGGTGGATAAACAGCATAACTAAATATATACATAATGGAAGACTAATTTCAACATTCTCACTGTGCAGACCAGATAAAAATTAGTGCAGAAACTCATCTCGAAAAGAAAATGCATGCATGCACACATAGAGGTCAATCTTGTTTGATGTTTCATACATCGCATGGAGCCTGTATCGAATAATACATGGTACAATGACTGTGTAACTTTAAATTACATGACTTACAGTTGAATGTAAATCACACTCACAAAAATTCTCCGCTTGATTTCATATATTAGATATACAGATGAACAACCAATAACTACTTCTATCAATTACGTCAATCAATTATGTTAGTAAATGCTAGTCAAGTACAATTATTTAATGAGACACATATGTGTATATTATCATCCCTGAAGGCCAAAAATATTTGCCGCTCTAATTTGTTGGAATAAATTTTAATTCACCATTCTGCTTATAGTTACCAAATGAAAGTCTAAACCAGTTTTAGAAGAGTTGTTCATTGACAGGTACTAACTACACTGAGCGAATATGAATCACCAAGCTTAACAACAACATAGCGCCCTCATAAGATGTATTTGGGAGAGGTCATATATTCACCTTTGCACAACCAGTTTCCTCTTTTCATCACAAATTCGCAAAATAGTCGCAATTGCACTTTCTTTCAGAAGATTGGGACAAAAATAGTAAACATTTTTTGAGTAAAAATTAATTCAAATTGTGTCTGTTGCCTCCAAAATTAGGGTCATTTACAGAAGAATATAAAGTCTGGTGGTAAAAATGTTAACGTATTGAGAGGGGTTTAAACCAGCCAACATGGTCAATCAATTTTGAGATAGTTTCAGTAAAGTTTAATTTAATTTACAGAATATAACTACCATGTGGAAAACAATTGATTTGAGTTGCATACAGCAAAGGAAAATCATCAAAATGATCACCAGAGTTTTACTTCTGGAGTACCCAGTACAATAAGTCTCTTCATCAAAGTGTCATTATGTGTTTAGTCCCAAGATAGTTCCATTCAGCCTGGTAATGTTTAATCCTTTCAGTCTATGCCCCATCACACATACTGTCTTGTATGCTTGGATAATAAATGACTGATTAACCAGGGCTAACCTGAGAATCCTGAACAAACACTTCAATTTTTATATTTTTTTTCAACAGAATACTAGTGTAATTCTTACCCTGCATTGTATCAAAGACCCTGTTTGGCAAAAATAGTTAATTATTTATTAATCCTTTTTTTAAACTTACAAAACATTTTTCACAATTTATTTTTAGAGAGCACCTACTGTCTAAAAAGTTATACATGTCTACTTTATACATGTGCACTTTACCTAAGTTAACTCCATGTTTCTGTGACTACTTTTTTTTTAACTTAAATGTATTTGAAGGAATCATTCATCATTCATCATCATCACAGATCACATATTTATATAAATAAAAATGGATGTGGCAAACTTAATTTTTCTTTTGACCTTATTAATCTGGCAGGGTCTGATATTACCTTGATTAATCAGTAAAGGATGTACTATTGCAGGTAGACTTTGACACAGATGACTCAACAGTGACAATCCTGCTACAACTGTACCACATGGCTTCGTCTGCAGAATCTGGTAGAGTAAAAAAAGGAATGATTTTTTTTTTTATATTTATTCATAACTTAGTTTTGAGTTAGATTGTTTGTCTCAAGATGATGTTATTCTTTAGATGTAGTTTTTTTTTTTCATTGAATTGCTCCTGCAGCCCCCCCCCCCTCATTTCTCCCTATGCGTTTTGGTGAGGGTTACAGAACATAAACCAGTACATGCTACTTACACCTGTGATTTAAAAGCTGAAAACGTCACATGACCATGATTTATCTATTTCTCATACATTTGACGGCAGTTACATGCACCACACAGTGCATTTATTGAGAAAACACATCCTTCTGAAAGGATGAAAAGGGTTTCATTTCTTACATTGTAAAACTAACAAAATTCTCACAATAAATTGACTAATACTAATAAGCTAACAACTATACTACAACTGTACTCTTTCAAGATATCCTCGATAACAAAAATACTACAAAATAACAACTATAAAATGGTCTAGAACTAAAATAATAACAAAAAAGACAAAAGCAAAAAAAATATGTATATATAAAAAAAAGATAATCATAATAATGTAGTTGCGTTAAATACAGAGCATGGTAACCACATTGTGAATGATATTTTTTTTGGAAACTGATAAGCATAGAATAAGGTAGTGATAAATTACATGTGATTACATGTCTAATATTTCACAAAAGAATACTATCACATGGTCAACATCAATTTATAAACCTTATCATAATAACAACAATCAATGTTTACGGCCGATATACTTCCACTATTTACAATTCATATCATAACAGAAAAGAATGTTCACTCAACAATATTAAACTAATTTGTTTTAGTCGTTGAATCTGAAATATAAATTTACTTTTGACAACAATGTGATACCAGTGTATGTGTAAACTGATAAATATGATTTAAAGGTCAAACGACAACACCGATAAGAGAATCTTGAATAAATACACAGAAGATCAGGTCATGACAGTGAAATAGTGCATCCTTGCAAACATCAGTCGAAATATATTCATGTATTCAAGTATGTACGCTTACAATTTTCAGGTGTGAAAATGTGTCATAGGGCAAAATAAACAATTTACAACAGTGCAATAGTGTTACAAGCAATACCACTTTAAAAATATTTCATGTTAAGCCTGGTCTGGACATCAAAATTACTACAAGTCTATTTCCTGCATAATGACACGCCTACTTTTTATGCATCAAAACTAATACACATACATCAATTTTGTTTATCACTTCAATGCAAAGTGCAGTGACACTGTGCAAACATAACTAAAGGGGAACGCCATGTAAGGAACACTGATACAATTTCAGTAGGCTCAATCTATGCGTGTGATGATAGTCACAGTTTGAGCAGCACATGGCTGACAGAGCACATCAATCCATCAGTGCATATAGCAAGATCTGGAAAGCAGGTGTCAAAAATGTCACTTCATCTAACACTATGTGTACATGAGACTAATGTGGTTGGGCAGCCAGAGCAAGAACACTGAAATTCTCCCACCTGTTGCCTTGTAAGAGCAATAACATAATTGCTATCAACACATTTTCACACAGGAATTTCCTGAGAAGTTATTCTAGGTTGTAAAGTCTGAAAATGTCACACTACAAGTGTATGAACACCACATGAACTACCAGTATATTTTGAAATATAGACTTTAATAGTGACTGAATTTTGCATAATTTTCAATTTCAAATGATCATCAGATTAAGCATAAATGCAATATGTGAAATCAAAAGCGCTTTGCTTTTTGTCATTTATTTGATGTAACAAGAGTTCTTTTTTTTTTATAAAGACCTTATAATTTGTTTTTTACTACTATACCCTTATTATTGGCCATATTTGACTGCTGGGGTTTTATGTAAATAAATATTAAAATGAATGAATAATAAATTAACAATATGCTTTTATAGCAAAATATCAAAAATTTCAATTTACTCTAGCTTCAACTTTTCTTAGACTTTTGGTAGTTAAGAGTTGGAATTATAAAAATTTGGGGAGAACTCAAATTAGAACACAAAATCCTGGGAATAAATCCATACCTAAAAAAATCCATGCACAATGACTAGCCAAAAACATGTGTTCTCAGCGACATCATCCAAGAAAAAGAATCTAGCTAAAAACTAAGTGAGAAGATAATTATTTGCAAATTATTCCTTTTATCTTCTCTCCCAGAGTTTGTAACGGCCCATCCCTCAGTGACATGTATGTATAATAATAATCATAACTTTATTATAATTATAAGGATGTTGACTTGAAAAGTACAAAAGCTGTTGAAATTATATATACATCCTCTACATTATATATACATTCCGTCCTTGAGTTTGTAAATTCACCTAGAATTGCTTCCGAACCACACACACAGATTCAAAAAGTTCACTCCTCCATACACCTACCCTACTTGCCCTTGAAAATAGCCTTTATTAAAGTATAAATAACCTGCTGTCAGCTGGGGTAGATAGACATGACAGTATTGTAACTAAGTAAATAAATTCTGTGACAACAATCTACACAATATCAATGACCTACATATTGGTGTATAGTATAGTATAGTATAGTATAGTATATTTTATTTGACACTAAATAATATATTTTGTTACATTATCTGTGGTCAAAAGACATTAAATATAATAAAACACAAGTACACACACGAGACAAAGAAAATACATAAATAACTAAAGTCTAAGTAAAATTACTTATAGTGTATCTGGTACATTTAATTACATTTTAACATTTCATGTCAGTATACAGGGTTTGAACTTGGCTATTCTGAAGGGCTCTCGATTTCAAGACCACAATTCCTAAAACTGCCTTGGACTGATTCAAATCATGAATGAAATAGTTAAATATATTGATTTTTATGCAGGATTTTAGGCAATGCCTCAATTTCCAATTCCGAACATATAGTTGTAACGTATGAAAGCACCAATTCCAAGTTTGAAATTTGTGTTAATAAACACATTTATTATGTTTTTCACATTGTTGCATGTGAACAGTATCGACACCAATAATGACATAGTGCAATCAATGACTGTTGGAATTTGAAGGCTGTTAACTGTTTCAAAAGGTTTCCTTGACTGTTAGATACACATCAAAACTATGTCAATTTTACAAATAAACATTCAAGCTATAAACAAAGTTGCCAACTTTACTAGGTTGTGGCTGTTAGAGATTTGGGTCATCATAGCTTCTTCAGTGGAAAAAGGGAATGTAAATTAGTACCAGTTTACTAAATTTACAAGGCTAAAGAATACAAAGTTCCTCATCACCATAGCCACCACCCTTGGCTATTAAAATGAAAACTGTGGCAGGTACCATGTCAGAGTTCAAGGTATCAGCTGTTTACAACTTTATTTACAATTGGTCTAAACATGAAACATCCATAAATACAGGTTACGCACCACATTTATAAATTAGTCATGCATGATATTATAGATAAACTAGAGGAGTGTACTTCAATTCAGTTGTTGAAACTGCCACGGACCACATCTTCGGCTTTCGACACTTCAATCAGGATAGCAGTAAAATTTTTACAGCCGAAAATTACGGCAGTGTGACGAAAATGATGTGTCATTTATAAAAGTCAACAATGTTTTTCCTGTTTGAGTATCTTTTATGTCTTTACTAAACGTAAAAACTTATGCAAATACGCAAACTTATAGATCAAAGTTTCTCCTGGTACCTTCAGGTGATGATTATCAGAGTCTTATGTGATAGACACAGAGAATCCTCGTCTGGCTTACAATTCGTAGTCACCAATTTCAAATCTAAATCAAAAGATGTCACTTCAACCACCAATTACTACAAGACAAACACTGAATTCTTCGGAAATATATGGTTTAAATCATTTAAAACCATTATGTCATTCCTCTTAGATGAGTAAAATAAGGTAGAACACTACACAAAGTGAAAATATTGTCATTTTCTTCATTTTTACATACCAATGACAACGTACCTAATTTCGTAATTTTATTTTCCCTCAAAGACGTAATATCTCCCTCAATCTATCACACGGTAAATTAAAATTGTCATTTGCACTCTTTTCCGAGGGGGGTGCTTGGGTAAGTGCCCACCCCTAAAAAATCCTGAGTTGAGGACCATGGGCGCTAACGCCGTCGAGTACGGTATTTGATATTTCATGTCACAAGGATTAAGAAAATGGAATAAAAATATGGGGTTACTGTACTCGGTTCGGTGAAAATCGATGTACATGGAGTGAAAGTAGCATGTTTCGTCTATTTCAGGGCATTTTAACATTGTTTCTTATGGCAAGGATATATCTCAATATCTCAAAATTTTGCTCGATGACATATGGTGAAAAAAAGATCAGGTCTTACAAGGTTTTTTTTGATGTCTAGAAGTATTACAAAATTGACAATATTTTTAGTGGGTTTTATCGTGGGAATCTGTTTTCATTGCGGTCTATGGAAACAGCTACTGAAATGACATTTTATGCATAATCATTTTACTGCTCTTCTCAAAAACAGATTTAGAGTGAATCAAAAAAGTTCATACTGTTGACTACTGGTAATACTAAAACGAATAATTGTAGACAGATCTTGACACAAAATATTGTCACTGCTGTATGCGCTAAAATATGCACACATGTCAAAGTCATAAGGGACGATGTCAAAAGATCGATGTCGGATAAAAAACTTATTTGCTTAAAAATTTTCTATCCTACAAAAACGATTTTATTTTTTAATGAAGTCAAACAAATCTTGGAGTATTTGTAGTTAGTTTTTTTTCTATCCAATCATGGACAAAAATAACAGAAAATGAAAAAAAAAACATCCAAGATGAGAAAATTGCTTGGTCTGAGTGTAAATATGTGCGTCAAATGAGGTCAATTTCAAACTACTGTCCGATTATCAATTTGTATTTAATAGTAAATGTAGTCTGATGCCATGATCAATATTTATCAATTAAGTTTCAGTGGGGGGGTGGGGGGGTTGGGGAAAAAACGAAAGGAGTTTTTTATTCTACATTGAACTTTTGATGTTGTCCCTAAGTAGCATTCTACTTTAATAAACACAAGGAAAAATATGTTTGTGTAATCTTTGTTAGCATATTTCAATTTAACTACATTAATTTGAAAAATATTATGTTGCAGAAATTGAGGTGCATTCTTGCCATGATGCCTTACATAATATAGGTCATCGTGGGGTCACCAACCCCCAAAATTCTTGGGTAGGTCTAGGTCACAGTGGGAATAGGCCACAATTGTCGATTATACAATAACATTATCTAATTAACAACATAAACTTGTTGCTTGTGTACCATCATCGTATTTTTCAACAAATACAATATTTGACTTCTATACATGCCATGGAAAATTACTAAGCAGTACAATGCAGAAACATTTTAATAAGCAAGGACAAATTCAGATAGGCAAATTAAAAATGGTAAAAAGTGAAATACAATTTAAAAAAAACACTGAAACTACTGTAAAACATTTCTTTTTAACTAGCATTTATTTTAGCCAATTTAGCTAATTAAGCTAATCTAGCTATTCTATAATTTATTATAGATAGCTATTAATTCAAGATGTGACTAATTTAATAGACAGTATATTGCACAATGAGATAGTTGATACTTTAGCTAAATCAAGATTTTGTTTTTTCATGCATGGAGTCAAATTTATCAAAATCGTGCGCAGCAATTTCAAAGATTTTACAGTATATTTAGAATTACTACAATTTCAAAACATTCTTTAATATATTTATTGTCTGGGCACCAATAGAGTTTTGCGCATTTCAGCACTTGCCTGTCGATGAGCCAAAAATCTAAACATGTAATATATCGAAAAATACTCAATGGCACAGCAAACATTCAATTCATTCAAATATCTAATGACCACATGTGTGTATGTAGATGGGATAGAAAAATATATAAAAGTGCGCTGGATGACATGTGATCCAGATTACACTTTGACATTTAATTATGGATTCATGGCATATAAAGCCTAGGGTTTGTCTGTGATCTGGAACATAAATGGTAAAATAAATCCTAGCAATGGTATATGCTATCAAAAGCTCTGCTAGTATTTATTCTTTAATCAAATAGAAGACACACAGCCCTATATATTCTAGACACCCAATCTGATACTGATGGGATACATACCTATAGCCAGTAGGAGGGATGGGAACCAATAACGCGTAAGCAAATGCATTACAATGTTCCTTGGTCAATGAACTGGCCATTGACGTCATCCCCTTCATTGCTATCTTAGTATTCGACATAGCTAACCGATTTGACTTATTGAGATTACGACACTGACGTTATTAGACCTATTACATCTGTCTCAGTGCATGACATCACCAGACATTTTCAAACTCAATGAATACATGCAAATAAATAAACAATCCAAGATCAACATTTTTTATAGAAAGACTCCCATGAGAAAGTTGCTCAGTGCACTTATTCAACTGCTGTGTATTAACATATGTTGAATAAAGACTTTGAGTGTCATCCAGAACCAAATATATTAACACTACTATAGTTGCTTTATTAGCAGTGTATGCGTAAATAACAGAGGTGTGTCTATGTTTTAATGACCGAGTTTACAATATTATATTGATAAAGTGACATTTCTTGAAATGTTTCTTCAATAAAAAAAGTCTTTTAAGTAAGCTAGCTTGTTCTATAAATAAGAAGATAAATTGTGACTATTTGGCTCAGTTCCAGATGGTTTTGAGTTACAAACTTGTAAAAGTTCACCATCTACAATCTGTTAATAAAATAGTTTATATTAACTATAAAACAGTGTTCTATTATATAAAGGCTAGTACATTAATATATCTATTTCATTCACAAACTCACTCATACACGCTACTCATACTGATGACACAAACTCACTCATGGTCATTATCTCATTATTTTTCTTTCTCACTACTCATGCTCAAACTCACATATACCAAACTCATTCATTCACTCTCTCAGTCATTCACCACTTATTCTCACCACTCATGCTCAAACTCACCCATACTCACTACTCATACTCATTCTCACTTCTTGTTCTCAAACTCATATACTACTCATACTCACATTCTCTAATCATATTCACAGATTCATACTTATTCACAAAATCAAATCATTCACTCACTCTCTCATACTCATCCACCACTCATGCTCAAACTAGCCCATACTCACTACTAATACTCATTCTCACTACTCATATTCAAAAATTCATACTTATTCACAAATTCATTCACTCATTCTCTCTTCTCTCTCACCAATCATGCTCAAACCCATACTCACTAGTCATACTCACTCATTCTCATTTTCACTCAGTACTTATAATACTTGCTCATACTCACTATTCACACATACTCATTCTCTACTCAAACTCAATTTCACTACTCATGAAATTCATTCATACTCACAAACTCATATTCATTCTCACTAATGTACTCATTCTCACTCACTACTTATACTCATTCATACTCACTTATTACTAGTTCATCTTTTGTTCATACATACAATGGCCACCATTCGGCCATACACAATAGACCATTTTCCGTTCACTGCGAGAATCACGCGTGAAATCGAACGTAAAAACAGGACAAACAAAGGTCATAGCGTCGTAGTGGCGTCAAACATCACGTGGGATTCAACAAACGCGAAAGTATTTTGGGGACATTTCCATGCTTAATAATGTGCTGTCCACATTTGATGATAGACAATTTCGATTAAGTGAGGGTATTCGGATGCAATATTCCTCTGTCAAAGATCGGCCGGTTGATGTGAGCTACGAAATAAAGAAATTCGAGTTGAAAATCAAATCGTTCGATTTTTACAGCAGACGTTCGACGCACGTCTTTCATGCATCTCGCGAGATCTCGCAATTGTACGGAAAATCACCTATTGAATCATGATTTTGTTTTAATTTTGTTATTTAATGCATTGAGGAGACAAGCGACATGGAGCTGCTGATAAATAAACTTAGTGCTCGCTAACAAGTACAACAACATCCATCTAACCCACCAACATCCAAGGAGGAGAGGCTCAGGAAGATGAAGAATGCAAACAGAGCCTGACATCGAAAAACAAATAATTTCATAATTATAGATTAAAACAGAGAAATAGCTGAGTTTAGTGTGTCATAAACAGGATTTGTTTTCATACTACAGTTAAAGATCTTCGTGGGGAGCCAGCCATTGGCAGGAAATATGTTAATCGTTTTATTTCCGCCACTACAACATTTTAAATTTTCGATAATTTGAGGCATTTTTGTAGACAATATTGCACAAAAATCACAATTTGAAATGAAATGTTCATTGTTACAAAAATCGGGCAGTTTTCTCTGATTCATTTGTTTTATGAAATGAAAGGGCAGTGGTTGTTGCACAACACATGTTCAATATGTACATACAAGACTGTTGATAACATATAGATCACAAAGCAATGTGCATACCTTCACAGAAACAACTTTCAGGTTTAGAAGATCATAGTTCACACAAATAGAGATGATCTCAAGTTAAATAAATGTAGATAAATTATGATTTGTTGCGTGTTTCCTAACCAACTTGAGCACTGCATCCATCTCACATACACATACTTTCCACCTAGGGCACCATATTTATGTTAGTAGGGGGGGGGGTGAATTTAGGAAAAAACCAATGTGATTATCAAAACAAATCTTGCACATTAATCGAAAGACCAATATAGTATTTTTAAGTACTTGTACACCAAAAAAACATGGGCCTTCAATATTTTAGTACTTTTGAAGCCTACATACAAGGCATTTCTTTATATTCATGGTTTTCTAGTATGTTGACTTTTGTGACCCGATTGGTATTTGATGCGCTTCAGTGTTAACTCATGTGAATATCAATGTGTTCATGACGTCTGCAATTAAACTATTATTAAATTCAAATGTTGACAAAGAATGAGATGTGAACTACTGTAGAATACTTTATTTTCGCTTGGAATTTATTTTCGCTATTTCTGCTGAAGGGATGATTCCGTGAAAATAAAATCCAGCGAATATACTTTTTTTCCTATATTTCACATTAAACTCCTCAAAAATCAGTGAAAATAAATTCCATACGAAACGCCCAAAAAGCCTTTTCAGTGAAAATTAATTCCAGCGAAAATAAAGTATTCCACAGTAAATGCCATTTGCACAATATTAACTATTTTACTGTGTATTCCATGACATTTAATAAATTTTCTAGAGGGTTTCACATCGGTAAATTGTCAGTCGGCTTTCGTACAGGTCAGGATTTCTGAATATTGCTGTGTGCCACATCACATTCAATACCGTAAGGCCGCCCATCTCAAATATAATACCGGTATGCACACAGCGGGATGAATGTGTCGCTTTAATTATCCATCACATATGTCATTTTGAGAGCTATGCAACAACTATGAAATGAATTTGGTAAAAAATGACTTCTCATCACTAAAATTCTTGAATTTTGAAGAAAAAAAAAGCAGTTGTAAGTTTATGCCAGTTCTAGTTATCTTTGCAACATAAATAATAACGAGTCAAGATACATGGTTATGTGTATACCAAACACATGTACACATTGTATACAAAAAGCCAAGAAACTCAGTCCTAAACATACATGACATGATTGCAAGATTTCATGCCTCTGTAACTGTCACACCTGTGTCACTGCTAGCTTCACTGCATTGACAGAATAGCACCTGTAAACCTATATAATTTCAAGGTCAAAGTTCTCAATCAGTATCCACAAAACATGTCACCATGTAATCAAAATATTACAGACTATCATGATTTTTCATAAACTTTAAAAGCTAATAGCCATGAAAATCAAGTTTTGAACCTGTCACGTGGAGTTTACTGTAGACAAGGGCATTGATCCCCATTGCTCTTTCTGAATGCCTCTTTTAGTTAAATTCAGTACACGTTCTCTCCAGGTGTTTTTAACAAAGGAGCAAAATGAAAGTTCACCAGTTGAGATGATGATAATTCTATAGCTAGCGCACTTGACAGCTGGAGCATAACTTACAGTGTTTTTGATATTATTTGGCAAATTCCATTCAATTTTCAGCATGATTACACAGACTCCTTTTCATGGTCAAGAACGCTGGAAATCTGAAACACAGTCCCAGGTGTCTTTTCACACTAACTTTAATACAGGTGTTTTTCACGGGGTGAGGTCTCTCACACATTAGTAGTATAACAAAGTGGTTAGTATATTTCAGGCAAAAAGTTAAAAACGAATCTCTCTAATTGTCCATTCAGCAAGCCTAAATTACTGAAATGAACAATTTTCAGATTTACATTGTTAGATTTGACCAAATCACACAAAATGAAGGTCAACATGACCCCCTTTTAACAATGATGGTAAAACTGACCCTCTACCCCTTGACATACTCCAATAATTTATAATTATGACTATTGCTAAAGCTATATACATGTAGTTGAATTCAGCATAAGGAGAAACACCACACAATGGTAGTAGAAGTTCATGTGCAGAACACTGTGATTATTATTATTAGTAAATACATTAGTAAACAGATACATTGTTGTATATTAGACATTATTTCAATTTCCAACGCAACAAATTTGATCAGGAAATATTAAATTAAGCCAAAATAGCTAACAATAGTTTTACAGATATAACAAGAAAGTAATTAACATTACATTAATTCACCGTACTTATCTGGGTAAGAGCCCATGAACACCCACCCCCCACTTTTGACACAATAAAGAAGTTGAGGTCATATCCGGGCACACGCCCAGGGGGTCTTTTTCTACACAAAAAAAAAAATATTTTCTATTCGTTGACTGTGGTTGTATTAACAGTTGACTTTTTTGAAGTCTGTCGTGATACTCATAAAAATTGTTAATTGCGTAAAACAAGGGGTGAATACAAAATAGCTGTGACAGCTTTCTGCCTTCAGGGCAGCGCGTTCTGAATCATAACAGTCAGCTAGTCTATAAAAATATATATTAAAGCAGAAACGGTAGTTCTTTTTTTGAAATATGTCGTGGCCCTAAAATGGCTGGTCGTTTGGTTTGTGCTTCCTTGGAAATGATTCAGGCAAATTGTATAAAGAGAGCCGCTAAGCAAGTGTCGCACTCGTTCAGCTTTAGCGCCGTCGACGATGAAACCAATGTTGGAATATTGTAGCAACCCGTACCTGGGAGAGTGGTTGAAATCACGTTATTTTGGCTTTATAAAATATTTTGTAGCAGCTTGCGAATCCATAACTAGGGTCAGCAATATTGCAATGTCACGCCGAAGACTGCCAACTTTTTTACCATTTTTCATCACCGTCATGAAAACTATTCTTCTGTCGTTGGATAAAAAAAAACTTCCTATTTCAAGTCCACCACACTATGCATATAGTGAGACATTCCAATCGCCGGAACTTGCTGAATGATAACTTTCACCGTGATTAATAAGCGTCGAGTCTGATAAAAAAGCAATGTCACGATTTGACCTTTATGATGAAATACTAGTAGTGATGTCATTCTTAGCCAATCAGTAAAAAGCAGATGCATAAAGATCAAAGATGATTGCAAGACTGTAAACAAAAGCAACGTGTGCCATTTTTCTTGTCTCTTTATTATGATTAGACATGAATGAAAAGTGCCAAGCTGACAGACTGCGAAATCCGTGGATTAAAAGTGCTAAGTCCAAATTGTGTGGGACGATATCGACGAACTTCAGGAATAAGTTGTAGGGCTTTTGTTCGACGGCAACAGTGTCGCCGACTTGGACTTTGAGGGTTTTGAGTTTGACGAAGATGGCAATGAACGTACAAATAAAGATCTGAGAATTGTTTTCAAACAGCTATGAATTTTTATAATTTTTACTGTGTAAATTTGTAAATTATTATTGATCTTGTATGACGGTTGATTCATAATTTGTCGAGACCGGAAATCATTTTACGCAGTTTAACCCCTGACATTTTAATTCATTTTGAGTTCACGCGTATTGGGCGTGTTTGTCGGCAGGAAAATCCGAATTCAAATGATTCCTCACTGTCGATTTTTATTATTTCTGGTTTATTTGTCACATTATAAGCAGTACATTATTATTGTTCTACTTCTAGTGTTGCATATTGTTCATTTATTTCCGTTGCATGTTTTCATTTGCCGTTTGCGTTTGCGAATTTTCGTTTTTTTTGCCGGGGATCTCCTGGCAAACACCCACCCCTTCTTTTCGACAATTTTCCATGTTCAAGACCCTGGGTTTAACCCGGATAAATACGGTAACATTACTGTATTAACAAAGTACTGACTTTACCAATTTGAAAACTTCTGTTTATAAGCAGCCAATTAACTATTTATAAGAAATTTTCGTAGAATTCCTCTCTATATAAAAGCAATAACTTTCACTGGGATTTAATTTTGATATTTTGAGCATCTTCAAAGATTTTCCAATAAAACTATGAGTTCTTTTGCAATTATGCATGAAAATAATACAGCATTTATAATTATATATTTCAAGATTCCAGCCAGAACATATTCAGTGACCTGTTTATAGAAACTACCAATAGATTATTAACTATATTAATTGGTCCAGTACTGTTTCTATATTTATATATACCAAGCTTTTAATTTTTGTTTAATTTATTTATCTCCGTGTTCAGAGAAATAAAAAACAGCAGTATTATTAATTTGTTATTGTTTATTATTTAAAACAAAAATAAAAAAAAAAAACGCCAAAAGTGCAGTTAATTTCTCATTACTCATCTACAATCTCAACTCAACATAGGTTCATAGAGGTCACAAATCTTTTCAGCTACTTATTCTAGAAGAACAGCTAGTTTATCATCTCAAGTTTGGAGCTACTGTTTTGTTTTCAAAACACAAACAAAACTAACAAACAAACCATTGAGAATACAAGAAGTTTACAGGTTTGTGTTTTTGGTGAGTAGTTGAATGAAGGTAAGCGGATTACGTAGAATGAATCAAAGCTCCAAGTAGACAACAGTCAGCACACATATAAGGGTTACCTTAAGAAATCCAATCAACTGTGACTAGCTCTTTGTTAGCTCAAAGACCACATGTACATATGACACGCCTTTTTAGTGTATTTGTCAAGTCTTAAGTACGTTGACTATACAACTAGTGAGAAATATAAATAAAAGCTTCCAGTCACAACACAACATGCTTTAACCTTTTTTCTTAAACCCTATAGCGTAAGAATAACGAGCCAAGAAAAGCAGTGAAGAAAACTGGAAAGAAAACCTGCTATTAAAGAGTCATTGTTATCACACCCATTTGGGTCATTTATCGAGTAAACAACATGGTTCAAGTATGTACTAGTTGAAAAGATCTTTTATTATTTCCACAAGGTTCATTGCGTTTCCATTTTGTAAGAATATATATATAACGGCTACGGTGTAATGACTATGAATATAATCAGTGTTGCATTATATTCCATTAACACAAGGCGTTATTGTGGTTCCACTGGTAGGTGTCAAAACATGGATAACTACAATATACAAAACAAAATTAAATTAAAAAGTATCAAGAGTTGTTTTTACAATGTGAATTCCAGCATAAAACAAATATCCAACAATATTACTGACAGCTTGATATCATGTTACTAGGATATGATAAGTCTGACGAAAACTAAACTTGGCAATCCAGTCTACAGAACCACTCATACTGACTGCACTCTTGACATTTGAGCCACAGATTATAAGTAAAATACAAGCCACTGATAATATAACAGCCTCTTTTGTTCTTGTACTTCTTCACATATGAAACACAATAATTTGCATAATCAATATGCAAATTAAGCTAAATTACTTTGTACAGAATTATACAAAAAATAAAATTATCTAATAGTATCAGACTGTTGAATTTCATTTGAAAAGTTTAAATTTTGACAGAAGTCCTGTACTCAGGTACAACCCATATTGGGTCAGTAATTACACTAATGTTCTCTTTCATATTTGGCATGTACACGAGAACAGAATTCAGCCGAAAACAAAAAGAACAGAATTTACAATGCTTCAACTGCCTTTTTTATAAAACTTTCATAATGCAATCGTAAATATTAAAAATAATCACTGTAACAGTAAAAATATATTAAAATATAGTATGATTTTCATATTTTAATATTAGTATTTATACACATGTATACTATTATTATACATATGTCACTGTGACGCCATAAGTTACAGCGTGCCGTAATTTTGCGGTATTGCACTGGGTATTTTCAATCTACCATATTAGGAAATGTAAATTCCAAATATAGAACGACTATGCGCGTAAGCGTCTTCTAACAATAAAAACAAACATGGCTGCCCCCACACAAAGAAGTTCGCTAAATCTGTTCTCAACGTTTTGGATTTCGGCATTCCCATGATGTATCCCTGGGAGGAAAAGATATATAATAATAAGGTTAATACAGGGATACTGCAAAGTACGCACTCAGACAGTATGCAGTTGCACTGACCTCTGCTGCGCCTCGGTTGATACTTTTGCTGTACTGTCTTCTTGCATACTTTGCAATATCCTCGTAATATCATCATAATATTAAGAATTTTGAAAAAAAAACTTAGTTCGCAAAAGCTGAGATAGCGCCCTCTACAAATATCTTCAATCACATGTTAAACATGTTTAGCAATAAATTACTTTTTTAGTTGAAACTAAAATTTTTCTTTAGTTATTATATTGTGTAACTGGCACAACTTGAAACTTAATATTGAAACATGAAACTTAAATATGAACATATATCCTACATTAGCACTTTCGATTATCTGCCTTGTGGCAAAACAAGCCATAACATAGTTATGACCAAGGCAACAAAGGGTTCCCTAGGGAAGTCATACAATCAACATAATCAAGAAAAAAAAAACTGTTATACTGTCTTACAAAAGTAGTTGTCAATTTTCAAAAAGTGATTTCTTGTTAGTTGTCCGACAATGAAATATTGATTATCGTAGTCGAAACTATCTAGAAATTTTTTTTTTTTGAGTTTAAAGGGGGGGCACCTTCCAGTTAAGATTAATTTTACAACAAATTTACTTTCTGGATTAAAATAACAATGGATAACAAAAGATAGATTAACATTGTAAACAACATAAACAATAGTGTCCCATGATTCTTTGGTGCAATCCAAGGGATTGAGCGGTTCCCCTTTAAGTTATGAAATTTGTAGAATTTGGATTTCATTCATTCACGGCCATTTTTCTTATAGAAATCCCTTAGATGTTTTTTTTTAAAGATTTATTATAATCCAAATAATGTGAATATATGACTATAAATATGTAATAACTAGCCAATAATCCTAATAATACAGTAACCTCAGCTGTAAACACGGTATAACATTTAATTTTCATCACCAGGACAAAAATTTGCAAAATTCACTGTTATGCAGCTGTTGTGTCTTTTGAGCAATTTATCATTGGTTGCTATGGTAATAAGGTTTCATTCTATCTCAAAATGTTGTTTGCGTACATACAGTGAGAAAAAAGTAAGCAGGAATCAATTTTCACTGAAAAGACATTTCAGCTGTTTTGTATGAAGTCTATTTTTGTTGTTTTTAGATGAGTGGAATGTAAAATATAGAAAAATTTCATTTCGGCGGAATTTATTTTCACTGATTGAGCAAAAATAAAGCACTTTACAGTATTAGTTATGTAAAATTGATAATTATGGTTGTCCTGAATTATTTGTAAATTCTAATGAATTCTGTCTTTTTTTTTATAAAATAATTCTGTAACATTTCTTATAGAAATAGTTCCAAAATGACTAGAAATTTTCGAGACTCACTGAATTAGCAGAAATTTGTTCTCACAAAATTTAAAACATTGAACGTCAAAAGAGGCAGGCAAGATCTAGAGCAAATATTTAATAATTTTGACCTGAGTTTAAGTTGTAAAGCATAATTATATCATTGAATACAGAAAGTATAATAATGACTGGAATGAACAGCAGCTGCCAAGATTCCTCCACTGTTCAAGAATAGTAACATGACTGATTGAACTGTGTAAACAGGTGAATATCACTTACTAAATCAATCAATGGACAGAAAGAATTTTTAAAATTGTGTTGTGTCTTAAAACTGACTTATCCAGTAGCTATTAAAAGAGCTGACTATTAACAACACGAGGGGGGGGGGTTAAAAAAACTTGGAAAATTATTCCTTCACTTAAATTTAAGCTAGATAATTTTCAGGTTACTGTTTTTTGTTTTTTTCCTTTCCTTTCCTTTTCCCCTACATAATTTTTTTTTCCACAAATGTTTAAAAACCTCTCTGAGAGTTACTAATGTTAACCCAAATCCCCCAGCTGAGTATGTTTGCAGAACCAATACACAGTCATTAAAATCAAGTATATCACTTGACTTTAATACCAGGTCTATTATAAAAGTACTAGGGAGATAAAGCCCTGCAACATTATGTTCTTTCTTGCAACTCCTATCTATTGAATAGTGTCCTGATTCAAATGGGTTGCAACAAATAAATACATTAATTAACACCCCCCCCCCTCCCCATTTTCATTGAAAGAGTATATAATTGCAATTTACAACATACGAGACTCTAATTCAATAGTCAGGCAATGTTCTAGGTCAAATACACCCACTGTTGGATCTCAGGCTGTGATCAATTAATTAATGTGCCATTTTTAAAATGACTGGAGAGTGGACATTTGATGTTCTTGTCCATAATTGACCTGATTGCCGAGATGAAATCAATCAATGCAGCCTTGCAGAGCAATGTAAGTGTTGTAAGCAACTGGGTTGGCCAGAGGGGATTCACCCTATGGAATGATCAGAACGGCCATTGCATGTGAACTCAGCAGACATCTTATTGTAGCTAAAGATGTACCCTCCAAAGTACATGTTAATTTTATTTGCAGGCTGCATGTCACAGTCCCTATTATAAACATGTCAGAGATATGGATGCTTGAATTATGATTATTTTTCAACATTAAAATGATTGACAATCAAACGAGTACTTGTCCATATTGAGAGATATTACTCTGGAACAGCATTTATTAAAACAAAATGGCCACCGATTGGCCATATTGAATTTGATCGGAAAACTAAAATGACATGCATCAAGGTTCTGTAATGTCCTATATATGTACTAAGTTTGAACGAAATCTATCTGTAAACAGCTGAGATCCAGTTTCAGAATGCCAGAAATGCTTGATTTTGATGATTTTTCAGCACAAAAATGGCCGTCATTCAGCCATTTTGAATTGGATCGACAAACAAATCTATCTGTATATCTAAATGTATGACATGATGCATAATGATTATATAAAATTTGAACATAACAAGTCATTGTCAATGACACGTCCCCGTTCCGTTCATATTTGAGTGACATATACATTCAAAGCAGATCATGACCGAAATGCACCTGCATATGTACAACACATTGTGCTAAATCTGAACAAAATCCATCCATGCATGACTGAGATCCGGTTCTGGAATTGTGAAAATATGTGATTTTGATGCATTTTCGGCCTTAAAATGGCCATCATTCCGCTATTGTTAAGCAGATCATGAAACAAATGCACATATCTATTTGTGACATGATGTACCATGTGTGTGTGAAGTTTGAACTTGATCAATCCAGACATGTCTTGGATACGGATCCAGAACTGAATTCTTTAACAAAATGGCCGCCAGTCGGCCATTTCGAATTTGATCCGAAAAAAAAAAAAGACGTGCATCAAGGTCCTATTATGTTTAATGTATGTACCAAATTTGAACAAAATCCATCCATGCATAACTGAGATACGGGTCCGGAATGGTGAAAATGTGCGATTTCAATGCATTTTCGGCCTTAAAGCGGCCCCCATTTGGCTATCGTTAATGAGATCATGAAACAAATGCACATACATATTTGTGACATGATGTACCTTGTGTGTGTGAAGTTTGAACTTGATCAATCCAGACATGTCTCGGATACGGATCCAGAACTGAATTCTTTAAAACAAAATGGCCGCCAGTCGGCTATTTCGAACTTGATCCGAAAAAAAAATGACGTGCATCAAGGTCCTATTATGTTTAATGTATGTACCAAATTTGAACAAAATCCGTCCATGCATAACTGAGATCCGGATCCGGAATGGTGAAAATGTGCGATTTCAATGCATTTTCGGCCTTAAAGCGACCGCCATTTGGCTATCGTTAATGAGATCATGAAACAAATGCACATACATATTTGTGACATGATGTACCTTGTGTGTGTGAAGTTTGAACTCGATCAATCCAAGCATGTCTCAGATACGGATCCAGAACTGAATTTTTTAAAACAAAATGGCCGCCAGTCGGCCATTTCGAACCCGATCCAAAAAAAAAATGACGTGCATCAAGGTCCTATTATGTTTAATGTATGTACCAAATTTGAACAAAATCCGTCCATGCATAACTGAGATCCGGGTCCGGAATGGTGAAAATGTGCGATTTTGATGCATTTTCGGCCTTAAAATGGCCGCTATTCGGCTATCGTTAATGAGATCATGAAACAAATGCACATACATATTTGTGACATGATGTACCTTGTGTGTGTGAAGTTTGAACTTGATCAATCCAGACATGTCTCGGATACGGATCCAGAACTGAATTCTTTAAAACAAAATGGCCGCCAGTCGGCCATTTCGAACCCGATCCAAAAAAAAAAATGACGTGCATCAAGGTCCTATTATGTTTAATGTATGTACCAAATTTGAACAAAATCTGTCCATGCATAACTGAGATCCGGGTCCGGAATGGTGAAAATGTGCGATTTTGATGCATTTTCGGCCTTAAAATGGCCGCTATTCGGCTATCGTTAATCGGATCATGAAAAAAATGCATGTGCATATGTCCCATATAAGGTGTGATGTATGAGTGAAGTTTGAACTTAATCGGTCCATGCATGTTCAAGATACAGGTGATCACGGACGCACGGACGCAAGGACGCACAGACGCACACAGGGCAAAACATAAGTCCCCGTTTTCGGACTGCGTTCGAACGGGGACTAATCAGTCAAAGCATATCAGAGATATGACTCAAGAACAGCATTCATTAAAAACAATCTGATCTGAAAAACAAAATGATGTGCATCAGGAACCCATAATGTCTAATACCATCCATACCAAAATCCATACATAAACGACCAAGATCCAATTCCGGAATGCAAGAAATGATATAGATTAAGACACACACACACACACACACACACACTCACTCACGGACACACACACAGAGGTCAATCCATAAGTCCCTGTTTTTGGACAACATCAGAATGAAGACTAATAGGCAAAATCACGCACCTATCTCGATAGTACATGTGGTGATTCAGAAAAACAATTTAATACAAATTTTGCTTTGTTTATAATTGTTACTTTTATCAATCGTATAGCATGATATCACTGGTATTTCAGGACCATATTTTTTCTGCTTTGTTCCCCAAATATTTAGTCAATTGATTCCACAAGCAGTGTAATTTGAATTATTAAATAAAAAAACACTTCTCAGTCGTTAACCTCTTTAATTAAACCACTGCGAAATCCACTAACTGCATAGTCCATTTTTACAGTGAAATATCTCAACAAACGCAGAATGTAAGTTCAATCCAATATTCATTGAAGTCTCATGAAAGTTTAATAAAGAAAACAAGATATAATCAGAAAATTGATGGACACCGAAGAGAAGCAATGTTGTTAAAATGGTTTTCACAGAGCACAGGTCACACACAGCGTATCACTAGTAATAAGAGGAGTGGTATCGTAAAACATTATTTCATAATTACTTCACACAAATATTTTAAGAAATTTTTTTTTTACACAAAGGAATCTTTACTTTATCTTCTTTTCTTTAGAAGGGCCTTGCCCTAGTTTATGATTTCATTGGAAATTTACAACAACAGAATGCAAGCATCCAGCTTGTAAAAACATTGACTACTTTGGCGTTCGGACCATGCTCTTCAACTCAAGGCTCTAGAATTTTTACAAGACCATGTTTTTATAAACTAAAGCCATAATTTCCACTATATTTCCACTATATTACCAGCACACATTTTGCTACACCGTTTTAGAAAAAGTTAAGTGCAGACTAAAACTTGACGTAGTACCAACAATATTCAGCAAATCACAACTTGCATGAAATTGATATTACACTGATTCCATGAAAAAATTAAATTTCATGTCCGGGCAAGGTCTCACATAAACTGTGTAATACCGTACTTACATTTCCAAAATGGCATTTAAAAATTCTGATTCTTTTTAATCAACTTTAATACACCCGTTTGATTTACAAACAATTTATCAACTAAGTGGATAATGTACATTTATATCATGATCAAACAATTTGTGTTTTCAAGTCTATGCTCGATAAATGAATCCGAAGGTTTGTACTCAACAGTGATTATACCAGTGAATGTCAGTGTTCATCATGTGATGTCACAAAACTGTGAAAATGATAGAAATATTTCAATAATCCAATGTACAATAAATATAAAGGCAACTGTTTATACATGGATCTATATATGAAACAGTACTGTTTTTCATGAAATTGTTCGATGATATAGCTTACAATAAAGTAATTTCAGGTTTATTATTCCTGAAGAGGAAGGCAAAACAGAGAGGGGCGGGTGAGCATATTTTCGAAAGCCACAAGGGGGGCAGCAGTGATTTTTATCAAGGCTGAAGGAGGAGACATTTTCCTCTTAAAGATTGAGACACATTTTTTTTTACTTTACGCCTTTTTCGAAAATATATATATATATATATAGAGAGAGAGGGGGGGTTACAAATTTTTTATTTTTTCTAAAGAGGGGCACCCTCTTTTACAAAATAAATAAAAGGGAGTCCATTGATTTTTTTGAAAAAGCACTGAGAATTACCCGACTCCCCCTTAGTAATAATAAATGGTCATTCCCTAAGTTCACTTCTACTGAAGATGTACTTCTGATAGAACGAACACTGAATCATGGATTAATAATCAATATCAAATTAGTAAATAAAAGAAATTTTCATGATTTACTTGACCTTACATTTACACTTGTTTCTGAGCTCAGACAGGATAACAGATGTCAGTAACCAAATGCCATCAGGTAGAAGCAAATGCAGTGATTGACTATTTATTGACGTACCAGCTGATAGAGCATGGAGCATTTGTTACCATAAATTAAAAATAATAGTATAGTACATGTGACCCTAATGTGGGACTGTCTCTGTACATCATTTCAGTCCATCAGTGCATTCCAGTACTCTCAGATATTTATAACACACTGTGCATCCTGAGCAGTCAAGGATATGGGAATTTTGCCAACCAAATTCTGTTTTTTGTTGGCAAGAAAAGATATTTTAAGAAAAGTGAAAAGATACTTTAATATATATCAGTCTATCATTGAGTAAGCAGCAACTGAGAAAATAATCTCCATGCTTACTGCATTGAGCTGAGAAATTCTTGACATTCCAGAGTTTTACCAGTGATTTTCTGTTGGTCATGACAAGTTTTTATTTGATACACAAAAAAAAACAAGTGTCTTCAAGTAATAATCAAAGAAAAGCTTAGAAAGAACTCCCATGTGCTGAGAGTTTGGAGACATATTAAAAATGAATTAGCCTTACAAACAAGATGCTTGGCAACTAATATTTGTCTGCTATTTAAGATTCACATTTACAGATGTACTTTTACAACATAAAAACAATGTAATCCGCATTATTGAAATTTATAATACTTACAGAAAATACCGGTATATTTGATTTTACATCTGTGGTTTTACAGTCTAATTTATTCCAGTGCACCTCTACCACAAATTTGATTTGAATCTGATTCGTTTGAGATATTAGAAATTGGTTAATAATAATTAGTTAATCAATATAAATGCCAAACTATTTAAATAGTTGCATTGTCTTAAGAGTATATATGTACCAAGATTCTTTGAAATAATATATCATGGCCATGAGATATTGATGGAAAATCTGTAATCTGACTAATTATTATGCAAATCATGTAATTAATATACAGATTGTAATGTAAAGCTAGTGTGCAATGTAATATACCATCAATGTACCAAGTTTCATTAAAATGTGATTTTAAGATATCGATGGAAAATCATACTATTATGAAATATCATGCAAATTAGGTGTGCATTGTCCAAGTATCCATGTAACAAGTTTCATTGAAATGTAATGATTAGTACTTGAAGATATCACGACGAAATTAACAATCTGAAAGAGGTCCACATATAGTACCTATATATGTAATATCAAAGCAATTGTACTTGCGGTTTTTAACAATAAGTCGAAAATATCACTTTTCACCAAAAAAGGCAAAAATATTCATCCAAATTAGAGAATTGAAGATATCCTCATGAAATGAACAAATCTTAGAGAGGACCACATTTAGTGCCAATATATGTAATATCAAAGCAATTGGACTTGCGGTTTTTAACAAGAAGTCGAAAATATCACTTTTTTACCGAAAATGACAAAAATATTCATAAAAATTAGTGAATTAAAGATATCATCATGAAATGAACAAATCTGAGAGAGGTCCACATGTAGTATACATATATGTAATATCAAAGCAATTGGAATTGCGGTTTTTAACAAGAAGTCGAAAATATCACTTTTTACCATAAATGACAAAAATATTCATCAAAATTAGAGAATTGAAGATATCATCATGAAATGAACAAATCTGAGAGAGGTCCACATGTAGTACCTATATATGTAATATCAAAGCAATTGGACTTGCGATTTTTAACAAGAAGTCGAAAATATCACTTTTTACCAAAAATGACGAAAATATTCATAAAAATTAGAGAATTAAAGATATCATCATGAAATGAACAAATCTAAGAGAGGTCTACCCAAGGTACATATACACCAAGTATCAAAGCATTCAGGCTTATAGTTTTCAAGAAGAAGTCGAACAAGTAAAACATTGACACGGACGACGGGCGACAGACGACGGACGCCGACGGACAATCACTCATATGATAAGCTCCGCTCGACAAAGTCGACAGCGAAGCTAAAAATGACAAATCATTATGCAAATTAGGTGATTTATATGATTTTTATTCAAAAATAATTAGGTCTACGCATACCAAGCTTCATTGAAATGCAGCTTGGAATATCAGGGGAAAAGTACTAATTAATATGCATGGATTTTTACCCAAAACTAATCAGGTCGACGCACTGTCCCAGAGCACCTTTGTACCAAGTTTCATCAAAATCCAATGACTGTTTTTTTAGATATCAGTAAAATAGTTGTGGAATGGCTGAAAATTAGCTAATTATCATGCATATTAGGTAATTAATATGCATGGCTTTCAACCAAAACCTAATAAAATCTGTGCATTAGCCCAGAGCATTTATGCATCGAGTTACATCAAAAACCAACATGTGGTTTTTGAGATACCAGGGTATCAGTGGAATGAACAAACACACACACACATACATACAGACAAACTGCAAAGACTCCCATTGTGTGCTTCGTACATGGGAGTAAAAAATTTCAATTATTGATGGCAATCAATAATAATAATCTTGAACAATAAATCCATGTCACATCTTACATATTGATGATGTTGTATGATCATATCAAATTTTGAATTCCCAAGTCTTCTATCGTTAATTTTTTTGTTTGTTTTTTTTTTAGCTTCGCCATGCCTTTATTTTTCTTGTTTGCATTTTTGTGTGCATTGTATTCATTCCAATTAAATTTAATAACTTCCCGTCCTTGAGAAAGACATGAAGATTCACACAGAGCATCTAATACACACATGTATGTCAGTGATTCCATAACCATGTGCAGATCCTGGACCTTTGACTTAATTTGTTAGTCACAAATTGTTAAGATTGAGACACTAAGTGTGATCTACATATGTCACTCGCCATCCACTACGTTTTGTTGAAAATAGTTAGCATTGGCAGGCAGACTAAAGGGTTTGATGTAAAATAAATCAAATATAGCTGATAGATTCTGCGATTAGAGGTATAATAAACTGGCCATTCAATACTACATACATGCTACATGTACAGTATGCTATGAAAAACCTTGAGTCAACAATGAAATTATATGTAATATATGCTTGGGACCGCACTATGACTATGAAGTACTGGTGTCTTGACGTGTGATAAGTATGTACCGGTATACAAAAAGGAGTTCTTTAGATCTACTAGCAGTAGGACAACTCTTAATATAAGTAGGTGTGGCCATCTTAGTTGACAGATATATTATTATTATTATCACCTATTATTTTCATGCACAAAAGTTGTGGGGTTTTTATAACACATACCTACTTCAAAAACAGGCAGGGTAGGTTAAATCATACATCACTTTAAATACTGTAAAATACTTTATTTTAGCTGGAATTAATTTTCGCTAACAAGAATCTTTGGGTGTTTTGTATTTTCACTGAATTTTTAACGAATTGAATGTAAAATATAGGGAAAAAGGTATATTCGCTGAATTTTATTTTCAATGAATCATTTCTTCAGTGAAAATAGCGAAAATTAATTCCAACCGAAAATATAGTATTTTACTGACAGTACATTGTGTTTACTTGCTGATCACTTCAAACCATGTTTACCAGTAAGGATATTTACATTTGAATAAAAGTTATTCAATTTTGCAAAATTTCTGGATAATAAATTAAGTTTGTGTGTGATTTTGCACCATGTTTGGCCAACAAAATTTTAGGGAAGTCGAAAAATTTTAAATAGGGTAGAGTTATCTGAACCATGTATTCTTCTCGCTAGGGCTAAAACAGAGCATCAGTGAAATAATATAGAACCTGAAGTTCGATCACAAACTGGTTTTCAATTTCTGACACTACAATTGTTTTTATTTACAGAAATATAAACCAGAAATTCAGTTCCTATACCACATTATAAACAAATTTGTGGTTACCTGAAGATAAATGAGATTATCGACACAAGGGTTAAAGGGTGGAGGCAAACCAATAACTCTCACTGGGCCAAAGAGTTCTCAAATATTTAAACAACATTTAGTAATCTTAAAGGCTTGAAACATAAATCAATATTTAGTATGCACACCCAAGAAGCAAATAAATGGTTGCAAACCATGGATGAAGAAGAAAGCGATTATGTTTTAATTGATTCTTTTGAGGGATTAAGGGAGTTGAGCTTTCTTGCTTTTAAAAATAGCATGAACATCAATGTATTTGTAATAAATACAATATTTCCAACCACTTTAGTTCTCATGAGAAGTATGCAGTATTACAAATAGACTTTTCAACCTTTTCGACACCAGACTTTCTCAGCCAAATTTTTCTTCACTTTTTTTCTTATATTCTTCAATGTTTCTGGAAATGAACCCTAATTTTGGAGCCAACAGACAAAATTTTAATCAATTGTGTTTTTATTCAAACTGAAAATTTGGCCCAATTTTTGTCCCAATCTTCTGAGGGAAAGTGCAGACTATAAACGGGACTATTTTGTGAATTTGTGATGAAAAGAGGGAACTGGTGATGAAAAGATTAAGCATTTTTTTTTATATAGATTTACTTTTACATGAATGTCTGGACATTTAATATTAATGTCGGTGTCACTTGACTTAGCAAACTATTAATAGTGAAAGTATATAATTCTTATCTCATATGAATCATAGCAATTTAATGTGATATGCAGGTCCAGAAAATACAAATAATTAACCTATGTACAAAGTTGCAATGGCGAATGAATCTCAGGAAGAATTTCTCTCATCAAAACTGCAAATTATATTATGTATGTCATTTCTAAAAATAATATTGAATTTTATTTCGAGTTCAACTTGATAGGCCCTGCATGCGATGAACTCTTTCATGTTAGCAGCAAACGTTGCCCATGATCAGTGTCAGTATGACGTTGCTACACTTCCAACACAACCATAATCATTATTGTCGGTCTGATGTAAACTCCAGTTAGATCAAATATGGTACTCTGATAGAGCATATGTTTGTGAAATAGGTTAACCTACTTCAGGTGGCAGTCCATCACAGTGAGTATTATCACAACTTGAAATCTACAACAACATAATTAACTTCAAGTTTTCGACAAACTCAAATGAAGTTGTCCTTCACAAGAGAAAGCAAAGCAATTCAATGTAGTGTGTAAGCCTGTCACATTTTAGATACTCAGGGTACTCAGTCAGGTAGACTAGGAGAGTAAATAACTAAACAGAATCAAGACAACCCTCCAAAACTTGCATTTATTTGTGTCATTTCATGCAAATACAAATCTCATCAGAAAATGAACAAATCTGACTAAGGTCCCACCAGTGTGTCTAATCTGGCTAGTCGTTTTCAAGAAGAAGTAAAAAAAAACATTTTTTACCCGAAATATTCACTAAAATATTAAAGAATTGAAGGTGTGCACACACAAAAAATAATCTGACTGAAGTTCACTAAAGGTGTCTGCATATAAAATATTGAAGAAATTGGGCTAGCCATTTTCAAGAACAATAGAAAATCAAAGAAAGCTTAGAAAGAACTCCCGTGTGCTGAGAGTATTGAAGACACATTAAAAATTAATTAAAAATTACCTGTACATGAGATATTGATAGAAAAGCTGAAAACTAATTATGTACATCAGGTAACTAATATGAACAGAACAGAAACCCAAAATTAATCAGGCCTGTCTATTGTCCTAGAGCATTTATGTACCAAATTTTATTCAAATGTGATGATCAGTAATTGAGATATCAGTGTTAATTAATTATGTTAATTAGGTGATTAATAGGCATAAATATTTACCAAAAACTAATTGGGTTTCTGCATAGTTCTCTTCTCTATATACTGATATTAGCCTAAAACTATCAGGTCTGTGCAGTGTCCTATGACATCTATGTACCAAATTTCATTGAAATGTGATGATTACTACTTGAAATATCAGAAGCTGAAAATTAATTAACTATGCTAATTAGGTAATTAATATGTACTCGTATTACCCTAAAAACTATCAGGTCTGTGCAGTGTCCTATGACATCTATGTACCAAGTGTCATTGAAATGTGATGATTACTACTTGAAATATCAAAAGCTGAAAATTAATTAATTATGCAAATTAGGTAATTAATATGTACTCATATTACCCTAAAAACTATTAGGTCTGTGCAGTGTCCTATGACATCTATGTACCAAGTTTCATTGAAATGTGACAATTACTACTTGAAATATCAAAAGCTGAAAATTAATTAATTATGCTAATTAGGTAATTAATATCTACTGATATTACCCTAAAAACTTTCAGGTTTGTGCAGTGTCCTATGACATCTATGTACCAAGTTTTATTGAAATGTGATGATTAGTACTTGAGATATCAGTGGAAAAGCCGAAAATTGATTAATCATTATGCAAATTAGGTAATTAATATTGCACAGATTTTTACCCAAAACTAATCAAATCTGCGCATTAGTTTGGAGCATCTGTGTGCCAAGTTTTATCAAAATCCAATGAGTGGTTCTTTAGATATCAGTGGAACAGTCATGAAACAGCTAAAAATCAGCTAATTATCATGCAAATTAGGTAATTAATATGCATGGATTTTTACCAAAACCTAATCAAATCTGCGCATTGGCCCAGAGCATCTATGCACCAAGTTTCATCAAAAACTGATGTATGGTTCTTGAGATATCAGTGGAACAGACGGACACACATACACACACACACACACACACACACACACACACACACACACACACGCACACAGACACACTAACTGCAAAGACTCCCTTTTTGCACACGGGAGTCAATGACATTTTTTTTACCAAAAATATTCACTATAATTCGAGATTAGAAGGTACCTTCACAAAATGAACAAATCTGAGTGAAAGCCATCCAAGGTATATTTAAAACTTTACATTGTAGCTAATAAATGTATACCAAATTTTAACAAATTTAGTAATGAAAATAAATTCATATAATTACTAAGTGACGAGAAACTGTCAATTCCTTTAGCACAATATTTAAAAAACTGTTTTAATACAAGACAGCAGTACATTCCTTGTATACAAATTTTAATCATTTTTTTTTTCTTTATGCTTTACTTTTTATGTAGTTATTTTTCTTTTACTAATATCTGATTTGTAACCCTTTTCATCCCCTCCGGGGGATGTTGTGTGTTAATAAATAAATCTGTTAAATCTGTAGTAAGTATGACACCTACACAGCTGATGATTTTTAAGAAGTTAAAAATGAAAAGTTGACGACAATGACAGATGATGGACAAACTCCCCACATAAAAAGATCAGTAATGCATATGTTTTAATAATTGATAGCCCCTGAAGTGGATCTATTATAGATTTAACTTCTATAGACAAACCAAAAAAACGTGAAAAGAAAGGATGACTATTTTAAAGAGCGTTATATACATACATTCAATTATACATCCATTAATATTTAAACTAGAGGTTTCTGGTCTATTCCAACCTGAGAAAACCAACCAATCTATAATCTACTAACCTTAGTGATTAAACAGGTCAATAGATGTGACACCAGATCCTGGCATTTCAAATGGCTGCATATGTGGACGATAGCTGAAACAATAATAAACCAGTAAATTTATGCAACATATGTAATCACTTTCATGTATCTGTTTTACCAAAAAACATTAACAGCATACAGTTATGCAATACTGCCTTCAGCCCTTTAAAGTGAAAAAAAAATCTTTTTGAAGATGACTTATTTTTGTAAGTGCATATATATTTGAAACTGGCTTTGAATACCAAACTTGTGTGCATTTCTCTATAATATTTATCTATTGTTTCATTCGCTTTCAAATTTTGAAAGGCAGTAAAAATTATGCTGTTTTATTTGGCGAAAGAAAGTTAACAGAACCAAGGATATAGGTTTCACACCATAATTAGAATTTGTATCAAAGGGCAGGGAGTCACATAGGGCCAAAAAAAAATAACTTGTTGCCCTCAAGTCGGAAAATTAAAAAATAGGGTGGGTAGGTCGGTCTTTTTTTTTCTCAGAGAAATACAGATCAACCCGAGGTTCAAAGTCACCACTCATCCCTCCAGGGACCCTGGGGATCAAACAACGGTCTAGGATCGTTAATGTTTAGAGGAAACACTTTTTTACTGCTTAAAATGGTGAGTTTTTAATATTTGGGCCTATTTTTCAGTCGGTTGCTGAGGGCCACAAAACAGATTGTTTTTTTTTGGCCTAGGCATGTAATCCCTTTTATACATTTAGAATGAGTACTCAGCTGGGTAAACTTTTCTCATATTGCTAATACAAGTGTGGTTCAATCACCTAGGAACATTAAACTCCTGTGATGTGACACATGATCATAAGGAACATACTGGGAGTTGAGATCAAGTACAAAGGCCTACACAAGTGTACACTCTGCACAAGTCAAACACTCAGGTTTTAAATGTACTGGGTAATGGGCATAAATTTGGTAATAAATTATATTACGATTTATAAACAGATTTTGACACTGGAGGTTTAAACAAATACATGTGATAATGTAAACTGCGTAAATTGAGCAAGAGACAAAGCAGTGAGTCAGTGAACATTTCCTAAGTAAGACAGGCAGTCAATTTTGCAAATATTTTTTCAGGTTTGACCAAGTTACTCACAATTAAAAGGTCTTTCAACTAAGTTGTGTCAACAATACAACTTTAAAGACGAAATCAATGAATTGCTTTTAGGTCGGACGCCAAATGCATGTCAAATTTGTTTTACTTATATACATATATACCCTCTGAGAAAAGATGATCAAAGAAAGCTTAAAAAGAACTCCCGTGTGCTGAGAGTATTGAAGACACATTAGAAATTATTTGAAAATTACTTATTAGTGCCAATGGTAAATTTAAGGATGGCCTAAAAAACCTTAAACGTAAGGCTCAAAAAGCTCTGTTTTCAATGAAAGCAAAGCTTGGCTCAATACAAAACATAAGTATAAAAGTTTCAATTTCCCTTTTTGACAAACTCATCAGACCTATCCTCATTTATGGTTGTGATGTTTGGGGTGATGAGTTCTCCACTAAATCACCTATTGAAGACGTTCAATTAAGTTATTGTCGGTATCTACTGGGGGTGTCACAACACACACCAATTATGGCCATGTATAGCGAGTTAGGCAGATACCCCCTAGACGTATTTATAAAAAAACAAATAATTAAATATTACAGTCGGGCCATGAATTCTAATAATGCGTTACTCAAGGAAGCTTTTGTGGTTAACCAAAGCATTAAAAGTAAATGGTATCTAGAAGTGACATCATTATTAAACAATATCCAACTATATCATTCAGTTAACAACGGTGATAAACTAACCTCGGCACAAATGAAACAAATTGATTTAGGCATCAAGGATTTATTTCTAACAAGATGGAAAGGTGAGGTCTATAATGATAACCGCACCAAAGCAAATGAGAAAAACAAACTAAGAACATATCGGCTAATCAAATCAGATTTAAAACTTGAGCCATATTTAGTCAAGCTAAAAAACTTTGAACTGCGTAGTGTGCTTACCAAATTCCGTCTTAGTGACCATAGTCTCAAAATTGAAATGGGTCGTCATAAAAAAATCCCACTAAACAACAGGGTTTGTGACATGTGTAACAAAGGTCTAATTGAGGATGAAATGCATTTTCTGCTGGAATGCAACAAATATAATGAGTTGCGTGCCAAACTGTTCAATAAAGCTAAGGATATGATCCCAGCATTTGAAAATAAACCTGCAGAGAAAAAATTCATGGAATTGTTACAGAATGAAAACATTATTATACCAGTAGCACAGTTCATAAGTAAAAGCTTTGAAGTCAGGAAGCAGGGTCTTACTTGACATCTTAATGCCTGCTGTCAATTTTGTAATTTTATATTAGATTGTATTTTAGAGATTTTGTTTTATTTAGTAATTTAGTGATTGTATTTGTTATTTGTTTTTTAGTATATTGTGTTTTTGTTTTGTTTTTTATATATATATATTTCTCCTTGTACTTTGTGACCATTTTCTTTCCCTCCGGGGATTGTGTAAGAGTCAATAAGTAAATAAATAAATAAATGTACCTGAGATATTGATGGAAAAACTGAAAACTAATTATGTAAATCAGGTAACTAATATGAACAGAACAGAACAAAAAAATTATGAAATATTATGCTAAATAGAGAAATAATATGAACAAATTTTAACCCAAAATTAATAAGGCCTGTCTATTGTCCTAAAGCATTTATGTACCAAATTTTATTCAAATGTGATGATCAGTAATTGAGATATCAGTGTTAATTAATTATGTTAATTAGGTGATTAATAAGCATAAATATTTACCAAAAACTAATTGGGTCTCTACATAGTTCTAGATTCATTGAAATGTGATGATGAGTACTCTTTAAAAGTTTCATTAAAATCCAATTCATGGTTCTTTATATATCAGTGGAACATTCATAGAAACAATTAACTAATTATGCAAATCAGGTAATTAATATCCAATTAAAACTAATCAGGTTTCTGCATAGTCCTAGAAGATCTATGTAGCAAGTCTCATTGAAATATGATAATTAGTAATTGAGATATCATGCAAAAAGCTGAAAATTAACTAATTATGCTAATAAGGTAATTAATATGCACAAATATTTACCCAAAAACTAATCAGGGGTCTGCAGAGTCCTTAAGTAACTATGTACCAAATTTCATTGAAATGTGATGATTACTACTTGAATATGCAAATTAGGTAATTAATATGTACTGATATTACCCTAAAAACTACCAGGTCTGTGCAGTGTCCTGTGACATCTATGTACCAAGTTCCATTGAAATGTGATGATTACTACTTGAAATATCAAAAGCTAAAAACTATCAGGTATGTGCAGTGTGCAATGACATCTATGTACCAAGTTCTATTGAAATGTGATGATTAGTACTTGAGATATCAGTGGAAAAGCCGAAAATTGATTAATCATTATGCAAATTAGGTAATTAATATTGCACAGATTTTTACCCAACACTAATCAAATATGTGCATAAGTTTGGAGCATATATGTACCAAGTTTCATCAAAATCCAATGAGTGGTTCTTTAGATATAAGTGGAACAGTCATGGAACAGCTAAAAATCAGCTAATTATCATGCAAATTAGGTAATTAATATGCATGAATTTTTACCAAAACCTAATCAAATCTGCACATTGGCCCAGAACATCTATGCACAAAGTTTCATCAAAAAACAATGTAAGGTTCTTGAGATATCGATGAAACAGACACACACACCTACAGACACAGACAGACAGACACACTTACTGCAAAGACTCCCTTTTTGTGCTTCGCACACGGGAGTCAAAAATATACGTCTGAAACCAGAATTGAATAATGCTTACATGTAGCGCTCACGCATATTCACAACTCATTAATTCACATATTCGCATAAAATGAAGTGAATGTATTTTAGCACTTCAGTTTCAAAGATTCAATAAAGGGCGACAATATTTTATTGTGTAAGATTGAATGTAATCGAGCCCATCATTTACAGGAAGTTAGCAAGCTTCCTAGGTAAGCCCCTATGAACATTGCAATACAGCAAGGGGCTTTCTTATTGACGCTATCAAATGATTAAATGTTATGGAAACGATTTGCTACATTTTGTGACGATCACTTACTTCCCTTGGTGCCACTTGATTTTGGATTAAAGGGGAACTAAATAGAGCCTATTTTGGTGTTTGTATTTATCAAATTATGTATATTGATTATAAATTTGAAAAAAAAAATTAAAAAAAATGATTATCTTCAGAGTTATGATTTAAATATGAGAAACCATAAACCTGCGAAGGACTTCCGCTTGCGCCATCTTGCCATAAAAAAACGCCCTCATGAGGTATAAACAGGTAAGGTAACAAAGCATGATGACGAAATAGTATCTGATTAAATATAAGCAACTTAGGGAGCCATAGTTGGCTGGACTGGTGAATTGACTTCTAGTCTAGGTTGTTTCGACTTTTACGTTAATATTATTTACAAGCATATCAACATACAAACATTATGGATGTGCGATTGATCGAGACAGGCATTTTGTTTTGTTTTTTGTCTAACTGTCTAATAAATGCTGTTTCCAGTACTGCACTGTGCGGCGTGCAAATTATTTAAAGTATGGATGCTGGAGTATGCAATCTTGAGTTCGTGGGGTGGTGGTGGAAACATTTTCGTCCATGCATTCATGGGGCTGCACTGGCAAATCATGGCACAAGTGTCACAGGAACACCAAGCAGATTGTTCACAGACTTCCGTGTAATTTGAAATAAAACTATCATCCGAACAAGGGGCATCGTCGATGATATACTCTCATCACTCACACTAGACTGATCTGAATCTCCACAGAATATCGTACTCCCCTGATCATAAGCCCGGAGGCATGAACACGTAAGGGAAAAGTAAGGGATAAACTTGTACTCGAGGACCAACTCAGAAAAAATGATATTGTTTTTGCGTTAAACACTGTAACCATCTTGCAAACAACGAAAAATTATCCAAAAAAATTATTCGGTCACCACGCCGGGCTCGAGAAAATAATACTTATTTTTGAAGAAAAAAATGCGTCATTGATTTGAACGACACTTACAATGAAAAAATAAACATGTTCATAAAAAACTTACACATTTTTTATTACAATACGATTTACATACTGCCTGAATTTACGGTGTAATAATGGGTAGGGTCTATGAGGAAACAGTGGACGAAGGCATTTATCATTATCTTCGTTTTGGTATGTTTTCGATCGTACGCAAACTCTAGACGCAAAGCAATTTTCCACCATGAGGTTTTTCAGCACGATTTGACCTGGAACAACTTTCTTTGACATAACAGGTCATGTCTTTCATTAACCAATCAAAATTATGTGTCGTAATGATGAAATTTTCCGATTATTGACGATGATTTTTTAACGCAATGCGGAAGTGAATTACCGCAATGTTAAAATGCGATCTGTAGCACTGGTTGCAACAAAAAAACGATGATTTTTTCCCTAAAAACTGGCGATTCACAATTTCCGAAATATACACGATGGTTAATAGTAACCGTGGGTAAACTGAGTGTGGAGGAAGAATTTAAACACCTTTCTCGGTCGCCAACATGTCTCATCGTTCAAACCCTAGGCCTTTCATGATAGTCTCAAAATAAACCATGCCCAATAACCAGGTACGCGACTTAACGATCACATTTTTGGCTTTTCGAAAGCTACTACCCAAAAAAATATGGATTACTCCAGAATTGCAACATCGGGGTTCATCCTGAGTAAATGACAGAATAGAAAGGATGCGAACCATGTTGTGTACGTTCGCCATGCACTCTGAAATTAATGCGAGTTTTCTCATAAAACTAAAAGCATGAACCAAACTACCATGCCAAACACGATTATTATGAAATGAAACACATCTTTTACAAGCATATTTTAAAGAACATCGTCGACGCCCAGTAAAAACACTCTGGGCTTATACTCGTGAATGCTCTCAACTCGATAAATACCAAGTAAAAATATAGGGATGGGCTTCATACTTGGGAGGGGCTTACGATCGGGGAAGTACGCAATTGGGCTTTCACTCTCAGAATACTGTGGTTCAAACACATAAGGCTCTAACACAAGTTTTAAAAAGCACATTGTGCATATAAAAGTTGAGTTTATACTAGTAGTACACAATGCTTGGCAACATGAACGGCTATGTACAATGGCGTATACGAATGCGATCAGATACTAAAACGTCATAGCTTTGAAAAGTACCCGGATGTTAAATATGTTCGTTCGTTATTTATTCCCCTCCATGAATGGCCTCCATGGTGTTTAATTGCAAGCACTTCAAATGCCTATCCAAGCTACAGTTATAATTAAAATAAAATTAAACCACTGCAATATTATTTTGAATACAGTTTAGAATATACACAACTATAAATTAAGACCGCATTTAGGTTCGCTTTAAGTAATTTTTGCCTAGGTATGTACTATGGCGAAATTGTTGCCTGTTTTTTTATTTTACAACATTGTTGTGACTAGTATACAAAGATACATGTAGTTGTAAATTATCCGTACCAATCCTATTTGCGGTCGTTTCAGTCATCTAGAGAAAGTTATTGGAACATTAATGAGGACATTCCCAAGTACTAGTAAGTTGCCAGTTATCAGACGATAACTGGGCTGCATGGGGTACCGATCTACAAATGAGAATGCGTTCTTCAACAGCAAACTTACCTTCCACTGCTAATGCTGCAAGTCGTCGTTCACCATACCATATAGTTCCTGTGGGAGTTAAAATCAAGTAATTATTTTTTGTTCATGGTATGCTGGACATTGCCTTTAATTGATCAACACTGAACATCAAAGTCCCACTTTCAACCTTTAGATTAATTTATACAAAAATGATGATACATAAAACAAACAAGTGATGACCAATATAGCAGTAGCATTCACGCAAAGCTTCTTAGCACATTTGTATATATTCAAACAAGTTTGGGCGTTCCTTAGCTTGTGCTAACCACTGTTTCCTCCCATGTGTGAACGCATATAGATCTATCCGATATGCAAACATATGAGAGTAGCTTAAATCTTAGCCTGTAAATCGTGTAGCAAAACACGACTGGTGTCGTAAGAGGCCAGCCCAGGTTATTGCCCAGATTTAATATAGAGCAAATAAAATGTTGGGATTTAGTTTCAGTGACAAACATGAAATGAATCCAGACTACATCAATAAATTATTCTTAGTTATCTGTTTCATACAGGCATGCTTTTTGTGTTTACCTATACACTGTCCTAAAGGGGGATGGTCATCGCGCAAAGTCCTGTTCGATATGGGACTCGTAGCCACGTACATGCAAGTAAAATACATTATCGGTTTACATGAAATTCGAACAGGCACTGTGCGACGACCAGCACCTTTTAACACTTTAACAGCCACCAAGGTAGCACCCTGAATTTAAATAGCCACACCATAATAATAATGCCCAAGGCGCTTCTTGAAGGTCTTTAAGACATTTGAAAGACAATCATTCAGACAATAAGGCCAAATGTTTCAATACACATATACTGGCAACAACAAAATCAACCCAACCTCCTTTCCAGGTTTAATGAGCTCTGCAAGAAATCAGTGATGTGTTTAAGATCTTTCAAATTTAAATGATATTGCTTAAAAAAAATCCAAATCTATTGTGCGTCCACTTTGAAACTCAACTAACATAACAGTACACTTGAAACATGTTAAAGCCCTTGAAATCTTTGTATAATGGCAACCTAATCAACCAATATTGATTTCTTTCTTTTCAGATAGACAAATGTACCACAGCTCTATGGAAAACACTGGTTGAATAATCGTATTACTTAAAACGAGTTGGGTTAATAAGGGTCAAGAAAGGCATACTCACAGTGCTATGAGGTCTATTATAGTAAAGAACTCAAGTGTGTCAAGCAGTGGAGATTCAATTACTTGTAGAAAAGTTTCAGTATATAGATGAGATAAATCACATTTGAGGAGAAATGTTTACAAATGTGTTTCTTATATAGGGAGTAATGACATTTTCTCCATGAATATTTTATGAGGCTCCCTACTTTTTACAGCCTTAGTACTATAGTCTGTCTGGTAGTGTAGCATACAGTAAAATCCGTCATGTTTACAGCAACAGGTATTTTACATTATTAGCACTATTATATACAAGATGGAACAAATTTGGAAGAGAACAGTATATTTGCTTTCTTTAACATACTGTAAAACCATTTATTTTCATTTAATTTAATTTCACGATTTTGATATTTTGAACATATTAACTTTACACAAAAGGTGTGTCAATTTAACATTGTATTTAATTTAAGACCTAGGAAAAAATATGTTTTAAAAATATGGGCGAGTTTTTGTTTTCAGGTTTTTTGTCAGAATTTAAGAAAAAATTAAATTTTATTCTTTTTCTTTGCCTAAAGTGCCACAGTTGGTATGCTGCATCGTGTTATGTCTCCCACGTGACATATACAATGCATGTGAAATGTACGGTTTATTTATTATACACAAAATTCAAACTCACATTGCACAAAACTGTGTGGCGTTTTAATGCACCGCAATAATATAAAAATTCTTATATTCTATGATCATTTTGAATCAAACTAGCATGGGTTGGTACTAATTAGAAGTTTTGCTTAAAACATTTCAATGAACCTTTGCACCACTAGAATTTTTTCCAGCAGTAATATGAAAATATATTATATATCAAGATATTATATAACACCTACCCCCACCCTTTAAGACCTCCAACCTCACTCCCATTTGCTTTATTAGAAGCACATCTCAGATTAAGAGACTGCATAATATCGAAAAATGTTTTAATATGCTTTAATAAGAATTTAAAGAAATCAAACTCACATCGTCATAGGCTACTGCTAAATTTTTGAAACAGGGAAGTTGCTTTCTTTTGCCCAAGAACTATAATCAATGGGACATTCAGTTACCCAGTACAGACAGGACAGAGAATTTTATTTTTATTTTCTAACCATATACTGTATTAGCTACAGTTTAGTGAAATAGCAGAGCTTTGCCAACTGTTAAACATAATTCATACTACACATCGCTGCCATCTATGGAGGCTATCAGATGATGGTGTGTTAATATTCCAGCATGAAATAAGTGTAATTTTCAGTTTATGTGCACTTTAATTAGAGATGGCTTCTTATAGAGCAAATACAATATTTGTCATTGTTGTGTAAGGTCACTGGAAATCAGCTGTTGATGGTAAAACAAAAATTGTTTACCATGGAGAAGAGACAGGCAATGTGCGGTAGCAGGATCATCAGCATGTAAGACATTGTATACCTCCGCGGTTTTACTTCGACAGATGCTCAGAAACTCAGATAAGGCATATTTTTTCTTGATCAACGTTACATTAGAATCTTCCAGTATTTCCACTAGACATCCAATGCAAATTGATGTGTTGTCTTTACTAAGAAACCATTTCTTGTCATGTCTAGAATGCTGTGCTGTGAAATTTGCTGACTCTGACATAGTAAACAAACGTTTCTCAACTACTGAAAGAATCAAAAAATATGTATAAAGAATAAGAATTAGTTTTGTCAACATCAAATATTATAAAATAAAGAGTCTAAACATTTGAGTCCTAATTATTATATAAGTGTACAATTGTTGGCAATTTCCTCTGTAATGTGGTTACCTACACAGTCAATAATGTAATCCCCCCCCCATACCAGGTCTCAATATGATGCCAAGGGAACATGTATTAACATTTAAAAGCAAACAAACTGATGCTGAGAGTCCTCCAAAACACAAATGAACTCAATGACACGTTGTTAATTTATTTATTTGCATTGAAATCTCACTTGTAGACACAGTTCTTATTTCAACAGCTATCAGCATGTCAAATTTTTGTCCCTTGGCAATATGTGATAGCCAATAGTAGGCAGAAAATTGCATAGCAATGAAAAGCAATATGATCCCTGATTATTTTGTTCGGCTCACATAGGGATTATTAGTTTAAGCCGTAAAATACATGATCTTTGACCAATTTATATTAGACACAGTGCTCCCATTGCATGAATCTATCTTCTGAGTTGACATAATATTCACAATGTTACATTATGTATTATTACTGTAAACACATTAACTATCCTCTGGTTTTTAATTTCGCTATTTTCACAGATAAGTACAATTCGCTAAATTACCCCCCCCCCCTCCCCGTAAACGTATAGAATAACAATAGAACTCATTGTTTCCTAGCCAAATTTGTAAATTTAAAACCCAGTGGAATTGTTCAAAATTGTGAAATTAAAGGCCAGTGAAATTAAATGGTTTTAGTTATATATTGAATGCATCACAGAAATAGCACAAATTAACTGACCACCAATAGATTGTTTCTGAGTCACCTGAAAGGGAAAACATTGCCTGGGGTAAGGCACGGTGGTCATTTTTAGCCAGTATCAGGCTCCATCACGGTTGCTTAGTAACCGCGGCTTCATTGACTACATCATGCAGTATTCTCGTAATAACCTCATATTACTCCCAGACTCTACATTTGGCCTTGAGAGCAACATGTACTACGCCCAAAAGAAGCTGTTATTTACTGTAATAGCGTTTGTGCTAAAACCGCAGCTGTAATCTCAAACGCGTCCAACCATCATGGAGTCCCATGGTTCAACCAATATGGCTAATCATGGAACTATAAACCCCAGGAAGAACAACGAAACTAAGAGGATTAAAAAAACCTTTGTCTTAATTTATCTTACAGTGCTTTCGCTTTTGTTTCCACAACATTAGTCATACTCCATGTTAGTTGCCGCCGATACGCCCGTTTCAACCGCTTTGCTGGAAACGGAAAACTTGAAAAAAAATTTTCATATCTGCGCAGTAAAATATTTCGTTCACTACGCATGCGCAAACAAGTCGGTCTGCAGGGTGACCTTCAGTGTACCGGAAATCATGCAACGGGTCGGAGTTTTAGCGAGTTTTCATAATTTTTAATGTCGTTTTTAGATTACTTCTTGTTTTTTTCAACCCTCGAAAAAATAAGGTTGCGAAAGTTTGCGAAACATGGGGTTTGGTGAGCTGTTTGTTGTTGAGATATCCCGACTAATTCCGTGTTTCCCTTCGATCGCCAGAAGTGGCAATGTGTTTTTTTTTCCCGTTGAATGTCGATCATTTATCAGTGTTTTTGTCTTGGCGCCATTGTTTTTTTATGCTATAACCGGAACAACTCGGTCACGTGATCTCCCGGAGTCGTCCGGTTGACTCCGAAAATGACCGATAGTCGGAGATAAACGTTCATTTGCGTAAATCGGCTTATTTTTTAATGCGACAAAATAAACAGTCAAAATAAACATTCGACATCGCGGCAACTATCATAGTTCAAAGGAAACGAAGTGGTTGTTCTTCCTGGGGTTTATAGTTCCATGGGCTAATCTAGACAACATTTTTAAGAGTTCGAGTTAGGTTTAAAAAAGGTAAAAATGTAGACGAATGACTACGCAATCACACACCTACATGTTGGTCTTGAATACAATTACGACGAGACAATTTCGAGTATCAATATACAGCCAAGCGTGGTATGCAAATATAACATCAAACCCCTTGCCTGGCCTGTTTACATATCAATTTAAATTTCTAAGCCGATCGGAACTGACGGGGTTTTAACACAGACATACGAAAATATGAACGGTTATGTGACATCTATTCTATGGTTGTTGACGTAGTGAATGGGTCAAGTAGATGAACTTACATCAGTGATTTGCGCAATTCACCGAAAATAACACAATTTTACCGCAGACATCGAACGACCACCTTAAAAGACCGCCATTTTGTTTCTGCCTTCCCGCATGGTGATATGTGATTGGTTGATAGTTTTGAAGGCTGTTCCATTCACGATCTGTTAGTTTCGGAAAGGACAATCTCTCAAAAAATGTTCTGATGGCATTTCTGTGAGCTTGTGCGTGTGAACACACTATCAGCGCAGATTCAATGTCACTCCGAATGAATTTCGTGGGGAAAATACGTGTCTACACACTCATATGCCAATTTCGTGACATACATAGCTCGATAGTCACGAATCACTCAACACGCCGTGAAAAAATCGCTAATCTTTATACAGCAATTGCCAACTTGAACTTCAACGGGTTCAATCAGAACATGCATTCAATCACACCGGCTGTAGCATGGCAGTACTATTAATTTGACCCGTTTTCACCGTGGCGAGCATCGTTACGGCTTTACTGACTTACCTGTGACGTCATGTAAACATACCCTGGCAGACCAAGATGACAGAAAGGGGTTACTCATCTGACAATACGACGGGATGGTGTGTTTCGGTAACTCCGCTTACCCACACCGTTTCTCACAGCTATCTGAGCCTTACCATGCAGCAGTATCGTGCACTTTTTGCAGAACTGTATATGTTCCGCCAATTGAGGAAATCTAGTTAAGACTGGAGTTCTTTTTAGCATTTGTTTTGCTTGATATGTGTACATTTCCCACCAAAGATAGAATGCAACTTATATGTGGGCAAATGTGTGTTTTTATTTTTCAAGAGATGCTTTTCTCGAAGGGGGCAAAGAGGTAGCTGGTACAGGTTACAGGAAATACAAAAGGCATTTTACGTTTTTACAGGAAATAAAATAAAAGTTCCATTTACAGTAAAAAATAGTTTTTTTTACATTTTACAGATAAAGATAGATAGTAAATTCCTAATTACATTTTACATTATATAATATTTTTGATAATTTGTGTTAAGAATAAAAATTTGAAATTGCGTACAAATTGCGACATTTAATGTGGGAAAATGCTTTATACGCTTACAAAAAATATGATCTTTGTACAGATTACGGACAAATAAAATAGCTGATTACGTTTTACACCTTGCCCATGTCTATAAATTTACGTTTTTTTATTTAAATAACATTATTACGAAAGTAAAAACAATTGATTACAGCTTCCAAAAATACACCTTGCCGACCCTCCTTATCAGCGTAGCGCTGAATGTAGAGCTCTTTAGATGACACACATACTGAATTATACGAGAATTTTCTACTAAAAGTTCGAAAGCAGGGATTGAATTTTAGTCGAAGTCGAAGGAAGCACTATGCCGACTCACTGTGTGTCATGACATGGTTTCGCGGGTTTTGAAAAACTGTTGAATGAAGAAGAAAGCTGACACCGGAAATTATCAAATCCAACGTGTCTGTTTTCTAGAATTTGACGTTTGGTAAGACCAATTTTCTCTAGTAGTCTAACACTGCCGCGGTATTAACAACCATGTGCAGAACATGTTAGTTCCTGTGTTAACTTATTTATTACACCTTGCTGAAGATCATGTATCGGCTTTGATTTGGAGGTCTGTGCATTTACTACCCTGGGGACAGATGGGCGTGGTATTTTCTAACATCAATATAATAGCAATTTCCCCTGAGATGTATTTCTTTCTGGTGGTGTATGTGATGAATTCAGTCCTAGTCTGCTGTCACAATAAGGAATAAAATAAGCACTGAATTTATGGCTACTCCGTTATCGTGGTAGCGCGGCACTCGGTCAGAACGGAAGAGAGAGGTGACCAGCTGTTGATTATTCCCATTGTGCTGCCCAATTTCTATATTTAATTCGATACACATGGTATTAAAATTGTTAATGTTACTGGATATATTGGTTACATGTTTCATAGACACTACACCGTGTTCTTTGTTCAAAACAGGATGTCAAGTACGTCTGGTAAATTCTAAGAACTGAAAATGCGCTGACTTACCACATAGTGTCCATGGCAACGGTAACCGAAGAGAATCAGAGTATAGAGAATCAGATCTATCCAGAGAAAAACAATTAAAGACTTTAACGTTTTTGGTAAGTTGTTTTGCTTTGAATTGATTAAATTTGTTCAAATTAAACGAAGGCGAAAATGACCAATGACTCACTTGTGTTCAAAAATAACTACCATGACAGAATTGTTGGAACACCACCATGGCCACCGAGAAAATACATGTAAATGTTTGTATTCCAAAGCGTATAGCTCATATTTACAGCCATCTAACGAAGTGAAATTGAAATAATTTACTATTGTCTTAAGTACAACATTTTTCCAGGGTTCTTGGTTGAAACATGTGGGGATTTTATATCCATGTTTCGAAAATATTGAAAAATATTTAAAGGGCGGCAGTCGTCGCGCCGCGTCCTGTTCGATATGGGACTCATAGCGACGTATACAACGCGTGTAAAATACATTGTTTATTTACATGAAATTCGAACACGCGCTGCGCGACAACTACTATCATTAAATAATGATCCTGAGCAATATAAACTGACTAAAACAGAACAGAACTTTCAATAATATAATGCTAGGTGCCAATTTATATACCTAATAGTTAAATTGTAGATCCCTCAGTTGTTACAAATTGTTCATGATTTGGCGACACCTCGCGATGTCGTAAATATTACCGGTAGACTGTTTTGTGGATATAACACGACTATCTTTGAAAGAGAATGAACAAAAATAACGGATTTAAGGACGTGCCCGCACACTAAAATCACGTGATGCCCGCAAATGTAATTCATTGGAAGTATATTCATTAATTTCCTTGTTCATATGTGTACGTATGTGTTTTAGTCCCAGTTCGTCTCTGCGTCCGCACCTGTAGCTCGGACGTGTCTGGGCCAATCTTGTTCCGTTCAAACTTTACACATAACACTATGTACATCCTGCGCCTGCTTTTGTATTGTGATTCAACTGAGATGGCCATATGACAGCCATTTTAGTTCTAAAAAATCAACAAAATCAAGCATTTCTTACCCGATTGTGTTCAAACTTCACTCGTGATACATACGTCTTCGTTGTCTCTAACACATATGTACATGTATTTGTTTCACGATTCATTTCTAAAGCTTCAAAATCATCAAAAAATCAAAAATTTCAGAACCGAATCTCGCCCAAATGTTGTTCAAACTTGGCGCTTTGAACATAATGTGCATTGGTGCATGCAACTTTTTTTTTGAGAACAGATTCAAAATCAAGTATTTCTGCCATTCTGAAGTGCGTCCTTTATCAAAATCGTCCTTTATACATAAATTATATATCCAGCAAGTTCTAATTCCGAAATGGCTGACTGATTTCAGTTGTGTTTACTGTCGCACGACGCTGTGTAAGGTTGATGACTTTTTAAATCATGCTTATTTGTACAATGGGGACATGTATGTTTTGTCAAGCGACAACTCCAAACACTGTACGTCATTGTTGACTATTTCGTCCTGCTTTTTGTGGAAAACAAAACAATTTGGCCTATCTCGGCCGCAGAATGTTGAGATACGGATCAGGCCATTATTTCGGTGGGGTGAGTAAGTTGTATGGAAAGTATATCTTCCGTGTCCAGCTGATGGCGGAGCGTCTCCATTCGAACGAACAAGTAGCACATTTGTGATAAGTCTGTCATTTTATGTTCAGAAAAACGCTGCTGCTTAGTCCCTCAGGTATTTAATCACCGTGATGACCACGTGACCGGATATAACCACTTTAGTTGGTATTTAAAACAAGCACATAAACGGGATCTCTGCCCCAGGCATGCTTAGTAGAAAAAATATAGATAGAACACGGTTAGTAACCGTGGATAGAACGATGCTATGCAGAGATTCAATGAAGTGCATTCACCTGGGGACAACAAGTGCGCAGCCGATAAATACTAAGTTAATAATGTTTAAAAATACTGTAAAATACTTAATTTTCGCTGGAATTAATTTTCGCTGAAAAGACTTTTCGGGTGTTTTGTATGGAACTTATTTTCACTGATATTTGATGAGTTGAATGTAAAATATAGGAAAAAAGGTATGTTCGCTAGATTTTATTTTCACTTAATCATTACTTCAGCGAAAATTAATTCCAAGCGAAATAAAGTCTTTCACAGTATACCTAAATGCTCAACTTCATAGTACAGCTTTCCATGATACCTATTATTGTTTGGGTCAGCATTTTTTGTTTTTAAAAATCATTAACCACGCCATCAACTTGAAGATTATACCCTATCTTAGACAAATTATTTGAGTACCCGCCCCTCCAATTTAAATAACGTCGTAAACACGGTGATACGATTCGTTGAATCTTAGATACTACTAACTATAAAAAAGATTAGTTTCTTGTTATCGAAGGTTGAATGTTAGCACCGTATGTGCGGAGCTGTACTGGATAATAAAACTTCACAAATAGTACTCAAGCCTAATTTATGTTCATAAACATTTTATGAATGAAATCGCATTGTACTTACACACCTTGCCACAACTGTCATTTAGTATGTGTGACGGGCATACGAAGCGGTGTACGTCAACGCAGTTGTAACGGTCTTCAAGTTGTCTATGACAAACTTGACGCAACATATAGTTTTGATGGTCTTGGTATTCTGACTGAGGATTCTTCAGAAAATCTAGAAAACGTGGTCTGGGTGTACTCCAATCTAAGGTTAATTTGTAATATGCTGAGCCAATAATGTTTATGGGCATATACCTAGCATCTTAACCTTAGGTGACCATTATGACATTTTCGATCTCGAATAATCATACATTTCATGATGATTTCTACCACATAAATTGGTTCATTTGCATCGGAGTTATACCTACTTCAAACACTGTCGATTTCAGGGGTTGGCCATTAGAAACTCGGGAAAAGACAGACAAATGTGCAAATTATTTTTTGCTATTTTTCTTACGACTTTGAGCTATTATTTGTTTCGGAATTTGTACATTTTTTGCTTTCCTCTCTAAAACGTATCGTTTTAAATTTGTTTTTCTTGTGCATCTGTTCTTTTTCAAAATATACCCCCGTTTGTGTGAGTGGTCAGCCCCTGGTGGCAATTTTGAACTGTACATTGGCACACGTAATGATATCGCTTTGACAGACTACGGGGCATGGTGTCAATTTGCTACCAGCTGACATCTTATGTCCCAGTCATGCCGGGCAACCGCTGTACATTCATGACACACTTACAGCTCATTTTGAGACGAGAGGAAGAAAGTTGTTCACATTTAATGAAGAATTTGATTTTGAATTGGGGTCTTATTTTATGAAAGAACGAGCTAAATCGACTGTTAATGGTGAACCAGTCTGGGTTCCTGCTAGTTACGTGAGCTGCTTCCCAGGGACTCGTATCTGACAACTTAAATATATGGGAAAAAAACTCCAGAAAGCGTGAGTGCCCTAGTACGAACAAATTCAAGGAAGAATGTGGCCAACAAACTGTTGGGACAGAAATTTCACGAAACTTTGCTAAATTATTCATTGTGATTTGACATTTTACTCATCTTCCAATATAAAATGGCTGCCAAAGGAAGGGTGTAATGATTTGAAAACAGTTTACATGGAAACAAGTTCGGGTTCTCCTCATTTGTATTTGCTTTTTTCGTTTGTTTGATGAAACTTGTCAAATTGAAGTAGCAAAATATCGACTAATGTGCAGTGCTTTAACAATTAGTCTATTTTTTACTAGTTGGCAGTGTCCTTTCATAGAATTTAATACGACAAAAATCAAATATAGAGATAAAATCATAACTGAGAATTTATATTGTAAAACACCGTGAACTTTAAAGCTAGCGTCAAACCAAGTCACGTGGAATAATAATCTGTGATCCGTGTTACATTGACGAAACTGGAAGAGCCGATATGTCTGTGATTATTGAATCAATGCCCGTAGTCATGGTGATAACCCCGGTGATAGTCGTTTAGTTGTCTCAAGCTTGCAATCTCTCGCAGGCAGCGAACGGTGACCTGGAAATGTTCGGATATCAGTGAGTTCAAGATGTTCAAGTTCAAATATAAATGGTGTTACTTGAATTGCAATACATTAATTAACTAGAAACTTGAACCAAATGCAATAATCATGATGGAAAGACACTTGCCGTTGTCTACGCTCGAAACCATGGGATGTATTCCATGTTTGAACTCGGTTCTGTCGGTTCCTCGAATAAATATCCCGGTTTACTGTTCTCTCTGCAATAAAAAAATATTCCCTGAGACATGATATTTTGAGAAAGCGTAAAAAGTACTACAGGTTTTTATAGAGTATTATGAAAAAAAAAGAAACAGATATCCCTTCTAATATCTCTTCCCACCCACGCATCGTTAATTATAAATTCATTATAGCCATGTCACTTTCACTTATCAGGGCTATGGTCGGCCTTTCCTTATTAGGACATTTTGAAATCGGATATCGGATGACCGGCAGAATGTCTCTCCATTATCATATCTCACACGTGTTGTATGAGTGGGGCCCTGGTATTGTCTGGGGATTATACGTTTCTGGTATTGCACAAAATTGACTTTTTTTTCTCTCTTCCGAATGCATGAAAATTAATCATTGGTAAATGCAGTCAGACTTTAAAATACAGTAAAAATAGATGATTGAGAACTGAGTACTGAGTTATGTTGTTATTTTAAGACGTATTTCATAGTTTATCGCTAGGAGGCAATTTTAAACCAGCTGTCGTGACCTTGCGTTGGAGGTGTCGATTTGTTATTTTTGACCCGTCTCGGGTAATGTTCTGACCAGAGTTATTCAGATTCTCCCAACTATGCACATTCCTATAGTGGTTTGCATTCTCCAGGACATACCGGGGCGGAGCTTGTGACGTCATCGGCCGGTCGACTTTTAACTTATTACAATTCATGCAAATAAGCGGCGATTCCGGGTCCGTGATTGGCCCAGAGTAATTAGTCTGCGTCGTTCCGATGACACCGACCAATTGTAAAATGTCACGGAATAAATCGATCCCCTGTATACGAGGTACACTAGTTATAATAAGCATTGCAGTCAGTTTGCATTCGACAGTAACTGGCTGGTCTGCGGATATTCCTGGCTGTATCCCACTTGTTTCTTGTTTCTTCTTCCAAGGTGTGACACTTTTATTGATTTATTTTTCTTTTTTTTCTTTAGCGCAGTATTATGTTGTTCATTGAAGTTAATTTTTTGCCGGCTTTTTTACGTCAGTTTCTGCATATTTGCTTTGACATCGCACTTTGAACTGAGTTAGACTTTACTTTATTTTAACATGCATGCAAATCAAGTTCGTTTCACTTTGCGGAGGGACACATTTTGAATGTTTTAGTTTGTCTACTATTTAACTCTATGGTCTTCTAAGAATCGTCGATCTTTGTAGTAATCACATCTGTGTCGGTTGTGACATGCACTTGACATAATTAAATGCGTGTTCACCTGTGAATAACAACTTGACGGACCCTGGACGGGATTACATTCACTCCGGTGAAAGGATACTAAAGTTTGTGGAGTTGTGATAAGGTTTCATTGACAGCGAGGGACTTGTACACTTAGTGGTTACAGGAGGGGAGTGTGGACTACTAAATTTTAAACCAGCTCTTCGCCCCTCCTATATCGAGTTATTTCACCCATTTCGCCGTTACCTGACCGGTTCTTGTCCGTATCCTACTCCTTTCAGGTACACGTAGTACGACGCCGGCAAATCTGCCATCATGGGGGACGATCCGGAGCAATATTTGATGGTGGACAAGAAAAAGCAGATGGAGGACTCCACCAAGGCTTTTGATTCAAAGAAATTCTGTTGGGTTCCCGATGAAAAAGAAGGTTTCGTTAAGGGAGAGATCGTTAGCACCAAAGGTGAAATGGTAACGATCAAAACAGGTACTGGAAAGGTACGTATAATGTTTATAACTGTCCGACTACCGGTGTCAATAGACTGCCTCGGGACGATCAAACCTTCATGTTTTGGCGTTGAATACCTCCAACTATTGAAGATGCTTGAAATGGCTGCCGACGGGTCATCTCCTAGGAAAGTGAAAATAGACGTGAAATCTGATGGATACCAACAACTGAATTATATGTTGATCCCTTGGACAGAGATTTTTTTATTAAAACATTGAGATCACAAATAATCGCTTTTAGGTTTTAAATTTGGCTGACATTTAAAATTGCATACAAATTATGAAAATACTTTTTTTTTTTAAAGATTTGTTGACAAACATTTTTGTTCTTATATTTCTTCAGCAAATCACTCTTAAAAAAGATGATATGCAACAGATGAACCCTCCCAAGTTCGACAAAATCGAAGATATGGCTTCCATGACCTACTTGAATGAAGCTGGTGTGTTGCACAACTTGAGACAGAGATACTATGCTGGTCTCATTTATGTAAGTACATTTAGACTATTTTAAAAAAATCACATAACCATAAGCATAACCTCAAGCAGTGTCTCCATAAAATGGTTGTTTTTAGTGTCTAGAAATATTTTAATGGTGCCAGTTAATGTCATGTACAATACCCCAGCCTTGGACTTTGGTGTGACCAAAACATTGTTATAACACAGTCTTTATGAAAAAAAGTCATAACTTTGATGGGAGCTATTGAAAGAAATTCCTAATGTAGTGCAGGCTTTCAATGGAATCGCCAGAGCAATGTTTTCACTATTCCAATTCATTCCAACCTGCAGGACGTGGCTTGATGCATGTTTTACGCACATACAACTCTTGGCGCTACCCCCTCTGATTCGTTTTAATGAAATCTTTATTGATAAGTTTGGTCGGGTTTAAAAAGTCGAATCCTACCCTAATAAAGTTTCTTTGGCGACTGTAGAAATGCTTACAATTATACAAATATGTATGTGTGTGCACCATTGGGGTGTCAGCACCTTTGTGTCGACGATAACAAGTTGTACCTGTACGCTGGAATGCCTTTGAATAGGCCTGTTAACAATAGCTACTAAGATTCTTAAAGCACGTTTCATATTCAAATGGTGGGACCCTGATGAATAAACACCAACACACTTGAAATGGAGAATAGTTCAAGCATTAAGCAGAGTTGTCCCACATAGTCAACATGGGTTGTGTATATTCAAAAATGGCATAGCTGTTACAATGGTCAATTAAAGTCACACAACACCGTGTTGGTGTAGTGTCTTTATAAATGCATGTTAGGGGCACACATCCTGTCAAGTTCAAGTAAATATTTGATACACACACCACAACTACATGGCTGACGTGGAAGTATGACATTAAGTGTGAAGATGTCCTCATTTTGCAACAACAAAAATGTAAAGTGAAAATATCCCCATAGTGACAGGATTATATTATAGCAACCATTTTCATCAATCTCTGAAGGAGAGAGAAAATATAGTGAGGCCTAGATAGGAAACTTAATATAGCTCAGTGGGTGGCATACTGAATTATAATGTGTTTCCTATTTTAGTTCAGCATTAAATCTTCAGAAGAACACCATACATTTTTATGTGTTTTTCTACAATTTCTTTAATAATTTTGGACCAAAATGAGATGTTTTCCCATCAGCAAAAGATGTTGATCAAAAATTTGAAAAATAAAGCAAAAAATTTAGATAGGTTTTATAAATGAGAAAGTCAACAAAAGTTATTGACTTTTGGCGTTCTAAGGGTTGACATGGTATATTGTTTTTGTTCTGTTATTTTGATTGATTAAATCCATATGAATGTTTCAGAAAAAACGTATCCACTCATTTTGACTGGGGTTGATCTTTTGTCTATATCAGTTTATCAACATAAATAGTCATTCTACTCTTGAATGAGTGTTTTGGGAATTCAATGTGTTTATTGGTCCACTTTGACCTTTGTACATTAGGGTTAAAAGTTACTCAGTAGGGCATGGTTATTTAACAGCTGTGCATCTCCACATTTCTAAGATTCTTAAAATGAATTCGGTCTCATAAGACCAATTTTCTCTTAAAACTTTTCAATTTTAAAAATTGTGTCATTTCTTGAAGACGTTCTTATATAAAATATATTTTTCGTCTCTTCTAAGTCTAAATTTGTGTGCAGGAGTTGAGATGATAATTTGAGATATTTTGAGAATTTCATGCTCTAGAGGCACTATCTAGAGTCCTGGGGTCTGGGTAATTTATTATCAGAGATGGTTACAGATGAAGGAGGCTAGGCAAAGGGGTTATGGTTGTATTGTGGTATGTGGATGGAGTGGTGGAACATTCCATGAAATCTTGGCATACTGACGAGACAGTATATCCACAATGGGTTGAAAAACAGTATTTTATAGAATGGGCATTAAAATTAATTTTGGTTCATAGTATATAGCTTTTATGGTGTAAGTAAATGCCACTGAAGTCGCGAGTTGCTGGGTCTTTGTGTGTAGCTAAATTACGGTAGATAAATGCTGTCATCATTGAAACATGTCATTGCCTCTAAAGTACAAAGGAAATGTAGGCTATTTATCTAATAGTAGTGAGTTGTCTTGCTGGGGAAGAGACTAGATGGAAAGGATGGGGGGTTACTACTGTTATTGGGAATAAGAGGGCAACTTAATAAGATGTTGTAATGGCAATAAGGAGGAGTTTTAGAATCTATCAGTTCTTAGGCAGAGTGAGAAACATAAATTGATGGCATACATTTTTTGTGAGAAGACCAATACAGATATCAATCGTTAGAAATCCCCATATTTAAATCGCAACAAATATAATTTTAGGATTTTCAATTCAATTGTAAACTAATCAAGAGATATACAAATGTGGATTATCTTGTGATTAGGTCTCGAGATATGCATATTTAATTTGTGCATGTAGTTTTATAGATTTAAAAATAGTGCTAGTCAGACTGATAAAAGTATGTATGAGAAAGGTATTTGGTATTTAGTGCTATGTATAGAAGGTAATTTGTACGTTATAACCTTTCGACATAAGTTCAATGGTTCGTATAGCGTTCAAATACACCTATAAATTAGAATTTTACAATAGAAGTCTTTCAGTGGTATGTGACATCGCTGTGTTCTGTCATAAATCTGGCAATCAGTAAATCTGTTTCAAGAGGGAGGTGTGGTATATTCTAGATAACAACATGTTTGAAAAGAATTCAAGTTCAATGACTTTATCAGTTATAAAAAACAAACAAATTAGTGGATTATATGTATTTAGTATTGTGAGTTACTTGTAATTTAAAATGATTCAGTGAGAATAAAAAACACTGATTTTTTTCCCCTATATTTTACTTTCAACTCAACAAAAATCAGTGAAATAAACTCCATACAAAACATCCAAAAAGTCCTTTCAGCGAAAATTAATTCCTGCTAAAATTAATTATTTTTAAGTTTTGATATGAAAGACAGCTTGTGCAATTGATCTTTGTATATTGTTTTGTTATCCATTAACAAGTAAAGGTCTGCAGTGCAAGCTAGTATTATACACATGAGGGTATTGGTTCTGTGATTGTCATTGTATTTAAATTGAGGAATTTAGAAAACTGTGCCCACTCTACATAAAGTATTCCCTCATACCAGGATGAACACTGCTGGAATATAGTCATGCTGACTGAGCAAGGGATTGCAAAGATTTGCATAGAAAGCATCACTTAAAATCTTTATCTAAAAATGTTGACCCTGGCATATAAATGGGATCCCCATTTTAGCTTGTAATCTGATCTAAGAAGTTCTTACCAGGAATGGTTAACAAATCTGGTGTGATTTCACTCCAAGCAGTGGGCTGGCCCAACATGAGCAAAGATGCAAAAATAGGTGCAAGGCTCAGTACCATGTTCAGAAATATCATAATCTCCTTAAAATATAATTTTCTAGTCAATTCAAGTTTTATCTGTATAATTACACATGTCAGAGATGTTACATTTTTTTAGTTTTTTGTTTTTTTTTACATTTGAGCAGTCATATGGTACATATTTTCCAACCTTCTTCTATTGGTTTGTATAAATTATGCAAATATACTCATGAATATTCATGATTGTGTGGTATCACTAAGAACTGGTTTTAGATGTTGTTTATTTGTAATATGTATATACCTACCTCTGTAGTCAGATCAATAACTCAAGTAAGATATTATTAGAATATTATTCTCTAAAATTAACTCCTTTTTCCTGTTTCGTTTTTAAATTTGAGTATTGGTGTAATTGATTTGTTTTAAATATATTCATTCACTAAAGCTAATGAATAGTCATACCATTTATCTCCAAAGACATAGGATGAGTATCATTTTCTGAAAACTTTTGTTGGATGTTAATTCATCGAAACATTAATCAAACAATTAATGTCAGAAAGTTTCTGTTTGTGGTTTTCCAAAATTGACTTATTCAAAGTTTATTTAAAGGGTCAGACATTTTAATACTGTTTATAAAAACCCTGGCATGTTTTACATGCAGTTTACTTTAAGCTTACAGTATATTTACATTTTATCCTGTCAGGGTGGGTTGATGGCTCTCATTGATGAAAACATTGCTGACATCTCTATTTGACATAGACTTATTTAATAAATAATCACATGTTAGTCCCTCAGTGGCAAATGAAATATTGCTTACATACCCATTTGTAAATAAAATCAGATGTATTTAGCGGTGTCCCACATTGGCAAGTGAAATATTGCTGGTAATATTTATTAGACACAGAATTGTAAATATAATTTGATGTATTTAATGGTGTCCCCACCCTGGCAAATAAAGCAATACAAGTCTTCCAAGCCACTAAGAAGTGAGTAGTCTTGTTAAGTCACTTCAGTGAAAGTTCATCCAATGAATGGTTATTGTTTGCTTTCTGATTATAATGCAGTGAGGGAAATGTCAGACTTTTGACCCTCTCGTGACCTATGCCCTACTGGTCATAGATAGCGACATACACAAGGCGGTCTCTCCCAAGACATTTAGCAAGTAGGTGAGGTGCAAGAACCATAAAGTCATGTTGGTTGACAAAGCAGGCAAACAATGCTTGTGATTTAAACTGTCATGCGTTAGTGGGTGTGTAAAGGTGAGATATGTTCACAGTGGGGAAAGTTCCTAAACATATTGTTTACAGCCCATAGGGGGTTGGGATGCTGCCTCTAATTAGAGGGGCCTACTCAGTCAGAGACAAGGTTGTTACACAACTGTTAAGATTTGACACCAAATAAAAGAAAACAGATCAGCTGAGGGTCAGAGAGCAGCTGCTTTAAAAATGGAATGTCAGATGACAGGGGTCTTCATTATTGATAGCTGGTTCAGTTAGCTTTGCCTTATATGGTTTCATCCACACTTGCATGCTGAGTGTCTCCGATTACACCATCTTGTAAACTGGTGCTGGGAGACCTTCTGCGCAGCTGCACGCCTCCCTGATGCCAAACACTACATGATATTTTTAGAATCTTTGTGGATCACCTCCAAGTCACCATTCTTTTAAAATGATAATGAAAAAGAAAGAAAGAAACACTGTTAGAAAAAAGTTAGTGAAGCGTTATAAATTTGTACAGTGTATGTAAAGAGATCAACAAAAAGGGGCTTGCTGAATATTCTTGTTTCGTTTAATACACAAACAGAATACATAGAAGGTATTAGTGTTCGGTCAAATTTGATGTAAATAAAAAGTTTCAGCTGTAGGGCTGTGTTGAACTCATAATGTCACTAAGTTCCTGTGTGAGAATATAAAGACAGCTATATACTTACGGTAGTCTTTTACATGATTCTTGGCACTGGGGTAATCATTGTTCAGATTTTTGAGGTCATTCTAGCTAACTAAGACTACCAGTCTACTTCACTGACAGTGCAACACATTTATTTCACCCAGGGCAATGCTACAAAAACTTACGAGTGAAATGATAGTGTCACCAATTAAATTATAGAAGAAAATCATTATTTATAGTTAAATATTTCTAGTATATTATTTAGGCTCACCTAAGGGTTATTCATATATTGCCTGATTCTGATCTCTCATCCGAGAAGTGTCATATAAAAATTAATTATCAGATCTCGTCTCTCAGTGCAAAATACCTTGCTCACTGTAGTGCCTCTGTGGGCGTGGAGTTTTTAAAAAGTTGAACATGTGTAAACTTTGACCTATTGGTAATAACTTAAAATCAATTCAAGCAGGGATTTTTGCTGGCTTCTCTTAAGCTTCATTTGTATTTGACAATGAATGGTGTAATTGAACAAGTCCCTCACAATTTTCTCGCCCAAATATTTCTGCATCCTTTTTTTTTTTTACCACAATGACTTGTGGGAAATTTTGTCTCTGTAAACATCCTGAAATGATCAAATCACAAAAAGTTTCAGAAGAAAAGTTTCAAAATTTAATGGTTTTCAGGCTTTCATTTCATGAAAGTCACAGCTATAAAATGTTATTTAAACTCCTACAATTCACCAAATTTTGTCACGCTCATGGAATTAAATGTACAATCAACAATCTTACTTCTATCTTTTTTCTCATCATGAGTCTTTCATATTTTATTTATTCATTTGAAAAAAAATAACTTTTTTTTTTTATTCTCGTATATTTTTCTGTAGACCTACTCTGGTCTTTTCTGCGTGGCTATCAACCCTTACCGTAGACTGCCAATTTACACAGAGAAAGTAGTGATGCTGTACAAGGGAAAGAGGAGAAATGAGATGCCTCCCCACGTCTTCTCAGTAGCTGATAATGCCTACCATGACATGTTGCAAGGTAAGGTTGGCTCAATGCCAAATATGCCTCAAGACCTTAAGTAGATCTGGCTATAGCAATACTGCTGCTCTTTTGATTTGGACTTAACTGCTGGTCTTTTGATTTGGACTTGATGTTCTGTTCAGCGGTTTACTGTTCATTTTAATCTGCGGGGTTCATTGTCGTCCCATGGTGGATTATCTGAAAGTGCAGTCTAAGACAAGGAGTAAACATGCTAGGGTTTACTATCTTGTTGATAGGAATTGAGGCTCGACCTGTTAGAGATGGTAGTTATTATTTATAGGAATGCCAAGGTGCTTCCGATTGCTTACATCATATTTGGCTTTTATGACTAAGGTCTGTATTAATAGCAGGTGAACAGGCCCCTTCTAAAAGGAAATTTAAGGGAGCTTAGCGGGGTGATGAGCGAACGAGGGGGATGTTACATGTAGGAAAAGTGTTGATTATTAAAAACTCTGGATGAGTGTGGAGGTGGTCAACTTGCCGAAAAAAAATATGCTCAGAAAATCTTGAACACAAAATTGCCAAGGAACAAAACCAAACACATGAATATATGAAAGCAAAAATTTACAGTTACATCATTCCAGAAAAAAAAAATTCTACCTCGAAAGTAAGTTAATTGAAAAATAGTTTTTCTAATCTACCTAATTGCAAAATAGAATTTAAATTACTATAGCAACTAAACACTTATGTTGCCTTTGGTGCTTGCCCAGCCTTTATAACTGCATTTTCATCTTTCCAAAAACTCATCATTTTGGTATTCTCATTTTTGGCTAATAAACTCGTATGTATGCTTAATTTTCATGTTGGCCTTTGTACCATTTGCCACCTCACGGGAAGTCAGTATGGCCTCTTGTATCTTCAGGACTTGTCTTTGAAGTGTTAAATATCTGTGAAAAATGACTGGAATTTTGAGAAGTTTTACTTCAAATTAGTGTCTGACCTTTCTGATAGGTACTTGGACTCCTCAAAAACCAATCATGATATCTTCAGTTAAAGTTTTACTATCATTTAACTTCATCCATAAGGTGGCTGTTTTACTATGGGTTTTTTTTTTACAGATCAATTATTGAGTCTTGAGTTAGAACGTGATTTACTGGCGGGACTAGCCGACGGCAGTGGAACTGTCCTGTCGTTTGCACACAATGCCAGATTCTAACTTAGCTGTAATGTACAAGAGGTCGAGTGCCTGATAATAAGAAATTGCATGTTAGGCTCCCGAAGATAAAGCTAGCGTACAAGACTAGACAATAGACGATTGACAAAGCATAGTAAGGTACAAAGAAGAATAGGTTTAGTTGTCAGGTAAAAAGTAGCTAAGGATTGTACCAAGCATTTCGATTGATCCGGGAGGGGTATGGTTCACAGTTAAATAATGAGTGACTGTTTACCTGATTGATGTAATTATCATGGATGTCCTTTTGTTGAGAGGGGATAAAACTATATGTGAGGTCAGAGGTCAAGTTTGTGGAAACTATTAAACGTTATTACTACTCCTCTTGATGCCCAGGAACCAAATTGTTTGTGTGAATTGCATGACAAACAAGCTGCTTATCAGTAGATTCAGTTTTCTGTATTTTATTTTGTGTGTTTGGTTTTTCCTTTTTCTTTTTTTTTTTAACTACTGTGGAATACTTTTTTTTCGCTGGAATTAATTTTCGCTGAAAAGGCTTTTTGGGCGTTTTGCTTAGAATTTATTTTCACTGATTTTCGATGAGTTTAATGTGAAATATAGGAAAAACAGTATATTCGCTGGATTTTATTTTCACAGAATCATCCCTTCAGCGAAAATAGCGAAAATAAATTCCAAGCGAAAATAAAGCATTCTACAGTACTTTGCATTTTTTTAGTGCACAGTCTGAGCAATTGTTCTAGGTACTTCTGTTGAAACTTTTTTTTCACTTTTCATTGCAGATCATGAGAACCAGTCTATGTTGATCACGTAAGTAGAGACAGCTGCTCATTCCCTGCAGGAAGAAGAAAAAAACACAAAAAAACTCACAGACCAAAATGAAATGAAGTTGCATATGCATTTCAGATTTGTGTCACAGTATTGCATATTTGCGCCGTGCACGATGTGTCCTGCAATTCTGATATTATTCAAAGTCATTTGCATGTATTTAATGATATGTATATATATATTGCTTCTTGTTATATGTTGCATCTTAAATGTCTCTGCGCTATGTGTATGTTTGCATGTCATTATATGGTAGCAAAATCTGTACCTAAAATATGAATTTTCAATTCGTGAACTTCAAAACTTGCATCTTGACATGCTATGAAATGTATTGATACGATGAAACACAAAATGCATGCTCTCTCATGGAATGAAAAAATAGCAGCAAAATAAGTGAGCATGATTATATCTATTCTTCTGCTCCCCATTTCCATATTGATACAAGGCTAGCTAAGCTACCATGCTCGTATGGCTATAGTGAAAATGTTATAAAAATTGCATTTTGGGGGATCTCCATGTATGAATGAAATGTGGCCAAGTACAAGTTCATTATATATAAAGCATGCAAGCATTTTGAGACTGCAGAAATGATGCTAGATCAAAACCAAACTAACTTAGAAAAAACAAAAATTTTGGTTCTTCAAATTTGGCCTTTGACTTGAAATAAAAATTGAAAAAAGTTACACAATTTCTTATTTCCTCATAACTTGATCCAATTTAGGTGGAAAACATACAAAAATATAAATATCATTGGTTTATTACTCATTGATCAATATACACAAATTTAAATGAGGAAAACAAAAATTTCTAGTGTTAGTGTGAAAGTTGTGCATTTAATTTTGTTGCAGACTTTCATATTTCATCAAACTTTAGCAAAGTTTGATGTCACCAAGACCAGAATGACATTTTAGATTTTGATACCAAAATGTTATCAAATTTTGCAATGACGATATTCGTTAAAGTTGAAAGTCACTAAAACCAGAGTGACACATTTGATATAGAAGACTATAGGAGATGGATGTCGTTGCATGTGATTAGTATATTATAGTGTTAGCTGCTGTGAAGAGGAGTTTTTCACAGTAAATTGCAACTATATTTAGCATAAAGAAACTTGGGTTGTGGCCGACCCCTGCCCCATGCAATCGTTAGGCATCATATACCCGCCCACAGCCATTTATACCCCCAGCTCTGCTATATGCAGTGCTCAATTATTCAATCTGTAACACCTATGGGTGTCAAGACAGATTATTGTTGAGCAGTGCCTTGTTTCCAATAAGCTACCTTCCTACCATGGTGAATGTCGTCTTTTGTTGTCTGTTCTCGTAAACCTCTGTCCTGTGTTGTAACCTTTTCCTGCTTATATCATGTGTTTTTGCTTGACCGCATTATGTCTCTTTCCCCAGTGGTGAATCAGGAGCAGGCAAGACAGAAAACACCAAAAAAGTTATCCAGTATTTTGCCAACATTGCTAGTTCAGCGGCGGCCAAAGACAAAAAACCTGATGTCCAGGAAGGCAAGAAGGTAGTGATATTATGTGGCCTCCCAATGCAGAACACGTAATTCTCATTCTCTGATCACATCGCCTTCAGACAGACATATCAAATGACCCTAACCCTAATATCTACACACTTCATCCAACAACGCATTCATCTATCTAGTTTTCAATCAAATACAGTATCCACATACAATCTATCCATCTTTTACCTTCAAAACATCCAATCAGTCCATATCGTAAAATTTTGTCTACTCTAAATTCAACCACCTAATTATTTAGCAGATTTTTGTAATTTATTGCGCCTCATTTATTGGCTTGTAAAATTTAGTTCAACTCAATCCCTCTTTTTAGACCTGTGGCTCAACTTTAGGCTTTAATTAATAAAAAAAAACTTGTCAATAGAAAAAAACAAAACATTTTGTAAACTCTAGACCTACTCATAACAAGTTTTTCGTAGCTTTGCATGCTTATTAGGTCATGGTTCAACACAAAAAAATGTTATTTTATTGGTTTGAGAGTAAATTTTAGCATACTTGATCAATGCTGACACCACTTGTGGTGCCACCGACAATTAATTAAAATTGGTCAAAGTTTTTACCATAATGCCAACAAACTGATCAATCCAATTCAACTGAGAGTTGATCATCTAATACTTTCTATTTATCATCATCGTCATTTTCATTATCATTGTCAATATCAAAATCAATATCACCATCTTTGTCATCACCTTTGAATCATTTCTCTTGTGTCATACACTAAACACATTTATCAATTTATAATTTTGTTGTATTACATTTTCATTTATCCAGAGATCATTGCCAAATGACAGTCACTACACAACCAACACTATTCATTTGTCATTTGTCACTTCATCACCAAAGTGTCAAATGAACAGGGCATGAGAATTAAATGTGAACTGTTTCATTATAAATTCATTGGTCGGCTTGAACACATATACTGTATTGTGCTCTTTTCAGTTCCAGTGTGTGTTTTTTTTAATGGAATTGAAAAGAGCACAAATACCTTCTATTAGCACTTCTGGTGCTCGGATGATGTTAGTTGAAGCAATAAATTAGAACTGCCATAGATCGCATGCTTTATTTAAATGTATGTTGTGATTAATTCTTGTGTGAATTTATAAGTAATATTGCACGTAATAATTAACATGTATGTTTCTGAATTGACTGTGTGTGTTAATCGAGGGTGCTATTAAACTGCTATGTAGTTATACTAACGTCACCGAGTTGTAGTCTTTGAAAAACGGTGAATCAGCATGCCGGCAAGGTATTCGATATCCTAGCATGGATTTTTACAGAAATAAAATCAGTCTCCCCCCATGTGTGAAAAATTAACCCAAAGTAAAACCGAGTGACCACTGACAAGCTTGGTGTGGACCAACTGACCAATATGTGTGGACCAAACTGACAAGGTACTATACCAGACCTCTTCGGATTAAACGTGCATGGTGTGTCCCTAGTCTTCTCACCAACTTGTACCAGAGTGTGGTATCCTGACTTACAACCAGATGGACACTTCTGTGACCTGGTGTGGTGTTCTTTTTATAATATCAGCGTGAAGTGGAGTGGTTTGTTTTGTTAAAACACAAAGGCAGTAAGAAATTATCAGTTTGAATGTGGACCAGTATCTCCGCAACAGTCATCCAATCATCAATTTTTGTGCTCTTTTTTTTACCTTTTTTTTTTTTTAATTCTTTTTTTACTTTACTTTTTTGTGTGCATTTTGATGGTGGACATCATGTTTTTTTTTTATCAGTGTGTATCCTTTTCAATAACAAAGGTGTGAATTTGTTTTTTCCTGTCCACATTTTCAATGTATTCTTTCTATTATGCTATTCAATTAAACCTTGCCGCAGGCTAACTTAGAAGATCAAGTCATCCAAGCCAATCCTCCCCTGGAAGCTTTCGGTAATGCAAAGACTTGCAGAAATGATAACTCTTCACGTTTTGTAAGTAGTCATTATTTTGATTTTCTCAGTGTAACGCTTTTGAGCATTTGTTTCATCTTTGCCATATGGGATGTGAAAAGAAATTGGTTGTAGGCGTTGTTACCATCATCATGGTTTGTGGAAAAGTTTATACTTAAGGATAGACCAAGTGAAGAAGAAAATAATTTGCTCTCCTACCACATATAAATTATATTAAGCTTTTAGCTATAGAGCTTATGTATTAGCATTATCATGTTGGTATTCTGAATTATTTAACCCCAACTGTGATTTAACTTGTCTGTGTTGTCCTACAGGGTAAATTCATCCGTATTCATTTTGGTTCAAATGGTAAACTAGCTGGTGCTGACATTGAAACTTGTAAGTACTTCATAATTTCTGGCATTTTATTCATTACATTATTCATTAGACAAACATTTACAGGGCAAGCCATGTGTAATTTAACTATGTTTCTTTCTTTTCTTTTCTTTTATCAGACCTGCTAGAGAAATCTCGTGTTATCAACCAGCAAGAAGGAGAGCGTGGCTATCACATCTATTATCAGATCTTTTCTGGAGAACTGGAGGGTCTGATGGACAAAATGTTGGTTACTGGTAAAGTAACAGATTACCACTATGCTTCTCAGGGTGCCGTTACTGTTGACAGCATTGATGATGCCGATGAGATGAGAATCACTGATGTAAGTGTCATTCTCTATTGCTCGTTTTTTAGTTAGTTAGTAAAGACACAGTCTCTGTTGCTCACTTGAGAATGGCGCTTACTTAGCCCCGGCTAACTCTTCCCATCTTTGTTTTTTTCTGTAGAATGCTTTGACTGTTTTGGGTTTTAGTGATGATCAGAAGAATGCTATGTACACAATCACAGCATCTATTCTTCATTTTGGAAACGTGAAGTGGAAGCAGAGGCCACGTGAGGAACAGGCTGAAATTGAGGACACTGCTGGTAAGTGTATATGCTTCGCAAAATTTGAGGTATATTTATCATTTTCGGCCTATATTTGAATTTGTTATTTAATATGTGTATATTTATATTTCCCAAGATATTGTATATTTTAGCATATGAATAAACTTGTAAACTTTTTTTTTTAAACATTTGGAATACATTTTCACTAATTTGGCAGAAAGGATGAATTAGTGAAATTACCTTTTTTCTTATAATTTACTTTCAACTTATCAGTGGAATACATTTTCACTAATTTGGCATAATTTACATTCAACTTATCAGTGGAAATAAACATCATACAAAAATTATTTCCAACTAATAAAATAAAAGTATTTGACAGTACTAACTCAGCAGGTTCATTATAAATTTGTTAATGCTGCAAACCCTCACCGCCTTCTTATGTTCTTTTGCAGATATTGACAAAGTAGCTTATTTGTTTGGTGTGAATTCTGCTGATTTGCAGAAAGCACTTCTGCGTCCTCGTATCAAAGTTGGTAGTGAGTGGGTTAACCAAGGAAGAAACAAACAACAGGTTCGTTGAATATAATTTTTTTTTATATTATTCAATATATAAATGTGCTAATGTATATGTTACAAGTGTTAATTTTTTCCCAATAACTACATGTATATCTGGACTGCTTAGTGAGTTATTGAAAAATTACATTTATTTTTTTGCTTGGGCTTAATTCGGAAAGTAATCTTCCCTATACTTTGGGGTTCCTAACTAATGGCTCAAAAAACCGCAAAGAAAAATATTTTGGCAATTTGGGGTTAAAACCGAATTATGATCATTGCTATTAATTAATATTTGACACAATAATTAAAAATTATTTAATGTGTATATCCTCATTAGGTTGCTTACTCTGTTGGTGCAATGGCCAAGGCAGTATATGACAAAATGTTCAAATGGATTGTGGTACGTGTTAATGAAACTCTGGCCACTAAAGCCAAGAAGGCCTTCTTTATTGGTGTCTTGGATATTGCTGGCTTTGAAATCTTTGAGTATAACAGTTTTGAGCAGCTGTGTATCAACTTGACAAATGAGAAACTTCAACAATTTTTCAACCATCACATGTTTGTGCTGGAACAAGAAGAGTATCGTCGTGAAGGTATTAACTGGGAGTTCATCGATTTTGGTCTGGATTTACAAGCTTGTATCGACCTTATTGAGAAGGTAAGTGCATTGAAATTAACCATCAATAAACAGTTGTTTACCACTAGTATTGCCTGTAGAAATGTTTGCTATTTTAAATTTTTTAACACAATCTTGTAATTTTTATTGCAGCCCATGGGAATCTTCCCCATCTTGGAAGAAGAGTGCATGTTCCCCAAAGCCACTGATAACACCTTCCTCAGCAAAATGATTTCTCAACACAAGGGCAAGTCTAAGAACTTTGGTGTACCATCTCTTGGTGGTAAGAAGAAGGAAGTTGAGCATGAACCTCATTTCTTGATTCATCATTATGCTGGCTCTGTAAGTTGGTTCAACTTGTGTCATTACATGTGTCTGTCTGTCTAAGAGGCCCTACTTTTATTAGGTCGATTCCGATGTGTGCATATATATTGAGAGGGGGGGTTATTATTTTATTGTTCTTTTCTTTGAACAAGTCTTTTTCCCAGGATTCCTCAAAACAATCTTTTCATGTACTTTTTATTAAAAACCATTTGGACGCCACGTTTTGAGATCAAAATCTGATGTCGACTGAAAGATAGCTTAAGTCAGTTCACTTCATTAGCTTTAATAGTGAGCATTTTTTATGCAATTGTCTATGATTGTTGTATTGGTTTTCAACCAACCAGATGTAATTTCTTATATGACCACAGTTTATACAAAAAAAAAATCCGAAAAAATTTTAGCAAATTTTTTTTCATGAAAGGTGAATAAATTTCCTAGCATTCAACATACTTGTTCATATATGTTTTTTAGGTCGGCTACAACGTTGAAGGCTGGCTGGAAAAGAACAAAGATCCCCTCAATGACAATGTTGTTGAGCTTTTGAAGAAATCAACTGTGCCAGTAATGGCCACAATCTGGGAGGATCACGGTGCTGCAGGTGGTGGTAATTGCTTTTTAAATTCTTGTGTGGTGCCAAGACAGTTTGTACTCTTTCTTACTGCTCGATTCTCCACTTACCAACACAAAAAAAAATATTTGGTATTTCTTAATCTATAATGCATTATTAACATTTTGTTTTTGGGTTTTGTATTAACATTTCTACCACTTTCGTTTTGTTTTAGTCATCACTCTATCCAACTCTTTTTGCTTCAGTTCTTTTTCTGTGGTTTCGAGTATTATATAGGTAAACCAGTATCCGTATGTACATCACTTTATATATGACCAGTCTTGGCGAAACACAAGATATAGATCCGGTTACAACCGGTCTGAAGGTTTGAATCTTATCGCAGAGCTCATTGATAGCTGCCAGTTTTCTGTGCTGTCGACTGATATGAGAATTCTACAATTTTTTTGTGAGATAAGATGTCTTTAAATGTTACTGACGACCAGTAGGTTTTCGAGTTCTACATTTTGATCGAGATGGACAAAATATAAACTGCATAACAAGGAATAAAACTTTGTGAAACCTTTGATGCACATCACTATTTTTGTTTTTTTCAAATGAAGAAAATAAAAATAATTTTTTTCAAATGAAAAAAAAAAATTTATTGCTTCTCGGATAAAAACTGGTGAATAACTACTTCCTTTCCTATTAGTATGTTTTTAATCTACACAGTGCCATGATTTTTCTTTATTTTCACGTTTCACCACAACTTTCAGTTAAAAGTGTGTGACTATGCTAATAACTAATAAAATCACTCACACACTTTTCTTTCTGGTGCTGTGATTTTCGTTTTTTTTTTTTGTATCCTAATTTTCAATCTCGCCAATAACTTTAGGAAAGCGGAAGAAGGGTAAGGGTGGATCTTTCCAGACAGTATCTGGATTACACAGGGTAGGCATTCCCTTCAATTTTACTCATGTGAACTGTACTGCATGTTATATTTATATTGCCATGTATTTTTTGTCTTTTTTTCAATTTTAGCTGGTAAAAAGCAGAAAAAGATCAAGACCATCAGTGGCGGCCATCTGGTTTGCATGATGTTCATTCTCTTTTGGCGTGGCTGTGGGTGTGGTCCCCTTGACTTCCAGTATAAATGCATGCTTGATTATTGTATTAAAATCATTTGCACATAGTTGACCTGTCAGTGATAAAACATTGCTGGCTCATCAACTAGTGGTTGATGTTGCCTTATTTGGGCATGCTCATTCCTAATAGAGGAGTGCATGCCCATATTTGGATATCTGAAGCATCACTATGGGGGGTATCCATTCATTTAATTCATGCTAACCAAGTTTAACTCCTCTACACTCTCTTTCTAGGACTATTTACTATTTAATCACACATATATGGAAGCAGAGTTAAATGCCAGAGACACCACACATTGACACTTCACATCTAATACACTCGTACATCCTACCATGTGCCTTTTCAACTTTGGGTGTGGTCATTCATTCTGAATATACACATCAAAAGTTGGGGTACTATATAACAAATTGAAAAAGAAAAATTATGCCGTCATTCTTATTGTGTCTCCCAGATCAATGTGACTTTGTTTTGTTGTCCTCTACACCAATGTTTACTCGTTAATCCACCATATACATTCTATCATTCATCCCATAACCCAGAATACCCATTCATGGTATCTTATGCCATTTAGTATACCAATTCACTCATCCCATTCATAGAAATCCAGCGAGCACTTGATCACTCATCCCATTCATACCCATCCAGCAAGCACTTTGATCACTCATCCCATTCATAGAAATCCAGCAAGCACTTGATCACTCATCCCATTCATACCCATCCAGCAAGCACTTTGATCACTCATCCCATTCATAGAAATCCAGCAAGCACTTTGATCACTCATCCCATTCATACCCATCCAGCAAGCACATGATCACTCATCCCATTCATAGAAATCCAGCAAGCACTTTGATCACTCATCCCATTCATACCCATCCAGCAAGCACATTGATCACTCATCCCATTCATACCCATCCAGCAAACACATTGATCACTCATCCCATTCATACCCATCCAGCAAGCACATGATCACTCATCTCCTTCATACAAATCCAGCAAGCACATTGATCACTCATCCCATTCATACCCATCCAGCAAGCAAGCACATGATCACTCATCCCATTCATACCCATTTATCCCAGTATTTCATTGATGCAATCTATTTATTCCATCTATTATGTATCATTATAAAATTATTCATCACAAGTGCTTTTCTGTCTAACAACCTCAAAACAGTTAATCCCAAATAACCTAATAACAAAAATATCAAATTTGCCCTGTGCTATACAATTATATTTTTATTTAGATTGACTTATGAATGGGAGGCCAACTGTTAATTCTATCTTCTATAAATAAACCATTAGTATAATATTATTTAAGATTACATCATCTCATTCAAATAAAATTAAACTTACAATGTATTTATCTCTTTCCCTGGCCTCAACTCACTTATACTTGTGTTCAATGTGATATGGGCCTTTTCATGGCAAACTGTTTGATTGATTGACTGTAAATCGATTGACATGGGAATAAAACCTGGCAAATCTGAACGTTCTGTTCATGCCCCGGCCAATGTGGATGTTTATGTACTTTAGGTTGCACGACAGCTATCAGGTAGCGACAACGCATCTTGTTAATAGTTTCTGCATGTAAATGGGAAAGCTTATTCTTCTTGGTGTTTAGTGGGAAATTCTTGCTTTCTTCTTGCATGTTGAATTAAGTTTTGATCGTGCCCCATGCCATACAATACATGACGTTAACAGATTTGCCAGGGAACCTCGGGAATGACATGTTAGTCTGATGTTAACTGTCAATCAAAAGCACAGTTTGTAATAGTGTGTAGTTTGTTTTTACCAGCACCTACAATTTGCATTACCTCTTTATTTTCGGAGATTCATTTTTTTTTTTTGTATTTTTGCTCCTTGTACCTATGTAGAATTCTAGATAATGTGTAGGGTTCTTATATTTATTTCTCTAGTGCATGCTCCCCTTTAATAGCCAGCATGTTATATTATGAATAGTTACCACTGGGTGTTTATTGCGGTGACATGGATTACATATGCTAGTTCTCACTTTGCACTCGTGTTAGCTTTGTCTGCAGTTGAGAAAATACCCATATCACATTGTTGTTGGATTATGTTGTGTTTAAATACTTATTATGCCTTAAAGTTGCTATCCGTTATTCACAGACTTCTAGAGTTTTTTCGATCTAGTTTTCTGACAAAAATTAAAAAAGCTGTAGGTGAAAAAAAATCATTGAGTGAAATTGTTGTGATAGCACCTTGTGACATTAACTAGTATTTTAAGATCATTAATACACTCATTCAAAAAAAAAACAATAAATAAAACAACAGGAAAAATATTGTTGGACATGCATATTAAAACATGTTTTACTCACTTACAAAACATTGTAGGAACAATTGAACAAACTGATGGCTAACTTGGAGAGCACTCAGCCCCATTTCGTACGTTGCATCATTCCTAATGAAGGAAAGAAACCAGGTGTGGTACAGGCAAGCCTCGTATTGCATCAACTGTCGTGTAATGGTGTGCTGGAAGGTATCCGTATTTGCCGTAAAGGATTCCCCAACAGGATGTTGTTCGCTGACTTCAAACAGAGGTTTGTTATTTCTCAACTCCAAATCCAGACTAATTTTGAAGAATCATTGGACGTTCAGCAAAAGTAGTTCGTAGTATAAATTTAATACTCATTGGTTCATGAAAAGTAAATTAGCACACAAAAAATAGTCTCCAATTTTTGAAAGAAAAACTTTTGGCGAAAAATGAAAAAAAAAATTAGCAACATTATTTTTTTTTTGGCAATCAGTTTTTATCCTCTTCCAAATTACTGCATATGTTTCAATGATAATTAAATAGATGCTATCTACCCATGTAAATGATAGAGCTCATCTGGAGTGGCTTCAATGGTTGATAACAATTGCCTCATGACCCTCTACCTTTAAAGCCTGGTGTACGATTGTCATTCATTTACATGAATCAGTCAAAAACTGTATTCAGAGTGACTGCAGATGTAATGAGTGAATTTCTGAACATCAATAGATTTTCCAAAATTTGTATGGATGATAAATGTGGTAGCTGAAAACATGTGTTATGCAGACATGATGGATCATAATCACTATATCTACTTAGGTGTGGAAGGGTTGTAATCTTGACTTTAGCATGCAAAGGAAAATCTATATAACCAGTGGATTATTGCTTACCATGATTTATTCTGCAATTAGAATAACTCCTTTTCTTCCTTTGCAGATACCAAATCTTGGCCCCAACTGCTGTCCCAGGTGGATTCTTGGACAACCGCAAAGCTTCTGATAAAATTCTTGAGGCTATCCAGCTTGAAGCAAATGAATTCCGTCTTGGTCATACTAAGGTAAGAACTAATCAGAATGAAATTGGGCATATTATTTGTCCGACACTTCTTTGCTTGAAGCATTCTAAATTGAACTATGGTTAGTGTTTTATATCTCTATGTATGTCTACAACCGTCACTCATCATACTACTCATCATTTATAGGTGTTTTTCCGTGCTGGTGTACTTGGTCAACTTGAGGACATGAGAGATGAACGACTTTCAAAGATTCTTTCTATGTTGCAAGCCACCTGTAGAGGTTTCCTCATGCGCAAAGTCTACAAGAAGATGTTGGAGCAGAGGTTTGTAATGAAATTCACCTTCATGAATTATACATGACCCCTGAGGGTCACACATCCTGGTACTTTCCCCTAGATGAGCAATGATTTCTAATAACTGCTTGAAGATAAATTGAAAAAATTCTCATTGATAGTGAATTTATTTCCTCAGAAAGTACCAGGATGTGTGTCCTCTACAAGTCATGCATAAGAATGATTGCATTGGTGTCGCTATGTAATTTAAATAATAGTGTAAGGAGAAAATATCCATCCTTGATGTAACTGTTAGTGTCATCCTTGTTGTGGGCGTGGTTAACTTACAATCACATTTAATACTTAGGATTGGAATTGGTGTAATCCAGCGTAACGTGCGTAAATACCTTATCTTGCGTAACTGGCAATGGTGGAGACTGTACACTAAGGTAACTAAATCGTTTGGCTAAATTTTTACTTATTGATTTTCTCTACTTTGTCACAATTTTAAAATAACTTGTTGTTAATACTTACATGAAAAGGTATTTTGCCTTTCGCTGTAGGTCAAGCCTCTTTTGAATGTTGCTCGTGCAGAAGATGATATGAAAGTGAAGGAGGAGGAATTAAAGAAAGCCGTAGAAAAGGCTGAGAAAGAAGAAAAAGAACGCAAATTATTGGAAACTGCTAACACAGCTTTGTTGACAGAGAAAAACAAACTTTTCACCGAGCTTCAGGCTGTAAGTTTGCTTTATTAGTAAAGTTTGCTATACTTAAATAACAGAATTGTAACTATGGTCATAATAAGTCACTTAACAACCCGTCCCCTGTTTTATAGATGGCATTAAGTTAATGTGTATTGTCTTTTCTTACTGTATACCTGGACATAATCAAATTCTTATAAAATAAAAATTGGTAATCTTTGTACACTGTATTGAGGATGAATTGTGTTAGATGAAAATTGATGTCACTTCTCATTGAATGTATCAGTTTTAAATCTGATGTCTTATTTCCTATTCTTTAGGAGCAAGATAATGTTGCTGATTTGGAGGACAGAGTCGCCAAGCTGGAAGCTTTGAAAATTGATATTGAAGCACAAATGAAGGTAAACTAAGAGAAGATTTTTTTATATGGGCTTTTTATCAGCCACACCCAATCAGATACCCTGGAAATATGGGCTTTTTCTCTATCACACCCAGATACCCTGGGAATATGGGCTTTTTCTCTACTTTACCCAATCAGATACCCTGTAAATATGGGCTTTTTCTCTACTTTACCCAATCAGATACCCTGTAAATATGGGCTTTTTCTCTACTTTACCCAATCAGATACCCTGTAAATATGGGCTTTTTCTCTACTTTACCCAATCAGATGCCCTGGGAATATGGGCTTTTTCTCTACTTTACCCAATCAGATACCCTGTAAATATGGGCTTTTTCTCTACTTTACCCAATCAGATACCCTGTAAATATGGGCTTTTTCTCTACTTTACCCAATCAGATACCCTGTAAATATGGGCTTTTTCTCTACCTTACCCAATCAGATACCCTGTAAATATGGGCTTTTTCTCTACCTTACCCAATCAGATACCATATAAATATGGGATTTTTCTCTACCATATCCAGGAAATATGGCCTTTTTCTCTACTGCACCCAGTCAGTTACCTTGAAATATGGGCTTTTCCCCTACCATACCCAGTCAGATACCCTGAAATATAGGCTTTTCCCCTACCATACCCAGTCAGATACCCTGAAATATAGGCTTTTCCCTTACCATACCCAGTCGCCATACCCAGTCATCCATGTTAATGCCAGTTGGATAACAGATAGACCCTGAACAAGAGCCATGTATCTTAAACCAGTGGACAAACTTAACCAAATTGTTGCCTTCATGTTCCTTCTTAATCATTTTTGATATTTGTAACTCTGTAGGATATGAAAGAACGCTTAGATGATGAAGAAGACAATAACGCTGAAGTCAGTGGAGCAAAACAAAAGCTGGAAAAAGAATGTGCAGAAATGAAGCGAGACATTGAAGATTTGGAGATCACATTGTCTAAGGTACTATAGCTATAATCGCAGACTTCAATTCAACATGGCTGACATCAAAATCTTTCTCTACATAAGTCTCCAGCTTCACTTTCATTTTCACATTCACATTATTTTCCTGATTTGTACACATTCTCTTCAATTGTTATGATATTCTCAAAATGTCATCTCTATTCTTGTCACTGCCTCAAACTTTCTTCTCCAAGATATCACATCTGTTCTTGACTATGTCTTATGTATCCTGGCAACTGCCTTTTATTAGACTTTCTTTGCTTGCTAGCATGCTATGAATATTTATCATCTTGCAAATCTTATTTGATATCTTGCATGCTATTGGTTATCACTTTAAATTTTCTCATGAATATTCATCATCTTGCAAATCTTATTTGATATCTTGCATGCTATTGGTTATCACTTTAATCTATCTCATGAATATTCATCATCTTGCAAATCTTATTTGATATCTTGCATGCTATTGGTTATCACTTTAATCTATCTCATGAATATTCATCATCTTGCAAATCTTAATTTAAATCTTGCATGCTATTGGTTATCACTTTAATTTATCTCATGAATATTCATCATCTGATTTCTTTCTATGCATCTTTGCATGCCATTCTGTTTCCATGACAGCAGTGTTATATTGGGTCATTTCAAAGTGGTTAGAGTTATAGTGCATCAGAAATGTATTTCTAATTTTAAAAATTATGTTTTTTGTTCTTACGTTGTAACATAACATAATATAACAATGCCAGGTAGTATTTAACGATACTAGTGCTTGATGTATTTTTGGTTTTATTTACTGACCTTAGCAAAGGCCAACTCCATGTAGAAACTTGTTGACCAAAGACTCAAGGGCTCATAATTAAAGGGCACAGATAGAACTTGATATGTGATAATGCTCTCACTGACATGGATCACATTTTATGTGAGTCATGTGTTTTATGTGGCTCTGGTTGAAATGTGACATGGTGAGATCTTTCTCAGATATCAACACAAAAGTTGAAAGCTTTAAATAATTATAGACCCCTTGATATTTTTGCATAGTATACTTATTATGCATGCCAACAAAGGATCGTCAGGATCACGTGGACAAGAATGGGTAATAATTGGATTACTGTGGGTAAATTGCTCAGGTGGGCAGTATAAGAATGGGGTGACAATGGGTAATAATTGGATTACTGTGGATAAATTGCTCAGGTGGGCAGTATAAGAATGGGGTGACAATGGGTAATAATTGGATTACTGTGGATAAATTGCTCAGGTGGACAGTGTAAGAATAGGGTGACAATGGGAGATAATTGGATTACTGTGGATAAATTGCTCAGGTGGGCAGTATAAGAATGGGATGACAATGGGAAACAATTGGGTTACTGTGGGATAAATTGATTAGGTGGGCAGTATAAGAATGGGATGACAATGGGAGATAATTGGATTACTGTGGATAAATTGCTCAGGTGGGCAGTATAAGAATGGGGTGACAATGGGAAATAATTGGGTTACTGTGGGATAAATTGATTAGGTGGGTAGTATAAGAATGGGATGACAATGGGAAACAATTGGGTTACTGTGGGATATATTGATTAGGTGGGCAGTATAAGAATGGGGTGACAATGGGTAATAATTGGATTACTGTGGATAAATTGCTCAGGTGGGCAGTGTAAGAATAGGGTGACAATGGGAGATAATTGGATTACTGTGGATAAATTGCTCAGGTGGGCAGTATAAGAATGGGGTGACAACGGGAAATAATTGGGTTACTGTGGAATAAATTGATTAGGTGGGTAGTATAAGAATGGGGTGACAATGGGAAATAATTGGGTTACTGTGGGATAAATTGATTAGGTGGGTAGTATAAGAATGTGATGACAATGGGAAATAATTGGATTACTGTGGGATAAATTGATTAGGTGGGCAGTATAAGAATGGGGTGACAATGGGAAATAATTGGATTACTGTGGATAAATTGCTCAGGTGGGCAGTATAAGAATGGGGTGACAATGGGAAATAATTGGATTACTGTGGGATAAATTGATTAGGTGGGTAGTATAAGAATGGGGTGACAATGGGTAATAATTGGATTACTGTGAATAAATTGCTCAGGTGGGCAGTATAAGAATAGGGTGACAATGGGTAATAATTGGATTACTGTGGGATAAATTGATTAGGTGGGTAGTATAAGAATGGGACGACAATGGGAAATAATTGGATTACTGGGAATAAATTGATGAAGTGGGCAGTATAAGAATGGGATGACAATGGGTAATAATTGGGTTACTGTGGATAAATTGATTAGGTGGGTAGTATAAGAATGGGACGACAATGGGAAATAATTGGATTACTGGGAATAAATTGATGAAGTGGGCAGTATAAGAAAGGGATGACAATGGGTAATAATTGGATTACTGTGGATAAATTGATTAGGTGGGTAGTATAAGAATGGGATGACAATGGGTAATAATTGGGTTACTGTGGATAAATTGATTAGGTGGGTAGTATAAGAATGGGATGACAATGGGTAATAATTGGGTTACTGTGGATAAATTGATTAGGTGGGTAGTATAAGAGTGGGACGACAATGGGAAATAATTGGATTACTGTGGATAAATTGCTCAGGTGGACAGTGTAAGAATAGGGTGACAATGGGAGATAATTGGATTACTGGGAATAAATTGATGAAGTGGGCAGTATAAGAATGGGGTGACAATGGGAAATAATTGGGTTACTGTGGATAAATTGATTAGGTGGGTAGTATAAGAATGGGATGACAATGGGTAATAATTGGGTTACTGTGGATAAATTGATTAGGTGGGTAGTATAAGAGTGGGACGACAATGGGAAATAATTGGATTACTGTGGATAAATTGCTCAGGTGGACAGTGTAAGAATAGGGTGACAATGGGAGATAATTGGATTACTGGGAATAAATTGATGAAGTGGGCAGTATAAGAATGGGGTGACAATGGGAAATAATTGGGTTACTGTGGATAAATTGATTAGGTGGGTAGTATAAGAATGGGATGACAATGGGTAATAATTGGGTTACTGTGGATAAATTGATTAGGTGGGTAGTATAAGAGTGGGACGACAATGGGAAATAATTGGATTACTGTGGATAAATTGCTCAGGTGGACAGTGTAAGAATAGGGTGACAATGGGAGATAATTGGATTACTGGGAATAAATTGATGAAGTGGGCAGTATAAGAATGGGGTGACAATGGGAAATAATTGGATTACTGGGAATAAATTGATGAAGTGGGCAGTATAAGAATGGGATGACAATGGAAAATACTTGGATTACTGGGAATAAATTGATGAAGTGGGCAGTATAAGAATGGGGTGACAAAGGTAAACTAAGATTATTATGGTGGAATTGGATAGACAATAGCAATGGCATGATGTGGGAGCCAAAGTACAGTTTGTCTACTGATATCGGTGTTGGTAATGGTAGTCACGTTAGAGAAAATCCATGGTCAAACCATCTACTGATATTGGTGGTGGGAAAATCCATGGGGATTTCTAAATGCTTGCCCATTGACAGGTCGAGGATGAGAAAAAAGCCAAGGAAGACCAAATCCAGAAAATGACAGAAGATATCGCAGCACAAGACGCAGCTCTAGCGAAAATCACCAAAGAAAAAGCCAACTTACAAGAAGAACATGAAGTACGTTGATGATTTATTATCGTCTCATAAAGTTTTTTTCAGTATAAAATTCGGTGTTACCTGTTGAAAGCAGTGACTTAATGCATTATCTTGCCTTCTCTCCACTAGAAAACAACACAAGCTTTGCAGATTGAAGAAGACAAAGTCAACCACTTGAACAAAGTCAAAGCCAAGTTGGAATCCTCCCTTGATGAAGTAAGTTGAAATTTAGTGATTGTCTTATGAGAAAACAAAATCACGTGACAGGGCTAATTATTTTTGCCTTACCCATTGTGCTGTTATCCAGTATCAAAGCGTGGCCTGTGTGTGACCCAATTAAGGTTGCCTATCTGACAAGCAGCAACTAAATTTTCAAATCAGGATTTTCTAAAACTGAAAAATTTCTAAATTGAATCTCTCCATACTATGCCATCAACCACAAGGATTGGACATTCATTGATATCTTTTTCTGTTTGTAGACTGAAGAGTCTCTTGAACATGAAAAGAAAGCACGTGCTGATGTTGAAAAAGCCAAACGTAAGCTGGAAGGAGACTTGAAGATGACACAAGAAACTTTAGATGAAGTGGAAAACCAGAAGCATAAACTTGAAGATTTGGTTAAAAAGTAAGTGCAGATCTTCTTTGTGTGGCAATACTGAACGTGATAATAGAACAAATTTTACACAAGGCCTCAAACTTTTTTAGATAATGTAACAGTATTCGTTCTATGGTCAAAATAAGTATTATTTTACTGATTTAGTATACAACAAATGTGCATCTAATAGAGCAACTACAGTATTTTTTCTAACTTTGTTTTTTTTTTCTCTTCACAGGAAGGATAATGAGATTTCTCAGATGAACAACAAACTAGAAGATGAACAGAACCTTGTTGCTATGCTACAGAAGAAGATCAAAGAACTGCAGGTATGTATAAAACAACCATCTTCTTTAATTCTGTTACTTTAATGCATTAACTATTCTGAAAAACTTTCTTGTTGTCAGTCACTTTTGTTGATGGCAGCAAAGTATGATGAGATATGCATTGAAGATGTGAAATAGATCAGGCACTCATCTCCGTTGATGACAATGTTAGACATTGCTTTTTCTTGATCACTAGTTGTTAACATTGCTTTTTATGGCACGACATGTGAAATAAAGTATCATCAGTACTAAAGCTGGTTGCTATGGTATCTGAGGATGGGACATGCATCAAAGATGTGAAATGAATCAGGCTTAAGTTCTGGAATGTGAAATGCTGTCACGTCTTTTTTTCTGTCTCAAGTATTTCTCCTTGTTATTCTTTCATCAGGGAGATATTTCAGTCAGTTTATTGCAAATTTCTTAACTGAGGTTACCTTGATATTCCTGCTATTTCTGTCTGACCTTTTGAAATAATTTTCTAGAAAAACATCTTGTCTGATCATGAATACATTGCCCAATATAGTTGATTGTTGGTTTTATTGGTGGTTGAATCATTGAACCAGCTAGTTTAACGGGCATCACTCGCCATATCATTTGAAGGGAGGAGCCACATCCTAACCCCATGACACTTTGTCTGACCTGCACAGGATGTATCCTGTGTTTTTATGTGTAGGAATGCGTTCAAATCACATACATGTATCATTAGGTTTTATTATGCTCTGCTGGGGTGTATATTTAAAAAGCAGACTGAAATCAAATACTTGGTAATATTTAAACTGCAGTGTCCACAATGGGGAAGCAAGCCCATTGATTGGTTGGCTGCTGTTACCTGGGCAGACTGGTGCACTATGGGAAAGTATAATAATCAGCCGCTTAAGCAATGAGTAATGTTAGAAATTACAAACATATTGTGGAGATATGCGTTAGAGTTTGGTGGCTTTTATACCTTAACTGGCAAGACAGGATTGAGGGTGTCAATTTTTTCTTACTTGGGCATACTCTTATAGTCTAGCTACATACCTAAGGAGTTTTAAAGGAAAGGCCTTGTTTCTGCTGCTCTGTATTTCGCTCACAGCCGCTTTCATCATGACCATGCCAATTCAGTTTCTTATTGATGTAAGTTTTTTTCTTGCATGCTTATTCTTTTTACTTTTTTTTTTTTTTAAACCATAAGCCACTCCTGATAGTATTGTACGTTATTAATCTGTTATTTATTTGACTTTTGATTCCGGCCACTTGAACTATATGCCAAAGATCTTAACTATCGTAGATTATATCTGCATCATAGGCAACAGCTGGTCGAGAGTTGTAGAAAAACCATGCCAGCCATGTTTAGACTTATTTGATTTGTATTTAATTTTGATCACTATTTAAAGAATTAATTAGTCTTTCTTATAATCGGCAAAAAAAAAAATTCAATTAAATCTTTCTTTCGCCAGATTTCATGACTTTTAAAATTTTGTTAATATTATTGAACACTGCGGCAGAATATGTATTCCTTTTGATGAAAATTTACATGATTTCTATTCAAATTATTCTAACAATTGTGATCAAAGTGTTCAAAAATTGTCATGTCATGTGACATACATGAAGCAGATAAACAAAAAAGCTTTGGAAGGTTACAAATTTGAAAAAAAAAAAGCATTTCCTCCATATTATGTTAATATGTGGGAATAGTCTTTTTTCACAACTTCCATGCAGAACAAATATTATATTATTTATCTAGGACTGCAATTTTGTTTTGTTTCTACTATAAACTGATCAATTTACAGGTATACCTGCTTCTCAATTCGATATGAGAAATACAATTCTTAAAAATGATATTTAAATTAATTGAAAACATTATGACAAATTTGTCTAAGGTTATTATATACATTTTTAAAATCCTTGGAGAGGTCTTGGGGGGTGAGCATATTTGCATGTGCTCATGTTGTCAGATCATTGAAGTAAAATTGATGAGTGCATAACTGACATTATGGGGGGAGGGCTCAAATTTACATATAAAAAGAGGGACTACTGTGCTTATCTGACAAGTCATGCTTGAATTGAGTCATTAGATTGCTATCACTATGGCAACCACCTTTATCCTTGGTTTCCAACTAGACATTGAATCATGTTGTGGACAATGACTTATAAATCACAATAAATTAAAATTGTATGCATTTTTGTCATAAGATAGAAATGCAATAGTTAGAATTCCATGACTTGATTTGGAGGATAATATGCCAGTCTCAGTGTTATGTAATGTAGCGAATTTCTGCTATTCTATTTGGTATATTTGTTGGAATTTGTTCTGTTCTAAATTTGGCTCTTCTATTGCTGGGAAATGTGCTCTGATGTTCTGCAGAATTTGTCAGCTGGTCTCGAGTTACCATTAGCATAATGGACAAGTAAAAAAAACAACTGGGGGGTAGCCTAATAAAGAAAGATTGTGCTGCCTGACTATGCATGCCACTACCATTTATGGCTGCATTCCAATCCTGTTATCACACCATGTGACTAAGTGGAGCTGGTTAATCTTTACCCTTCCCTCATTGGCTGTCATCGCATACTGCCATAGTTGACGGTTCTTCTATATACCTAGCTGATTTGCATTTATAGGTAGTAGCAGCGTTGGTGGCACAGTTGGCAAATCGGACTCTTCAGGGCTTCATCTCTCTTCAGTCTCTCCTCAGTCTGAAGTTGTATACTTGTGGTCAGCCATCTCAGGGACCTTATACTATACACATCTCAGTGTTGTTTGATCCAGTGACTATACAGCAGTCTTGGTTCCAACCTACAGTTGTTGTCATCAAATTTTTTTTTCTACCGCTGCTACTCAACTGTTGTATACACTGTTAACTCAGCTGAACTGATACTACTGCCAGTATGTCTTCTACATCATTGATGGAGTACAGTTATTCTTCTGAGTCCCATGGTCCCGGTACCACCTCATTTGAGAAGCAAGTCTCTCGGAAATCCTTCCAAAATTTGAGCACTCGATCAAGGAAAGTTCTGCGACAGAGCTATGAATTGGGTGATACCAGCCCAAGCGTCCGAGCACTTCTCGAAGTAGGCCACTATTGACTTCTGTTGTTCTTCTTCTGTTGTGCATGCCTTGCTAGCTGGATCTTTATGTACATATTTATCTGCCAGTTTATGTGTTACTATAGATTGTTTAAGGAGCCTTTTGTAGAAATGTTTGAGCTTTGTTTATGGCAAAGATAAAAGCAGTTTGCTTTAGTATAGTGAGTTGATTGATCTCGGAGGCTAGATGGACTTTGCTATGCCTTGTTTCCATTTGCCGATAGATAATATTCTATGTTACATGAAGTGAGTCTTTTCATTCATTGGACTGTTCGGTGCCGCTGGAGCAGATCTGGTTCAATTGTCTGCGTGTCAAATGTTATTTCTGTCGTTACAATTATAACTCTTGTCCTTTTGGCTGCATCTTGGGAGCACTGACTGTGTCTCTATGGAAAAACGTGATTTGTGCCTGACTTAGCGTTGTGTATATTGTTTATCTCCTGATCTTGTTTTGCAAGCTGTGTGTGCGCTTCCGTGCACAAAAATCACAAACAATTTATTTAATATTATAGGCCCGTATTGAAGAGCTAGAGGAAGAACTTGAAGCAGAAAGACAAGCTCGTGCTAAGGTAAGATAAGTTTACTTGAAAACTTTATTGTGAGATTATAAAACAAAGGAATTCCCCTCCTTTTATGGATGAATCAGTGGCCTCTACATGTTATGACTAAACTGGAAAACATGCAGTGAATTCTTGGGGATATAATTACTTTCATCAGCAGTTTAACTAATTAGGGATCCCACATAAAAAACCCATGAACATGTTCCACTGTCAGCAAAGGTCATTGAGGCCACAGGCTTGTCTTGTAAATCTTAAATGTATTTATCTGTAAAATAGACTGCGAAAACCCTCAAGCTAAACAATCGGGAATCTCAAAAGTATGCAGGCCAAAGTGTGAGGAGACTTTTAACTGAGGGATTTAGTGCATGGTTTAAATACCCTGTGTAAACTATTCAGTTCAGTCTGAAGGACACCCCTTTTAAGTAGAAGTGGATAAATTCAAATCTAAATATAGCTGTATAGAAAATGTCAGCAAAATAGTTTGAGACATTTTTTTTTTTGGAGTGAGGTCAAATGTACTTAGAGGGAAATTGACAACATTGTTGACATTTCTTCCATGTTTACTGGGATTTGAATTAAATGTCTGCAAAAATTAGGATCAGTTTACTCTACCAAGTGGTAGGATTTGAAGCGTTAGGATTTAAAGTGGACAAATTCTTAGTGTAAATGAGATGTGTATTGAAAAGCAGCTGTTGTCTAAACTGTTATTAAAATGGTCTTGAAATAACAAGAGTTGAATAAAGGAAACCACTGGGTGTCCGCATTTGTTGACATCCCAACAATTCCACCATGCATGCTGCTCATAATAGGAAGGACAAAAACACTTAGTACACTGAAAGCAAGTTGCCTTCTTTACAAGCAGTGTAGCATACCTTTGAACTGTTCTGTATGAAATGGCCAGCACAATAGGGAAGACATACCTGATTAGGGAAGGCCCAGACTGAGTTCCTATAGAGGTCATGACCCCAACAGTGTTTAGTATGTGCCAATATGTGGTTAGCTTCAAATGCCTTAAAATATTTACCTAATGTATTTTTAACTGAGAAAGCGACATGAATTTAAATAAACACTTCCAAGCTGTGGCAGGATATATCTGTTCATTAGCCAATAAATAAGTTGATTTACATACCTAAGCTGACTCTGACTTAAACAATCTTGAAAAACAGGACTTGTCTAATCTTCTTTGTGTGTACTGCTGGAAACCTTTAATATAAGGTATATAACATCTCTAATCTATATTTAGACTTTATAATTAAATCCTCATGGTGTTATTTAGACATGTGATAAGGTGGAACTGACCCAGAGGTGAAGTAATTATACCCCTTGCCGGTTCAGGCTCTATAACACTCCTATTTATTTATCCTCCTGTTATTGAGCTGCTTCAACTTGAATTCAACATTTCAATCTAAATTTACCCCCCCCCCCCCCTTCCTCCAATTTTATTTACTTTGATAGATTCTAATCCCAAACTAAAGAGCCTTAGGGGAGTTGGTTGTTTTCTCACTCTCTATTCGTTTACCTTCTGCGAATGTTTTGCAAAACTCTAAAATTCCTTGCCATACAAGGTTTGGAATGTGTCTGGTGTCCAAATCCTAACATCCCATTAAATATATATAGCAGCTGGTGTCAAGTTTTTTAAACATAAAAAAAATAAAACTTATTTATTGTATTCTTTACACTGAATTATTAAACCTTAGTGTCCTCAGATAAATCTTACTAAATGGCCACTCCTGATGTGTTGATGTTTGAGTTTAATGAAGATTAATTTGATATTAATTAATCTGTTACTGGTCCAGGTGGCATTATAAATTGAATTTGGTAGCTCTCTCAAATATATATTTTGGTTCTCTGGCTATTTTTTTTTTTATTGAGAATCTGTTACTTTAATGTCAATAAATGAGCCAATCCTTATCACGCCTGATTGCTTATGTTCAGGTGTTAGTCTACATATGTCTAATGCTATTCAGATTGTTTTCTTGACACCATTCCAATGTGAATGATTTATTCATTTCTTGTTAAAATTGGTCTACTCTTAATATCAATACATTTGCTTTTCAACAGGTCGAAAAGCAGCGGTCAGATTTGTCACGTGAGCTAGAGGACCTAGGCGACCGTCTTGAGGAACAGGGTGGTGCTACTGCCGCTCAGATTGAGCTGAACAAGAAGCGTGAAACTGAATTGGCTAAAATCAAACGTGAGCTAGAAGACACACATCTCCAACATGAAGCAACAGCCAGTCAACTCCGCAAGAGACACCAAGACAGTGTGTCCGAACTCAGTGAACAAATGGATGCCCTCCAGAGAGTCAAGAGCAAGTAAGTATTATCCCCCTGCCCTGTCATGTACAAATAGATGTGTACTGGCCTGTATTCGTTAGTACAGATTCTTGGATGGTCATTCAATGATGCTATTTTTTTTTCTTTTCAAGGATTGATAAGGAAAAGAACCTTTTGAAATCTGAAGTCGATGACTTATCTGTGAACATTGAAATGCTGCAGAAAGCCAAGGTACGGAGTTACAACATTTCGTTGAATTTTGTTTTGACTGTCGTGTTTCATGTATTTATTTTGTAAAATTAATATTGCGATTTCATTGCTTTTATTTTAGGGTCAAGCTGAAAAAGTCAACCATCAACTCAACGGACAGTTGTCTGACGCCAACATGAGAATCGACGAACACGTGCGTGTCATCAATGAATTGAATGGCCAGAAAGGCCGTCTCGGACAGGAAAATAATGACCTAACCCGCCAACTCGAAGAAAGTGAAAGCCTCGTCAGTCAACTGAGCAAACAGAAAACACTGTTGAATGCCCAGTTGGAAGAGGCCAAGCGCAGTTTAGAAGATGAATCGAGAGCCAAATCTAGTCTTCATTCTCAGCTTCATCAAGCTCAAAATGATATCGATAATCTTCGTGAACAGTTGGAAGAGGAAGCCGAGGGCAAGAGTGAATTGCAGCGTCATATGGCTAAAATGAATAGTGAATTGCAAGCCATGAGAGCCAAATTCGATGGTGAAGCAGTTCAACGTGCTGAGGAACTTGAGGAGTCTAAGTATGGGACAGTTTTGTATTTACCTTTCAAAAAAAACTCGAACTAGTCTATTATACTGACAATTTGCTTTTGATTAATGGTATCGTATTCAGGGATTTTGTTTTTCATGCAACTTCTTTTTGTTTTTAATTGCAGGAAAAAGCTACAGCTCCGTCTTCAAGAGGTCGAGGAAGCTCTTGAAAACGCCCTGTCCAAATGCAGCAGTATGGAGAAGAACAAACATCGTCTACAAGGTGAAATTGAAGACATGAGCATTGAAGTTGAACGGGTAAGCTACGGGGAAAAGTTTAATTTAAATTTTCATCGCACAGCAAATGTTATCAATATATTAAACAATTTTTTTTTTGCGGTTCTATTTAGGCAAACAATGCTGCTATGGCCATGGAAAAGAAACAACGTACCTTTGACAAACAGATTTCTGAGTGGAAGATTAAATGCGATGAGCTGAGTGTTGAATTGGATAGTGCACAAAAAGAAGCACGCTCATATTCCACTGAAGTGTACAGACTGAAGGGAACTTATGAAGAAACCCTTGAGAGTATCGAGATTTTGAGGAGAGAGAACAAGAACTTGCAAGGTGGGGGTTGGCGAACCGTTTTTCAACACTCCCAATCTCATTAATAGTTGTTAATTTTTTTCTGATATGAGAATTTATTTTAATCACCCAATAATTTCTTTGTATATCTTCAGAGGAGATTGGAGACTTAACTGACCAGCTTGGTGAAGGTGGCAAGAACGTCCATGAACTCGAGAAAGCCCGTAGGAAGTTGGAAATGGAGAAAGAAGAACTCACAGCTGCCTTGGAGGAAGCTGAGGGCCAACTAGAACAAGAAGAGAGCAAAGTTCTTCGCATCCAACTTGAACTCACCCAAGTCCGCCAAGAAATTGAACGCCGTGTTGCTGATAAGGAAGAAGAATTTGAGGCCACTCGGTGGGCTTTCTACTTAGTCTTAAGTTCTTGAAAATCTCCATACCCACGCTAATATGAGTAAAACAGTCCTGGCAGGGCTCTGAGGCTGAGACATCTTTCTTCCTGAATCAACTTTCTTTCATTCTTTACTTGCACATTCAAAACTTCTTTATAAGCATTGATAAGATTTGAGACATCTGCCATCACTGTCTTTACTTCACCATCCTTCTCATATTTATTTTTTGTTATTTATTTTCCTATTCAGTTTATACTTTGCATGCTTGTTTTCTTCTGTGTGTGTTCTCATTTCTTAAATAGTAGTATTTCTAGTTAATCATTAACTGCACATTTCTTTCTTTCTACTTGGTTTCATCTTTTCTGTGATGCATGCAGACACAGAAGTCCAAAGACTGGCATGACTCTTTTCGATCTGTTAGCGAGTTTGAGAGTTTAAGAATTTATCCTGAGTAGAAAGAATCATCTAGCGACTCTCATTCTGTTGTGTTCCCTATTCTCCTGATGTTACCATCTGTACTAGACAGACTCTAATACAGATTATTGCAATGTATTTCCATAGTTAGAATGTCAAGTAGATTAATATATATTTATTATCCATTATAGAATATTCAAACTTCCGATGTTCCATATTGATAATGCATGCTGATAGAATTTTTATTATAGACTATGCATGGCATGTTTGGAAAAATTTCTAATAATGATGGATTATCTAACCATTCATGCTCTGTGTATTTGTCAAAAATAGCAAGAACCACCAACGTGCCATGGAATCTATGCAGGCTAGTCTCGAAGCTGAGACCAAGTCTAAGAATGATCAGCTGCGCCTTAAGAAGAAACTTGAAACTGACATCAATGAGCTAGAGATTGCCTTGGACCATGCCAGTAAGAACCACGCTGAAGCTCAAAAGAATGTGAAGAAAATGCAAATACAGATCAAGGTATTTGCGTATTTTTATGTATTTTTCTATAAATGTTTTGATAATTTTGAACTAAATAAATTTAAATTCCCATGGACTGAAGGTTGATCAAAACTTTGGGAAAATATCAAAATATGACAAAAGTTGGTTGCAGGATTCTGTTGGCAGGCCAGTCTAGTTAGTTCTCGCCACAAAAAGTCTTTTCTAACTAGTACATAGTAGTTATAATAAGTGGTAGAATACGTCTTTCACTAACCCATGTTCTTTTTCCCTATGCCTAGTGGATGTGTTATCTGAGGTAGGATGTTAGTATCACTGCTTGTAACTAATTTTAATAATTACATATTTAGTCACTAGTTTGTCGTCAATTATCTGTAGAAATATTTTTTTTAGGTTTTCTTGATTCTCTTTACTTTGAGGAATGTCTTAAGTGTTCTTTGTTACTTCTTTTGCAGGAATTACTCATGCAGGTTGAGGATGAACAGCGTGTTCGCGATGAACAGCGAGATCAAATTCAAATTGCTGAAAGACGCAACGCTATGTTGCAGAACGAATGTGAAGACTGCAGAAATGCTTTGGAACAGGTAGAATTTTCTCTTCAATAAAATTTTCATGCCTTTTGGAAATTTTTCCTGTTGAATTTCTTTAAATTGTGTTCTTTTTCTGTCGTTATTCCTATCCAGGCTGACAGATTACGTCGTGCTGCTGAAGCTGAACTTGGCGATGCTTCTGACCGCGTTAATGAACTCACCGCTCAAAATAACTCCCTGAACTCAGTTAAAAGAAAGGTGGAAGCTGAAGTACAAGCCCTGCAAACTGAGTTGGATGAAGCTTTCTCTGAAGCTAGAAACCAGGAAGAAAAAGCAAAGAGAGCTATCACTGACGTGAGTATTCCTATAAGGAAGACGTCTTGTTTTCGCTGATTTTTGTTTTTCGTACAAAGCATGGTTTATGTTTAGAAGTGGGGGTTAAATGTTGCATAATTTTGTTTTTTACAGTGTAGCCGCCTGGCTGAAGAACTTCGCAATGAACAAGATCATGCCATGCACATTGACAAAATCCGCAAACAATTAGAATCTCAAGTCAAAGACTTGCAGATGAGATTGGAAGAAGCCGAAGTCATGGCTCTGAAGGGAGGCAAGAAAATGGTTGCCAAGATGGAAATGAGGGTGAGTAGCTATCACCCCTGTGTTAACAGTGAAATTGAAATAGTCTGCTAATTCAGTATTCGTACACAAATAGGAATGCATTTAACACTTTTGATTTTATTGGTCACAGCTCCATGAGGTAGAGAAACAATTAGATGAAGAACAACGTCGCCGTGCCGATGCTGAAAAGAATATGCGCAAGAACGAGCGTCGTGTTAGAGAAATCCAGTTCGCAATGGAAGAAGACCATAAGAATATTGAACAACAAAAAGAAACAATCGAAAAATTGATGATCAAGATCAAAGTACATAAACGCCAAATTGAAGAGGCTGTAAGTACCAATTATTGCCCTCTAAAGTTATATTTACAAAATTTTGACTATTTACAATACATTATGTTGCAAAAACTGACCATACTGTTATGTTGCAGGAGGAACAAGCCAACATCAATCTTGGAAAATACCGCAAAGTGCAGCATGAACTGGAGGAAGCAGAAGAACGTGCCGATATGGCCGAGTCGTCATTAAACAAGCTCCGTGCCAGGAACCGCAGTCAAGTATCAGGAAGTCGCACAAGCACTTCTGTGAGTGTTCATTATATCTGCACAGTATAGACTAATAACGGTAGCATAGCATAATCACAGACATGCTACATAGTTCATGAGTCTCATCAGTTACAAATTGCAAATTACAGTCCAAACGGGAGCACTTCTACTTGTGTGGATGTGAACAAAAATATATTGTTTAATTATCTAAAATAAAACCTAAAATAAGGGTGTCTATTGATTTGTTTCTGACTGATTTCTCATTCAGGCGCGATACATAATTTATTCATGAAGTATGTAGCATTGTTAAATGTATCACTGACAGTAAATGTATTCACTTTGCATGCTTACAGTTTCAGAACAGGTACAACAAGTACTCATAATGTAAGTATAATTAAGGAGTCTAATATCTGCATTAATTCTTAGTTGCCCATGATTTTTATCACCACCTTGAGGGGTCTCAATATTTCAGAACTATGCTGCTATAGTTCTTTAATCAGATAACTTTTTGTAATAACTTTCATTTGGCAAGTGATCAAAATATGTAAAAAAAAATGATGAAATCATTGGCAACTCAGAAAAAAAAAAGTCTTTTTTTTCTTATTTTCACTTGAATCTTACTATATCTGACTACATTTCTCTGTTTCTTCAAACTTTTTTTTCCCCACATGCTCTCCATATTTTCATCTACCCTTTTTAACTCTTGATTTGTTCCTGGATTTGTATATATCGTCTGCGCAGAATGTCAAATCTGCTCAATCATAGACATGAGGAAGGTCGGTCACGGGGGAGAAAATGACATCTAAGTAAGTTAAAATGCAAGCTATATGTAGAGCACGTTCTACCAAGTTTGTGATTGATGTTAAACTCCCCAAATTTCCCTCTGTTTATTTTTGTATATACACTTGCACTCTAGTAAGTATGTCTTCTGACCTGGGCTTGCTCTGTCTGTCTTTTCTTCTTTTCTTTCTGTCTCCCTTTCTGTCTGTGAAGTCATTCTCTACTGGTGGGTCTAGTGGAACCATCACTATCAAAAAGACAACCAGAACTATGACTGAAGAATCCGGATAAACTCCCCAGCATACTTTTTAGTTTATATGGTAAATAAAGTCGATAGTTGTCATGACAACCTAGGCATGATGTAGGTAGAAGTGTGCCACTCAGCATGAAATGTCACATTTCTCATCTTTTCCTTTTAATATCTCAGTGTACTCAATGTGTGAAGCATGTTTTGTGCAATCTGTGTTTTGTTGTTGTCATCTTACTAAGGCAATCTTTCTGCCGTATCTGCATACATTAGAAATTAATACCAGCTTTTGAAAATAATCAAGCTTCAATTCTGCCACTATGAGGTTTAAGATTATCCATTTTCGCTCAAAATTTTTCCTGCACTGGCTTTTCATATGAAAGCAAGCCTAACTAAATTATAATTCTATACAATGCTAATTGCTATACAAAATGCTATTAAATTTAAAATGAAGTTTAAGATTTTCATTGCAAAATCTGATGAGGGAGTTGTGATCAACTTGTTAAATACTGAAATAAAAAATAACAGACTTTGAAAATCCAAAGGATTCAAGATCGCAAAATACTTGACATTATCAATTTTGGTTTTGTAGGAATTCTTCAGCTAACCAAAATTGGTAAATATCAACTTTGAAGAATGATATTTAAAACTTTGAATGCTAATTGGTATTTGACCAGTCACTAAACCATTTTCATTGGTATTGCTGTGACACCAATGTGATTTACAGTTACTAAACCCTTGTATCCATGGCGACCAATTTACCATGACTAAGCATACCATTGCAGTTGATTCACTTGCTGCATGTACATAAATAGATACTACCAACAACAAAAATAATAACTTGCTATCAAAATATATAATTCATCTAATGCATATAATTATTTTATTGACAGGGCGGCGGCTATGCAGGCTATTCACCCATGAGAAATTATTCATCGCGCAATAGCGACCGCAGTAGTACAGCGTCAGCCAATGGGGGAGAAGAAGAGGAATAAACTACCAACCAAGACTCAAAAACTACAAGAAAAGAAACTATGATGCAATGTTCAAAATATCAGTTGCCTAGGGAACCTTACAATAGCGCCAATAACCTGTCATTGAATTGGGGGGATTTTTTTAATAATGATAATATTAATAATACAATGACTTAAAAGGAGAAGGGTTATTATTACAAGAATTTGAAAGGTCAGTAGGGGCTAAAAGAACTTTTTTTTGTTATGCCATGGGTTAAGTTTAAATCTGCCACAATATAGATTATTATTTCCCCCCTAAACCATTTTTCTACTGGAAGGGGTTTTAGTGCTGATAATGAGTGTATGCTGGTTGCCTGGCATCGTAATCATTTAATTTTGTTCATGTCTACAAATGATTGATATAGGCGGAGGCAGGCCAGTTAGGTTACCCGCGATCTGGCTACCCATTTTTGTTTTAGTTTTCTAACTTATGTAAAAATAACCCAAAAATTAAAAGAAAGACAAAAAAAATGAAAATTTAAGTTCAGATTAAACTTAACTCGGCCGTAATTGCATTTGTATTTTTGCTACTTGTTTTGTAGAGTAAACGACGAAAGAAGAAAAAACCCAGACTCCAGGTTATTTATTATTATACTGCATTGTAGACCCGTAATAACTTTCCCCCATTTGGCTTGCTTTAGAAGCTTTTACAATTCTATGCCTATTTCATCTCTCTCTATCTTTCTTTTTTAGTCTAAAACTTTTTTTATTTTTAACTAAAGTGTGATATATAGTTAAAGAATTTTTTTAGAAAATCTTTTAAAGTGTAGATGTTTTATTTTCTGTGGGAAGACATCGCCAAAACCACCAACCAGCCAGTCAGTAACTAATGTATTTTTTTTTACCAAGTGCTAATAAACTGTCAGTTGAGAAAAAGAAAATCAAAACTATGTATATGTGTTTTCCTGAATGTATGGCTGCACAAAGTGGGTTAAACAGCAGACAGATCTTTATTGACATTCTACTTTTAAAAATTGGTTGATCCCTATTTAAGAAACTATTTCTATAATAAAGTTTCATCAAAATTACAAGGTGCTTTCTGAAATACCCACGTTGTGAAGCATAGAGTAGTTTTGTATGTTTGTTTTGTCTGCCCTCTTTTCCCGTACTCGACCCTCCCCACTCCAATACCGGATGTTTTCATCTTTCTCGTTTGCCTAACATGACTGCGGTTCATTGATTCGACAGCCGCATACTTCACACGGTTACACTGTATTACAAGCGAGATAAGATTGGCTTGTTTCCATTTATGACTAGCTGCAAATTGAATTTTCATGATCGAGAAAAATAATTTCATGAAACTAGAGGTGCCAATACATTGTTAGTAATTGAAGAAATAGTTGGAAATAGAACTTGAGTACTTAACTTGATTGCAACAGCTTCAGAACTGTCTGGCAAAGTTAAAATTGTGATGTGCGACTGCCCGGTACACACGCACACACTGGGACATTGGAATGTAGAATTGTTGTAACCAGCACTAGCTACAAATTGATTTTTCATGATCAAGAAAAATAATTTCATGAAAAAGATGTGCCAATACATTGTTACCGGTAGTAATTGAAGAAATAGTTGCAAATACAACTCAAGTACTTAACTTGATTGCAACCACTTCAGAACTGTCTGGCAAAGTTAAAATTGTGACGTGTGACCACCCGGTACACGCACACACTGGGACATTGGAATGTAGAATTGTTGTAACCAGTTACCTTAAGGATTGATATACCAACCCCAGCCCCCCAAACTTTACCACCACTGTATCCTTATTTATACAGTAACAAACCTTGGTAGAGCTTCCAGAATCTGGTTTTAACTCGCTCTGAATAAGACCCCTTGACATTATACCCTAAGTGAGACATAAATCTGGATGATGTAAAGTTTTGGTATCGTCCATTTGCTTATGAAAGATGACTTTTGTTTGTCTGAATAAATTGAAGCAACCAAAAAATACCAAGACGTCATTAGTTTGAGGAAAATGTCATGCCTTCAGTTATATTTATATACAATACAATTTTATTTCACCAGATAAAATGCATTACACAAAGTACAAAAACGAAAATAGAGATGTACATAACTATCTGGCGAGGACAAGAGAGGTAGTTCTAGTAGAACTAATCTAGTCTCTAGCCCTTGCATATTTACTGATAGCAGAAAAAAAAAACTGATAATGATGTGAATTGATACCGGAAATTCGAAACCTCCTAGACTTGTGCACATACTGTAATAGTTCTATTAGAAGCACATCTCCAATAGAAGCACATATGTACCATTAATTGATTACTGGATCATTCAAATATTACTTATTTTTGGCCATAGACATTGCTGTCATTTACAAAAGCACATGTGCTACTAATAGAGAAAATATGGTATAAAATAAAAGTTATCCTTTTAGCATATTTCCATGCACAGTTTTGGTGACAGATAAAAATAAACTCCACTACTCCATTTTAATGTTGCATCTCCACTTTCTATTATCTGAATACACAGAACACCACCCAATGATTATTGTGATTACCATGGAAATGGTTATATCACTTGTTTTTTTTCCATAAATCCCGAAATATTTGGTGTACTGCAAGCCTGCACGATCATGTTGTACAATCTCCAACATGAATTTCATTGTTGTAATCATTCAAGACACTTTTCTTTATTTTTGGCGCTGTGCTTTTGGCCATTCTTCTGAATTCGATTTCAGAATTGTTTTGGATAAATTGTCTTGTGAACTGCATAAAGTACAACGCCATTATGATGCTTATAGGGTCATTGAGAGGTTTTCTTCACACAAAGTGAGAATTCCATTCTATATAGGGCAGGACTGAGGTCAATACATACAAATATCCATCATTGTGTTGCGTATTGCTTTCTAGTCTGCAATGTGCATTATTTTGCGGTCAAAATGATTTGAATTGAAGGTTGATGCTCTTTAAGGGGCGGTGGCCGTCGCGCATCGCGTGTTCGAATTTCTTGTAAACAAATAAACAATGTATTTTACACGCGTTGTATACGTCGCTATGAGTCCCATATCGAACAGGGCGCGGCGGACGACCACACATTTAGACATATCTATATGCCATCCTCGTGAAATTGACTCATTTTCTGAATTAGTAGCGCCTTTAATTAAGGTGTCAACAATCGCAGAAACGTACACTGTGGAAATGCACTGGCGTGTAATTTATCCCAAGGTAAAGTGACGTGAAGAACCCCGGGAAGAACGTCTACATCGTTTACCACAAACACAATACACACTACAGTACTTCATTTGTCTTCAATGGTAGGAAACTTGATAGGCAGGTCCCAAAGTTCAAATTCTAACCGGGGTGAGTGTCCACGTCCACGTCCCTCAATGGAAAGTCCAAGGACGTACACCGGCCGAGATTTACTTCCACAATTTTAGGATCACAATAGGAGAACAAGGCCACTTCGCCACCGGACGTTCACGGATGCGACTTTATATCCCATTAAATTGTTATTTTGATGGTTGGTGCGGACACTGGACTGCAATATCTGGCAAAGGAATATGTATATGTACGGGTCCGCTAAATGGTCTATCTGTTTCTGGCAGCTGAGAAAACTGATTCACAACACTCACGAAAAAAGAAAATGTCTGTAAATTGATACAATTTGCAAAATTATCTATTTGGGAGAGGGGTATTTTCTGTAAGTATCGGCGGAGCATCCCTCTAACTTTTCCAGGAGATTGAATGGTAAATATAGGTACATTTTTCATTTATTTTTCATTTATGCCAAAGGTTGATAGTGAGAAAATAAATATTCCCGGAAACAATCTGGCCAATAAAAGGCGTACAGGAGTAAAAACCAGTAAATATTATTGTGGTGAATGTCCGTAGTCACTACCCCCTCTCATTCCGTATGTACCACAGTCAGCTAGCGCACACGTGATAATAAAATAAATACATATTTACTATATGGGGGCCGCCATTGTGAATGCAGCATAAAACTAAATTCAGTTTTATGCTGCATTCAAGATGGCGGCCCCCAAAGACGAGTTAAATCTAACTACAAGTATTTCCGATACATTCTATTCATTCCAATAAATCGTAAAATATGCGTATTCATGGGGATCTTACGACAATACTTTAGAATCAGAAAGTGATAGGGGTGTAGCATGCAAAATTGTCAGTGATCCACAGTCCGATACGATTGAACCATATGACTGAAGGCAAATGACCTGACGAGTGTACAATGTTTGCCAGGCATTAGTATAGTAGTAGTAGTATAAATAGGCAGCTTTGTGATCTTTTCAAACGACGTTCAGTGTAAAGTTGTTCAGCATGAAAGAACCAGCGAAGGATTGGCAGTCGTTTACATTGGCGGAGTTTTCGAAATGAAATTACCCATGAGTACTTGATGCAATACCTGGGATTGATAGCCTACCTTTTATATCATATAGACCGTGTAAAAGATATACAGTCGTATAAATCTAACACCATGATAATAAAATCTCCGGAAACGGTTTACAATTTAATGATGGACGTAGCTACCAATTATAACACAAGAACTTCCGGTAAGTTGTTAAGTTATTCCATATTATTACTGGTTATTGAAAGTCCAAAGGATACTAGTTGGTGAGAGGGAACTTGTTTTTAATTTGCCCCTAATGTTAATTGAGAGAAAAGCTTGTGAGGGACAACTGTCAGTATCGCTTGTTGTCTTAGTCACCGTCGTCCCCGTTGTAAACTATGTTTCTTGTGTTAACAATAACTCAATAAATCCTTACAATTAATTGTCTTCAATTAATCGGTGTGTAATCTTGCCCAAGTTCAATTGTAATATGATTCGTTTATTTTTAAAGATGTTTGCGAATTTCAAAGTTACAAAATGGAACTTAAAATTATAGTTACAATAAAACAAACAATTTGTATCTGTTCATTTTCAAACTTACTAATCGCTATGATAAATTATAAGTCAAGAGCAATTTTGGTGTCGGGCATATCTGGTTTTACGGATTTCCGTGAAAATTCGGTTACGATCAAATATTTGTTAGATAGAAGGGAAAAAATGAAGACATTTGTACTGCCGGTAACCATATCTCAGTAATATATCCCACAAGATATGCTACTTACATAATGCAGTAAGCGGATATGTAGATTTCATTGTGTAGTATAAATCATTTGTCCCACCAAAAAAGCTGAAAAGTATTTTTTTCCGCCAAAAATGTTGGTTTCTAGGTTTCTCGCCAAAATCTTTCGTAAATACTTCTGTACTATTTCGAAACTTTTATACAATTCGTGTTATATTATTCTCAGAAGAATCTTGAGATTAGTACCTGTAGTTATTAACGCAGTATAGTTAGTATCCATCCTGATTTCTTATTCGTATTATATTTCTGTTCACAGTGGGCAAGGTTGTATTAGTTACGCTATGTTTGAATTATGGACTTCAGTTGAGTGTTTTTCGACTAACCTTCCATTCAAAATAGCCGTCGCAGTAAGCTAGTAATAACACAATCGTTATTTCCATGGAAACAAGTTCGTGTACCCCGCTATTTATTTGCTCTTTTACATTTATTTAATGGAACAGTTCGCTCTGCAAAATTAAATTTGAAGTGCTGTTTGCGCGTGTTTACTAGTTTAGTAGCTCCCCTGAATACGCCTTTTTCGCCATATACAACCTGCTGACTGTCCTGAGGTCGTATCGCTGTAAACTCGTTTTTAACACATATAACATCTATTCTCCACTGTTATTTTTATCGTGAGTTTGGTTCTTCATATACGTTATCTATATGTATGCGATCTCGCATTTTATAATTGTCGCCGCGATCATAGTGTTACGATGAAACCTAGAGAATATAGAAAAAGAGGAAAACTATCTGGCTAGCAAAACCTCTAAAATAAGTAAATCTCATTGTGGTCTATGGCCGGAGCCACTACACACCCCACCCAGTATTCCCTTTCTATCAAACTTGAAAACTAAATCGATTTTTAATCACAAAAACGAGCAACACATTGATTTTGGTTTCAGTTTGTATAGGTCTGTTCTTCAAGTGATTTGAACACGTTCCCTTTTTACTTTATCTTTGTCGGCGTGTTGTTGTCAATGACGAAGGTGTGTTGTACGCTGTAGTGGATTTATGTGCCTTTCACGGCGCCTTCAATTGCTAAACTCGCTTCAGACATGGGCAATCGTGTTTGTGAGTCCATGCACCAGAGAAGTCCCCGTCTACAGAATGGTTGGGTGTAATCGGCCGACTGGAAGTGTAAAAATGAGCGCTACGTATCGACACTGTTTATGAAATTTAAAAGTTAGTGTAAAATTGACCGAAAATCCCACTAATTGTAAAATAAAATCGCAAATATGAAAGAATTATTTGATGTGAAAGGAACTTTTTTTGCTGACTGACAATAACGTGGATACAACATTATAGAAGAATTCGCGTGTGTAGGCGTGGGGTATAACCTGACATGTAGGCGTGTCAATTATAAATATTATAAGGCAGCTGTGTTTATGAGTGTCACTTCCTAAATTGAAGCACTCATACATGTATTGCCAAATGAATTAGTGATTGTTTATCTTTTGTTTTTAGTATGTCTACAGCGTTTTCAATATCAGAATTGTCAATTGTTGTATTAACCTTTGTGGTATGAAGGAACTTGTTTCTTAAATCAGCATAGAGAGAACATTTTAATAGAAAATGGCTTTCATCTTCTATTTGTTTTTCCTGACAGTAGTGGCATTTTCTCTCTGCTACTGTTTGGTTGATGTATCTTCCTGCCTCAATCTGCAATGTGTGCGCACTGATCCCGGGTAGCTTAGTTATAGCAGATCTATGCGATGTTTTTTTTTACATCTTCCAGGTATTTTTCAAAATAAAAATTATGTTTTATCATTATATATGTTCTTAGCTTATTTTTGCGATTTTTACCTTTGTAATCGTTATATAACGTCTCTTTAAAATGATTTTAGAACATAGATTTTAGATTGCTCTCAAGGGGTGTATTAATTGTCTGTTTTTATCTGCTATCATAGTATCCAACATATGGTCCATACTTGTAATATTAAATACACCCAATTTTTTAACCCTTTTGAGTCCATATCTTTACATAGTCTGAAGGCCTCATAGATTAAAGTGTTGCATGGTTTCTAAGAAATATTTCATTGTCTGTGCAATGCTTGAGAAGGCTAGAGGGTACCTTCCTGATTCCAAAAGGCAAGCTATATTTGATGCTTTGCAGTTAACTTTTAACAGAAATTTGCAAAATTTATTGTGTAATTTTCCCATTGGCAAATTGAAGTTGAACAAAATTTGCATATTGATATTTTCATTTGACCATATTTCACAGCAGTACAGCAACACTGGTTTAATTACAGAGTAAAATGTTTTGAGATATATTTTAATTGGGATGTTTGTTTCAGAAAATAATTGTTGTTTTAACTTGAAACGTGCTTTCATAGCTCTGTTTGTGAGATTTTCCTGTGCTTTGTACAATTTACCCGAAGCACTCAGTTTGATGCCTAGGTATGAATATATTGGGTCTATTGCTAATTATTGTTTGTCAATGCAAAATTTGTGTTTTTTAATGTGTTTACCCATTTTATTAAATATCATGATTTTTGATTTGTAGTATTGATTTCTAATTTCCATTTTTTGCACTAGATTCCTAGTGAGTTTACAGCGTTTTGCAGCCCGGATTCAGAAACGGAGAACAAAAGCAGGTCATCTGCATATAACATACAGGATAGCTAGCTGACTGTTAGAGAAGGGGGAGGGGGCCATTATTGGACTGCTCTATTTCATTTTTAATATCATTTACATAAATGTTGAACAGAAGAGGGCTTTAATAGTCCATCGCTCTGTCTGATGCCTCTTTTTACTGGGAATGCACTGGTGAGACCACTTTTGGTTTTGACACAACTCAGAGATTCTGAATACATTGACCTGATGATAGTACAGAATTTTCCTGTGATACCGTTTTGTGCAAGTTTGTGAAACAAGCCTTGATGCCAAACTGAATCAAAGGTTTTTTTCAAAGTCAATGAAACATGCAAAGACTTTTTTCCCTTTTTCCAGGTATTTTGCAAGAATGCTAGTAACACCATTCCCCGCGATTCCAACACATGGATAAATTGTAGGCGGAGGAAACCTTTCAATAATACAGTTGCACCACGGTGGTGTGTAATATACTGTATGGAATGCCATTTTAAGCCGCATACGATGGAAAAATTAAATGCTCTCTCCGTCAAGAAGCAGACTGTCGGAAATTTATGCGATTTATAACGCCCTGAATCATAAAATGATAATAACTGAAATTGTTGTTCAGTGCCTTGGCTGGTTCCCGTCTCATGTGTCATGGCGCACCAAGCCAAATAAGGGGATGCCTGGAACCAGTGAATTCAGTCCCATGCAGACGTCATGTCAAGCATGCGGTCGCCGTGTCCTACTAAGTTTCAGACATGTGCCGTTGAGGGCAGCATACATAAACTAGACTGGAAACTGTGTTTACTTATTTTACTCTCTCTACTTCGTCTGTTAAAGGTCGAGCACTATCAACACGAGAAAGTCGTGAAATTTTATTTTACAAGCGCCGGAAATCCCCACACGTGACGTCAGGGATGGGCCCAGAATTTTATTTTACCAGTTCGTTTCTTGAACCATAAACGAACGAAATAACTATGACCAAGTCAAGTGCCAGTACTGTTATATAAATTGTCCCGGGACTTTTTATACCACACAAGTAATATGTACCGAGACATCGTCAGCAGTGTGCTTCCCAGAATTCAGTTCACAGGGAGCAACAATAAGTCCGATTGCAGTTTACGTGATTTTAACCAAAAGTCCGGCTTTATAAACACACATTTCGAGCGAGTGTTTCGAACTTAGACTTGTGCTCGGCGCTGAGCGTAGGTTAGGGAATCACCAGTTAATTTGACCGAGGGGGTGCCGGTGAATTTCACATGTTATTGTTAAATAATCACAAGTCCCCCCCTAGGTGTATATTAAAAATTAGGCTGTCCCCCCTTAGAAAACAACAAAATACGGTAACACCCCCCCCATGATTTTTTTTAAACAATAAAGATTTACATTAATGAATCGTTGCATGCTTCCAGGTTCCAGCTCTACTCCCTGACCTCATCACTACAGTTTAAGGAACTATCTGAACTATTAAGTTATCAGTCTCTATTTCCTCTGCACTGTCAACGAGATCATCACCATCAGAGTCCTCTGAGTCAGTTTCGTCAGTGTTGTACATTCTGGTGTTTACAGTTTGTAAATGTTCAGTGATTTTATGTGTTTTTGCTTGATCTTTATATGATTTTCTGATTACATCACTGGTAATTGCTTTCATTTTGTCTTGTTTGTTCCCTTTTTTTGGTAGCTTATTATGGTCCAGGTACTTATCCAACTCAGCTGCTGTCAATGTTTTTAGTGTCCCATTCAACACCAAAGAAATCCAGTCATAATCACTATGACTTTTTTCCTGCTTCTTTTGTTGTTGTTTCTTTCTACCTTTTTCCCTAATGGTTTTCATTTGCTTTAGTGTGGTAAGGTGTTGTAAATAGTCTATGACATATTGCTCTTCCACTGCATACTTAGAGGAAAATTCTTTGATGCTCTCAGTATTCTCCAAAGATGAAAGCCCATTTTTGAAATTCTGCGTGATCTTGAAACGCGGCTGCCAATCATCTGGCTGTCTTCTTTCACTATTACTATTCACACATGGGGTCTCATGCACGCTTAAGAAGTGGTACGGCCTCTCACTGTTTGTCACTGGTTGGGGAAAGTTACTCTGACTTATTTACCAGTTACGGAAGACGCCTAAAACAGTGGGCTATTGAACAGACGGCTTACAATGACAGCATGGTGAGTGAACTGCAGTCAATCTACTGAGTTCATAGCAGATCTTGATAAAACACTGACTTGGTTAAGAAAAGAAAACAGGAGAAAAGTGAAGAAGCGAAAACGAGTTCGTTTTGCAAGAGGAGTTACAGCTTTGTTAGAAAGGATAACATCCACTGAGGTTGTACAAAGATGTTTCCCCGATGGTATACATGGTTCAGTAGATTTTGAAATCTCAGATCAAACTGAAGCCAATTTGAAGTTGTCAAAGATGGATGCAGTATATTTGCAATACCTCATTCATCGCAATGTCTTCTGTGCTGCAGCTAAGCAGCAGATGATGAAGTATGAAGAACTGAAGTTAAAATATGAGTGCCTGTCTGATAGTTCCAGTGAAGAGAGTTATGAGGATGGTGAAAGTGGTTCTAATGATCCTGGTGATAGTGCCGATACTGACATTCTTTGCGATGAGGATAGAGATTGATAGGAATGGAGAGGATCAAAAATAGATGCCTAGGTTCAATATCTACAGTTCCTCAGAAAGTTGTGTTTTATTAAAAAATATGAAAACTTTTTTATATATATTTTATTTATTTACATACAAAATATTACACTATATAAATATATTTTATCTTTATATTTTGTGTTATATTAGTGTGTTTGCTTTTCACAAACTTGTTTAAAAGGTTTGTTTTTCTTCATACAGTGGAAAGTGCAGTAAGTTTTTTTATGCTATTTACAGAGGTTTATACTGTTGTTTACAAATGAAGTTTCATGTTTTATACTAATTTGATTAAGTTATTGTTGTGCAATAAAACAAACAAACAATAACTTTTTCTCATTGCAGTATGTTCATCACAGCAGTCGTCGTCTATACAATATATGTGAATAAACCCAGAAAATTATAACCCCCCCTCCTTTACTCTTGGAAAAATTGTTAGCTCCCCCTTTTCATATACAGAAAATGGAAAGGCCCCCCCCCTTAGAATTGCCCGGCACCCCCAGGCCAGATTAACTGGTGATTCCCTTAGTACAAACAATTATACATAAATGCAAAAGATGTATTGTATGTTTTGTCATTTGTTAATAAATTGATTCAAAACAACCACGTGACAATCGAAATGACAATTCTAATGTATATTTCCTGGAATCATAATCATAATCATAATCATATTACAATCCGTAATAGCTTAGTTGTTAGTGGTTATTTCTGCCACAATTATGTTGTGGGTTCGAATTCCACCCTTGTACACTTTTGGTCAATGTATTAATCAGGGTGCAAGGTCTGATTTACAATGCCGGTTTGCAAGTTATCTGTAGCTAATATAATGCCGGTTTACTTTCTGCCTATGAATACAAGTGTGACGTGTTGTTATTGGTGGATCGTGTTTTGAATTGTCAGGTGTTCCATCAGGTGACCCACAGGGAAAACTGCTGGACACCCAGCTTTTCATCCTATACACAATGACGTCACCGATGAGTTAGAATCGAATTCACTCCTGTTTGCGGATATTATGAGGATCTACCGCAATATTGCCACTTGCTGTATCCTACGAGTGATTTAAATAAATACCGCCAGTGACTCATTCGATACCTACAAATCACCTAAAAAATACCTAATTAAAGCTTGGAAACGTCTCAGTTTGTACTCGTTGAGCTGCGCATCAGGCAAAGTCGCCATCTTTGTTTATATGAGACCCATATATTTCGCGCATGCCTGGCGCGACGACTACTGCTCTTTAAACTGAACTTATCGATATGTAACCAGTCAATTTAATTTGAAAGTTAAGAAGTCATTGTTATATAGTGAACTGGATAATGATATTAGAAAAGGTTTCCGAACACAATGATCTCGGTGTATCGTGCTTGACAGTAAACTGAATTTTCGTAGTCATGGTAATACAATAATCAGTTCCTCAAATCGACCGTACGATTTGGTTTATGAAACCGAACTGTCACAATATATACACAAAAGCAAAAACAAACAAAAACATAGATACATTGAATTTGCTATACATTAGCTATGTTCGTAGCAAGTTGAAATATGGTAGTACAATTTGGAGCAGTGTAGGTCTAACACATAGTATGAGAATTGATATGGTCAAGCACAATTTCTGTACTTTTTTTGTAGACAGACTGGACTGGACACTAAAGTACCATGCCACGTTATCTGTACAACTGTAAGTCTATCCATACGTCTGTTACGTATTTAGTTAGCTAATGCAATACTGCCCTCAGTCGTTGAAATGTTCGTCAATCCACCACCCCCATCAATACTTGCAGCTCGAAGAAAATACTTTGATATGGTCTTTAAAAGTGTATCATGGTCGACTGTTGTAAAGATTTGTCTCTTTTATTTCGAAAATGTGCCACAACATTTTAGCCACATAGCTGTTTTTTATATTTCACCAGCTCGTGTTAAGACCACTAAGAATGGAGTTTTACATAGAATAGCCAATTTTTATAATTCAAATTTGGATTGTGATTCCTGTACCATGAGTCTATAGTTTTCTCGAATCTGTTATTTTATAAATATGTTGCTATTATTGTTGTTTTTGTGATACAACATTTATGTTTAAGGTAACCAACAAACCACTGTTATTGGCCAGTACTGACTGTTGTTGGTGAAATAAACTTGGAACTCGATTATACTAGTACGACATTGCCAAACATAGTACTAGTAGTCTGACTTGTAGTACGTTACTATACCTTTTCAAAAATATTTGCGCCCTCTATAGACGAATTACTTCTGAGATATAGAAATATCGTAGAGGGCGCCATGTTTATTGAGTTGTTGTGAACACGGGATTCATGTTTCTTTTCTATTCTAGTGTAAGTGTCTTTCAGAATGTCCGTAGGTGTATATATAGTTTGTTTGTTGACTCATTTTTTTTTCGATTTAACCATATTTTTTAATTCATAAGTTCTTTGTTTATTCTTTCCTGTTTCCATTAGTTAGCTTATTATATTCAACTGTTTGTTTAGATTTTCAATTTTGTTGATTTTGGAGTACTGAATTTCAGTACTGAGCTAGTATTGCATACAGTGTGTATGATTTTAAAGTTTAAGTGGGTGTCTACCAGGCTTTCCAAGCACAGAAAATGTGCCATATATAACAGCCATAAACATGTATTATTAAGCGTAATTAAATAACTTGCTTCTATTTGTTGCTTATTTCACCGAAATGCTGTATATTAATCTAAACTTTATAAGTGTATCGTTTCCTTGACAAACCAACGATTCAAAATATGAATGCAACACCAAATTTGACTAAAATTAAACACAGTGGAATTGCAACTTGTTACAATATTATAATCACCAATTCGCTAGAAAGCATTCTCAAAACATCGACTAACTGAGTATGTACGATTCCGGGGTTCCCGAAATCGACACCAACGGCAAACTCAGCAACTTCGCTGGTTCCTGGGGTCACTTGCGCGAAAGAAGATTCTCTCTGACGGAGCCACTTCACGATACCACACAGGTTAGAACCAATCACAAACAGGGACTAACAATAATTTTTCAGATTCATACTCTAGCTTTCCCTTACCCTAAACGCAAGTGTTTAGTGTTCGTGGGCGGTTTTGACTTTCCCGTTTGAGGCAAAAACCACGGACAGAAACCAGTCCAAGTTAGATAATCTTAATCAACTGTGTATCAATGTTAAAGGGCGGTAGTCGTCGCGCCACGCATGCGCGAGATATATGGGTCTAATATAAACAAAGATGGCGACTTTGTCTGTTGCGCAGATCAACGAGTACAAACTGAGACATTACCAAGCTTTAATTGGGTATTTTCAGGTGATTGGAAGGTATCGAATGAGTCACTGGTGGTAATTAGTGTAAGTCGCGCCCAGGTCAAACCTCATACTTGTGATTTCAATTAAAAGAGCGCATTGGATTGTGGGAAAATCAATGTTTATCAACACAAATGTCGCGCATGCGCAGCGCGACGACTAGGCCGGTACTTGGAGAAAGCAGTATTTGAAACTATTTACCTACAAACAAACAAAAAGAAAATTTTATTTAAGGCCTGGACTAACAATTTAGTGTAAACCGGCCGTCGCGATGCGTCGTGTTCGACATGAACTCACGGCTGTTGTGTTATAGATACATATAACAAATAAACTTAAAGCGGGAGTGTCGTCACCTGCGCACGCGCGGGAATTGAGTCCCAAGCGACGATAACAACATACGCTAAAAACGCAAAGGCTCATGGGTAGACGCTTGTTTGTAAACAATGACACGCTATGGCCATCTGACGCATGCGCAGGTGACTACTCCCCGCTTTAACCTTAAAAAGATATTACATTATATTTAAAAATATATATTCCCTGAATACTTAATTTCCACAGTTTCCAATATGCACCTACCATGGTTCACTGCATGGTGCTGTTAGATGGAGAAGGCATGAAATGGCAATATTTTATTGCTTTATCTTTAAGATGTTTTGGGGCATATTGTTACAGTGTTTTCAGAAAAGCTCTTTACAAAATTTACGGGTTATAAACATAATTGTTTATAAATTTGAAAACTGCCGTTGGCCAATCAGAACCTCCATGATCAGAACAATCGCCGTGACGTCATCACGGATGAAAGGACGACCCGATTTTAAAGAATGATTTTTTAGTCTACTTTTGCGAAAGCCAAGCTGAAAGCCTAAGTAGATCTCATTTTATTTCAGAAATAAATAACAAAAAACAAAAGCTCATTGATCAAGCTTTGAAGGTTAGGGAGGTACAAAAAACAAAACATTGAATGTTTTTTCTATAGACATAGAGATGCCTGTGGAATTACAGTAACAAATGTCATGAATTTCATCCTAAACATACTGCAATTACAGATGTTACAAGCTAATGACGGCCAAGTGAATTTCTAATATTTTCTGGAATCTAACATTTTGTTTTTTTGCCCGACTGGAAATGTGCAAATAACCGAAAAGCCCCCCCCCCCTGGCGATTCAATAAAATGAAACGTCCCAAATTGAAAATAGAATTTTGATTTTCGTCGTTCATTTCAAAATACTATTGTTGAAAACTAAATGTCGCCACCGCAGGTATAACTTCGAAAATCACAACTAAAATCTAAATTGTTATTACATACCGCAAATTCATAAATTGAAATTACGTCAAAAACCAAAATGTTAGATTCCAGAAAATATTAGAAATTCACTTGGCCGTCATTAGTCACGGACCTACAGGTTATATGTACGTGAAGCTCCACAGTATAAATTGTTACAACCATAGGTCATAAAAAGTGAGCGCGCCCTCAAGTTCATTTGGGGTCATTTCATTTCTCAATGCAGTTGACCCTCTAGGAAGGTAGCCATTTTATTTGCCGGTACACGATTTGCACGTATTACGAGCGAAACACGAGTAAGTAATGCTTTCGACATTCAGAATATCTGTAATATCATATTGGAGCTCACCTGGAACTTACAGGGAACATGTAACGTGTGCGAAAACCAAATGCTTGTTAAAATGTACTACGTGCATATTACTGAGTGTACAATGGTTTCGTTCGCTAGCTTCACGGACGACTCGTATGAAGAGGTTGTAAAATGAATTTATTGACTGTTTCAGTTGGGTGACTTAGAAAACACATTTCAAAGTCGTGTTTTAAAACATGGTAAAATAAATGTGTTTATGTTACTATTTTGACCTTGTGAGAAGTTGTCTTTATGTACTACTTCTAACTCTGTTGTTGACTTTGATGAATTCTTTCGTTTTTCAGATTGACCCTTTGTCCCATTGGCTTTGTGATTTTGCAAACAAAACACGAGACTAGTGACATATACTAGTAAAACAGTTGCATTCACGTTTACATTAGAGATTTCAACACCCTTGAATTTAAGAGAAATTGGTGAAGTTTGGCGCAAGCTGTTGCTGCCCAAGACGATTAATAATAATATTCTGTGAATAGGAATCCCAGGTGTGAAACTTGCGTTTTGTTATCCATGTTTTCTGGCAACTATTGTTCAATTCCATTAAAATCTCAAAAAATTGAATTGATGGAGTGATAACTAGCTTTTCTGTGTCTTGGGCGATTAAGAAAGTAGGAAAGCAAGGTCCTAAAAAAGAGTGGGTCCTAAGTTGGTCTTGAAGAGCGTAAATGCAACTGCAATAATCTCTCTTTGAACAGAGAAGTTAGAGATCTCTATTGATAACTGTTGAATTAATTTTACTTTGTTTGTGTAGTAAATTCAGATTTGTAACAAACTGGTCATGTGCAACGTAATGCTTTTATCAGTTGTGCTCATTGGTCACCTTTGGCTCATGTCATTTCCCAAATTAAATGGAGAAAGCAAGTAGACTATTATGTCACATTCAGTGGAAAAGAAAGAAAACAACTCCAAGTTGTACACGATATTGATAATGATTAGTGTTGATGGATTTACGCGACTATAATTGGTCACCCCAGAAAAACAGCATAAAGCATTGGATAATTTACAGTATGATATGTTAATCATTTTTATTGCATTCATTGTTATGCCAAATTGGCTCTATTGTTTATGATCCAAAATTAAACACTTGGGGAAACCCATACTCCTTAATGCCCTGGGGAGAACCCTGATAACATAATAAAATAGTCAAAACAAAAACTGTTGTGCTTTTCATCCTAGGAAAAATTGAAAAATAATGCAGCGACACTTTTTTTTTTTTTTTCGTATTGAGAATATATTCAACGTTTACCATTTATTTAATAATGCATTTGCTTTTTGAATACATGCATTAAAGGTTGATTTGGATCCACAAAATATTCTTTAACAAACATTCCCCTCATTCTACACTGTATCGTGTGGTGTAATTTATCAGTCTTTCATGCAAACCAAGTTTGTTCACAGCTATAGATGTCCTACACAAATTGAGCAATATTTATTTGTATTCACACTTAGTGCATGGTACCTACTAAATGCAATAAACTAACAAATAAACTAATATTACCACAGTGACAGTATAACCAGCTCTTCAGACTTGTAGCCAAGCAGGCTTCCAATAAAATTTAATTTGGAATCTTGAAAGAACATTTTTCCTGTTGTAAAATCACTTGTCAGTAAATATTGAGTTTCCACGCAAGTAAAACAACTTGTTTGAGGTGTAATAAAAACTATATTTAAACAAAAACATTTTTCATTAAAACACTATCTAGTTATTAACAAAATACACTGAAAATTCAATTGGAATCAACGTTCTTTTCAGTTGTACTGTATAATCCATTCAGAATGAATAAAGTCAACTGTTGCTAGAAAAAAAATTTCAAGTGCATTTTTTAGTCTTAGTTATAATTTTGTTGACAGTGATTTTGACATAAAATTCAATGGATAGCTTTTCAACACATGTCTGCTACAAGCTATAGGAAGTCATACAAGTAGTTTTGTTGAATTGGCTTGGCTCGGCACATGGGGTAGATTTCTTGAAAAATGTTTGAATCACTCACAGGTTATCTTTCTCTGGAATCTGAAAAATAACAGAAAAAAAGTGCTGATACCAATTGCTGAAAAGCAAAGATGAAATAAATGGAGTATAATATAAACATGGATGAAAAAGATAGTTGAAACCATGTTTCGTCTGTCTATGTCGGTGCAATGCATCTTCTCTGATGTGTTGTAAAAATTATTATTAGTTTAAGAACTAATGGAGCTGTCAAACTGATGTAATAATTATCGTACCTTTGTCATTGTTGATCAGTGGCCATTGTGGAAGCCAAGCCTGAAGTTTTCTATAGACATTACAGAGCCTGAATTTTACAGAGGCTATGGGAAATAATTGCCTCATTGCCCTACCTGACTTTGTAATGTAACAGGACAGAACAGTCACCTGTTTTGGCATCTGACCACATGTATTATAAACGCTAATCCAATTTAGCTTAGACAAATAATGTAACACAATCAAGGTGATTTCCTTGTTTGGCCTATAAATACTACCATGCAAATTAGTTGGTCTTGCTCTCATCTTTGCCCTCATCTTTGCCCTGTACAATAGTCAACTGTGTAGAGCCATTTATTTTGAAGTAAAAAAAAAGCAAGATCTAACATCCAAAGGTTGTTTATGTGAAATACTAGTATTCAAATAAAATTTTAAACGCAACTGCTAATAGTTGATAGATGTAATGTTCAAAGTCTCAAGAAAGCACCGATCTCTCTCTTTATATGGAGTGCATGCATGTATAGATTTGTGTACACAGATATGTAGTTGAAGAAAAATTGCTAATCAAAAGTGAAAATACTTTCATTTTCTTTAAGATATGTGCAAAAGATTAAGATATGGGGGTCACAGTTTCTAGTTTTGTTATTTTTAAGACATTCACCAATTGTTTGCTATGGCAAGGAAACATCTCATTATCTAAAAATTGTTCAGGTTGACAAAACAAAAATAGTTAACGTATTGTAGATTATTGCACCAAAACCTATCACATATCAAAACCACACAAGTAGCATTCTATGTTGAAATATGGACTTGCAAAATGTATTCATGGAACTGATACACTCATTTGGACTTACAAAATGTACTCATGGCACTGATACACTGTATAATATAATTTGAGTTAAAATTGTATTATCCTGCTATACGTTCTCACAAAATATATTCTTTTCCTGATTTTTTCAGTTTATTATCATGACTGATAGATCTGAATACAAGACTGCACCATTTGATGCTAGATTTCCAAACCAGAACCAAACAAAGAACTGTTGGCAAAACTATGTAGATTTCTATAGATGTCAGAAAGTAAAGGGAGAAGATTATGAACCATGCACTTACTTCAAGAAAGTTTATAGATCTCTATGTCCTAATAAATGGGTAGGTAACTGTCTTATTTGCAAGACAGCCAAATTGACAGCCTCTGCCCTCTGCCCAAATCACATGTACTGTGTTTCCTTTACTGTAAAATACTGTACTTTAGCTGGGTTTAATTGTTGCTGAAAACACTTTTTGTGTATTTTGTATGGAGTTTGTTTTAACTGAGTTTTGATGAGTTAAATGTAAAGTATATGAAAACAGATATATTTGCTGGATTTTATTATCATTGAATCAGCCTTTCAGTGAAAATAGCACAAATAAATTCCAAGCAAAAATAAAGTATTTTACAGTTAGAAGCACATCTTATTAGAACTTGTTTAACAAAGTTGTATATTCTCTAACATACATTGTTTGTTATGTTAACAACTTCACTAACAGGTTACAGAAAATGAATCTGAACATAATGAGCTCAGATCTTTACATGGTCATAAATCATATTCAAATGATGCAGTATACAATAAATTCAATTAATCATTTATATATGCTTCTATTGGAGATGCGCTTCTAATATAGCAAGTACGTAGTATGCCCTAATCAGCCTGCGACAAAATAATAGCCAGTTGCCATATTTTCTTGATGAGTAGCATATGTCATGTAAATGATAGGAGTGTGTTGTCACAATAAGTCATATTCAGTATACAATTAATTGTATTTGGTCATTTACATGTGTTTTGATTGGAAATACAGATTATAAACTCGAAACACTGATTTAGAGCATACATACAAGTACCGGTAGTATTTGTTTGAAATAAATTTTAACCATTTGTACTGTTAATTACAAAGTACATGCACAATTTCATAGCTTGTTATTTCACCTCAGATCCTGTTTTATGTCGATGTATCCATCCATTCATATGTCTAACTATGTTGTGAATCGTGGGTCTGCTCACAGAATTAGATGGTGTCCGGCACTCAGAATTTGCGACCACAACAAAAAGTTGCCAACACTATTGTTGGTTATCGAAACTGGTTGCCAAGGACGTAAAGCTTGGCCACGAGAGATCTCGCAGTGAACGGAATATGGCTTATTGTATATACCCCTCCAGATAACTTTACATGTCCTGAAGAGCATATACAAATAAAATGGGGGGGGGGGGGCACTGGAGGGGCAAGGTTAGGATTATAGTTGTGGGTGAGGAGGCCCCCCTCCACTGTTCAAAATCATACTTAAGCATCAGCCTAGTGCATTTTTAATCTCAATCCAATTGATATTCTGCCAACAAACAAACTGGACTTTGAAATGTGCCATATAGCATTATAATGGAAGGTAATACATCAATAAATTAACAGAATAAATGTTTATTATAACATTTAAATTCTGTGAAGGATTTGTTGACTTCAGAAAAAAGCGTGGTCATACCACGTCAGGGACAATATTTTTGGATTCATGACTTGTTCTTCAAATGAAATCCCTCCAAGGAATAATTATTCTGCACTGTGAATGAGATTTACTAGCATTCCATAACAACGGTTAACACTCTTGTATCCACAACACACAACATGCTTTAAAAAAATGGCTGCTGAGATCAGAGTTCAAAATCTCAAGATGTGTATTTTATGAAACCAGATTAATTTGTCAGCAAAATGCTTGATTAAAACAAAAGTTAAGTTAATGTTGCTAAAGTGCAATGAATAGAATTACAATCATGAATATTAATTATCTGGTGAATATTAATTAGCAATCAGTACTTAGGTTAGAAGCCCACTCATAATTTTTGAGTAAGTTGGTCATAAATTGCATCACAATTTTCATTGGTTTATTATGTAAAATCATGAAGCTATTGTCCCATGGCACCATGAAATAGCATTATTATGTGTGTTACAATGACATATTTTAAGAAACATGTCCTAATATATTTTTAGAACAATTCCATAGAGCACAAAATTTGCATTTTTAGACAATTTGTGTAAAACCCATATTTTTTCAAATAATTGAAGACAACAAAAAGTACCCCATCATTCACAATATATAGTATTTCAGCCCAGCCTACAATTTGAGATATGGCATAATATCTCTAATATCCATATGAACTTATGGTAAAAGCGTTATAATACTGCCAAAATAGTCACTATCCACTGAAATACAACCGTAATTTTCTCAAAAATTAAGCTGGTGACCCCAACTTTTTTTAAGTCAATATCGTTATATTGCCTGAAAGTACAATTTATTGGAAAAAGAATAAATTCTGGATATTTGCATTCATGAGTAGGCTTCTATCTTAAGTTAGGCAAGCAGAAACCTGAGACATTGCTTTGTAGTTTGTCCTGACACAGGCTGTATTTGAGCTGAATAAATCAATTTTCTTCCACTTTCATATGCCATGTTATTATCATTGAATTTTTGTGTTTTTTATTACAGGTAGAATCTTGGGATGAACAAAGGGAAGCTGGCACATTTGCTGGAAAGATTTGATCTATACATTGATAAACGTGTGCTTGTCCAATTAAATGTGTTCTTTTTCTCAGTTTGCTGTTAAAATGTATAGTCTGGTTATTGAAAGTTGATTAATCACTTCTGTAGAGAATAGATGAACATCTTATAAATTCTCGGGAGATATGTTATAAGTTCAATTAATAAAAGTGAAACCATTGTATCATTAAAATTGATATTTAATACATGAAATGGTTTGTTTTTTCTGTCCATTAGTACTCTAAATTAAGGCAGTTCAAGCCAAATTTAAATTTTGCACTACTGAGAATGTTACTGCACATGTATGTAATGCATTATGGGAGATAACCCATCATTGTATATACGGTAATGGAAAACTATCATCACCCTGGAAACTTACTAAACAATGTCAATCATGAAATAGGACTTTTTCATCTTGTGTCGCCGAGCAAAATTTTGAAAATGAGCCATACAAAACGCTACACCCCCCCTTTCCCATACAACAAATTAACCATTGGCTTCACGTGCAACCTTGCAATCAAATTCCTGGTAGATCGAAAGACGAGATGTTTACCTTTGAACTTGGAGTTGCTAGTTTGAACCCTAGCAAGAGTTTTGTCAACTACCCTAACTTTCAAAATTGGTATATTCTACAAATAAGTCAGATAGTCAAGGTCTTGTAAAATTGACAAAGTAGGCAGGCAATAACTAGACAATGCCCAAAGGGCATAGTATTATCTAGATAATGTCCCATACTATGAAAGTCTTTCAGAGAATGTCCTGCAAGAACAAAGTTACCGGTAGTTCTTGCAATGTATTTGCTAGTGAATACATGGCAGTCAAGTTTGGACATGCAATGTACATTCAAGAAACAAGCTGCACAGAAAAATGGGCAGTGTAGTCCTTTATTATATATATATATATCTACACTTCTGTTGTGTTGTACAAAATGGTCTTGCAATATTGACTCGTCTGCCTAAAGCTTGAATGCATACCTATATGCCAGGTTACCGGGGAATCTGCCATCACAGATGGTTTTCTTGTTACAATTAAAATACCTCTAGATGTTGACAAATTATATGTACATGCAGCTGTAGCTTGATAATATATAATATATATAATTTGTATTTTGGATTTCTGTCTTCCCCAAGTCGGTGGATTTCAATCATGGGCTTAAGGGTTGACAATTTGAAATCCTTGGAGTGCCTTGAAGATTTGTCTTTTTCAAAAAAATGAAAACTAGATACTGAGAGAAAAAAAATACAGGGAAAAACTGTTGGCACAATAAAGAAAAAACACAGATAAGCACCGCAAAAAAAAAGGCACTGTCACATTCTTCCACCCCCATGATTTCAAGTGGTGACACCTAAAGATGTATTGCATCCATGCATAGTGATGTAGAATACATTAGAATAGGATAGATCTGTATTACTATAGTGCCCCATATTTGTGGTTTTGATGAAAAGTAATAAATTCCAAAGACATAAAAAAACAACTAACACTATTAATACAGGGAAAAATCAAACAAGATGCTCAAATTTCTAAAAATGGAAAAACTGGCTAATTTGTATTTTTTGGAGCAGCTGATTTAAGCATTTCACTTTTAATTAAATTTTCACGGATATTAAAACGGTGATAAATGTGTTTCGCAACATCATTGTGTTTTCTGAACAAACTTTCTCTTTCCTTAGTGTATAACTGGCATGAAAAGAAGTGTTGCTTATTTTCATGTTCTATCAGAGATTGGTACATCATTGTACCTTCCCATTTCAATCTGTAATGGACACTTATCCTCAGTTTCAAGTGATATGGCGATTTTTTTTTACTATTTAGTATTTCTTTAGTGAAAAGTCTGTTTTAAATTTTCTGTAAGTTCTGAGTTTATTTATGTGGTTTATGCATTTGTCAATATTGTGCATAAACTCTTTACATCTTTTCTGGCATTGAACTTAAAGTTTAAGGCTTCACTGTATTTTAATTTATTGTTTTTCCAAATATTGAGTTTTATCTCATCTAATATTTGAGTTACACTACTGGTATATACCCAATTTTGTGTACCTTAATTGTGCATATTCAAACCAAGTTTATATGCTTCACTCATCTGTGTATTTTGTGGCATACTCTTTATTGCGATTCAATATCATTTGTGCTTTCTACAACAAGAGGATATCTCCCTAGTTCAAGTAAACAAGCTAGATTGGGAGCCCTGCTAATTACTTTCAGCAAAAATTTGATGTGGAGTTTTTCCATTGGAGCTGGAAAATTACACAAATCCTTTGTGTGTTTAACTATATCACCTAATTTCTGCACAGCACAGAAGGACTGGTTTAATTGCTGGCACTGCATCAAGCATCTTTAGATGAATTTGCAATGGGATACATGATTACATAAGATTATTACTTTTGATTAGTAATATTAATTTCCAACTTCCATTTCTTACAGTATGATTGCAGGGCGTTGATAGCATTTTGTAGCCCAGTTTTTATCTCTAGGAGTAAAAGCAAGTTATGTCTATATCTCTAGGAGTAAAAGCAAGTTATGTCTATACATGAAGGTATTACCTCCTTGTTGTATACAATAGACATGGAAGCCATTTTTGTTAACAAGAGTTGGTGGGTCATTGTGCGAGGAATTTATTTGTTCTTTAATATCATTTATGTAAAAATGTCTGATGCATTTCTCGATTGGGAAAGTATTGGTCAAACCATTTTTAACTTTCACACATCCTACCAAATTAGTAGAAATAGCTTTTAAAATGTTATAAAATTTTCCATTGACTCCATTGTGGCTTAGCTTATGTGAAAGATCCACATACTAGATGGAAGCAAATGCTTTTTTTTTTTTAAATCAATAAAACAACTGAAGAAATGTGTTTCAATTGTCAACCCCATCAGAGACTTGGGGGTGGGGGTGGGGTGCTGTTACACCTCCAAGATTTTTAAACCTTAATGTATTAACGCATTATTATTATTACTTTTTAACAATGGTTTCTTCTACCTTCATTTTTGCTATTGGGGATATATTACTATTCATGTTTTTTTTATTTCTTTTATTTCGATTATTATTATTTTTTCATCACTACTTTAGTCTTAGTGTTTTGTATTATTAGTCTAGTTTTCTTTAGTGTAAATGTAATCATTTTAATTCCCCCTGGGGAATTTTATGTGTTTAATAAAAGTAAAAGTCAACTCGATAGTAGTATCAGGGGTAAAATCTCTTTCTCTCGGGTTCTCCACACTGTCGGGGGAATCTCGTCTCGTCTCTCTATCGCGTCCCCTTGAGGTACGGGATCGGGAAAGTCACTTATACTTTACAGTCAAATAAGGCACACACAACGAAATACGTTTCAGCTCTCGTCTTAGTCGGTCAATCGAGCACTCTATAAGACACAGCGCCCTGGGGAAAAAATCCCCAAGACTCTCGCAAGGCTGACCCAAGACTAGCCCAAGACTGGACTGCCTCAAGGCTCGCCCCTGGACTCTCTCGGACTGCGTCTGTCGTGGAGTATTCGCCAAGACCAACTCAAACTCTCTTTATTCATTTTCAAAACTCTAACCAATTACAAAACAGTAAAAGACTCTAAGGCGTAAACTTCAATCATAAAGCCAATCACACTAAGTACTGAATACGTCATATCTTTTGATTAATCGTTCACTACATTAATAACTACGGATGTCAGAATAGCGACGGTATCTTGTAATTAGTTCCAAACCACTGAGCCAAGTTCCGTCCAAAACTTCAAATAGGCCTACACGATGACAGACATAACACAGCAATTCGCTAATAATCAGTTAATTAAGTCGGTTAACAGATACGCAAAAACAAATTCATGACAGTAGAGGGCTGGTTAGAAATACTAGTACCTCTACATTGTAAGTACAGGAAGTAGCAAAATATATTATCAGACAAATATTACGAAATATAGTCTTTTTTTTATCCACCTCCATGTATAATTCACTGTTCTCCTTGCCAATAACATTTGCCGCCTTTGTACAGAATGACAGCTCCGCCAGGGACAATATACATGCAAGGTAGTTAGGTACCCCGACAAGCGCATTCACGGAAACAGGGGGCGGGGCATTCTACGAATTAGTTAGTCACCATAAAAACTAGAATACTATTTTTAAAGCGTGACTGTTGAAATATTCTGCGAAAAATGGCGTGCATGTCTGCGACAAAAGTCCCCGTTCTCTGGACTCGACACGCCATTTTCTTCGTGATTTTATCGTGAAACCGTTCCCATTTCGACAATATACATTGCATCTGCAACCTTGTGTTTGACATCATGAATGCCGTAACTTATGACCATAGCAGACATGTTGATACGTTGTCATGTCGACTAGCTTACTGTACAAAGTGTCTTACTAATCTTTCGAAGACAACAGGAGATATGAAATGCCCCGAGTGTCGAGCCCATATTGTTCCTCTCGATTACCATGTCTGCAACCTTGGGGCGGCGTCGTCAACAAACGGTCGTTATGATTTTGCGGAAGACCATGCCAGTGCCATTGAAGGACCTACTTCATGTAGCGCTTATCATAGAAAAGCATTTAAGCAACTGTGTGTTGATTGTGGATTGAACCTGCGTGAATCGTGCTGCACGGCTCATAAAATCGTTCCTGCGACCACGGTTCCCAAGTACGGATACAAACAAACACAGGCCATACACAGACTCGGAACGCACTCAGTGAGTCACGTAGACGAACTACACAAGTCACGCTGTGCTTCATGCAATGTCCCAATCGATTATCGAGCTCCTCGGCGTAATCACCTATGCTCGGGTGACGTCATGCATAGAGTTATGAGAAAATTACAAGAAAAGGAGAAAGAATGTCAGAAGTCTTCCGAGTCGGTCACGTGTGAGCTGGTTGCTATGGAGGAACTTTACCAAGCTGAAGCCACCAGTGTGACGAGACACGTTGCAGAAAACATGGAAAAGATGGAGAAAAACAGTGATAGGCTATTGCAAGATTTGAAGAAGGAAAAGGAATTAAAATCAAGATATTTGGAAAGCGAATTTCATCGGTATGCAAGAAAGGGAAAAGATATTTCCAGTACACGCAGTTTGATGAATGTGCTACAAGAGTACTTCAATAACGGTGAAATAGTTTCAAAATTCCAGAAAACCTTGTCCTATGTGGATCAACTTGACCTTGCCACCGATAAACACACCGAACAAGACGACTGCGTGAAGTCTAGACCCAGTTTGGAAATCTTAGAATGTTCTCATGGAACAACTACGAGTTGCAATGGGACAATCCCTCGAATAAGTACACCTGCGTGTGAGTCGCCTAATGAGGGATTCGGCGCGGAAGAGGATTTGGGAAACCCAGGCGAATCAGTCAATACGGTTACTGCTAGTATGACGGAGCCACGCAACAAGGTAACGCATATAGCTGGAAGCTCTACAGCACAGTTTTCCGAACACCCTGAAGGTGCGTATAATAAGGAATGGCACTTCGTTGGTTAACGGGTGTATTTGCCCACATATAGAGGGGAATAACTATTTTGACCTGAAAAACACATTTTTTTGTGAATTTGTACTATATGACATTGCGAGGGTCATCTCTCGTGTGTAGTATAGTAATAAACTGTGGGTTTTGGAAAAAAACTAAAACGTCAGTGTTTCCCCAGAAAAGGTGAGTAATTTGCGATTTAGTGGAAAGGGGTAATTTGTTTGATTATACGGAACATTCACGTGTCCTATCTATGCCATCTTGAATTTTCAAGGTGAATGTTCCGGCAAAGCACTCCACTGTTGTGGAGGGAAGAATGTCCGAACGGAACAACACTGTGTAGGCGGGCGATGTATCTATGCTTACTATCAGCGTAACATCTTTGATTTATATAAACTGGGACCGAAGCAACCAGTGACTATATCATTTGCCTTCCCTGGGGTATAACTAACACTGACACATGGAAGTACAGTTAATGTTCAACCTGTCGACTGATTTGCCCGGTTTTAAAGTTGACAACAGTACCAAATTAGGATCTAAACAGAATGAACAGATGCAAATGGAACATGTATATTGAAAGGAGGTTGTCAATTGTGAGTTGGTAGACGCTGCTGTCTTGCGCCGAAGCTGACATGTAATTTATAAACATTTTGTCCTCATTAAAGCGGGGGAGTCGTAGCCTGTGCATGCGTAATATGGCCATAGCGTGTCATTGTTTACAAAACAAGCGTCTACTCATGAGCCTTTGCGTTTTTTAACGTGTGTTATCGTCGCTTGGGACTCAATTCCCGCGCGTGCGCAGGTGACGACCCTCCCGCTTTAAAGTAAAAAGTGTACTTCAATTTCAATCTCATTTAGCGAACAATTTTTTACAATTTCCATTTTCTGGGAGTGTCTTTGGCCGGGTATGTCTCCCTTTCTCAATTGTTAAACTGTGGTAACTTGTTTTAAATTTAGACATAATTAATTATTTGATTTGTATTGAAGGTAGCAAGGCAAGGTTCGAAATCTGTAAACTTTGATTTTGTTTTATATTTTGTCTCCAGACATGTGTATATAAGATCCGTGGTACATCGTGGCCATTTCACAATGTAATATCATCCTTACAATTAATTAAATACAAATTTAATATATTAGTCTTATTTTTGAATCGCTGTTAACATAACTCTCTACTATGGTATTGGTGATATATGAATTGGGTGCCATAGGATGGTACTTGATGGCCAACCAACCTAATCAAATATGTATTTTGCATTGTATGAGTGCAAAATAAGTTATTAAGAAATTAGAATATTAGTACCAACTGTTTTATACGCATGCGCATTGGCCGATCCTGTAAAATCTTGTCATCTGTTTGGGGCGTGTCTGGTAGATGTGAAATTGCTTCAGCCATTGGATAACGGAATTAACTGGTGTCTGTGTGAAAACCGCTGTAAAGTGGCAGTAAAATGAATTTGCGCGGTTTAACCAACATAGTAAACTAAAGAACTCGCGATACTGGTGCAGACGACTATGGTCGAACAACCATGAAAAGTAAATGGCGGGACTTTGGTATTGCACATTTAGCACAGAAATAAAAGATACGCCCACAGTTGGACAACCGATCATTTTATTATTATTGGTCACGATGTACCACGGATCATCTCCACGTCCTTTGTAAACACCACATAAACGATGTGCCGCCATCCAATGGTTGGATGAGTGGCTTCTTTTGTGCACAACCCGCGTCAACTTCCTGAGAGAAACACGACGCACTTGCTAAGCCAGATCGTCTGGTTGCGCCCTACTAATTCATCAATAACCAAATATACTATTATCCTGTTCCCGAATTGGACATTTGTTTATTTGGAGTAATTTCCAATTCTACGCCAGGTCCTTGGTAATTATTGTTTCCACGTATTTATTTGGCCGTTATTTTACAGACGTAAAATGCCATAATGTTAATTCACGGAAATTTAAACACACTGATACTTATAATGAATTAAAAATTTGCCAAAAATGCTAAATTTGGTATCCCATAGAAATAATTGAAATCAAAATATTTGGCAATATATTACGTTTTGCGTCACATACACACGATTGAAATATCATATAAAATGGGCCATATATACTAATGTTGTATTTAAAGTTTAATTGTAATAACGAGTTTACATCCTGGAATGGCCACGATGTACCACGGATCATATAAGTTTGTGTTACTGTTTAATGTATCAAAGTTCTTCATTTTTTTGTACATGTACATGATCCCAAATGAACGCAAAAATGCAAGCGCAGCTCTACAAATAGTCAGTTACCTCATTAAATGTATTCGACAACCCAACACATTATACTCGAGTGCCGTTCAAGTGGGAGGATACCATGTCTCCTGCTTGTGGTGTGATAAGGCACACGTCAGATTTGAACGCGTTAACTATAATAGTGCTTGTCTGGGCCACAGTTTTTTAGGTTATGGTCGACCTGTATTTCACTAAATAAATGCGTCAGTTTAGAAAAAAAGGCATGTAACTGTGAGTACTATCATGATACCGCTTTGTTTCATGGAGCCTTAGTGATAAATTTAGACTGTCGACAGTCCCTCTGGCCTTACGTGTGTGTGTTTTTTTATTAATATTAATCAAACGCCGTAGGCGTTTGCGAAATGCCGAAGGCATTTCAAGCGAGGGCCGTAAGGCCCGAGAGACTGTTATAGCCTGCAGGACTGGCCTTGCTATTAATTATGCATGCATCTCGATGACGTAGTAATAATTTGCATATGGGCGGAGTTAAACTGTTATGCAAAGGTCAAATCGCGGTTTTTTTTTATGTCACGCATGACTTTGATCGTCTCGCCGAGTATAGATCGTTTTCTGCCAAGTATTATCCAGAACTACAAGTCACCGATACTGTCCAGCAGGAATGGCGCCATTTCATAAGTCAGCGACTTGCCACTGCCAGTCGGCGCTGTGAGAAAAACATCTTTCTTCTGCAAATAGCCATCAATGACTTGTCGCTGGATTGGTCGAATACTTTCATACCCAAGTTTCTTCAACGCCAGCGAAACTGCATCGTCACAAGCCATCTTCAAAGCAGTGCACTGAACGAAGTTTATAAACTATTGCATCGTCTGGTGGCTCAAATTTTTTTACTTCCTGTTGACCTGGGACTGCGTGACTTGTGATTGGTTAGCATTTTTATGACATCACTCTGCCTGTCAATCATGATGGTACGCTACAGGAGAATTTCTCTACAGTGGCGAGTGGTGGCGCAGCAGGCTATAACAGTCTCTCGGGCCTTACGGCCCTCGCTTGAAATGCCTTCGGCATTTCGCAAACGCCTACGGCGTTTGATTAATATTAATAATAAAAAAAACACACACACACACGTAAGGCCAGAGGGACTGTCGACAGTCTATGATAAATTCACAATTACGACATAAAATTACGTCATGTCCTGTAACAGCATCAAATAAATATGCAAAGTGCAGCTAAATAAAATTTGTCAACTCCGTGAAAATTGCGATGGTAACAGTTTTTAATCCAGTGACGGTAAAAAGGTAACAAAAAGGGGTCAGGGAACGAAAAGTCAACAATATTGCCTAAAACTAAAAACATTGACCCATCAATCTTTGTATTAATATACCATGAGCGCATAATTCATCATTTTAAAATCAATATAGTGTGATATGAATATTGACACACTATAATTTATATTATTTAGATTTTAAAAAAGGCGTAAAAGGTAACAACTTCTAAAGGCATTAAAACGGTAGGGTCGTCACCTGCGCACGCGCGGGAATTGAGTCCCAAGCTTGTTTGTAAACAAAGACACGCTATGGCCCTCTGACACATGCGCAGGTGACTACTCCCCCGCTTTGAATTCATCAGTTGTATCTCAGACTCTTATATGTGCTCTAAGGTTGCATGCATTGATTGGATTAAACTGTAATGGGGATTATGACGCAGATTGCACATACAGAAAGTTGCATACTATCTTTTCTAAGGTATATTTTGTATTTTCCTTTGCACAGATAGCAGTGTGGTAGGAGCAAATGACGTTGATGGCGCTGGTGTCTTCGAAAAAGATTTGAACCACCAAAAGCCGGTAAGCTTTCGATTAATTTGGAATATAAGTACTTAGCTCTACACGGCAATTTGTCGAATTTACGTATACTATACCAAATATATCTCTGGGCGGCCCTGAGAATGGAAGAAATAATATTATCCTTGGGTGGCAATATTATAATTAATATTATGTAGTTATGTAATTATTTTCAATTTTCGAGTAATTATTGATCGAATTCTACAGTTTTTCACGTTCTGCAGGCAAAATGAATTATTCATGAACAAAATAATTCCATGTTTTTTAAAATCCCTGTTATATTTGATTCATCACAAGTGGCAGTTATTGATATAAATATAATATATCGCGCATGTAACGTTGGCAATATGTACATATTTTAAAAGCTTGTATATGAGAACATAGACATCGGGTGGGCTATGTTGCGTTTGGAATACACTCGCACTGGAGTACACTGAAAGGCTGTTTCTCGTGATAACGAAATCACAAACACAAATTGTTCGTAAGTCACTGGAGTAAACAAGCGTAACAATGTTATCGATCTTGCACGAGTGCACATTGGATAGAAGCGCGGGTGAAATATCTTCATAATGTTGTGTTGCATGATTACATGTCGGATTAATTCTCTATTTCACAAGCCGTTGATGAAACTCAACAGTCACCATCTTGTTTTCTAATACTAGTATCCTCGGGGCGGAGCTACGTCACAAGACGTTCCACGTTGCTACGACGCGCCAGGCCACACTGTACATGCATTTCATGGGCTCTGTGCGCGCTGCTGTGGAACGCTGGTTGAGCCGGTGAAAATTCGAGAAAACAACACAAACTCAACTTTGAAGTAATCCTGAACAATCAAATTTATATATGTTACACACGTAGGGCCAATCTTGTTACACTGTTCAGGGGACTCTCAACAACCATCCCAAAGTACCGTTTTCTGCGAGTTCTGGGCCATTGTTTTCACCGCGAGGGTTGCCAGGCGGTGAAAATGCCCGGATATTTCTTACGAGGTCTTCCCTAGTTGCAACTTTAATTCGTTTAGTCTACAATATAACACAAATAGCGGCTACTACAAGTAGTTCTGTTGTGTTATATGAATTAATAATCAACAGAGTTACAATACTAGGAATATCGGTTGTAAACAACTATTTTTTTTTATTTCCAGATCCGTGATCTACGCCATCAGAGCCCAGCTAGCAGGCGTTTGTATAAACTCAGATGGGACTGTCGACGTTATTCAGTTCGTCATTAACAAAAAAATAAAAACATTTAGCCGAATTTTAGTGAGCATGTATTATTCATGTCTTCAAATATTTCTAATACGAATATAATAGCTGTTGTGTTTTTAATAATGTGTGTATTAAAATATTTCCTTCACGAAAGCTGCGCCCTCTGGCGATAGTATGTAATCACCGATAGAGGGCGCAATTTTTAAGTTTTAGTATTACATGTAGTTACAAACTGCACGGTGTGAGTAGTGCAATTACAATTAATAAACAAGTAGTCTTTTTATTATAACTGCGTTCTTGCCGACGGCAAATTAGTGTGCTTAAACATGTCGCCGTTGGTTCACTTATCCAAGGGTAATACTATTCACTATTCTGCAGTATTGAGATGAACTGAGACAGGTTTAACTGTTGTTAATGAAAATATGTTGTATAATGTACATGGTTTGTTTGTGTTGATCTGTGAATGCGCAAAGACACCACCAAGAGTTTTTTTTATTTTATATATTTCATCATTTTAGCGTGAATGCGAAAACTAACTAACTAAGGCGGTTTATATATATTTGGGAAAAAAGCCCCGACGTTCTAAGTCTACATAAAATCAAAACTCCTACTAACCACTTAGAACATCTTTAGATGTTTGTAAATCTACAATTTACTGGGCGTCAAAACATTAGTAACAGAGGATTTCAGCAGCAACCCCACTATTCATATGCAAATTAGTGTATATCTTTGTTTTCAATTCTGACATCAAAATGATTAGTCAAATGAGTCACGGTATTGCTCAGCAGGCACTGAGCAGATCTTTCTACTTTTTCCAGAGATTAGAGATGTAATATAAATGATCATAACAGTCATAGCGATTTGTGTGCTGAATTCACACATTCTAAAGATTTCATTATCTGAACAACATTTTCTGGTTAAAATGCATGTAATATTCAAAATCGCCCTGACTGTTATGTTTGTCATGTTTTATTCTACATTTTTCAATAACAAATTGTGGTTACATTTTTAATTTCTTCACAGTACTCACTTGAATATATACTAAAGGAATTATTTACTCAGCAGTCACATGACCACAATTAACGTAACATAAAATATACAGTTTGATATGATTTAAAATAATTCTTCCATGAAAATGATTAGTGTGAATTATACTTCCTGAAAATTGGATTAAAAACTGTTATCATCGCATTTTCTCCGGAGTTTTATTTACTACATTTAAATTGTTTTTAACAATTATACTGTTTTATTATATTATTATTGTTATTATACGTCCGTCAACAATTACATTTTTAATTTCTTCTTGAAGCTCATTTACTCAGACACTTCGTATGTCGTATGGTCTGTGACATTGCGTAGACCTTATTAGTTTTGAATAAAAATCCATTCATATTAATTACCTAATTTGCATACTGATTAATAATTAATAATTAATAAATGACAGAGTGGAGCTGTTAATATAGGTGATTGTCCGCCGTCCATCAACAATTGTATTTTCGGTCTCTTCCTGAAAACTACCATCTCTATTGGTGTGTAGGTACCTTGGTTGGACCAGTCAGATTTGTTCATTTTGTGACAATATCTTTAACACTAATAACCATGGCAAATAGTTACAGTCCATTATCAACTTTGTTTTGAGGAAGACACTCTACAAAACAACAGGGATATTTCGACTGTTAGAACGCTTTTTTATCTTGTCCTTGGCAAAAATGTCTGTTATCGTTTTTGACCCCCTCGTAGTCAGTTTCCTTGTGGTGTAATAACTAAAAACGTTTTATCTATTCTTCTTCAAACTTGGATTCATATTAAGACGGTTAAAAGTTTCACGTCAATGATCGTAAATTAAGACTGAAACAAACAATCCATATAAAAATTCTCCAATTGATCTAGACGGAAATAAGCAAAAACTGGAGAAAGTATGCTATTAGTGAAATGCAAACAAACTGACAACTCCAATAACATGGTAATTAAAACCCCTTGATGAACAGTACAGTCACGTGGAACCTTGAATGTTTATGGCTCACTAATTAAGGGGGCGTTCGTTTTACAACGTACATGGGGGTGTCTATAAATTACAATATTATTTAAAAGTCTCCCATTGCCCCTAAAATTGGCGTTATTTCTCAAATTCCGAATTTTGTTTCCCGGACAATCTTAATATTATTATACAACTCATTGTAAGAGATTCGGGCAAATTGCGAGTGTTGGGCGTGGTGGTGAACGATGATCACAAGGCCCTGTCATCAATATGGAATATGGATATGTAGAAAATCCACATATATCAGTAATTACACTAGTACTATATGCCAAGGAGACTACAAAGTTTAAAGCGCGGTGGTCGTCGCGCAGCGCGTGTTCGTATTTCATGTAAATAAACAATCTATTTCACACGCGTTGTGTACGTCGCTATGAGTCCCATATCGAACAGGACGCTACACGACGACTGCCGCCCTTTAAATAATTCGATTTCCCAATCTGCTTATTGTCTGATGGTATCATATCTTAGGTTTAATAAGTATATGTCACATGCAATAACGTAACGTGATCTTATTGTTGGCTGTGGTCCGTATGTGTTTTTCCCACCTTATATATGCAGAACTTGTACATTTGTTTCGAAATTATGGCTGGAAAATATTATTGAAACATTTGGAATTTGGGGCTTAGACATAATTGATTCTTACTAGCTTAGTCATCAGGTAATCTGCTATTTACCATTTGTAGGTCACATCTTTTGCAAAGATATATGTATTATGCATCAGGTACCGTAACGAATGCAGTAATGTCATTCTCAATACAGAAAGGTAAATTTCCTTTTTCTGCAGTTGGATTCACCTTGTGGAATCATTGACTCAGCCCTGAATATTTTACACTATTTTCAAATCCAACATATAAAACGTTTTATTCATTGTTGGCTCATCATTTTTATAAGTCTTAAAACTCTGAAAGCAATTTCCTGGTCATTAGCACTTAGGACTACCGCATTAGTTAGTGAAAACAATTTTACGTTTACTTGTCACAGCTAAAATCTGCCTATCTGGGACAGGTAGACAGGCCTTATTTCCGATCACAACTTATTTAATTTTATGCGTCATTCAAGATGGCGGCCCCCATATAGTAAATATCGTATTTATTTATTATCACGTATGCGCCAGCTGACTGTGAGCGGGAGTATCGACCGGCGCAAGTGGAGGATCGCGTACTGTCTGAGTTATAATTATTATCTATCTTTTCCTCCCAGGAATATATGGGAATGCCGAAATCCAAAACGTTTAGAACAGATTTAGTTTTTTTTTTATTATTAGAGGACGCTTACGCGCGTAATCGTTCCATATTTGGAACTCGCGTTTTCTAATATGGTAATATGAAAATAACCAGTGCAATACCGCAAATTGTGGCATGCTGTAGCTTACGGCGTTACGGTGACAGATGTACGACCAATGAATCATTATTCTATGAAAGCTCATTGGGGACATTGAACGACAAAAATATTTTAGCATGAGATCTCGTTATAATATCACGAGATTTTAATAATAACACGATATCTCATAATACATTCTCCTTCCCAGAGACCCTTGCGGCCAGTATCTCTGCCACCAATGTCCTTCTCATAGGTCTTTGCGCTTTACACAGGCAGCCTTCAATTTTGGGGTCAGTCACCTCACTACGCACCGCCATTTTCCTGTAGTTGTTACAAAAATGTGATACAAAAGTGGAAAAAAACGTATGTCGCATCCAACCTTTTTATTAATGTCAGACTTAAGTAAAAACGTTAATATGAACCATTTTATCGCGGACAGAATGGGAAAGAAACATTCAAAACTAATTTCATTGAAATTGGGTTCCGTTTCGGATTCGATTTTCCGCGTCTAACAGCAATAGAACACAAAGGTTCTAGTAAGTTTATAAAGTTAGTCATTTATTGTACATCTAATGCTTCCGCACTTGCACTTTTCTAATGAAAGTCATGTATTTTTTAATCAAATAAACTGAACATTTTATTCGAAGTCAGGGCATGAAACGTCTTATTACAGTGATTTAAGTAACCGAGTGGCTTTCGCATAACTTTGTTAACCGACATGGTCTTGTAATTCGAATATGCAAATGAGTTCTAAGCAAAACTGCTTTGTGCAGTGATGATAAGTAATGCGCATCGAACTGTGCGGAGTTCGAGTACCGCCCATTCTCCTTCCCAGAGATCCTTGCGGCTAGAACACCAAAAGAGCCAAATACAACGCGTATTTTGATTTGTGGCCAACCAATGGCTGGACACGATACGTTTGCGCCGTTGCTAAAGAGCCCCGCGTCCATTGGCTGGCGAGGCTATATGAGGACCGCCATATTGAAAGCGGCATAAAACTAAATAAGAGACTCTAATTTAGTTTTATGCCGCATTCAAGATGGCGACCCCCTTATAGTAAATATCGTTATTTAGTTTTATGCCGCATTCAAGATGGCGGCCCCCATATAGTAAATATCGCATTTATTTTATTATCACGCTTGCGCCAGCTGACTGTGACCATATACACCAAGCGATACCGATGCAAACTGACAGTGTGTAAAACCAAGTACATTCATGAACATCGTATTCACAATTTTAAGCTCCGTAAAAACTGAAAAATACAGATAAATACAAATAATAATAACGTCCAGTAGCAACACAATTAATTTTACAGTTAACGATATGCTTGAAATGTCGAATAATAGCAGGGGCGTCGATCCATTCTGAAAAGTGAGGGGGACACTTTTGTGTCCGCGTAAGCGGCCAATGTCCGCGCTTGCGCGAACAGGGAGGTGTCTGAGAAGGAAGGGGCGACTGCCCTATGTTCCGACAACTCTATGTTCCGACACCACTATGTTCCGGGGCAACACCCCTATGTTCCGACACACAGTATACTTGTGTCAAACTTAATCTGACTAGCCGTGCGTGACCTTTTACTACCTTGATATAACCAGGATGTCCTGTGGGTTAATACTGGAAATCCAACTGTAGTGTAGTCCGGCCATGATGCTCGAAAGTCCGTGAAGGCGGGATCTTGCATAATGTTATAGGATAATTATCAGAGAATTATCAAACAATGTTGCCCATTGTATCATTCACATATTTCGACAAGGCCCGTAAATCTATTCGACCGAACCCCCTATATTTGTGAATAGATTTATGATCGTTAATTAGAACATAGTAAAACAAACAGTATTAATTAAAATAATTATCATCACTTGACTCAGTGGGGTAACTGTCAGGCTCAGCCAAAATTGCATAGTAATGAGCATTTTGGTGGCAATGAGCTTTAAATCTCAATCGTGAAGTTACGCCGTCTCAGTTCAACAGCAGCAAATCAAAATAAAGTTGTTATTCCGTGATTCCGCGATGGTGTAATAAATATCGCGTTCAAGCAATATTAAAACAACATTGAAACAATAATGTAATGGCTCATTAGTTTTCATGGCATATCTACTGTTTTGTTCCAAGTGTATCAGCCAAATGTAGTCAACTCATTGTATTAGTACGTGTAGCCTGTGTTATTGGACAACAGTGTACAGCTAAGATTCATTATCACGAGTTGTATAGGTCGAAGAGCTTATTGCAGCCAACAATTTCCCTCACAGTGTTGCTTCAATACTGAAACTATGCGATGAATCTTATTTTTCAAACATATTTTTTTACACGTTTTTTTTATGTCTTAAAACATTTTCTTTATTTTCAGTGGGTTCATAAAAGGGAGATGTAGTCATTGAAGTCTGTAGAAATCGCTGCTAAACTGTCACTATATGCATATTATTTTACTTCCCTCTAAAAACAGATTTACAGTGAACCAAAAAATTTGCATACTGTAAGAAACTTCATGGTATACCATTGGTTAATGCATTTAATTTGTTTGATGCAATCATTGTGCCAGCTATTTCTTATGGTAGCGATATGGGGGTACGAAAATTCGGAAATCGAGAGGGTACAGACAACATTTTGCAGATATCTACTTAGCGTTAATAGTTGTACAAACAATGTAGCGATGTTGAACGAATGTGGAAGGCTGTCATTATGCTGTGGTTATTTCAAGCGTTGTATCTCATATTGGTTAAAATTACTTGAAGTAAAAAATAGCTGGAACCCCAAAACATGTTATATCATGCTTAAACGATTAGACAAGACCGGCAGACTTACTTGGTAAATCCACATAAAAATCTTCTGTTCAAATATGGTTTCGGCATTGTCTGGTTTGAAACACAAGTTGGAGATACTGTAAATTTATTAGAGATATTTACTCAAAGAATAAAAAAAATGTTGTCAGCAAGAATGGCATGCCTCAATTTCACAATCATCTAGGCTGTGCACTTTCGGAAAAAATCAAAGTAGTATTATTATAACATGGGAGATTTATTGGCAAGCAATTATAGACTAAAATATATACTGACGAGTGTTCGCTGTTTTGGCTATAAACAATGTTGAATTAGGTAGACACGCAAAAACACAGTTAGATCACTAAATTTTTAGTTTTTGCAGTGATACATTTGAATTTAGCATGGTGGAAAATGACATTCACTTTGTTTTTATATGTCCATTTTATAATGATCTAAGGGCTGATCTTTTGTCAATAACCCTATGCAATTATGCAAACACTGACAGTCTGGGCTTACTTCGTCGCTACACAAACTGTCACACTATATATCAACAAGTCATTGAAAATGACACAGTCCCCGTTAAATTTTTGAAAGTTCTCTTTGAGCTCGTCATATTAAAGCGGAGGGGTTGTCGCGAGCGTGTCCTTGAAACTTGAGTTCCAAGTGGCGTATACAACAGATTGTTTATTTACATCAAAACACGTGTTCCGTGTAGTAGTAATATGGCCAAAAATAAAAACAGCCGTTATTCTGCCATCTTTGATCTGATTATGAAACACACTGATATGTATGATGTATGTGCCAAATACGAATGAAAATGGTACATAAATTGTGGAAATAAAGTAGTAAGGCCAAAAAGTCAGATGGCTGTCAATCGGCCATCCTTGACCAGATTTTGAAACAAATTGTCATGGACATGCATCCTAACATGTATAAAGTACATGTATGTGCCAAATTTGAATGAAAACTGACAGCGCACGTCCAAGATACTGCATAAAAAAACAAACATGCCTACCAGTCGACTATCTTTGATCCAATTGCGAAATAAATCGTCATGGACATGTATCCTAACATGTATAATCTATGTACCAAGTTTGAATGAAAACTGACAAAGCATGTCCAAAATACAACATTTTCAAAAAATAAGATGGCTTCCAGTCGGCCATTTTGAATCGAATCGCTAAACCACTGCATGTGCATATGTCCCACATAAAGTACTAGGCACATGCAAAGTCAAAGGGATTCTGAGATATGACTCTGGACGGACGCACGGACGCACAGACGCACGGATTATAAGTCCCGTTTTCTTTTTAAAGTTTTCAAGGAACGAGATGAATATGAATCCAGCTTAACTTAGTACCATGTGTATACATGGATGTTGTATTGTTTTTTAAACGTGCTATGCACTTTTCTACCCATTACATTTTGTACGATGAACTGAGGCCCTGTACAGAAATAAAATTACATAATACAAAATTGACTAACACTAAAATGAATAATTGTAGACAGATTTCGACATGACATCGTGTCACTTTTATGTGCGCTAACATTTGCAAAGAGCGAAAAAACTCGTGAGTAGCATTCTACCGTAAAATGCTTAGACAATAATGCTAAGATACGTACAGTCTTGTCTTTCTTTTGTACAACATTTTGCCGTAGTGGATCTAGGGTGTGGGTGTCTGTGGGTGGGGAATGGCTCCCTTCTCTAAAATGGTAAAAAAGTTCAAAGATGTTATGTGAAATAACTTACAAACGTAACACTTAGTAAACCAATTGAATTTAAAACCGAGCATATAACAATTCAAGTTCAATGACACTTTTTGAATATTCTAAAATTCACATAAAATATATTATTGTTGTTTTCGAACCCCCTATTCAAAGGTGCTGGCTACGACCCTGACGACAATTATTTGACAATATCCGTGTCTGTTGGATGTGGTTCCAACCTTAAATCCTCCGATTGCCTAACTATCGAAGTTTTAGATCGATGATTATCGGGGAATTATTTTACCTTTTTTATGAAAGTTGTACTTCGATATTCATCAGTCGCGGAATTGCAAGGTTGCCGTTTACATCCGGTAGTACCTTTCCAAGTTTATCTACATATTAATTAAAATCATTTATTTATTTATTTATTTATTTATTTATTTATTTATTTATTTATTTATTTATTTATTTATTTATTTATTTATTTATTTATTTATTTATTTATTTATTTATTTATTTATTTATTTATTTATTTATTTATTTATTTATTTATTTATTTATTTATTTATTTATTTATTTATTTATTTATTTATTTATTTATTTATTTATTTATTTATTTATTTATTTATTTATTTATTTATTTATTTATTTATTTATTTATTTATTATGCGAGAGATGAATAGGCACTGCATTTAGCATTCCGTAGTGTTTGCATAAGTTTTTGAGATTGCCAAAAAATACAAAGGTTTCACACTATCTCCTTCCATTCTTATATTGTGTGTTTTCGGCCAACTTTCCTTGTTTACCTCCACACGTTATACGTTTTCCTATCAATCTAAGACATTGATAGGTCTCAGAGAATCCATGTTTAAATAAATTAAACCATCACCCAGCTGTAGACCCTGTCTAATATCAATCTAAAACATCAAGAATTATCAGATATTTATCCGATAATTCAAATGTACAATAGGCCGGCATCCTCTAATGCGAGGATATTGCACAAGTTTCTACTACTTGCAAATTTGATGCATAATTCATCGTTCAAGGTTAAGGTCCATATTAGACAGATTTCCTTAAGGAAGTCAGAAAGCACTATTCTATTCTATTCTTCGTTGTTCCATTGCATTGTTCTGATATTACTCTTTATTCTGAAAATATTCCCATATGTTACACTCATAAATTACAGTTGGTATAATGCACAATTTAAATACTTATCCTTATATCTGCCAAAACATGTATATCCCGTATTTATACTTTACATTATTTCTTTGTCAATATTCTTCGTGTTCTGCAGATGTATTTGAAACTGCCTATTCGCTCCATTGTGCAGTCGTCGATTTTGTATTTTAGGTTTGTGTAAATTACCCAATCTTCTTTGCTACATATGTTTAATTTACTTATGTAAATCTTAGGTCAGGCAACGTCTCGCCATATATTTGAATTCCATTTTTATCTATATGTAATTTATTGGCAGTGTAATAGCGTTCTCTTGAATAAATAAATAAATAAATAAATAAGTAAATAAAATATTGAGAAAGCATAAAAAGACTTATTTTCAAATACATGAATATGTTATATCTAATTAATTTTATCATAGACATGATTTGAATGTCTAGCTAATTTGAATGACCAGTAGATTTATTTTGTATATCTGGCCGGCTCAGAATTTATTGGATGATCGTCGAACATAAAAGTACTAAACAATGTAATTTGGGTCTCCCCGAGTACAAGTTGTCAGGGGTCCACATGAAGACTGTCAGGTACATAGTTTATTGTTGATCTGAACGTTTGGCAATAATTAAAAATATATATATTTTGCGTCTGAAGCTTGATAGGATACATCGCGTCTGGGAATATTGCCGACGATGATCACAAAAACATCTCCATAAAAGCCCATGGCCAGAAGAGTGGCAAGTATTAAAATCCGGCATAGTTATTTTTTAATGTAAAGAAATGTAACATTGTGTTACAAAAGGTGGACGTAGAATAATATTTGAAGAAGATTAATGATATTTTTTCTTATAGTAAAGAGATAAAAACGCAGTGAAATGTTAAAAACGTTTCTAAAATTTCGTATGTGTCAGAACCTATTAGCATCTCAACATAGGGTTGTCGGATATAGGGTTGTCGGAATATAGGAATGTCGGAACATAGGGGTGTCTATAGGGATGTCGGAACATAGGGGTGTAATCCCGAGGAGGGATGTGTCCCACTCAGAAATTAGAAATTTTTGAAAAATGCAACCAAAATGAAGTCATTTGGTGCATACTTGGGGATTTTCATTGTTGATCATTAAGAATACAGTACATGTACACAGAACCAAAGGCCTTACACAAACGCAGGCTTTGATATAAGCCTATTATTGATATTTGGGTAAGTCAGGAAAGTGGAGGGGACAGTTGATAGTGTGTCCCCCACCCTTCAGAAAGTGGGGGGGGGGGACGTGTCCCCCCTGTCCCCCCATGATCGACGCCCCTGAATAATAGTAACAAAAAATTGTTTGTCCGATCTTTTCAAAACATCCAAATTTCTTGATAACAAAGTAAATCGTGAACAAAAAGGCAAAAATAGTATAAATGCAACGGATACACTATGGGCACATATTTACCTCACTGGCGACCTGTAAAGCCTAGGGACAATCGAAAATATTCGAAATTCACAGTGACGTAACGGAAAACAGCTTCCATGTCTTGTACGTATCATCTAACGGCAATAAGGTAGAACAGGATAGGATATTTTATTTGGAACGTACACAAAAACAATGCTTGAGTAAAGTCCAATATAAGAAACATAAAGTAACATAACTAATCTAAAATAATTTTAAAATCTGAAAAACAAAATTAGTTAAATACTACAAACAAGTTTGTCTACACTTTAGCAAAAAATAATTAACAATTCTCCATTTGGTGAGGTTTGATAATCAGGTGAGTTTTTGAAAAAAAATGTTATGTTCACAATGAAAAAAGTAATGTTTTGCATCGCCCACATCATTATAGTCACACTTGTTACATATACCCTGTCAATTTTATTTATCCCCCTGTGACGGCCTATTTCAATTGGCAAGAAGTGGGATGAAATACGAAATTTGGTTAATGCTACTCCGTGTTATACTCTGTGTTTTTTTATATCATCCAGGTAATTTTCAAATTTATAATTATTTTTGAATGTTTGATATGTACTTAGTTTATTATGACCTGTTTTGTTCAACTGACTTTCCACATTTGTTGAGTACATTTGGTTTAACCTTTCTTTAAACAGATTGCAAAAAATTGCCTGATTAGTATTCGTGTTTGTCATATTTGTAATTTGTAGAAGTTTTTGGACAAATTTATACCAAGGATCGTATTTAAACCCACTACTTTCTTTAAAAGCAGATTCGATAATTATGTTGTTTGTTTTCTTACATGACAACCTTTGATAACATTTTATGACAGTAGTACAAACATCAATCACAAGTGCGCATGGATACAAAAGGGCGAGTCATATGGAAAATAAGTACAGAGTAAAAGTGTCCAAAATGCATCACAAAATAATGATAACTATCAATACATAACCCCAAACACAACAAGGAGTCTACAAATGTATAAAACCCAAAAAGAACAAAAGAACTATTTTCTATGCGAAATGACACACCACCAAGAAGGTGAAACTATTCGGTCTGTTTCGCGAGACCTTCCCCAAATTCTAAGAAAGAACAATTCAAATCTGCCACTAGAGGGCGGCCTCCACAATAATGTCACGAGATTTTGTATTAAAACACGATATCTCGTAATTATTATTATCATTATTATTATCCATCCCTTACTTATTAGTCTAAGAGTACAAAAGTAAATTAATTTACATACATCTTAGAAAACTTCATACGTTATCAATGAATATAAATGAATCTTCAAATAAAGACAAATAAAACATATGTTGCAGCAGAAAATAAAGTTACTTTATAAATTTCTAACTGTGAATTACATATGAACATATAAGAAATACGTGCACGTAAAACGGGGTGTCAACAATTCTATGAATACCACAGTTTCAAGAGAATGAATGACGCAATTATTATTTGGAATTGGGTCATCATGGCTACCACGTATTTACGTCATGTGACTTATTTCCATGTTCAGTATTGCGGTGAAACCAGCCATGGCGACAGCACTTAACAGTAGTGGATTACTCAAGATTGGGAAGGAGTTCTTGACGTGTAGCCTATGCCTTGATTATTACACCAATGCCAAGACGTTACCATGCCTACACTCTTACTGCGAGAAATGTCTGCTGACGCTGGTTGAGAAAAGAGGTGAATTGGTTTGCCCGCAGTGTCGCGCCGTTGTGCCACTAACAGGATCAGCTGGAGACACTGTGGCGGACGTGGGTGGGAACTGCTTTATCAACGGAGTTGTCGAGTTTTTCAAAACTTCAGGCTCCGATGAGTACCAAGCGGGCGTTCCCGACGCGCCGTGTGATGCGTGTGAAGACAACTCGTACGTCAACCGATGTCTCGACTGCTCGATGAATTTATGTCATACATGCAGTAAAGGTCACTCTAATGTTAGGTTAACTAAAGGTCATCGTTTGATCTCGACAACTGAATACAGAAAAGTATGGAAAGCCGTACGGGACCCTGCTGCGTCAATATAAATTGCATGGTAAAACATATAGCTTCAAAATTATGCTGCTTCTTCAACAAAAGTGCGATTTTCGATGTCTACGTTTACCAATTGTAGTAGTAGCAATCAGCACAAAACTTATTCACAGTCGTCGCTAATTAATTAGTAGTTGTCGAGTGTAGTTAACGCAGTTCCTTAATTTATAGACGACGACACTTCATTTTCCAAGTTGTCGAAGCAAACAAGTCCCCCTAGTAGACGACGCAACTTGCACTTTTCAAGTTGTCGACGCAAAACGAGTCCCCCTAGGTGACTTTCCTTTTTTCATTTCAAGTTGACGCAGACGCATTTTTTGCTAGTAGTCGACGACGCACATTAGCATTTTCAAGTTGACGCAGACGCACTACACATTCTCAAGTTGACGCACATTGCATTTCCAAGTAGACGACGACGCAAATTGCATTTTCAAGTTGACGCAGACGCGTTTCCTGGTAAACGACAACGCACAGTGTATTTTTCAAATTTGAGTTAGGGTGCGGATGATAATCTTCGCAGAGAAAATTTTAAGAAAAACCAAGTCAGAAATAATATTTATATAAAATAAAACCTGTGTATAGTAGCAACCGCCCAATGAAACAGTCTTGATATGGAAGACTATTGGAGGTTGATATTTGTATATGGATCTCCAACTCGTATATTTGTCATAAATAAAAGAAATGTGACTTGAGGAAATTTAAAGGTTGTTTTGTCAGTGGCATGCTAATTATTTAGGTCACTGAGCAAATAAGAATCTGCAAAAATATTCGTGAGTAACCACGTAAGATAGGTTTTTTATAAGTTGATCATACCACCACCTCCATGATCACACGTTATGTCTTGAAACTGCCTAAAGGTTTCACTATAACTAGTTAGGCTTTATATAGTATAGAGATGTTCACTAACACAGTTTTAAACTATATAAAAAACTGCATTAAAACAGAAATTTAGCACACAAATGAGTGAGAATATAATTTACTATTTCCCCTTCTCAAGTTTCTATCATACTTATCTTCTCAATTATAATGAAAAGTTACCAATAGTAAATGGCATCAATATAAAAATAATTATTTTTATGAATATAGCTGCACTACAATTTGAGATCACTTACGTATATAGACTGGCGGATCCAGAAATTCGGTAAGGGGCGCTACTGTTGACGTGGGCTGGGTTTGTCAATTTTTTGTTTGCGGGCTGAAGGGGGTAGGGCGCCTGGAACATATGTGTTTATTTACATGTTCGCCATATAAAAAGACATAAAGTCATTATTAGTTTAATTTGTTCAGGTCCTAGTAGTTTGACGTCGTACTAGCGGCCAGGAACTGCCGATGGCAGGGTAGTTAATATACATGGTTAAGAGATCATTGTGCATTTTTTCATGTGGATTCACCATAATAAAATAGCCCGCTAGATTCTCAATAATATCATTTGATAGACATTAAAACAATGAATAAATAGAATGGTCAGACCCAGGTGAGCTGAAAACTATAGCAAAAAATTATGAAACACCAGCTTTCAGCTCAGGTGTATATTAAATAGCAGAACAATATAGGGAGATGGAAGCGTGTGACCAATGCAATACTCTTTTCATATTGTTTTATATGTACATTTTTATTTATCTTGAATTTCCTTCTTTCATGCATTTTCTTTCCCTGTGTCTAACTTGTAAATTATTTGTTTCATGAAAATGTTCAGCAACCACCCATGATTTAAAATTACCAACCCCTTAAGTTATAAGAAAAAGGCAACACAAATAACCAGTAGCGATAAACATTGTCCCATTTTGCGTGGTCTACACGAAAACACATAAGGCAACAAAAATTGTTTTGTTGCCCTCAGCGACCGAACGAAAAATATGAAATAATAAAATATCGGGTCGCGTTTTCTTTTTTTTTTTTTAATAGGCCCAAAAGTGAGTAAGTAAAAACTCACCATTTTAAGCAGTAAAAGTGTTTCCTCTAAAAATTAACGATCCCGGATGTTATGTTTAGTAATTGACAAAAACACTGTCTCTAGCTACTACTTCTAAGAACTGATTTATTCAACCCCAAATAACTATAAGTAAACAAGGTCACATAATTTGCATAATGAGGACTTCCTGTGTGTACAGGGTCAATTGCCATATGTTCATAATTAACATGCTTTGTCGATTACATATCATGACACCGGACCGTTGTTTGATCCCCAGGGTTCCCAGGGGGATAAGTGGCGACTTTGAACCTCGGGTTGATCTGTATTTCTCTGACATGTTCCGAATACTATGAACTATGAAGTCTGAAGAGCAAACACGTCTTTTGCATTTCAGGCCATTTTGACATTTGCGATTCGAAGGATAGTTGGTGCACAATATTAAAAATATCGCCACGCCAAGTATTTTCTTAATTAAATAAAAACATTATTGACAAAAACAATACGTTTGTTGTAGTAAATATTATTTTTAATAAATGAAATGCACAAATTTTTAATTGAATTTACAAAACTTGACATTTTATATTAAAACTCTCACCCGCTTACATCACAAACAAAACGACGGCTTTTGCACGTTTTAGCGCTGTCAGTATCGCAGTAATGCCATCGTGTGTACGTACCAGTGGCGGATCTGGGGGGGTGTCGGGGATAACCCCCCCCCCCCCGTTGACAGAATTAAGTTTAAAAAAAAAATCCGACCGACCGACCCAATTTTTCAATTTTCCGACTTGTGGGCAACATAGGTTTTTTTTGGGGGGGGGGGACTAACGGGTGACGAGATATTTTAGTGTGTACAATGGATATTTCAGCGATATTTGGTGGAACTATGAACAGAATACCAGTCAATACTTGATTGTGCTCGTTTGCCTGGGAGCAATACTAAAACCGATTAATAACATACAGTATTGAACATGACCAACTCAGATCAGGTCAATCGATGACTATACTTCCAGGTTTTTGTCATTTACTTATTCTCGACAGACCTATTCTCGTGATGTCGAACTTGAAAATGCACTGTACATTTTGTGTCGTCGTCTACCAGAAAAACGGTCTGCGTCAACTTGAAAATGCAATGTGCGTCGTCGTCTACTAGAAAAAATGCGTCTGCGTCAACTTGAGAATGCTATATGCGTCGTCGTCTACTAGAAAAAAAGTGTGTCTGCGTCAACTTGGAATGAAAAATGCAAAGTCTACTAGGGGGACTCGTTTTGCGTCGACATCTTGAAAAGTGCAAGTTGCGTCGTCTACTAGGGGGACTTGTTTGCTTCGACAACTTGGAAAATGAAGTGTCGTCGTCTATAAATTAAGGAACTGCGTCAGCGACAAATACGTGTGACTTCTACAAATCATCACCCGTTAAATCGCGACTACTACAACTCGCTTTGCGACAACTACTAATTAATTAGCGACGACTGTGAATAAGTTTGGCGCTGATTGCTACTACGATTTGTAAACGTAGACATCGGAAATCGCACTTTTGTTGAAAAAGCAGCTAAATTTTGAAGCTATATGTTTTACCATGCAATTTATATCGACGCAGCAGGGTCCCGTACGGCTTTCCATAGAAAAGACACGTGTGACCAACTCAAACCACCCAGCCAGAGCATTCATTGCTATGAAAAAGGCCACAAAGAACGACCTGTGGAGGGATACTGTTCTACTTGTAAGCTTGTTCCTGTATGTGATGATTGTGCAACTGAATCCCATTCTGGGCATAAGTTGATGTGTCGGGAAGATTTTGCCAAATCATTCATTGATAAGTTAGAGCAACCGATGAGAATTCTTGAAGAGAAACAGGACGAGTCGAATCATTCAGTCCAGTCTTTAACTGAGGAACTGCTGACAGTTACAGAGTTATACGAAGCTGAGGTTGCTAAGATAAAAAAAAACAGGCGGAAGACATAGTCGCGAAGATACGGGAAAATGAAGAGAAACTATTAGAGACGTTGAAAAGGAACACGACAAAGTGACGAAACAACTGGAATGTGAACTTGATCGATATGAGATTTCAGAGAAGAATATTGCATCCACGCGTAATTTTGTGGATATGCTCTTGAAATATGGTGATGCAGATGAGATCATCTTAGAATGTCAAAAATTGATGTTCAGAGTTAATGAATTGATTGACAGTGGCACAAAGCACAATCGCAGAGACACGTTTGTGAAATTCCACGCCAAAAAAGAAGGTGCGAATTTCAACTATATGGGTATTATTAAAAGGGTTGTTAGTACCACGATTCCAAGAGAGATTCCAAAGATGATACACAATATACTGTTACCATCAACACAAAAGACCGTGATAGAAATCGCGTAGTACCGTTTAACGGTGAAGAAGTGAGCGCCAGATTGGATAATCCAGATTACACATCTACTCCACTGACTGTGGTGTATGGTGGTAATGGTTTTCATACTCTCACGATCCCGGGACAGAAGGACGGGAAGTACAAACTCAATATCTATATTGGCGACTCTCATATTGCACGATCTCCCTTCAACATTCAAGTTGTATCTGGTGAGTTTTTTTTTTAGTAAACACACAAACAGAGATAAATGCTCATACAATACGCAATAATAGTAGATACATTGTGAAATAGTGAATGAGATTTAAAAGAATAAAATTGGCTGGACCCGACTTAACTTTTGATACTGTAGGTACGCATTGGTATAATAGAATACTCATGGAAGGCATATACACGTGCTTTTATTCGATTAGACTCAATTAGGGTGATATTGACAAAAGTTCGCACCTGAGAACACGGTCTGCCACGCATGCGCATTAGCAACTCCCAAAACTGGCAAACTGGTTCTTACCCCTCCCTGTTTAATTTTTGATTAAATGTAGTTTCCGACATACCTCCCTAATCCGTGAAAATTTCGCGTTTATTTCAGTTTTATTTACATACGACTTTGTAAAGCAATCTATTCACAGAATATAAAACAGGCCTTTCAAAGACTTTATTGATCAACCTGGACAAAACAGTTATCTGTTGGTTTGTAAAATTGTTTACCATCAACACAACAGACCCATTTGCTCTAAAAATATATTTTTATTCAACGAAGGTAGTGCACAATGACGTCATTTGAGAACGTTTCAATGATATTCCATCAGTCTATAGAAACTTCTAGTAGCAGTTTAAATCGTGTAATTTATTAATATTTCATTAAAAACATAAACGAATTGTTTTTTGTGTCGATCGTATACGGATATGGCCATTTTCTATGTTGATCTCTGGAACCGTTTGAAATGTTGAAACAACAGTGTTATATACCTAACACAATATTGTTATGTTTTTGTTTATCCTGAAGCTGTACTTGCATACTAAGTATAATTTCTTTTAAATTAATGTTCTCTTGATTCTGAATGTTGTGAATAGATGGAAGTCAATCCGAAGCTCAATTGCAACTGACAATCCCTAACTTCAGCAACATGACTAGTAGAGTATATAGTCCCCCTGTCATTGCTAAGAATATTTCATGGTGAGTATATATATATATATATATATATATATATATATATATATATATATATATATATATATTTATTAAAGTTGTATTTTGGGAAACATTTTGTTTGAAGCCTTTATCTTTTTTTAGTAAAATGTGTAAATGCAACATCTAGGGGATTCGCAAGATTTCCGCCTTGCCAATAACCGAGCATTTCATTGGGGGATTCAAATATGTCACGATTTGTTGCCATACCAACTGAATTTATCATTTTTCATGGTACCAATAGTCAGTGGGACGTGTTCTCTATATAATACAAAATGGGAATCCACCTCTAAAGCCGAGTTCATGCAATTTTATATATTACTGTTTACACCTTTTTGGAAATTATTGTATAGGAAGATATCAGCTCTAAAGAATGATATAGAAAATAGTGACGCAAAAGATTTGGCCATATATTTGTATGCTGACGATTGTAGTGAGTCCACGTGAGTATTTATTCTATTTCCAATTTATTGACAGAAGTATACATACTATTCTAACTCATTTCATTGGTCGTATAATACTTTTATTTTCATATTTACAGACCAAGTTACGAGGCCTCAAACTGGAATTATTCTCATCGTATAAACAAGACTAAATTCGTGTGAGTAGATATTATATATTTATAATGATAACACTATGACACCATATGCATATTTCGCCCTTATATTGAATTTATTTGTAGCTGAATAAAGACGCTATATAATTTTGGACAACGATGTAACTACTTTATAGTAAATATTAACAAATTCAAATATATTTCAGGCCTAGTAACGTGACAGCACAGTTGCAGCTCCTCAACTGGAAGCAGCACAGATCTCATCGTGCTAAGAGTAAGTGACCAGCAAACTAGTACCGAAGCTCATTATGTCATTATTAGATGTTTCATTCAACAATGTCACATTACATGACAATACAACATTTAGTATTGTAATGTATTTGCACATTTACCATACATATTGATTGATTGAGTGATATGTTGTGTATTAGTATGTGCACAGCTACTGAAATTTGATCGTATAGTCAATGTAGTCTGATCAAAATTAAATACCAGAAGTGGAATATAATGAATATAGTAGTCGAAATTCAGAAATAACATTGTTGAACCTAACAACGTCTGAGCAATGATTGTGCCCGCAAATCTAAAATAATACAGGTCAGTTAAAACAGTTGAGGATGAATGTTACAGGCTTCTAACATGTATGCATATATCACACTGTACATTTCACATGAATCGGGTTGATTCGGACATTTAATGTTGATGGATACAATTTAATACATAAATACACTTGCTTGGTTGAGCATAATATTGTTTATTTTGTTTTCTATATGCAGAACTAACACGTTTGTTTGAAACACCTAGTGGGTATGGTTATCCAAACTTTATCGATTTGGAGGTAAGTCAATTCATACTGTTATGAACGAGTTGGAATATACGAACGTCGCTGCTTAAACACTCAACTACACATAAAGATATCAAGCGATGGAATAAACTCAGCAATGATTTAAAATTGTACATCATTATTACCCGTACCTTACAAGCAGTGCTGCTTGGTGCTGCTACAATGTGTTTTAGTAGTTGTATATATTCTTTGTGTAATGTGTGATTTCAATACGAGTTGCAAAATAAATAAAAATAACAATGTTGTATTACGTTTTTCCCTCTAATGCATGCCTCGAAAGACAACTGTGCTGTGCAGACGCTTCTATTTTTAATTTGTGTTTACTATATTCACTTTCATAGTGAATGGCAGTTAATAAGTTGGGTAAAATACTGTCATTCATAATAACTGGTTTACTTTGCTTTTGAAATATATGCTGCTTGATATTCTTTGTATCAAGTCATATCTTTCTTGTACATAAGGTAAAGAAATCATTTTTGATTTATTTTTCAGACAGTCCTTGACCCCAATAATGGTTACTGTAAAAATGATACTATAGTAATTGAAGCAAACATCGTCGTGGAACAATGAATTCATTGATTTCTTTAGGACATATAGAGACTGGGGGAATACTACAATCGTTTGATATAACACATACACCCAGTAATCATACTAGTAATGTAAACCAAAATAGACTATATGTATCGAATCAATGTGTATTTAATTTAATTAAAAAACATAATTATACTTTTATGTTTGCATTGACTAATTTTGAAATAATTGTTTTTTCCGTCCGTATTATTATGAAAATCATATACATACATTAGTTTTAGGTCAATATAAGTGTGATTTTACTATATATCGTGTGTGTCTGATTTCTCTTTCTAATGTTATGTTAACTTGTAATATGGATAACAATTAAGATTGTCTGTTTGAATGTATATAGACCTCAATGTTTAAGCTATGTGTATGAATGATTAAACAAACGCCAGAATAATTGGTCTTTACGTGAAAATTATTGAACGTGCAATGGGACCAAATAACAAATTTTTCATATTATGTCTAAATCTTGCATGCCCACCCGAACAAACATTCATTATATAATTAATGTAAATAAACAAATTTACTGTTTTCTGTTTGGATTAACTACAGTACAGGTGAAACACAAGCTGTCTGAAGAAACCACATACAGGGATTTTTCGAGGATGCAAACAATTATGTCGAAAACGTTTGTGATGTGCCTGATATAATATCCCTTTAAATGTTTGCGTCAGTAATAACAACACTGTGGTTTCGTGTTTATTGATTCTTCTGGTATATCACATACGCAACATTCTCGACCGTGGACTGGCGTAACACTTTTCAACTTTCCTGTGAAATTCTGAGGAATGCGCACCGAAACCCGTGGGTGAAACATGAGTGGCTAATTTACATTACTCTGCACAAACTTTGTACATTCAAAGTTCAACAAATGAACACGGGCATTTGTGTTCTGAAATTAACACGATTTCAGTGAGAATATCGTCACTAGTATTTTATTGTTCGTTGTACGATACCCGGATGTTTTGTGGTCAAGAAAACAAATGTGCCAATCTGATCAATGTAATTACATTGTTAGCCAGGGTTACAAATGTGTGCTATGCTACATTAATATTTGATTTATGACGATCGATTGATGTCTAGCAGTTTGTCATTTGGGTATCGGCAGATTCTGCCGCTTCGTCACTAGAAGAGCGTATTTTAAATTGTTTGGTCCGCAGAATATAGCACTTTATCCCATCTCACGTTTGTTACGCATGCTGTGATTGGTTGAGACTCGGTCACATGACATTGAATAAGAATGGATATTACTAGTCTGGAAGCTAAGGCCAAAAATTTTGAGTTTAGCTGCACCCCACGTCAAACATTGTGGAAACGGACTTTTCTAATGCAAAATTTTCTGACTTTTTCAAAAATGCTTGTTTCCAGAACGGAAAATGCCCTAAAAGTGGTGAAAATTGACATGTTGCCATGGTAACCTGAAAATATTACGAAATCATTGAAAGCTCTACATTTTCAATATATATGAAGATACAGATGTAAAGTTGGTACCAAAATGTAGATCGTGGATTGGCCCAACTATTTATGACATATTAGCTAATTAGCTAAATTGTATATATTGCGTGATTGTTATTTTTCAGGAAGATATAGTCTTCACAACATTATTTGTCCAATTATTTATGATATCATATATGCAAATTAGCTAATTTGCATATTCATAAATTACCAACAAAGCTGTTTTTTCAATGAAAATTGTATATATTGCGTGATTGTTATTTTTTCAGGAAGATATGGTCTTCACAACACTATTTTTGCCCAATATTATTCTGAAGGTTTTCAATTTATTTTCTATAATCGTAACGTGTTTCAAATAAGACAACTATGAACATGGCAATCAGGTTTGAAAACAATAACATCTTTATTTATACAAATTATTTGCACACAGAACTAAGCACAAAATGAACAAGGCAAACTATTTACTATATCATGCGTCTTGGTTTTACATATCGAGACCAGTATTGACAACTCTACAGAAAGTGTGCATCTGCACTGCAGCAAATTGTACAAATACTTTATGTTCTGTTACTTTGCAAAACTAGTTACGGAGAATCTTATAAAACCTTCTTAGATTAATACATGTCCAGTGTTTTAAAGGATCATTGGTGTTCTTTAAGTGTTTTAAATCATCATTAGTCATATTCACTGGCAGCATCTGATTCAGGCTCAGGCTCAGGCTCAATGTATCTGCCAGTATCTTCAGAGTTCATGCAGCCTGTCGCTGAACATCGACATGTATCTGTGCAAGGAAATCCTGTATTCTTGCATGAGCATCGCCGTGTGTCACAATTCTCAGGTTTTGCAGCTAACCAACTGAAGCAATGCTTTTGGTGCTGGATCCTGAGTCATCCACAAGATCTTTATTGTGTTTCCTTCTGCCACCCAGCCATGTCCATTAGGGCTCGGAGCTTGAAATGAGGCATTCAGTGAATTCTTCCATATGTAGCGTATAAATTAGCCAATTTTAATTTCACTATTTTCTCATGTACTCTTCAACTCTTGGTACATATGTTAAATTTCGTGCTTACTAATTACCTAATTTGCATAAATTAATCAATTTATAGGTGCTCCAAAGATAAATTCAGTAACACTTACCACTCAAATTTATCAAATTTTAATGAAATTATTAAATACAGTATTCTTTATTTGTACTTCAGGCCTCCAATTCCTTCAGCACACGGGAGCTCTTGCCAAGCTTTCTTTGATTTGTTTTGTTTCAAACCTTTTCATCCAGTTCACATGTTTTAGTATATCAAAACGTATTGATGTAACTTTGGAAATATATCGTCATTCGTGGGAGATATGGTAATTATGTATAATCCCATATGACCTGTATTGACGATACAGAATCAGAAAATGGTTTGTTATAAAAATAAACCACCGCATAAAATGTAGAAGAGAATATGCAAATGAGTTCTATGCAAAGCTGCTTTGTGCACGAACTCGGTACAGTTTGATACGCGTTACTTATCATCACTGCACAAAGCAGCTTTGCATAGAACTCATTTGCATATTCGAATATGTTCGAACTTCAAGTCCCTGTCGGTTAACAAAGTTATGCGTAAGTCAGTCCGTTACTTTAATCACTTTAATAAGACGTTTCATGCCTTGACTCCGAATAAAATGTTCAGTTAATTAGATTAAAATATACATGACTTGCGTTAGAAAAGTGCAATACTTTCCTAGATGCCAAAGCATTAGATTGTACAATAAATGACTAACTTTATAAACTTACTAGAACCTTTGTGTTCTATGGCTTTTTTCACCTTATGTAGTTCGGTTTCAAATAAAACAACCGCGGAAAAATGGCCGTGCGTATTGAGGTGATTGACCACACAATTGAAGGCTGCCTGTGGCAGAGGTGCTATTGCGTATAGCGCAAAGACCTCTGTTATGGGAAGTAGAATGCTGTGTGCAGTGAGAATAAGTAACGCCTATCGAACTGTGCGGAGTTCGGGTACTACCACTGTGACGCATCGACCAATCAACGACAAGCATAATATCGCGTGAAGATATATTCGTAGTAATAGTAACAGGAGATCTCGCAATAATCGTATCGCCAAGAGCTTTACTTGTAGTGTAGTGAAAAGTCTTCAAGGGTTTTTTATATTGGAGATGTAATTTATTCATAGCAACAGCGCAGGTCTGCTTAAGACAATACAGCAAACGATCTGTAGTGTAAAACCAAGTACATTCATGAACATCGTATTCACAATCTTGAGCTCCGTAAAAACTGAAAAATGCAGATGAATACAAATAACAATAACGTCCAGTAGCAACACAATTAATTTTACAGTAACGATATGCTTGAATTGTCGAATAATAGTAACAAGTGATCGTTTGTCCGATCTACTCAAAACATCTAAATTTCTCGATAACAAAATAACAAAAAGTAGTATAAATGCAACGGATACATTATGGGCACATATTTACCTCACTGGCGACCTGTAAAGCCTTGGGATAATCGAAAATACTCGAAATTCACAGTGACGTAACGGAAAACTTCATATATGTCATGTTGTGTGTATCATCAAAGGGCAATAATGCGTATGGAAACAAAAGGGCGAGTCACATGGAAAGATCAAATGCATCAAAATCATGAAACAAAAGTATTTTCTATGCGAAATGGCACACCACCGAGAAGTTGGGGCCATTAGGTTTATTTGTTTCGAAGAAACCATCCTCAAATCCTAAGAAAAAACATTTCAAATCTGCCACTAGAGGGCGGCAGCCACAATAATGTCACTAGACCTCGTAATTATTAGGGTTTCGAGCCCATTTGGTCGAAACCCTATTGAAATTGTTCCGTTTATTAGGGTTTCGAGCCCATTTGGTCGAAACCCTATTGTAATTGTTCCGTTTATTATTAGGGTTTCGAGCCCATTTGGTCGAAACCCTTTTGTAATTGTTCCGTTTATTATTATTAGGGTTTCGAGCCCATTTGGTCGAAACCCTATTGAAATTGTTCCGTTTATTAGGTTTTCAAGACACATGTCTTGGAAACCTTTTGTAATTGTTATGTTTTTTATTATTAGGGTTTCGAGCCCATTTGGTCGAAACCCTTTTGTAATTGTTCCGTTTATTATTAGGGTTTCGAGCCCATTTGGTCGAAACCCTATTGTAATTGTTCCGTTTATTAGGTTTTCAAGACACATGTCTTGGAAACCTATTGTAATCGTTATGTTTTTTATTATTATTCCGCCAGATTTTTTCGCTAAGCGCCATTCGAACACCGTTGCACATATCTGGAAAATTGTTTCACATGTTTGTTAAGTATGATGAGATCTAGTGCATATCCTAAGATGATGCATATTGGTCACGTGGTACGGCGGCCATTTTGAATTTAAGGCGAAAAATGGCATGCTCATTTAAACACCTTTCTGAGGGTCTAGGAGTCTCAAACTTTCGCTTAAAAGAAGCATTGTCCCTAGAGCTACGTATTTCATGAAAAAAAAGTTGAACGGTCATGTGACTTTTTTTTCTAGAATTTTCTAAAATATTGTTTTGCATCTCATTTGCATAATTTTGATCGTATCAAAATTCCACGCCATCATTTTGAAGAACATCATACATACTACAGATTAATCAAAGAATCATGAAAGTGCGACCAGTAGTTTTGGAGCAGTTGATTTATGAATATTTTTCACATTTTATATTAAATAGTCAGCAATGTTGCATTATGGGAAAGGGGGGAGGGCCCATATACGATACACATTGAATTGACATATATTGAGAACTATTGCACATACAAGAATGGAACTAACGCTATATTGAAGACATTGGACAAGAGAATTTACCAAAATATTGGATGACCATATATGGTCATGCAACTCATTAAATATGCATGTCTCTAATATCTCAGGCACTATTGCAAGTACAAACATGGAACTAACGTTGTATTGAAGACATTGGACAAGAAAATGTACCAAAACATTGGATGACCATATATGGTCATATAACTCATTAAATATACATGTCTTTCATATCTCAGGCATTATTGCAAGTACAAACATGGAACCAATGCTATATTGAAGACATTGAACAAAAGAATTGATCAACATAGTTGATGACCATATATGGTTATAGAACTCATTAAATATGCATGTCTCTAATATCTCAGGCACTATTGCAAGTACAAACATGGAACTAACGCTGTATTGAAGACATTGGACAAGAAAATGTACCAAAACATTGGATGACCATATATGGTCATATAACTCATTAAATATACATGTCTTTCATATCTCAGGCATTATTGCAAGTACAAACATGGAACCAATGCTATATTGAAGACATTGAACAAAAGAATTGATCAACATAGTTGATGACCATATATGATCATAGAACTCATTAAATATGCATGTCTCTAATATCTCAGGCACTATTGCAAGTACAAACATGGAACCAATGCTATATTGAAGACATTGGAGAAAAGAATGGACCAACATATTGGATGACCATATATGGTCATAGAACTCATTAAATATGCATGTTTTTAATATCTCAGGCACTATTGCAAGTACAAACATGCAACCAAAGCTATATTGAAGACATTGGACGAGAGAATTGACCAACATATTCGATGACCATATAAGGTCATAGAACTCATTAAATATGCATATCCATAATATCTCGATCACTTTTAAAGATATAAACATGTACCCAAACCTATATTGAAGGCATTGGACAAAAAAATTGACCAACATATAAAATGACCATATATGGTCATAGAACTCATTAAATATGCAAGTCCCTAATATCTCATGCACTATTGCAAGTACAAACATAGTACCAACACTATATTGTAGATATTGAACAAGAGAATTGACCAACACAATCAATAACCATATATGGTCATAGAAATCATTAAATATGCTTGTCCCTAAAATCTCGGACACTATTGCAAGTATAGATATGCAACCAACACTATATTGAAGACATTGGACAAGAGAATTGAGCAACATAGTAGATGACCATATATGGTATTAAATATGCATGTCTCTGATATCTTAGGCACTGTTGCAAGTAGGAACATGGAACCAGTGCTACATTGAAGACATTGAACAAGAGAATTGACAAACATACTTGATGACTATATATGGTCATGGAACTCATTAAATATGCATGGCTATAATATCTCGGACACTATCACATATACAAACATGGGACCAACGTTAATTTTGAGGGCTATTGCAAACAGTTATACATGGCCATGCATTGCATGTGACTTGGCCATGTGCCATGGTCTTGAAAACCGGTCATTGCTGCTATGCAGCTATATTTATTATTATTATTATTATGATTCCGCCTAAATTTTTGGTCACGCTTTATGTCAACGCCGTTGGACCGATCAATTCAATACTTGCCACAATGGTAAAGCTATATGAGATCTGGTGCATATCCTAAGTTCAGACACGTAGGTCACATGACCAGGCCGCCATATTGGATTAAAGGCGAAATTTTCAATGCCGAATTGCGCACCTTTCTGAGGGTCTGAGTGCTCCAATTTTTTTATGATAGTAGCAGTGCGACAAGGGCTACAAATCTCATCAAAAAAAACTTTAGCGGTCACGTGACTTTTTTTTTTAGAATTTTTTTAAATTTTGTTTTGCATCTCATTTGCATAATTTTCGACAAATCAACTAACCCTGAATAACTTTGAAAGATCATATGACATAGTATTTAATTCCAAAATATCGAGTCCAGGCGATAAGACGTTTTTTATAAGAAGATTTTAGAATGTTTTTTCATATTTTTTTTGTTCTTTTATATGGTCACGTGACCTCATTTTATAGACATAATTGCAATATCTCAAGCACTGTTACAGATAGGAACATGCAACCAGTGCAATTTTGAAGTGATGGTACATGAAATTCTACTAACAAACAAGATGACCATATATGGTCATGTGATCTCATTAAATATGCATAAATGTAATATATGAAGCACTGTTACAGATAGGGACATGCAACCTGTGCAATATCGAAGCTATAAGACACGAGATGTGACTAACTAATGTCATGACCATATATGGTCATGTGACTTCATCAAATATACATAAATGTAATAACTCAAGCACAGTTACAGACAGGAACATGCAACCAGTGCAATATTGAAGTGATGGTACATGAAATTTTACTAACAAACAAGATGACCATATATGGTCATGTGGCCTCATTGAATATGCATAAATGTAATATATCAAGCACTGTAAGAGTTAGGGACATGCAACCTGTGCAATATCGAAGCTACGGGTCAAGAGATGTGATTAACTAATGTGATGACTATATATGATCATGTGACCTCATCAAATATGCATAAATGTAATAACTCAAGCACTGTTACAGACGGGAACATGCAACCTGTGCAATATCGAAGCTATGGGACAAGAGATGTGACTAACTAATGTGATGACCATATATGGTCATGTGACATCATCAAATATGCATACATGTAATAACTCAAGCACTGTTACAGACATGAACATGCAACCAGTGCAATATGGAAGTGATGGTACATGAAATTTTACTAACAAACAAGATGACCATATATGGTCATGTGACCTCATTGAATATGCATAAATGTAATATATCAAGCACTGCAAGAGTTAGGGACATGCAACCTGTGCAATATCGAAGCTGTGGGACATGAGATGTGAGTAACTAATGTGATGACCGTATATGGTCATGTGCCGTCATTAAATATGCATAATTGTAATATCTCAAGCAGAATCACAGATAGAGACATGCAACCTATGCAATATCGAAGCTATGTGACAAGAGAGATGACTAACTAATGTGATGTCCATATATGGTCATGTAACTTCATCAAATATGCATAAATGTAATAACTCAAGCACTGTTACAGATAGGAACATGCAACCAGTGCAATATTGAAGCTATTGCACAACAGAAGTGACTAACACATCCGATGACCATATATGGTCATGTGACCTCATCAAATATGCATAAATGTTATATCTCAAGCACTGTTACAGATAGGAACATGCAACATGTTTAGTATGAAGGCCATGCAATTTCCTATAATATATTATTGTCAATGATGCTGATTTTGGAACGCTGCTAATAAGTCAGTGGGCTCGAAACCCGACATTGCTGCAACGCAGCTATATTTATTATTATTAGGTTTTCAAGACACATGTCTTGGAAACCTTTTGTAATTGTTATGTTTTTTATTATTATTATTATTATTATTCCGCCAGATTTTTCGCTAAGCGCCATTCGAACACCGTTGCACATATCTTGAAAATGTTTGCACATGTTTGTAAAGTCTGATGAGATCTAGTGCATATCCTAAGATGACGCATATTGGTCACGTGGTACGGCGGCCATTTTGAATTTAAGGCCAAAAATGGCATGCTCATTTAAACACCTTTCTGAGGGTCTAGGAGTCTCAAACTTTCGCTTAAAAGAAGTATTGGCCCTAGAGCTACGTATTTCATGAAAAAAAAGTTGAACGGTCATGTGACTATTTTTTCTAGAATTTTCTAAAATATTGTTTTGCATCTCATTTGCATAATTTTGATCGTATCAAAATTCCACGCCATAATTTTGAAGAACATCATACATACTACAGATTAATCAAAGATTCATGCAAGTGCGACCAGTAGTTTTGGAGCAGTTGATTTATGAATATTTTTCACATTTTATATAAAATAGTCAGCAATGTTGCATTGTGGGAAAGGGGGGAGGGCCCATATACGATACACATTGAATTGACATATATTGAGAACTATTGCACATACAAACATGGAACTAACGCTATATTGAAGACATTGAACAAAAGAATTGATCAACATAGTTGATGACCATATATGGTTATAGAACTCATTAAATATGCGTGTCACTAATATCTCAGGCATTATTGCAAGTACAAACATGGAACCAACGCTATATTGAAGACATAGGACGATAGAATTGACCAACTTATTCGATGACCATATATGGTCATAAAACTGATTAAATATGCATATCCATATATCTCCAGCACTTTTAAAGATAGAGACATGTACCCAAACCTATATTGAAGGTATTGGACAAGAGAATTGACCAAAATATTGGATGACCATATATGGTCATGCAACTCATTAAATATGCATGTCTCTAATATCTCAGGCACTATTGCAAGCACAAACATGAAACCAATGTTATATTGAAGACATTGGACAAAAGAATTGACCAACACAGTCGATGACCTTATATGGTCATACAACTCATTAAATATGCATGTCTCTAATATCTCGAGCACTATTGCAAGCACAAACATGGAATCTATGCTATATAGAAGACATTGAACAAAAGGATTGACCAACATATTTGATTACCATATATGGTCATAAAACTCATTAAATATGCATATCCATAATATTTCGAGCACTTTTAAAGATAGGGACATGTACCCAAACCTATACTGAAGACATTGGACAAGAAAATTGTCCAACATATGAGATGACCATATATGGTCATAGAACTCATTAAATGTGAACGCCTCTAATATTTTAGGCACTGTTGCAGGCAGGAACATGGAACCAATGCTATATTGAAGACATTGGACAAAAGAATTGACAAACATACAAGATGACTATATATGGTCATATAACTCATTACATATGCATGGCAATAATATCTCGGACACTATCACATATACAAACATGGGACCAACGTTAATTTTGAGGGCTATTGCAAACAGTCATACCTGGCCATGCATTGCATATGACTTGGCCATGTGCCATGGTCTTGAAAACCGGTGATTGCTGCTATGCAGCTATATTTATTATTATTATTCTTCCGCCTAAATTTTTGGTCACGCTTTATGTCAACACCATTGGACCGATCAGTTCCATACTTGCCACAATGGTAAAGCTGTATGAGATCTGGTGCATATCCTAAGTTCAGACACATAGGTCACATGACCAGGCCGCCATCTTAGATTAAAAGCGAAATTTTCAATGCCGAATTGCGCACCTTTCTGAGGGTCTGAGTGCTCCAATTTTTTTATGATAGTAGCAGTGCGACAAGGGCTACAAATTTCATCAAAAAAAACTTTAGCGGTCACGTGACTTTTTTTTTTAGAATTTTTTTAAATTTTGTTTTGCATCTCATTTGCATAATTTTCGACAAATCAACTAACACTGAATAACTTTGAAAGATCATATGACATAGTATTTAATTCCAAAATATTGAGTCCAGGCGATAAGCCGTTTTTTATAAGAAGATTTTAGAATGTTTTTCCATATTTTTTTGTTCTTTTACATGGTCACGTGACCTCATTTTTTAGACATAATTGCAATATCTCATGCACTGTTACATATAGGAACATGCAACCAGTGCAATATTGAAGTGATGGTACATGAAATTCTACTAACAAACAAGATGACCATATATGGTCATGTGATCTCATTAAATATGCATAAATGTAATAACTCAAGCACAGTTACAGACGGGAACATGCAACTAGTGCAATATTGAAGTGATGGTACATGAAATTTTACTAACAAACAAGATGACCATATATGGTCATGTGACCTCATTGAATATGCATAAATGTAATATATCAAGCACTGTTACAGATAGAAACATGCAACCTGTGCAATATCGAAGCTATGAGACAAGAGATGTGACTAACTAATGTGATGACCATATATGGTCATGTAACTTCATCAAATATGCATACATGTAATAACTCAAGCACTGTTACAGACATGAACATGCAACCTGTGCAAAATCGAAGCTGTGGGACATGAGATGTGAGTAACTAATGTGATGACCGTATATGGTCATGTGACGTCATTAAATATGCATAATTGTAATATCTCAAGCAGAATCACAGATAGAGACATGCAACCTATGCAATATCGAAGCTATAAGACAAGAGATGTGGCTAACTAATGTGATGACCATATATGGTCATGTAATTTCATCAAATATGCATAAATGTAATAACTCAAGCACTGTTACAGATAGGAACATGCAATCAGTGCAATATTGAAGCTATTGCACAACAGAAGTGACTAACACATCCGATGACCATATATGGTCATGTGACCTCATCAAATATGCATAAATGTTATATCTCAAGCACTGTTACAGATAGGAACATGCAACCAGTGCAATATTGAAGCTATTGCACAACAGAAGTCACTAACATATCCGATGACCATATATGGTCATGTGACCTCATCAAATAAGCATAAATGTAATAACTCAAGCACTATTACAGACGGGAACATGCAATCTGTGCAATATCGAAGCTATGAGACAAGATATGTGACTAACACATCTGATGCCCATACATGGTTATGTGACATCATTAAATATGCATAAATGTAATAACTCAAGCACTGTTACAGACGGGAACATGCAACCTGTGCAATATCGAATCAATGGAACAAGAGATGTGACTAACTAATGTGATGACCACACATGGTCATGTGACCTCATCAAATATGCATAAATGTTATATCTCAAGCACTGTTACAGATAGGAAAATGCAACCAATGCAATATTGAAGTTATTGCACAACAGAGCGGACAAAAACATCCGATGACCATATATGGTCATGGGACATCATTAAATATGCAAGATTGTAATACATTAAGCACTGTTACAGACAGGAACATGCAACATGTTTAGTATGAAGGCCAAGCAATTTCCTTTAATATATTATTGTCAATGATGCTGATTTTGGAACGCTGCTAATAAGTCAGTGGGCTCGAAACCCGACATTGCTGCAACGCAGCTATATTTAGGGTTTCGAGCCCATTTGGTCGAAACCCTTTTGTAATTGTTCCGTTTATTATTATTATTATTATTATTATTATTATTCTTCCGCCTAAATTTTTGGTCACGCTTTATGTCAACACCGTTGGACCGATCAGTTCCATACTTGCCACAATGGTAAAGCAGTATGAGATCTGGTGCATATCCTAAGTTCAGACACATAGGTCACATGACCAGGCCGCCATCTTGGATTAAAGGCGAAATTTTCAATGCCGAATTGCGCACCTTTCTGAGGGTCTGAGTGCTCCAATTTTTTTATGATAGTAGCAGTGCGACAAGGGCTACAAATTTCATCAAAAAAAACTTTAGCGGTCACGTGACTTTTTTTTTATGAATTTTTTTAAATTTTGTTTTGCATCTCATTTGCATAATTTTCGACAAATCAACTAACCCTGAATAACTTTGAAAGATCATATGACATAGTATTTAATTCCAAAATATGGAAGTCCAGGCGAAAAGCCGTTTTTTATAAGAAGATTTTAGAATGTTTTTTCATATTTTTTGTTCTTTTATATGGTCACGTGACCTCATTTTATAGACATAATTGCAATATATCAAGCACTGTTACAGATAGGAACACGCAACCAGTGCAATATTGAAGTGATGGTACATGAAATTCTACTAACAAACAAGATGACCATATATGGTCATGTGATCTCATTAAATATGCATAAATGTAATATATCAAGCACTGTTACAGATAGGGACATGCAACCTGTGCAATATCGAAGCTATAAGACACGAGATGTGACTAACTAATGTGATGACCATATATGGTCATGTGACTTCATCAAATATGCATAAATGTAATAACTCAAGCACAGTTACAGACGGGAACATGCAACCAGTGCAATATTGAAGTGATGGTACATGAAATTTTACTAACAAACAAGATGACTATATATGGTCATGTGACCTCATTGAATATGCATAAATGTAATATATGAAGCACTGCAAGAGTTAGTTACATGCAACCTGTGCAATATCGGAGGTATGGGTCAAGAGATGTGACTAACTAATGTGTTGACCATATATGGTCATGTGACTTCATTAAATATGCATAATTGAATTATCTCAAGCACTGTTACAGATAGAAACATGCAACCTGTGCAAAATCGAAGCTATGGGACATGAGATGTGAGTAACTAATGTGATGACCGTATATGGTCATGTGCCGTCATTAAATATGCATAATTGTAATATCTCAAGCAGAATCACATGCAACCTATGCAATATCGAAGCTATGTGACAAGAGATATGACTAACTAATGTGATGACCATATATGGTCATGTGACCTTATCAAATATGCATAAATGTTATATCTCAAGCACTGTTACAGATAGGAACATGCAACCAGTGCAATATTGAAGCTATTGCACAACAGAAGTGACTAACATATCCGTTGACCATATATGGTCATGTGAACTCATCAAATAAGCATAAATGTAATAAGTCAAGCACTATTACAAACGGGAATATGCAACCTGTGCAATATCGAATCTATGGAACAAGAGATGTGACTAACTAATGTGATGACCATATATGGTCAGGTGACCTCATCAAATATGCACAAATGTTATATCTCAAGCACTGTTACAGATAGGAACATGCAACCAATGCAATATTGAAGTTATTGCACAACAGAGCTGACAAAAACATCCGATGACCATATATGGTCATGAGACATCATTAAATATGCAAGATTGTAATACCTTAAGCACTGTTACAGACAGGAACATGTAACATGTTTAGTATGAAGGCCATGCAATTTCCTTTAATATATTATTGTCAATGATGCTGATTTTGGAACGCTGCTAATAAGTCAGTGGGCTCGAAACCCAACATTGCTGCAACGCAGCTATATTTATTATTATTATTCTTCCGCCTAAATTTTTGGTCACGCTTTATGTCAACACCGTTGGACCGATCAGTTCCATACTTGCCACAATGGTAAAGCTGTATGAGATCTGGTGCATATCCTAAGTTCAGACACATAGGTCACATGACCAGGCCGCCATCTTGGATTAAAGGCGAAATTTTCAATGCCGAATTGCGCACCTTTCTGAGGGTCTGAGTGCTCCAATTTTTTTATGATAGTAGCAGTGCGACAAGGGCTACAAATTTCATCAAAAAAAACTTTAGCGGTCACGTGACTAATTTTTTTCTAGAATTTTTTTAATTTTCTTTTGCATCTCATTTGCATAATTTTCGACTAATCAACTATCCCTGAATAACTTTGAAAGATCATATGACATAGTATTTAATTCCAAAATATGAAGTCCAGGCGATAAGCCGTTTTTTAGAAGAAGATTTTAGAATGTTTTTTCATATTTTTTTTGTTCTTTTATATGGTCACGTGACCTCATTTTATAGACATAATTGCAATATCTCAAGCACTGTTACAGATAGGAACATGCAACCAGTGCAATATTGAAGTGATGGTACATGAAATTCTACTAACAAACAAGATGACCATATATGGTCATGTGATCTCATTAAATATGCATAAATGTAATATATCAAGCACTGTTACAGATAGCGACATGCAACCTGTGCAATATCGAAGCTATAAGACACGAGATGTGACTAACTAATGTGATGACCATATATGGTATGTGACTTCATCAAATATGCATAAATGTAATAACTCAAGAACAGTTACAGACGGGAACATGCAACCAGTGCAATATTGAAGTGATGGTACATGAAATTTTACTAACAAACAAGATGACCATATATGGTCATGTGACCTCATTGAATATGATTAAATGTAATATATCAAGCACTGTAAGAGTTAGGGACATGCATCCTGTGCAATATCGAAGGTATGGGTCAAGAGATGTGACTAACTAATGTGATGACCATATATGGTCATGTGACTTCATTAAATATGCATAATTGAATTATCTCAAGCACTGTTACAGTTAGAAACATGCAACCTGTGCAATATCGAAGCTGTGAGACAAGAGATGTGACTAACTAATGTGATGACCATATATGGTCATGTAACTTCATCAAATATGCATACATGAAATAACTCAAGCACTGTTACAGACATGAACATGCAACCTGTGCAAAATCGAAGCTATGGGACATGAGATGTGAGTAACTAATGTGATGACCATATATGGTCATGTGACTTCAACAAATATGCATAAATGTAATAACTCAAGCACAGTTACAGACGGGAACATGCAACCAGTGCAATATTGTAGTGATGGTACATGAAATTTTACTAACAAACAAGATGACCATATATGGTCATGTGACCTCATTGAACATGCATAAATGTAATAACTCAAGCACAGTAAACAGACGGGAACATGCAACCTGTGCAATATCGAAGCTATGAGACAAGAGATGTGACTAACTAATGTGATGACCATATATGGTCATGTGACATCATCAAATATGCATCTCTAGCACTGTTACAGATAGAAACATACAACCAGTGCAATATTGAAGTTATTGCACAACAGAGGTGACTAACATATCCGATGACCATATATGGTCATATGACCTCATCAAATATGCATAAATGTAATAACTCCAGCACTGTTACAGATAGGAACATGCAACCAATGCCATATTGAAGTTACTGCACAACAGAGATGACAGCCATATCTGATGACCATATATGGTCATGTGACCTCATCAAACATGCATAAATATAATAACTCAAGCACTGTCACATGCAACCTGTGCAATATCGAAACTATGGGACAAGAGATGTGAATAACTAATGTGATGACCATATATGGTCATGTGACCTCAACAAATATGCATAAATGTAATAACTCAAGCACAGTTACAGACGGGAACATGCAACCAGTGCAATATTGAAGTGATGGTACATGAAATTTTACTAACAAACAAGATGACTATATATGGTCATGTGACCTCATTGAATATGCATAAATGTAATATATCAAGCACTGTAAAAGTTAGGGACATGCAACCTGTGCAATATAGAAGGTCTTGCACAAGAGAGATGACTCACACATCTGATGACCGTACACGGTCATGTGACATCATTAAATATTCATAAATGTAATAACTCAAGCACTGTTACAGACGGGAACATGCAACCTGTGCAATATCGAAGCTATGGTGACAAGAGATGTGACTAACTAATGTGATGACCATATATGGTCATGTGACCTCATCAAATATGCATAAATGTTATATGTCAAGCACTATTACAGATAGAAACATGCAACCAGTGCAATATTGAAGGTCTTGCACAAGAGAGATGACTCACACATCTGATGACCATACACGGTCATGCGATATCATTAAATATTCATAAATGTAATAACTCAAGCACTGTTACAGACAGGAACATGCAACCTGTTCAATATCGCAATATCGAATCTACGGAACAAGAGATGTGATTAACTAATGTGATGACCATATGTGGTCATGTGACATCATTATATATGCAAGATTGTAATACCTTAAGCACTGTTACAGACAGGAACATGTAACATGTTTAGTATGAAGGCCATCCAATTTCCTTTAATATATTATTGTCAATGATGCTGATTTTGGAACGCTGCTAATAAGTCAGTGGGCTCGAAACCCGACATTGCTGCAACGCAGCTATATTTAGGGTTTCGAGCCCATTTGGTCGAAACCCTTTTGTAATTGTTCCGTTTATTATTAGGGTTTCGAGCCCATTTGGTCGAAACCCTTTTGTAATTGTTCCGTTTATTATTATTATTATTATTATTATTATTATTATTCTTCCGCCTAAATTTTTGGTCACGCTTTATGTCAACACCGTTGGACCGATCAGTTCCATACTTGCCACAATGGTAAAGCTGTATGAGATCTGGTGCATATCCTAAGTTCAGACACATAGGTCACATGACCAGGCCGCCATCTTGGATTAAAGGCGAAATTTTCAATGCCGAATTGCGCACCTTTCTGAGGGTCTGAGTGCTCCAATTTTTTTATGATAGTAGCAGTGCGACAAGGGCTACAAATTTCATCAAAAAAAACTTTAGCGGTCACGTGACTTTTTTTTTTAGAATTTTTTTAAATTTTGTTTTGCATCTCATTTGCATAATTTTCGACAAATCAACTAACCCTGAATAACTTTGAAAGATCATATGACATAGTATTTAATTCCAAAATATGGAAGTCCAGGCGAAAAGCCGTTTTTTATAAGAAGATTTTAGAATGTTTTTTCATATTTTTTTGTTCTTTTATATGGTCACGTGACCTCATTTTATAGACATAATTGCAATATCTCAAGCACTGTTACAGATAGGAACATGCAACCAGTGCAATATTGAAGTGATGGTACATGAAATTCTACTAACAAACAAGATGACCATATATGGTCATGTGATCTCATTAAATATGCATAAATGTAATATATCAAGCACTGTTACAGATAGGGACATGCAACCTGTGCAATATCGAAGCTATAAGACACGAGATGTGACTAACTAATGTGATGACCATAAATGGTCATGTGACTTCATCAAATATGCATAAATGTAATAACTCAAGCACAGTTACAGACGGGAACATGCAACCAGTGCAATATTGAAGTGATGGTACATGAAATTTTACTAACAAACAAGATGACCATATATGGTCATGTGACCTCATTGAATATGCATAAATGTAATATATCAAGCACTGCAAGAGTTAGGGACATGCAACCTGTGCAATGTTGAAGGTATGGGTCAAAAGATGTGGCTAACTAATGTGATGACCATATATGGTCATGTGACTTCATTAAATATGCATAATTGAATTATCTCAAGCACTGTTACAGACATGAACATGCAACCTGTGCAAAATCGAAGCTGTGGGACATGAGATGTTAGTAACTAATGTGATGACCGTATATGGTCATGTGACGTCATTAAATATGCATAATTGTAATATCTCAAGCAGAATCACAGATAGAGACATGCAACATATGCAATATCGAAGCTATGAGACAAGAGATGAGGCTAACTAATGTGATGACCATATATGGTCATGTAATTTCATCAAATATGCATAAATGTAATAACTCAAGCACTGTTACAGATAGGAACATGCAACCAGTGCAATATTGAAGCTATTGCACAACAGAAGACCATATATGGTCATGATGCTGATTTTGGAACGCTGCTAATAGTCAGTGGGCTCGAAACCCGACATTGCTGCAACGCAGCTATATTTATTATTATTATTATTATTCTTCCGCCTAAATTTTTGGTCACGATTTATGTCAACGCCGTTGGACCGATCAATTCAATACTTGCCACAATGGTAAAGCTATATGAGATCTGGTGCATATCCTAAGTTCAGACACATAGGTCACATGACCAGGCCGCCATCTTGGATTAAAGGCGAAATTTTCAATGCCAAATTGCGCACCTTTCTGAGGGTCTGAGTGCTCCAATTTTTTTATGATAGTAGCAGTGCGACAAGGGCTACAAATCTCATAAAAAAAAACTTTAGCGGTCACGTGACTTTTTTTTTTAGAATTTTTTTAAATTTTGTTTTGCATCTCATTTGCATAATTTTCGACAAATCAACTAACCCTGAATAACTTTGAAAGATCATATGACATAGTATTTAATTCCAAAATATGAAGTACAGGCGATAAGCCGTTTTTTATAAGAAGATTTTAGAATGTTTTTTCATATTTTTTTGTTCTTTTATATGGTCACGTGACCTCAATTTATAGACATAATTGCAATATCTCAAGCACTGTTACAGATAGGAACATGCAACCAGTGCAATATTGAAGTGATGGTACATGAAATTCTACTAACAAACAAGATGACCATATATGGTCATGTGATCTCATTAAATATGCATAAATGTAATATATCAAGCACTGTTACAGATAGGGACATGCAACCTGTGCAATATCGAAGCTATAAGACACGAGATGTGACTAACTAATGTGATGACCAAATATTGTCATGTGACCTAATCAAATATGCATAAATGTAATAACTCAAGCACTATAACAGACGGGAACATGCAACCTGTGCAATATCGAAGCTATGGAACAAGAGATGTGACTAACTAATGTGATGACCATATATGGTCATGTGACCTCATCAAATATGCATAAATGTAATAACTCAAGCACTGTTACAGACAGGAACATGCAACTAGTGCAATATTGAAGGTCTTGCACAAGAGAGATGACTAACACATATGATGACCATACACGGTCATGTGACATCATTAAATATTCATAAGTGTAATAACTCAAACACTGTTACAGATAGAAAAATGCAACCTGTGCAATATCGAAGCAATGAGACAAGAGATGTGACTAACTAATGTGATGACCATATATGGTCATGTGACTTCATCAAATATGCATAAATGTAATAACTCAAGCGCAGTTACAGACGGGAACATGCAATCAGTGCAATATTGAAGTGATGGTACATGAAATTTTACTAACAAACAAGATGACCATATATGGTCATGTGAACTCATTGAATATGCATAAATGTAATATATCAAGCACTGTAAGAGTTAGGGACATGCAACCTGTGCAATATCGAAAGTATGGGTCAAGAGATGTGACTAACTAATGTGATGACCATATATGGTCATGTGACTTCATCAAATATGCATAAATGTTATATTTGAAACACAGTAACAGATAGAAACACGCAACCAGTGCAATATTGAAGTTATTGCACAACAGAGGTGACTGACATATCTGATGACTATATATGATCATGTGACCTCATCAAATATGCAAAAATGTAATAACTCAAGCACTGTTACAGATAGAAAAATGCAACCTGTGCAATATCGAATCTATGGAACAAGAGATGTGACTAACTATTGTGATGACTATATATGATCATGTGACCTCATCAAATATGCATAAATGTTATATCTCAAGCACTGTTACAGATAGGAACATGCAACCAATGCAATATTGAAGTTATTGCACAACAGAGCTGACAAAAACATCCGATGACCATATATGGTCGTGGGACATCATTAAATATGCAAGATTGTAATACCTTAAGCACTGTTATAGACTGGAAAATGTAACATGTTTAGTATGAAGGTCATGCAATTTCCTTTAATATATTATTGTCAATGATGCTGATTTTGGAACGCTGCTAATAAGTCAGTGGGCTCGAAACCCGACATTGCTGCAACGCAGCTATATTTATTATTATTATTATTATTATTATTATTCCGCCTAAATTTTTGGTCACGCTTTATGTCAACACCGTTGGACTGATCAGTTTCATACTTGCCACAATGGTAAAGCTGTATGAGATCTGGTGCATATCCTAAGTTCAGACACATAGGTCACATGACCAGGCCGCCATCTTGGATTAAATGCGAAATTTTCATTGCCGAATTGCGCACCTTTCTGAGGGTCTGAGTGCTCCAATTTTTTTATGATAGTAGCAGTGGGACAAGGGCTACAAATTTCATCAAAAAAAACTTTAGCGGTCACGTGACTTTTTTTTTTAGAATTTTTTGAAATTTTGTTTTGCATCTCATTTGCATAATTTTCGACAAATCAACTAACCCTGAATAACTTTGAAAGATCATATGACATAGTATTTAATTCCAAAATATGGAAGTCCAGGCGAAAAGCCGTTTTTTGTAAGAAGATTTTAGAATGTTTTTTCATATTTTTTTGTTCTTTTATATGGTCACGTGACCTCATTTTATAGACATAATTGCAATATCTCAAGCACTGTTACAGATAGGAACATGCAACCAGTGCAATATTGAAGTGATGGTACATGAAATTCTACTAACAAACAAGATGACCATATATGGTCATGTGATCTCATTAAATATGCATAAATGTAATATATCAAGCACTGTTACAGATAGGGACATGTAACCTGTGCAATATCGAAGCTATAAGACACGAGATGTGACTAACTAATGTGATGACCATATATGGTCATGTGACTTCATCAAATATGCATAAATGTAATAACTCAAGCACAGTTACAGACGGGAACATGCAGCCAGTGCAATATTGAAGTGATGGTACATGAAATTTTACTAACAAACAAGATGACCATATATGGTCATGTGACCTCATTGAATATGCATAAATGTAATATATCAAGCACTGCAAGAGTTAGGGACATGCAACCTGTGCAATATCGAAGGTATGGGTCAAGAGATGTGGCTAACTAATGTGATGACCATATATGGTCATATGACTTCATTAAATATGCATAATTGAATTATCTCAAGCACTGTTACAGACATGAACATGCAACCTGTGCAAAATCGAAGCTGTGGGACATGAGATGTGAGTAACTAATGTGATGACCGTATATGGTCATGTGACGTCATTAAATATGCATAATTGTAATATCTCAAGCAGAATCACAGATAGAGACATGCAACCTATGCAATATCGAAGCTATGAGACAAGAGATGTGGCTAACTAATGTGATGACCATATATGGTCATGTAATTTCATCAAATATGCATAAATGTAATAACTCAAGCACTGTTACAGATAGGAACATGCAACCAGTGCAATATTGAAGCTATTGCACAACAGAAGTGACTAACACATCCGATGACCATATATGGTCATGTGACCTCATCAAATATGCATAAATGTTATATCTCAAGCACTGTTACAGATACGAACATGCAACCAGTGCAATATTGAAGCTATTGCACAACAGAAGTGACTAACACATCCGATGACCATATATGGTCATGTGACCTCATCAAATATGCATAAATGTTATATCTCAAGCACTGTTACAGATAGGAACATGCAACCAATGCAATATTGAAGTTATTGCACAACAGAGCTGACAAAAACATCAGATGACCATATATGGTCATGGGACATAATTAAATATGCGAGATTATAATACCTTAAGCGCTGTTACAGACAGGAACATGTAACATGTTTAGTATGAAGGCCATGCAATTTCCTTTAATATATTATTGTCAATGATGCTGATTTTGGAATGCTGCTAATATGTCAGTGGGCTCGAAACCCGACATTGCTGCAACGCAGCTATATTTATTAGGGTTTCGAGCCCATTTGGTCGAAACCCTTTTGTAATTGTTCCGTTTATTATTATTATTATTATTATTATTATTATTATTATTCTTCCGCCTAAATTTTTGGTCACGCTTTATGTCAACGCCGTTGGACCGATCAATTCAATACTTGCCACAATGGTAAAGCTATATGAGATCTGGTGCATATCCTAAGTTCAGACACGTAGGTCACATGACCAGGCCGCCATCTTGGATTAAAGGCGAAATTTTCAATGCCGAATTGCGCACCTTTCTGAGGGTCTGAGTGCCCCAATTTTTTTATGACAGTAGCAGTGCGACAAGGGCTACAAATTTCATCAAAAAAAACTTTAGCGGTCACGTGACTTTTTTTTTTAGAATTTTTTTAAATTTTGTTTTGCATCTCATTTGCATAATATTCGACAAATCAACTAACCCTGAATAACTTTGAAAGATCATATGACATAGTATTTAATTCCAAAATATTGAGTCCAGGCGATAAGCCGTTTTTTATAAGAAGATTTTAGAATGTTTTTCCATATTTTTTTGTTCTTTTATATGGTCACGTGACCTCATTTTATAGACATGATTGCAATATCTCAAGCACTGTTACAGATAGGCACATGCAACCAGTGCAATATTGAAGTGATGGTACATGAAATTTTACTAACAAACAAGATGACCATATATGGTCATGTGACCTCATTGAATATGCATAAATGTAATCACTCAAGCACTGTTACAGACGGGAACATGCAACCTGTGCAATATCGAAGCTATAAGACACGAAATGTGACTAACTAATGTGATGACCATATATGGTCATGTGACTTCATCAAATATGCAAAAATGTAATAACTCAAGCACAGTTACCGACGGGAACATGCAACCAGTGCAATATTGAAGTGATGGTACATGAAATTCTAATAACAAACAAGATGACCATATATGGTCATGTGATCTCATTAAATATGCATAAATGTAATATCTCAAGCAGAATTACAGATAGAGACATGCAACCTGTGCAATATTCAAGCTATTAGACAAAGATATGTGACTAACAAATGTGATGACCATATATGGCCATGTGACTTCAGTAAATATGCATAATTGTAATATCTCAAGCAGAATTACAGATAGATACATGTAACCTGTGCAATATTCAAGCTATTAGACAAAGATATGTGACTAACAAATGTGATGACCATATATGGTCATGTGACTCCATTAAATATGCATAATTGTATTATCTCAAGCACTGTTACAGATAGAAACATGCAACCAGTGCAATATTGAAGTGATGGTACATGAAATTCTACTAACAAACAAGATGACCATATATGGTCATGTGATCTCATTAAATATGCATAAATGTAATATATCAAGTACTGTTACAGATAGGGACATGCAACCTGTGCAATATCGAAGCTATGAGACAAGAGATGTGACTAACTAATGTGATGACCATATATGGTCATGTGACCTCATCAAATATGCATAAATGTTATATTTGAAACACAGTAACAGATAAAAACACACAACCTGTGCAATATCGAAGCTATGAGACAAGATATGTGACTAACACATCTGATGCCCATACACGGTCATGTGACATCATTAAATATGCACAAATGTAATAACTCAAGCACTGTTACAGACGGGAACATGCAACCTGTGCAATTTCGAATCTATGGAACAAGAGACGTGACTAACTAATGTGATGACCATATATGGTCATGTCACCTCATCAAATATGCAGAAATGTTATATCTCAAGCACTGTTACAAATAGGAACATGCAACCAATGCAATATTGAAGTTATTGCACAACAGAGCTGACAAAAACATCCGATGACCATATATGGTCATGGGACATCATTAAATATGCAAGATTGTAATACCTCAAGCATTGTTACAGACAGGAACATGTAACATGATTAGTATGAAGGCCATGCAATTTCCTTTAATATATTATTGTCAATGATGCTGATTTTGGAACGCTGCTAATAAGTCAGTGGGCTCGAAACCCGACATTGCTGCAACGCAGCTATATTTATTATTATTCTTCCGCCTAAATTTTTGGTCACGCTTTATGTCAACACCGTTGGACCGATCAGTTCCATACTTGCCACAATGGTAAAGCTGTATGAGATCTGGTGCATATCCTAAGTTCAGACACATAGGTCACATGACCAGGCCGCCATCTTGGATTAAAGGCGAAATTTTCAATGCCGAATTGCGCACCTTTCTGAGGGTCTGAGTGCTCCAATTTTTTTATGATAGTAGCAGTGCGACAAGGGCTACAAATATCATCAAAAAAAACTTTAGCGGTCACGTGACTTTTTTTTTTAGAATTTTTTGAAATTTTGTTTTGCATCTCATTTGCATAATTTTCGACAAATCAACTAACCCTGAATAACTTTGAAAGATCATATGACATAGTATTTAATTCCAAAATATGGAAGTCCAGGCGAAAAGCCGTTTTTTAAAAGAAGATTTTAGAATGTTTTTTCATATTTTTTTTGTTCTTTTATATGGTCACGTGACCTCATTTTATAGACATAATTGCAATATCTTAAGCACTGTTACAGTTAGGAACATGCAACCAGTGCAATATTGAAGTGATGGTACATGAAATTCTACTAACAAACAAGATGACCATATATGGTCATGTGATCTCATTAAATATGCATAAATGTAATATATCAAGCACTGTTACAGATAGGGACATGCAACCTGTGCAATATCGAAGCTATGGGTCAAGAGATGTGACTAACTAATGTGATGACCATATATGGTCATGTGACTTCATCAATAACTAATGTGATGACCATATATGGTCATGTGACCTCAACAAATATGCATAAATGTAATAACTCAAGCACAGTTACAGACGGGAACATGCAACCAGTGCAATATTGAAGTGATGGTACATGAAATTTTACTAACAAACAAGATGACTATATATGGTCATGTGACCTCATTGAATATGCATAAATGTAATATATCAAGCACTGTAAAAGTTAGGGACATGCAACCTGTGCAATATAGAAGGTCTTGCACAAGAGAGATGACTCACACATCTGATGACCGTACACGGTCATGTGACATCATTAAATATTCATAAATGTAATAACTCAAGCACTGTTACAGACGGGAACATGCAACCTGTGCAATATCGAAGCTATGGTGACAAGAGATGTGACTAACTAATGTGATGACCATATATGGTCATGTGACCTCATCAAATATGCATAAATTTTATATGTCAAGCACTATTACAGATAGAAACATGCAACCAGTGCAATATTGAAGGTCTTGCACAAGAGAGATGACTCACACATCTGATGACCATACACGGTCATGCGATATCATTAAATATTCATAAATGTAATAACTCAAGCACTGTTACAGACAGGAACATGCAACCTGTTCAATATCGCAATATCGAATCTACGGAACAAGAGATGTGATTAACTAATGTGATGACCATATGTGGTCATGTGACATCATTATATATGCAAGATTGTAATACCTTAAGCACTGTTACAGACAGGAACATGTAACATGTTTAGTATGAAGGCCATCCAATTTCCTTTAATATATTATTGTCAATGATGCTGATTTTGGAACGCTGCTAATAAGTCAGTGGGCTCGAAACCCGACATTGCTGCAACGCAGCTATATTTATTATTATTATTCTTCCGCCTAAATTTTTGGTCACGCTTTATGTCAACACCGTTGGACCGATCAGTTCCATACTTGCCACAATGGTAAAGCTGTATGAGATCTGGTGCATATCCTAAGTTCAGACACATAGGTCACATGACCAGGCCGCCATCTTGGATTAAAGGCGAAATTTTCAATGCCGAATTGCGCACCTTTCTGAGGGTCTGAGTGCTCCAATTTTTTTATGATAGTAGCAGTGCGACAAGGGCTACAAATATCATCAAAAAAAACTTTAGCGGTCACGTGACTTTTTTTTTTAGAATTTTTTGAAATTTTGTTTTGCATCTCATTTGCATAATTTTCGACAAATCAACTAACCCTGAATATCTTTGAAAGATCATATGACATAGTATTTAATTCCAAAATATGGAAGTCCAGGCGAAAAGCCGTTTTTTAAAAGAAGATTTTAGAATGTTTTTTCATATTTTTTTGTTCTTTTATATGGTCACGTGACCTCATTTTATAGACATAATTGCAATATCTTAAGCACTGTTACAGTTAGGAACATGCAACCAGTGCAATATTGAAGTGATGGTACATGAAATTCTACTAACAAACAAGATGACCATATATGGTCATGTGATCTCATTAAATATGCATAAATGTAATATATCAAGCACTGTTACAGATAGGGACATGCAACCTGTGCAATATCGAAGCTATGGGTCAAGAGATGTGACTAACTAATGTGATGACCATATATGGTCATGTGACTTCATCAAATATGCATAAATGTAATAACTCAAGCACAGTTACAGACGGGAACATGCAACCAGTGCAATATTGAAGTGATGGTACATGAAATTTTACTAACAAACAAGATGACCATATATGGTCATGTGACCTCATTGAATATGCATAAATGTAATATATCAAGCACTGCAAGAGTTAGGGACATGCAACCTGTGCAATATCGAAGGTATGGGTCAAGAGATGTGACTAACTAATGTAATGACCATATATGGTCATGTGACTTCATTAAATATGCATAATTGAATTATCTCAAGCACTGTTACAGACATGAACATGCAACCTGTGCAAAATCGAAGCTGTGGGACATGAGATGTGAGTAACTAATGTGATTATCGTATATGGTCATGTGACGTCATTAAGTATGCATAATTGTAATATCTCAAGCAGAATCACAGATAGAGACATGCAACCTATGCAATATCGAAGCTATGAGACAAGAGATGTGGCTAACTAATGTGATGACCATATATGGTCATGCAATTTCATCAAATATGCATAAATGTAATAACTCAAGCACTGTTACAGATAGGAACATGCAACCAGTGCAATATTGAAGCTATTGCACAACAGAAGTGACTAACACATCCGATGACCATATATGGTCATGTGACCTCATCAAATATGCATAAATGTTATATCTCAAGCACTGTTACAGATAGGAACATGCAACCAGTGCAATATTGAAGCTATTGCACAACAGAAGTCACTAACATATCCGATGACCATATATGGTCATGTGACCTCATCAAATAAGCATAAATGTAATAATTCAAGCACTATTACAGACGGGAACATGCAACCTGTGCAATATCGAATCTATGGAACAAGAGATGTGACTAACTAATGTGATGACCATATATGGTCATGTGACCTCATCAAATATGCATAAATGTTATATTTGAAACACAGTAACAGATAGAAACACACAACCTGTGCAATATCGAAGCTATGAGACAAGATATGTGACTAACACATCTGATGCCCATACACGGTCATGTGACATCATTAAACATGCTTAAATGTAATAACTCAAGCACTGTTACAGATAGGAAAATGCAACCAATGCAATATTGAAGTTATTGCACAACAGAGCTGACAAAAACATCCGATGACCATATATGGTCATGGGACATCATTAAATATGCAAGATTGTAATACATTAAGCACTGTTACAGACAGGAACATGCAACATGTTTAGTATGAAGGCCATGCAATTTCCTTTAATATATTATTGTCAATGATGCTGATTTTGGAACGCTGCTAATAAGTCAGTGGGCTCGAAACCCGACATTGCTGCAACGCAGCTATATTTATTAGGGTTTCGAGCCCTATGGGGCGAAACCCTATTGTAATTGCTATGTTTATTCTTATTATTATTCCGCCGTTTTTTCTAAGCGCTGTAACTTTAAAAATAATACTGCAATTCATTTGCTATTTTGCATGCTGATAAAGGGCCATGAGTTGTGGTGCATACCCCAAAACCAGCTATGTAGGTCACATGACCTGGCCGCCATCTTAGGTAGAAGACAAACCGGAAGTGCTCAATTGCACCACTTTCTGGGGGTCAAGGAACTTCCGGTTTTTTTGTGTGGCATCATTGGCTCATGTCTAGCAAATATCAGCAATAAAATCTTTAGCGGTCATGTGACATTGGCCGCCATATTGGATTTTGTGAAAATTGACAAAAAACTTTTAAAATCTTCTTCTCAAAAATGGCTCATTCATGTAATTAGACATTTGCTTTGCAGCACCTATGGCCATAGCTCTACAAAGTGACTGAAGCAGATTTTTGAAAAATGGCTTCCTTTGGCAGCCATCTTGGATTTAATAAAAAGTGAAAGTACGCTATAACTCATGAACAATTTGCCAGATTTAAACCAAAGTTGGCATACAACATCCCTTCAATAAGATGATTATGTGTTCATAAAAATATTTCCCATGATTCAAGTGGTTTTGGCGGCCATATTGAATTTATCAAAAAATTGCAAAAAACCTCAAAAAATTATCTTCTTAAAAACTGCTTGTTTGTTTGACAATCAATTTAGCATATAGTATCTCTGTTGATAGCTCTACAAAGTTACTGAAGCAGATTTTTAAAAAATGGCTTTCTTTGGCAGCCATCTTGGATTTAGTGAAAAGTGAAATTACGCTATAACTTATGAACAATTTGCCAGATTTAAACAAAACTTGGCATACAACATCCGTTCAATAAGATAATTATGTGTTCATGAAAATATTTCCCATGATTCAAGTGGTTTTGGCGGCCATGTTGAATTTATCACAAAAATGCCAAAAAACTCAAAAAATTATCTTCTTAAAAACTGCTTGCTTGTTTGAAAAACAATTCGGCATATAGAATCTCTGTTGATAGCTTCACAAAGTGACTGAAGCAGATTTTTGAAAAATGGTTTCCTTTGGCAGCCATCTTGGATTTAGTAAAAAGTGAAAGTACGCTATAACTCATGAACAATTTGCCAGATTTAAACCAAAGTTGGCATACAACATCCCTTCGATAAGATGATTATGTGTTCATAAAAATATTTCCCATGATTCAAGTGGTATTGGCGGCCATATTGAATTCATTAAAAAATTGCAAAAAACCTCAAAAAATTATCTTCTTAAAAACTGCTTGCTTGGTTGACAATCAATTTAGCATATAGTATCTCTGTTGATAGCTCTACAAAGGTACTGAAGCAGATTTTCGAAAAATGGCTTCCTTTGGCAGCCATCTTGGATTTAGTAAAAAAGTGAAAGTACGCTATAACTTATGAACGATTTGCCAGATTTAAACAAAACTTGGCATACAACATCCGCTCAATGAGATGATTATGTGTTCATGAAAATATTTCCCATGATTCAAGTGGTTTTGGCGGCCATGTTGAATTTATCACAAAAATTCAAAAAACCTCAAAAAATTATCTTGTTAAAAACTGCTTCCTTGTTTGAAAAGCAATTTAACATATAGTATCTCTGTTGATAGCTCTACAAAGTTACTAAAGTAGATTATCGAAAAATGGCTTCCTTTGGCAGCCATCTTGGATTTAGTAAAAGAGAAAAAGTTCTATAACTCATGAACTATTTGTCCTTGCATTAAGTTTATCATATTCCTGTGAAATCAAATCCATATGTTGTGTAGTTTGTCTGCTATCTTTCATTCTAGACATGAAACATTCGTCAAATAATCACATCGAGCAAGTGCAATTTGCCATGAGCCACGCAGGCTCGAAACCCGTCATTGCTGCTATGCAGCTATATTTATTATTAGGGTTTCGAGCCCATTTGGTCGAAACCCTATTGTAATTGTTCCGTTTATTAGGGTTTCGATCCCATTTGGTCGAAACCCTATTGAAATTGTTCCGTTTATTATTAGGTTTTCAAGACACATGTCTTGGAAACCTTTTGTAATTGTTATGTTTTTTATTATTATTATTATTATTATTATTATTATTATTATTATTATTATTATTCCGCCAGATTTTTCGCTAAGCGCCATTCGAACACCGTTGCACATATATTGAAAATGTTTGCACATGTGTGTAAAGTCTGATGAGATCTAGTGCATATCCTAAGATGACGCATATTGGTCACGTGGTACGGCGGCCATTTTGAATTTTAGGCAAAAAATGGCATGCTCATTTAAACACCTTTCTGAGGGTCTAGGAGTCTCAAACTTTCGCTTAAAAGAAGCATTGGCCCTAGAGCCACGTATTTCATGAAAAAAAAGTTGAACGGTCATGTGACTTTTTTTTCTAGAATTTTCTGAAATATTGTTTTGCATCTCATTTGCATAATTTTGATCGTATCAAAATTCCACGCCATAATTTTGAAGAACATCATCCATACTACATATTAATCAAAGAATCATGAAAGTGCGACCAGTAGTTTTGGAGCAGTTGATTTATGAATATTTTTCACATTTTATATAAAAAAGTCAGCAATGTTGCATTATGGGAAAGGGGGGAGGGCCCATATACGATACACATTGAATTGACATATATTGAGAACTATTGCATATACAAACATGGAACTAACGCTATATTGAAGACATTGGACAAGAGAATTGACCAAAATATTGGATGACCATATATGGTCATGCAACTCATTAAATATGCATGTCTCTAATATCTCAGGCACTATTGCAAGTACAAACATGGAACCAATGCTATATTGAAGACATTGGACAAAAGAATTGACCAACATATTCGATGACCATATATGGTCATAGAACTCACTAAATATGCATGTCTCTAATATCTCAGGCCCTATTGCAAGTACAAACATGGAACCAATGCTATATTGAAGACATTGGACAAGAGATTTGACCAAAAAATTGGATGACCATATATGGTCATAGAACTCATTAAATATGCATGTCTCTAATATCTCAGGCACTATTGCAAGTACAAACATGGAACCAATGCTATATTGAAGACATTGGACAAAAGAAATGACCAACATATTCGATGACCATATATGGTAATAGAACTCATTAAATATGCATATCCATAATATCTCGATCACTTTGAAAGATATAGATATGTACCCAAACCTATATTGAAGTCATTGGACAAGAGAATTGACCAACACATTCGATGACCATATATGGTTATAGAACTCATTAAATATGCATATCCATAATATCTCGAGCACTTTTAAAGATACCCAAACCTATACTGAAAGTATTGGACAAGAGAATTGACCAACATTTTAAATGACCATATATGGTCATAGAACTCGTTAAATATGCAAGTCTCTAATATCTTAGGCACTGTTGCAAGTAGGAACATTGTACCAATGCTATATTGAAGACATTGGAGAAGAGAATTGACAAACATACCCGATGACTATATATGGTCATGGAACTCATTAAATATGCATGGATATAATATCTCGGACATTATAACATATACAAACATGGAACCAACGTTAATTTTCAGGGCTATTGCAAACAGTCATATATGGCCATGCATTGCATGTGACTTGGCCATGTGCCATGGTCTTGAAAACCGGTGATTGCTGCTATGCAGCTATATTTATTATTATTATTATTCTTCCGCCGTTTTTCGGTCACACTTTATGTCAACGCCGTTGGACTGATCAGCTCAGTACTTGCCACATTGGTAAAGCTGGATGAGATCTAGTGCATATCCTAAGTTCAGACACATAGGTCACATGACCAGGCCGCCATCTTGGATTAAAGGCGAAATTTTCAATGCCGAATTGCGCACCTTTCTGAGGGTCTGAGTGCTCCAATTTTTTTATGATAGTTGCAGTGCGACAAGGGCTACAAATTTCATCAAAAAAAACTTTAGCGGTCACGTGACTTTTTTTTTTAGAATTTTTTTAAATTTTGTTTTGCATCTCATTTGCATAATTTTCGACAAATCAACTAACCCTGAATAACTTTGAAAGATCGTATGACATAGTATTTAATTCCAAAATATGGAAGTCCAGGCGAAAAGCCGTTTTTTATAAGAAGATTTTAGAATGTTTTTTCATATTTTTTTGTTCTTTTATATGGTCACGTGACCTCATTTTATAGACATAATTGCAATATCTCAAGCACTGTTACAGATAGGAACATGCAACCAGTGCAATATTGAAGTGATGGTACATGAAATTCTACTAACAAACAAGATGACCATATATGGTCATGTGATCTCATTAAATATGCATAAATGTAATATATCAAGCACTGTTACAGATAGGGACATGCAACCTGTGCAATATCGAAGCTATAAGACACGAGATGTGACTAACTAATTAGGTTTTCAAGACACATGTCTTGGAAACCTATTGTAATCGTTATGTTTTTAGGTTTTCAAGACACATGTCTTGGAAACCTATTGTAATCGTTATGTTTTTTATTATTATTATTCCGCCAGATTTTTTCGCTAAGCGCCATTTCGACACCATTGCACATATCTGGAAAAATTTTTCATATGTTTGTAAAGGTTGATGAGATCTAGTGCATATCCTAAGATTATGCATATTGGTCACGTGGTACGGCGGCCATTTTGAATTTAAGGCGAAAAATGGCATGCTCATTTAAACACCTTTCTGAGGGTCTAGGAGTCTCAAACTTTCGCTTAAAAGAAGCATTGGCCCTAGAGCTACGTATTTCATGAAAAAAAAGTTGAACGGTCATGTGACTTTTTTTTCTAGAATTTTCTAAAATATTGTTTTGCATCTCATTTGCATAATTTTGATCGTATCCAAATTCCACGCCATAAGTTTGAAGAACATCATACATACTACAGATTAATCAAAGAATCATGAAAGTGCGACCAGTAGTTTTGGAGCAGTTGATTTATGAATATTTTTCACATTTTATATAAAATAGTCAGCAATGTTGCATTATGGGAAAGGGGGGAGGGCCCATATACGATACACATTGAATTGACATATATTGAGAACTATTGCATATACAAACATGGAACTAACGCTATATTGAAGACATTGGACAAGAGAATTGACCAAAATATTGGATGACCATAAATGGTCATGCAACTCATTAAATATGCATGTCTCTAATATCTCAGGCACTATTGCAAGTACAAACATGGAACCAATGCTATATTGAAGACATTGAACAAAAGAATTGATCAACATAGTGTATGACCATATATGGTCATATAACTCATTAAATATGCGTGTCTCTAATATCTCGGGCATTATTGCAAGTTCAAACATGGAATCAACGCTATATTGAAGACATAGGACGAGAGAATTGACCAACATATTCGATGACCATATATGGTCATAGAACTGATTAAATATGCATATCCATATATCTCGAACACTTTTAAAGATAGAAACATGTACCCAAACCTATATTGAAGACTTTGGACAAGATAATTGACCAACACAGTCGATGACCATATATGGTCATACAACTCATTAAATATGCATGTCTCTAATATCTCGAGTACTATTGTAAGCACAAACATGGAACCAATACTATATTGAAGACATTGGACAAAAGGATTGACCAACATATTCGATTACCATATATGGTCATAGAACACATTAAGTATGCATATCCATAATATCTCGAGCACTTTTAAAGATAGAGACATGTACCCAAACCTATACTGAAGACATTGGACAAGAGAATTGTCCAACATATGAGATGACCATATATGGTCATAGAACTCATTAAATATGCATGCCTCTAATATCTTAGGCACTGATGCAGGTAGGAACATGGAACCAATGCTATATTGAAGTCATTGGACAAGAGAATTGACAAACATACCTGATGACTATATATGGTCATATAACTCATTACATATGCATGGCAATAATATCTTGGACACTATCACATATACAAACATGGGACCAACGTTAATTTTGGGGGCTATTGCAAACAGTCATACCTGGCCATGCATTGCATGTGACTTGGCCATGTGCCATGGTCTTGAAAACCGGTCATTGCTGCTATGCAGCTATATTTATTATTATTATTATTATTATTATTCCGCCAGATTTTTCGCTAAGTGCCATTTCAACACCGTTGCACATATCTTGAAAATTTTTTCATATATTTGTAAAGTTTGATGAGATCTAATGCATATCCTAAGATGACGCATATTGGTCACGTGGTACGGCGGCCATTTTGAATTTAAGGCGAAAAATGGCATGCTCATTTAAACACCTTTCTGAGGGCCTAGGAGTCTCAAACTTTCGCTTAAAAGAACCATTGGCCCTAGAGCTACGTATATCAGAAAAAAAAAGTTGAACGGTCATGTGACTTTTTTTTCTAGAATTTTCTGAAATATTGTTTTGCATCTCATTTGCATAATTTTAATCGTATCAAAATTCCACGCCATAATTTTGAAGAACATCATACATACTACAGATTAATCAAAGAATCATGGAAGTGCGACCAGTAGTTTTGGAGCAGTTGATTTATGAATATTTTTCACATTTTATATAAAATAGTCAGCAATGTTGCATTATGGGAAAGGGGGGAGGGCCCATATACGATACACATTGAATTGACATATATTGAGAACTATTGCATATACAAACATGGAACTAACGCTATATTGAAGACATTGGACAAGAGAATTGACCAAAATATTGGATGACCATATATGGTCATACAACTCGTTAAATATGCACGTCTCTAATATCTCAGGCACTATTGCAAGTACAAACATGGAACCAACACTATATTGAAGGCATTGGACAAACGAATTGACCAACATATTCGATGACCATATATGGTCATAGAACTCATTAAATATTCATGTCTCTAATATCTCAGGCACTATTGCAAACACAAACATGGAACAATGTTATATTGAAGACATTGGACAAAAGGATTGACCAACACATTCGATGACCATATATGGTCATAGAACTCATTAAATATGCTTATCCATAATATCTCGAGTACTTTTAAAGATAGAGACATGTACCCAAACCTATACTGAAGGCATTGGACACAAGAATTGACCAACATTTTAAATGACCATATATGGTCATAGAACTCATTAAATATGCAAGTCTCTAATATCTTAGGCACTGTTGCAAGTAGGAACATAAAATCAATGCTATATTAAAGACATTGGACAAGAGAATTGACAAACATACCCGATGACTATATATGGTCATGGAACTCATTAAATATGCATGGCTATAATATCTCGGACACTAACACATATACAAACATGGAACCAACGTTAATTTTGAGGGCTATTGCAAACAGTCATACATGGCCATGCATTGCATGTGACTTGGCCATGTGCCATGGTCTTGAAAACCGGTGATTGCTGCTATGCAGCTATATTTAGGTTTTCAAGACACATGTCTTGGAAACCTTTTGTAATTGTTATTAGGGTTTCGAGCCCATTTGGTCGAAACCCTATTGTAATTGTTCCGTTTATTATTATTATTATTAGGGTTTCGAGCCCATTTGGTCGAAACCCTATTGAAATTGTTCCGTTTATTATTAGGTTTTCAAGACACATGTCTTGGAAACCTTTTGTAATTGTTATGTTTTTTATTAGGTTTTCAAGACACATGTCTTGGAAACCTTTTGTAATTGTTATGTTTTTTATTAGGGTTTCGAGCCCATTTGGTCGAAACCCTATTGAAATTGTTCCGTTTATTATTATTATTATGATTCCGCCTAAATTTTTGGTCACGCTTTATGTCAACACCGTTGGACCGATCAGTCCCATACTTGCCACAATGGTAAAGCTGTATGAGATCTGGTGCATATCCTAAGTTCAGACACATAGGTCACATGACCAGGCCGCCATCTTGGATTAAAGGCGAAATTTTCAATGCCGAAATGCGCACCTTTCTGAGGGTCTGAGTGCTCCAATTTTTTTATGATAGTAGCAGTGCGACAAGGGCTACAAATTTCATCAAAAAAAACTTTAGCGGTCACGTGACTTTTTTTTATAGAAGTTTTTTAAATTTTGTTTTGCATCTCATTTGCATAATTTTCGACAAATCAACTAACCGTGAATAACTTTGAAAGATCATATGACATAGTATTTAATTCCAAAATATTGAGTCCAGGCGATAAGCCGTTTTTTATAAGAAGATTTTAGAATGTTTTTCCATATTTTTTTGTTCTTTTACATGGTCACGTGACCTCATTTTTTAGACATAATTGCAATATCTCAAGCACTGTTACAGATAGGAACATGCAACCAGTGCAATATTGAAGTGATGGTACATGAAATTCTACTAACAAACAAGATGACCATATATGGTCATGTGATCTCATTAAATATGCATAAATGTAATATATCAAGCACTGTTACAGATAGGGACATGCAACCTGTGCAATATCGAAGTTATAAGACACGAGATGTGACTAACTAATGCGATGACCATATATGGTCATGTGACTTCATCAAATATGCATAAATGTAATAACTCAAGCACAGTTACAGACGGGAACATGCAACCAGTGCAATATTGAAGTGATGGTACATGAAATTTTACTAACAAACAAGATGACTATATATGGTCATGTGACCTCATTGTATATGCATAAATGTAATATATCAAGCACTGCAAGAGTTAGTTACATGCAACCTGTGCAATATCGGAGGTATGGGTCAAGAGATGTGACTAACTAATGTGATGACCATATATGGTCATGTGACTTCATTAAATATGCATAATTGAATTATCTCAAGCACTGTTACAGATAGAAACATGCAACCTGTGCAAAATCGAAGCTATGGGACATGAGATGTGAGTAACTAATGTGATGACCGTATATGGTCATGTGCCGTCATTAAATATGCATAATTGTAATAACTCAAGCACTATTACAGACGGGAACATGCAACCTGTGCAATATCGAATCATTGGAACAATAGATATGACTAACTAATGTGATGACCATATATGGTAATGTGACCTCATCAAATATGCATAAATGTTATATGTCAAGCACTGATACAGATAGGAACATGCAACCAGTGCAATATTGAAGTTATTGCACAACAGAAGTGACCGACACATCCGATGTCCATATATGGTCATGTGACATCATTAAATATGTATGATTGTAAAACATTAAGCACTGTTACAGACAGGAACATGTAACATGTTTAGTATGAAGGCCATGCAAATCCATTAATATATTCTTGTCGATGATGCTGGTTTTGGAACGCTGCTAATAAGTCAGTGGGCTCGAAACCCGACATTGCTGCAACGCAGCTATATTTAGGTTTTCAAGACACATGTCTTGGAAACCTTTTGTAATTGTTATGTTTTTTATTATTATTATTCCGCCAGATTTTTCGCTAAGCGCCATTCGAACACCGTTGCACATATCTGGAAAATTTTTTCACATGTTTGTTAAGTTTGATGAGATCTAGTGCATATCCTAAGATGACGCATATTGGTCACGTGGTACGGCGGCCATTTTGAATTTTAGGCAAAAAATGGCATGCTCATTTAAACACCTTTCTGAGGGTCTAGGAGTCTCAAACTTTCGCTTAAAAGAAGCATTTACCCTAGAGCTACGTATTTCATGAAAAAAAAGTTGAACGGTCATGTGACTTTTTTTTCTAGAATTTTCTAAAATATTGTTTTGCATCTCATTTGCATAATTTTGATCGTATCAAAATTCCACGCCATAATTTTGAAGAACATCATACATACTACAGATTAATCAAAGAATCATGAAAGTGCGACCAGTAGTTTTGGAGCAGTTGATTTATGAATATTTTTCACATTTTATATAAAATAGTCAGCAATGTTGCATTATGGGAAAGGGGGGAGGGCCCATATACGATACACATTGAATTGACATATATTGAGAACTATTGTATATACAAACATGGAACTAACGCTATATTGAAGACATTGGACAAGAGAATTGACCAAAAAATTGGATGACCATATATGGTCATGCAACTCATTAAATATGCATGTCTCTAATATCTCAGGCACTACTGCAAGTACAAACATGGAACCAACGCTATATTGAAGACATTGGCCGAGATAATTGACCAACATATTCGATGACCATATATGGTCATAGAACTCATTAAATATGCATATCCATAATATCTCGAGCACTTGTAAAGATAGAGACATGTACCCAAATCTATATTGAAGGCATTGGACAAAAAAATTGACCAACATATAAAATGACCATATATGGTCATAGAACTCATTAAATATGCATGTCTCTAATATCTCAGGCACTATTGCAAGTACAAACATGGAACCAATGCTATATTGAAGACATTGGACAAAAGAATTGACCAACATAGTTGATGACCATATATGGTCATAGAACTCATTAAATACGCATATCCATAATATCTCGAGCACTTTTAAAGATATAGACATATACCCAAACCTATATTGAAGACTTCGGACAAGAGAATTGACCAACCCATTCGATGACCATATATGGTCATAGAACTCATTAAATATGCATGTCTCTAATATCCCAGGCACTATTGCAAACACAAACATGGAACCAATGCTATATTGAAGACATTGGACAAAAGGATTGACCAACATATTCGATGACCATATATGGTCATAGAACTCATTAAATATGCATATCCATAATATCGCGAGCACTTTTAAAGATAGAGACATGTACCCAAACCTATACTGAAGACATTGGACAAGAGAATTGACAAACATACCCGATGACTATATATGGTCATAGAACTCATTAAATATGCATGGCTATATTATCTCGGACACCATCACATATACAAACATGGAACCAACGTTAATTTTCAGGGCTATTGCAAACAGTCATACATGGCCATGCATTGCATGTGACTTGGCCATGTGCCATGGTCTTGAAAACCGGTGATTGCTGCTATGCAGCTATATTTAGGTTTTCAAGACACATGTCTTGGAAACCTATTGTAATCGTTATGTTTTTTATTATTCCGCCAGATTTTTTCGCTAAGCGCCATTTCGACACCGTTGCACATATCTGGAAAAAATTTTCATATGTTTGTAAAGATTGATGAGATCTAGTGCATATCCTAAGATGACGCATGTTGGTCACGTGGTACGGCGGCCATTTTGAATTTAAGACGAAATATGGCATGCTCATTTAAACACCTTTCTGAGGGTCTAGGAGTCTCAAACTTTCGCTTAAAAGAAGCATTGGCCCTAGAGCTACGTATTTCATGAAAAAAAAGTTGAACGGTCATGTGACTTTTTTTTCTAGAATTTTCTGAAATATTGTTTTGCATCTCATTTGCATAATTTTGATCGTATCAAAATTCCACGCCATAATTTTGAAGAACATCATACATACTACCGATTAATCAAAGAATCATGAAAGTGCGACCAACAGTTTTGGAGGAGTTGATTTATGAATATTTTTCACATTTTATATAAAATAGTGAGCAATGATGCATTATGGGAAAGGGGGGAGGGCCCTTAATACGATACACATTGTATTGCCATATATTGAGAACTATTGCATATACAAACATGGAACCAACGCTTTATTGAAGACATTGGACAAGAGAATTGACCAAAATATTGGATGACCATATATGGACATAAAACTCATTAAATATGCATGTCTCTAATATCTCATGCACTTTTAAAGATAGAAACATGTACCCAAACCTATTGTGAAGGCATTGGACAAGAGAATTGACCAACATATTCGATCACCATATATGGTCATAGAACTTGTTAAATATACATGTCTCTAATATCTCAGGCACTATTGCAAGTACAAACATGCAACCAGTGCTATATTGAAGACATTGGACGAGACAATTGAGCAACATATTCGATGACCATATATGGTCATAGAACTCATTAAATATGCATATCCATATTATCTCGAGCACGTTTAAAGATAGAGACATGTACCCAAACCTATATTGAAGACATTGGACAAGAAAATTGACCAACATATTCGATGACCATGTATGGTCATAGAACTCATTAAATATGCATGTCTCTAATATCTCAGTCACTATTGCAAACACAAACATGTAACCAATGTTATATTGAAGACATTGAACAAAAGGATTGACCAACACATTCGATGACCATATATGGTCATAGAACTCATTAAATATGCATATCCATAATATCTCGAGCACTTTTAAAGATAGAGACATGTACCCAAACCTATACTGAAGGCATTGTACAAAATAATTGACCAACATTTTAAATGACTATATATGGTCATAGAACTCATTAAATATGCAAGTCTCTAATATCTTAGGCACTGTTGCAAGTAGGAACATTGAACCAATGCTATATTGAAGACATTGGACAAGAGAATTCACAAACATACCCGATGACTATATATGGTCATGGAACTCATTAAATATGCATGGCTATAATATCTCGGACACTATCACATATACAAACATGGGACCAACGTTAATTTTGAGGGCTATTGCAAACAGTCATACATGGCCATGCATTGCATGTGACTTGGCCATGTGCCATGGTCTTGAAAACCGGTGATTGCTGCTATGCAGCTATATTTTTTTTTTATTATAGACAAGTTGGTGATCAATCGACATGACGCAATGGTATCATAATGCATTGTGGGTACCATTCCATACAGTCTATAGTGTTTACACTAAAGATTAAAAATTTTGATCTGGGCCTGTGAAGATATTCTCAAAAACTACTTACATTATTAACATTATTAACAACCATGAGATTGTAATGTCAACTTTATAATACTACCGATTAATCAAAGAATCATGAAAGTGCGACCAACAGTTTTGGAGGAGTTGATTTATGAATATTTTTCACATTTTATATAAAATAGTGAGCAATGATGCATTATGGGAAAGGGGGGAGGGCCCTTAATACGATACACATTGTATTGCCATATATTGAGAACTATTGCATATACAAACATGGAACCAACGCTTTATTGAAGACATTGGACAAGAGAATTGACCAAAATATTGGATGACCATATATGGACATAAAACTCATTAAATATGCATGTCTCTAATATCTCATGCACTATTGCAAGTACAAACATGGAACCATGGCTATATTGAAGACATTGGACGAGAGAATTGACCAACATATTCGATGACCATATATGGTCATAGAACTCATTGAATATGCATGTCTCTAATATCTCATGCACTTTTAAAGATAGAAACATGTACCCAAACCTATTGTGAAGGCATTGGACAAGAGAATTGACCAACATATTCGATGACCATATATGGTCATAGAACTTGTTAAATATACATGTCTCTAATATCTCAGGCACTATTGCAAGTACAAACATGCAACCAGTGCTATATTGAAGACATTGGACGAGACAATTGAGCAACATATTCGATGACCATATATGGTCATAGAACTCATTAAATATGCATATCCATATTATCTCGAGCACGTTTAAAGATAGAGACATGTACCCAAACCTATATTGAAGACATTGGACAAGAAAATTGACCAACATATTCGATGACCATGTATGGTCATAGAACTCATTAAATATGCATGTCTCTAATATCTCAGGCACTATTGCAAGTAGGAACATGGTAAAAATGCTATATTGAAGACATTTGACAAAAGGATTGACCAACATATTCGAAGACCGTATATGGTCATAGAACTCATTAAATATGCATATCCATATTATCTCGAGCACTTTTAAAGATAGAGACATGTACCCAACCCTATATTGAAGGCATTGGACAAGAAAATTGACCAACATATTCAATGACCATGTATGGTCATAGAACTCATTAAATATGCATGTCTCTAATATCTCAGTCACTATTGCAAACACAAACATGTAACCAATGTTATATTGAAGACATTGAACAAAAGGATTGACCAACACATTCGATGACCATATATGGTCATAGAACTCATTAAATATGCATATCCATAATATCTCGAGCACTTTTAAAGATAGAGACATGTACCCAAACCTATACTGAAGGCATTGTACAAAATAATTGACCAACATTTTAAATGACTATATATGGTCATAGAACTCATTAAATATGCAAGTCTCTAATATCTTAGGCACTGTTGCAAGTAGGAACATTGAACCAATGCTATATTGAAGACATTGGACAAGAGAATTCACAAACATACCCGATGACTATATATGGTCATGGAACTCATTAAATATGCATGGCTATAATATCTCGGACACTATCACATATACAAACATGGGACCAACGTTAATTTTGAGGGCTATTGCAAACAGTCATACATGGCCATGCATTGCATGTGACTTGGCCATGTGCCATGGTCTTGAAAACCGGTGATTGCTGCTATGCAGCTATATTTATTATTATTATTATTCCGCCAGATTTTTCGCTAAGCGCCATTCGAACACCGTTGCACATATCTGGAAAATTTTTTCACATGTTTGTTAAGTTTGATGAGATCTAGTGCATATCCTAAGATGACGCATATTGGTCACGTGGTACGGCGGCCATTTTGAATTTTAGGCAAAAAATGGCATGCTCATTTAAACACCTTTCTGAGGGTCTAGGAGTCTCAAACTTTCGCTTAAAAGAAGCATTGGCCCTAGAGCTACGTATTTCATGAAAAAAAAGTTGAACGGTCATGTGACTTTTTTTTATAGAATTTTCTGAAATATTGTTTTGCATCTCATTTGCATAATTTTGATCGTATCAAAATTCCACGCCATAATTTTGAAGAACATCATACATACTACAGATTAATCAAAGAATCATGAAAGTGCGACCAGTAGTTTTGGAGCAGTTGATTTATGAATATTTTTCACATTTTATATAAAATAGTCAGCAATGTTGCATTATGGGAAAGGGGGGAGGGCCCATATACAATACACATTGAATTGACATATATTGAGAACTACTGTATATACAAACATGGAACTAACGCTATATTGAAGACATTGGACAAGAGAATTGACCAAAATATTGGATGACCATATATGGTCATGCAACTCATTAAATATGCATGTCTCTAATATCTCAGGCACTATTGCAAGTACAAACATGGAACCAATGCTATAGTGAAGACATTGGACAAAAGAATTGACCAACATATTCGATGACCATATATGGTCATAGAACTCATTAAATATGCATATCCATAATATCTCGATCACTTTTAAAGATATAGACATGTACCCAAATCTATATTGAAGACATTGGGCAAGAGAATTGACCAACACATTCGATGACCATATAAGGTCATATAACTCATTAAATATGCATGTCTCTAATATCTCAGGCACTATTGCAAACACAAACACGGAACCAATGTTATATTGAAGACATTGGACAAAAGGATTGACCAACACATTCGATGACCATATATGGTCATATAACTCATTAAATATGCATATCCATAATATCTCGAGCACTTTTAAAGATAGAGACTTGTACCCAAACCTATACTGAAGGCATTGGACAAAAGAATTGACCAACATTTTAAATGACCATATATGGTCATAGAACTCATTAAATATGCATGTCTCTAATATCTTAGGCACTGTTACAAGTAGGAACATTGAACCAATGCTATAATGAAGACATTGGACAAGAGAATTGACAAACATACCCGATGACTATATATGGTCATGGAACTCATTAAATATGCATGGCTATAATACCTCGGACACTATCACATATACAAACATGGGACCAACGTTAATTTTCAGGGCTATTGCAAACAGTCATACACGGCCATGCATTGCATGTTACTTGGCCATGTGCCATGGTCTTGAAAACCGGTGATTGCTGCTATGCAGCTATATTTATTATTATTATTATTCCGCCAGATTTTTCGCTAAGCGCCATTCGAACACCGTTGCACATATCTTGAAAATGTTTGCATATGTTTGTAAAGTCTGATGAGATCTAGTGCATATCCTAAGATGACGCATATTGGTCACGTGGTACGGCGGCCATTTTGAATTTAAGGCGAAAAATGGCATGCTCATTTAAACACCTTTCTGAGGGTCTAGGAGTCTCAAACTTTCGCTTATAAGAAGCATTGACCTTAGAGCTACGTATTTCATGAAAAAAAAGTTGAACGGTCATGTGACTTTTTTTTCTAGAATTTTCTGAAATATTGTTTTGCATCTCATTTGCATAATTTTGATCGTATCAAAATTCCACGCCATAATTTTGAAGAACATCATACATACTACAGGTTAATCAAAGAATCATGGAAATGCGACCAGTAGTTTTGGAGCAGTTGATTTATGAATATTTTTCACATTTTATATAAAATAGTCAGCAATGTTGCATTATGGGAAAGGGGGGAGGGCCCATATACGATCAGCATTGAATTGACATATACTGAGAACTATTGCATATACAAACATGGAACTAACGCTATATTGAAGACATTGGACAAGAGAATTGACCAAAACATTGGATGACCATATATGGTCATACAACTCATTAAATATGCATGTCTTTAATATCTCAGGCACTATTGCAAGTACAAACATGAAACCAATGCTATATTGAAGACATTGAACAAAAGAATTGATCAACATAGTGTATGACCATATATGGTCATAGAACTCATTAAATATGCGTGTCTCTAATATCTCAGGCATTATTGCAAGTACAAACATGGAACCAACACTATATTAAAGACATTGGACAAAAGAATTGACCAACATATTCGATGACCATATATGGTCATAGAACTCATTAAATATGCATGTCTCTAATATCTCAGGCACTATTGCAAACACAAACATGGAACCAATGTTATATTGAAGACATTGGACAAAAGGATTGACCAACACATTCGATGACCATATATGGTCATAGAACTCATTAAATATGCATATCCATAATATCTCGAGTACTTTTAAAGATAGAGACATGCACCAAACCTATACTGAAGGCATTGGACAAAAGCATTGACCAACATTTTGAATGACCATATATGGTCATAGAACTCATTAAATATGCAAGTCTCTAATATCTTTGGCACTGTTACAAGTAGGAACATTGAACCAATGATATATTGAAGACATTGGACAAGAGAATTGACAAACATACCTGATGACTATATATGGTCATAGAACTCATTAAATATGCATGTCTCTAATATCTCAGGCACTATTGCAAACACAAACATAGAACCAATGTTATATTGAAGACATTGGACAAAAGAATTGACCAACATAGATGATGACCATATATGGTCACAGAACTCATTAAATATGCATATCCATAATATCTCGAGTACTTTTAAAGACAGAGACATGTACCCAAACCTATACTGAAGGCATTGGACAAAAGAATTGACCAATATTTTAAATGACCATATATGGTCATAGAACTCATTAAATATGCAAGTCTCTAATATCTTAGGCACTGTTGCAAGTAGGAACATTGAATCAATGCTATATTAAAGACATTGGACAAGAGAATTGACAAACATACCCGATGACTATATATGGTCATGGAACTCATTAAATATGCATGGATATAATCTCGGACACTATCACATATACAAACATGGAACCAACGTTAATTTTGAGGGCTATTGCAAACAGTCATACATGGCCATGCATTGCATGTGACTTGGCAATGTGCCATGGTCTTGAAAACCGGTGATTGCTGCTATGCAGCTATATTTATTAGGGTTTCGAGCCCTATGGGGCGAAACCCTTTTGTAATTGCTATGTTTATTATTAGGGTTTCGAGCCCTATGGGGCGAAACCCTTTTGTAATTGCTATGTTTATTATTATTATTATTCTTATTATTTTTCCACCGTTTTTTAAAGCACTGTAACTTGAAAAATAATGCTGCAATTCATTTGCTATTTTCCATGTTCATAAAGGGCCATGAGTTGTGGTGCATATCCAAAAACCAGCCATGTAGGTCACATGACCTGGCCGCCATCTTAGGTAGAACACAAACCGGAAGTGCTCAATTGCACCACTTTCTGAGGGTCTAGGAACTTCCGGTTTTTTTGTGTGGCATCATTGGCTCATGTCTAGCAAATATCAGCAATAAAATCTTTAGCGGTCATGTGACCTTGGCCGCCATATTGGATTTTGTGAAAATTGACAAAAAAATTTTAAAATCTTCTTCTCAAAAATGGCTCGTTCATGTGATTAGACATTTGCTTTGCAGCACCTATGGCCATAGCTCTACAAAGTGACTGAAGCAGATTTTTGAAAAATGGCTTCCTTTGGCAGCCATCTTGGATTTAGTAAAAAGTGAAAGTACGCTATAACTCATGAACAATTTGCCAGATTTAAACCAAAGTTGGCATACAACATCCCTTCGATAAGATGATTATATGTTCATAAAAATATTTCCCATGATTCAAGTGGTTTTGGCGGCCATATTGAATTTATCAAAAAATTCAAAAAACCTCAAAAAATTATCTTCTTAAAAACTGCTTGCTTGGTTGACAATCAATTTAGCATATAGTATCTTTGTTGATAGCTCTACAAAGGTACTAAAGCAGATTTTAGAAAAATGGCTTGCTTTGGCAGCCATCTTGGATTTAGTGAAAAGTGAAATTACGCTATAAATTATGAACAATTTTCCAGATTTCGATAAAACTTGGCATACAACATCCACTCAATAAGATGATTATGTGTTCATAAAAATATTTCCCATGACTCAAGTGGTTTTGGCGGCCATCTTGAATTTATCACAAAAATGCCAAAAACCTCAAGAAATTATTATCTTAAAAACTGCTTGCTTGTTTGACAATCTATTTAGCATATAGTATCTCTGTTGATAGCTCTACAAAGTGACTGAAGCAGATTTTTGAAAAATGGCTTCCTTTGGCAGCCATCTTGGATTTAATAAAAAGTGAAAGTACGCTATAACTCATGAACAATTTGCCAGATTTAAACCAAAGTTGGCATACAACATCCCTTCAATAAGATGATTATGTGTTCATAAAAATATTTCCCATGATTCAAATGGTTTTGGCGGCCATATTGAATTTATCAAAAAATTGCAAAAAACCTCAAAAAATTATCTTCTTAAAAACTGCTTGTTTGTTTGACAATCAATTTAGCATATAGTATCTCTGTTGATAGCTCTACAAAGTAACTGTAGCAGATTTTCGAAAAATGGCTTCTTTTGGCAGCCATCTTGGATTTAGTAAAAAGTGAAAGTACACTATAACTTATGAACGATTTGCCAGATTTAAACAAAACTTGGCATACAACATCCGCTCAATGAGATGATTATGCGTTCATGGAAATATTTCCCATGATTCAAGTGGTTTGGGCGGCCATGTTGAATTTATCACAAAAATTCAAAAAACCTCAAAAAATTATCTTGTTAAAAACTGCTTCCTTGTTTGAAAAGCAATTCAGCATATAGTATCTCTGTCGATAGCTCTACAAAGTTACTGAAGCAGATTTTCGAAAAATGGCTTCCTTTGGCAGCCATCTTGGATTTAGTAAAAAGTGAAAGCACGCTATAACTTGTGAACAATTTGCCAGATTTAAACAAAACTTGGCATACAACATCCGCTCAATGAGATGATTATGTGTTCATGGAAATATTTCCCATGATTCAAGTGGTTTTGGCGGCCATGTTGAATTTATCACAAAAATTCAAAAAACCTCAAAAAAATATCTTGTTAAAAACTGCTTGCTTGTTTGAAAAGCAATTTAGCATATAGTATCTCTGTTGATAGCTCTACAAAGTTACTGAAGTAGATTTTTAAAAATGGCTTCCTTTGGCAGCCATCTTGGATTTAGTAAAAGAGAAAAAGTTCTATAACTCATGAACTATTTGTCCTTGCATTAAGTTTATCATATTCCTGTGAAATCAAATCCATATGTTGTGTAGTTTGTCTGCTATCTTGCATTCTAGACATGAAACGTTCGTCAAATAATCACATCGAGCAAGTGCAATTTGTCATGAGCCACGCAGGCTCGAAACCCGTCATCGCTGCTATGCAGCTATATTTAGGGTTTCGAGCCCTATGGGGCGAAACCCTATTGTAATTGCTATGTTTATTATTCTTATTAGGTTTTCAAGACACATGTCTTGGAAACCTATTGTAATCGTTATGTTTTTTATTATTCCGCCAGATTTTTTCGCTAAGCGCCATTTCGACACCGTTGCACATATCTGGAAAAATTTTTCATATGTTTGTAAAGGTTGATGAGATCTAGTGCATATCCTAAGATGACGCATGTTGGTCACGTGGTACGGCGGCCATTTTGAATTTAAGACGAAATATGGCATGCTCATTTAAACACCTTTCTGAGGGTCTAGGAGTCTCAAACTTTCGCTTAAAAGAAGCATTGGCCCTAGAGCTACGTATTTCATGAAAAAAAAGTTGAACGGTCATGTGACTTTTTTTTCTAGAATTTTCTGAAATATTGTTTTGCATCTCATTTGCATAATTTTGATCGTATCAAAATTCCACGCCATAATTTTGAAGAACATCATACATACTACCGATTAATCAAAGAATCATGAAAGTGCGACCAACAGTTTTGGAGGAGTTGATTTATGAATATTTTTCACATTTTATATAAAATAGTGAGCAATGATGCATTATGGGAAAGGGGGGAGGGCCCTTAATACGATACACATTGTATTGCCATATATTGAGAACTATTGCATATACAAACATGGAACCAACGCTTTATTGAAGACATTGGACAAGAGAATTGACCAAAATATTGGATGACCATATATGGACATAAAACTCATTAAATATGCATGTCTCTAATATCTCATGCACTATTGCAAGTACAAACATGGAACCATGGCTATATTGAAGACATTGGACGAGAGAATTGACCAACACATTCGATGACCATATATGGTCATAGAACTCATTAAATATACATGTCTCTAATATCTCAGGCACTATTGCAAGTACAAACATGCAACCAGTGCTATATTGAAGACATTGGACGAGACAATTGACCAACACATTCGATGACCATATATGGTCATACAACTCATTAAATATGCATGTCTTTAATATCTCAGGCACTATTGCAAGTACAAACATGGTACCAACCCTATATTGAAGACATTGGACAAAAGAATTGACAAGCACAGTCAATGACCATATATGGTCATAGAACTCATTAAAAATGCATATCCATAATATCTCGAGCACTTTTAAAGATAGAGACATGTACCCAAACTTATATTGAAGGCATTGGACAAAAGAATTGAGCAACATATTAAATGACCATATATGGTCATAGAACTCATTAAATATGAATGTCGCCAATATCTTAGGCACTGTTGCAAGTAGGAACATGGAACCAATGCTATATTGAAGACATTGGACAAGAGAATTGACAAACATACCCGGTGACTATATATGGTCATGGAACTCATTAAATATGCATGGCTATATTATCTCGAACACTATCACATATACAAACATGGGCCCAACGTTAATTTTTAGGGCTATTGCAAACAGTCATACATTGCCATGCATTGCATGTGACTTGGCCATGTGCCATGGTCTTGAAAACCGGTGATTGCTGCTATGCAGCTATATTTATTATTATTATTATTCCGCCATTTTTTTTAAGCGCTGTAACTTACAAAATAATGCTGCGATTGATGAGGCATTTTGCATGCTGATGAAGGGCCATGAGTTGTGGTGCATACCCCAAAACCAGCCATGTAGGTCACATGACCTGGCCGCCATCTTAGGTAGAACACAAACCGGAAGTGCTCAATTGCACCACTTTCTGAGGGTCTAGGAACTTCCGGTTTTTTTGTGTGGCATCATTGGCTCATGTCTAGCAAATATCAGCAATAAAATCTTTAGCGGTCATGTGACCTTGGCCGCCATATTGGATTTTGTGAAAAATGACAAAAAACTTTTAAAATCTTCTTCTTAAAAATGGCTCATTCATGTGATTAGAAATTTGCATTGCAGTACCTATGGCCATAGCTCTACAAAGTTGCTGAAGCAGATTTTTGAAAAATGGCTTCATTTGGCAGCCATCTTGGATTTAGTCAAAAGTGAAAGTACGCTATAACTCATGAACAATTTGCCAGATTGAAACCAAAGTTGGCATAAAACATCTGTTCAATAAGGTGATCATGTGTTCATGAAAATATTTCCCATGATTCAAGTGGTTTTGGCGGCCATCTTGAATTTTTTTAAATAAAGCAAAAAAGCTCAAAAAATTATGTTCTTAAAAACTGCTTGCTTGTTTGACAATCAATTCAGCATATATTATCTCTGTTGATTGCTCTACAAAGTAACTGAAGCAGATTTTTGAAAAATGGCTTCCTTTGGCAGCCATCTTGGATTTAGTAAAAAGTGAAAGTACACTACAACTCATGAACAATTTGCCAGATTGATACCAAAGTTGGCATACAACATCCCGTCAATGAGATGGTTACATGTTAATGAAAATATTTCCCATGATTCAAATGGTTTTGGTGGCCATCTTGAATTTATCCAAAAATGCAAAAAACCTCAACAAATTATCTTCTTAAAAACTGCTTGCTTGTTTGACAATCAATTTAGCATATAGTATCTCTGTTGATAGCTCTACAAAGTTACTGAAGCCGATTTTTGAAAAATGGCTTCCTTTGGCAGCCATCTTGGATTTATTAAAAAGTGAAAGCACGCTATAACTTATGAACAATTTGCCAGATTTAAACAAAACTTGGCATACAACATCCGCTCAATGAGATGATTATGTGTTCATGGAAAGATTTCCCATGATTCAAGTGGTTTTGGCGGCCATGTTGAATTTATCACAAAAATTCAAAAAACCTCAAAAAAATATCTTGTTAAAAACTGCTTGCTTGTTTGAAAAGCAATTTAGCATATAGTATCTCTGTTGATAGCTCTACAAAGTTACTGAAGTAGATTTTTAAAAATGGCTTCCTTTGGCAGCCATCTTGGATTTAGTAAAAGAGAAAAAGTTCTATAACTCATGAACTATTTGTCCTTGCATTAAGTTTATCATATTCCTGTGAAATCAAATCCATATGTTATGTAGTTTGTCTGCTATCTTGCATTCTAGACATGAAACGTTCGTCAAATAATCACATCGAGCAAGTGCAATTTGTCATGAGCCACGCAGGCTCGAAACCCGTCATCGCTGCTATGCAGCTATATTTATTATTATTATTATTCTTATTATTTTTCCACCGTTTTTTAAAGCACTGTAACTTGAAAAATAATGCTGCAATTCATTTGCTATTTTGCATGTTCATAAAGGGCCATGAGTTGTGGTGCATATCCAAAAACCAGCCATGTAGGTCACATGACCTGGCCGCCATCTTAGGTAGAACACAAACCGGAAGTGCTCAATTGCACCACTTTCTGAGGGTCTAGGAACTTCCGGTTTTTTTGTGTGGCATCATTGGCTCATGTCTAGCAAATATCAGCAATAAAATCTTTAGCGGTCATGTGACCTTGGCCGCCATATTGGATTTTGTGAAAATTGACAAAAAAATTTTAAAATCTTCTTCTCAAAAATGGCTCGTTCATGTGATTAGACATTTGCTTTGCAGCACCTATGGCCATAGCTCTACAAAGTGACTTAAGCAGATTTTTGAAAAATGGCTTCCTTTGGCAGCCATCTTGGATTTAGTAAAAAGTGAAAGTACGCTATAACTCATGAACAATTTGCCAGATTTAAACCAAAGTTGTCATACAATATCCCTTCGATAAGATGATTATGTGTTCATGGAAATATTTCCCATGATTCAAGTGGTTTTGGCGGCCATGTTGAATTTATCAAAAAATGCAAAAAACCTCAAAAAATTATCTTCTTAAAAACTGCTTGCTTGGTTGACAATCAATTTAGCATATAGTATCTCTGTTGATAGCTCTACAAAGGTACTCAAGCAGATTTTTGAAAAATGGCTTCCTTTGGCAGCCATCTTGGATTTAGTGAAAAGTGAAATTACGCTATAAATTATGAACAATTTTCCAGATTTCGACAAAACTTGGCATACAACATCCACTCAATAAGATGATTATGTGTTCATAAAAATATTTCCCATGACTCAAGTGGTTTTGGCGGCCATCTTGAATTTATCACAAAAATGCCAAAAACCTCAAGAAATTATTATCTTAAAAACTGCTTGCTTGTTTGACAATCTATTTAGCATATAGTATCTCTGTTGATAGCTCTACAAAGTTACTGAAGCCGATTTTCGAAAAATGGCTTCCTTTGGCAGCCATCTTGGATTTAGTAAAAAAGTGAAAGTACGCTATAACTTATGAACGATTTGCCAGATTTAAACAAAACTTGGCATACAACATCCGCTCAATGAGATGATTATGTGTTCATGAAAATATTTCCCATGATTCAAGTGGTTTTGGCGGCCATGTTGAAATTATCACAAAAATTCAAAAAACCTCAAAAAATTATCTTGTTAAAAACTGCTTCCTTGTTTGAAAAGCAATTTAGCATATAGTATCTCTGTTGATAGCTCTACAAAGTTACTAAAGTAGATTATCGAAAAATGGCTTCCTTTGCCAGCCATCTTGGATTTAGTAAAAGAGAAAAAGTTCTATAACTCATGAACTATTTGTCCTTGCATTAAGTTTATCATATTCCTGTGAAATCAAATCCATATGTTGTGTAGTTTGTCTGCTATCTTTCATTCTAGACATGAAACATTCGTCAAATAATCACATCGAGCAAGTGCAATTTGCCATGAGCCACGCAGGCTCGAAACCCGTCATCGCTGCTATGCAGCTATATTTATTATTATTATTCTTCCGCCGTTTTTCGGTCACACTTTATGTCAACGCCGTTGGACCGATCAGCTCAGTACTTGCCACAATGGTAAAGCTGGATGAGATCTAGTGCATAGCCCAAGTTCAGACACATAGGTCACATGACCAGGCCGCCATCTTGGATAAAAGGCGAAATTTTCAATGCCAAATTGCGCACCTTTCTGAGGGTCTGAGTGCTCCAATTTTTTTATGATAGTAGCAGTGCGAAAAGGGCTACAAATCTCATCAAAAAAAACTTTAGCGGTCACGTGACTTTTTTTTTTAGAATTTTTTTAAATTTTGTTTTGCATCTCATTTGCATAATTTTCGACAAATCAACTAACCCTGAATAACTTTGAAAGATCATATGACATAGTATTTAATTCCAAAATATCGAGTCCAGGCGATAAGCCGTTTTTTATAAGAAGATTTTAGAATGTTTTTTCATATTTTTTTGTTCTTTTATATGGTCACGTGACCTCATTTTATAGACATAATTGCAATATCTCAAGCACTGTTACAGATAGGAACATGCAACCAGTGCAATTTTGAAGTGATGGTACATGAAATTCTACTAACAAACAAGATGACCATATATGGTCATGTGATCTCATTAAATATGCATGAATGTAATATATCAAGCACTGTCACAGATAGGGACATGCAACCTGTGCAATATCGAAGCTATAAGACACGTGATGTGACTAACTAATGTCATGACCATATATGGTCATGTGACCTCATCAAATATGCATAAATGTTATATTTGAAACACAGTAACAGATAGAAACACACAACCTATGCAATATTGAAGCTATGAGACAAGATATGTGACTAACACATCTGATGCCCATACACGATCATGTGACATCATTAAATGTGCATAAATGTAATAACTCAAGCACTGTTACAGACGGAAACATGCAACCTGTGCAATATCGAAGGTATGGGTCAAGAGATGTGACTAACTAATGTGATGACCATATATGGTCATGTGACTTCATTAAATATGCATAATTGAATTATCTCAAGCACTGTTACAGACATGAACATGCAACCTGTGCAAAATCGAAGCTGTGGGACATGAGATGTGAGTAACTAATGTGATGACCGTATATGGTCATGTGACGTCATTAAATATGCATAATTGTAATATCTCAAGCAGAATCACAGATAGAGACATGCAACCTATGCAATATCGAAGCTATGAGACAAGAGATGTGGCTAACTAATGTGATGACCATATATGGTCATGTAATTTCATCAAATATGCATAAATGTAATAACTCAAGCACTGTTACAGATAGGAACATGCAACCCGTGCAATATTGAAGCTATTGCACAACAGAAGTGAATAACACATCCAATGACCATATATGGTCATGTGACCTCATCAAATATGCATAAATGTTATATCTCAAGCACTGTTACAGATAGGAATATGCAACCAGTGCAATATTGAAGCTATTGCACAAAAGAAGTCACTAACATATCCAATGACCATATATGGTCATGTGACCTCATCAAATAAGCATAAATGTAATAACTCAAGCACTATTACAGACGGGAACATGCAACCTGTGCAATATCGAATCTATGGAACAAGAGATGTGACTAACTAATGTGATGACCATATATGGTCATGTGACCTCATCAAATATGCATAAATGTTATATTTGAAACACAGTAACAGATAGAAACACACAACCTGTGCAATATCGAAGCTATGAGACAAGATATGTGACTAACACATCTGATGCCCATACATGGTCATGTGACATCGTTAAATATGCATAAATGTAATAACTCAAGCACTGTTACAGACGGGAACATGCAACCTGTGCAATATAGAATCTATGGAACAAGAGATGTGACTAACTAATGTGATGACCACATATGGCCATGTGACCTCATCAAATATGCATAAATGTTATATCTCAAGCACTGTTACAGATAGGAAAATGCAACCAATGCAATATTGAAGTTATTGCACAACAGAGCTGACAAAAACATCCGATGACCATATATGGTCATGGGACATCATTAAATATGCAAGATTGTAATACATTAAGCACTGTTACAGACAGGAACATGCAACATGTTTAGTATGAAGGCCATGCAATTTCCTTTAATATATTATTGTCAATGATGCTGATTTTGGAACGCTGCTAATAAGTCAGTGGGCTCGAAACCCGACATTGCTGCAACGCAGCTATATTTAGGGTTTCGAGCCCATTTGGTCGAAACCCTATTGAAATTGTTCCGTTTATTATTATTATTATTATGATTCCGCCTAAATTTTTGGTCACGCTTTATGTCAACGCCGTTGGACCGATCAATTCAATACTTGCCACAATGGTAAAGCTATATGAGATCTGGTGCATATCCTAAGTTCAGACACATAGGTCACATGACCAGGCCGCCACCTTGGATTAAAGGCGAAATTTTCAATGCCGAATTGCGCACCTTTCTGAGGGTCTGAGTGCTCCAATTTTTTTATGATAGTAGCAATGCGACAAGGGCTACAAATTTCATCAAAAAAAACTTTAGCGGTCACGTGACTTTTTTTTTTAGAATTTTTTTAAATTTTGTTTTGCATCTCATTTGCATAATTTTCGACAAATCAACTAACCCTGAATAACTTGAAAGATCATATGACATAGTATTTAATTCCAAAATATTGAGTCCAGGCGATAAGCCGTTTTTTATAAGAAGATTTTAGAATGTTTTTCCATATTTTTTTGTTCTTTTACATGGTCACGTGACCTCATTTTTTAGACATAATTGCAATATCTCAAGCACTGTTACAGATAGGAACATGCAACCAGTGCAATATTGAAGTGATGGTACATGAAATTCTACTAATAAACAAGATGACCATATATGGTCATGTGATCTCATTAAATATGCATAAATGTAATATATCAAGCACTGTTACAGATAGGGACATGCAACCTGTGCAATATCGAAGCTATAAGACACGAGATGTGACTAACTAATGTGATGACCATATATGGTCATGTGACTTCATCAAATATGCATAAATGTAATAACTCAAGCACAGTTACAGACGGGAACATGCAACCAGTGCAATATTGAAGTGATGGTACATGAAATTTTACTAACAAACAAGATGACTATATATGGTCATGTGACCTCATTGAATATGCATAAATGTAATATATCAAGCACTGCAAGAGTTAGTTACATGCAACCTGTGCAATATCGGAGGTATGGGTCAAGAGATGTGACAAACTAATGTGATGACCATATATGGTCATGTGACTTCATTAAATATGCATAATTGAATTATCTCAAGCACTGTTACAGATAGAAACATGCAACCTGTGCAAAATCGAAGCTATGGGACATGAGATGTGAGTAACTAATGTGATGACCGTATATGGTCATGTGCCGTCATTAAATATGCATAATTGTAATATCTCAAGCAGAATCACAGATAGACCAATGCAACCTATGCAATATCGAAGCTATGTGACAAGAGATATGACTAACTAATGTGATGACCATATATGGTCATGTAACTTCATCAAATATGCATAAATGTAATAACTCAAGCACTGTTACAGATAGGAACATGCAACCAGTGCAATATTGAAGCTATTGCACAACAGAAGTGACTAACACATCCGATGACCATATATGGTCATGTGACCTCATCAAATATGCATAAATGTTATATCTCAAGCACTGTTACAGATAGGAACATGCAACCAGTGCAATATTGAAGCTATTGCACAACAGAAGTGACTAACATATCCGTTGACCATATATGGTCATGTGACCTCATCAAATAAGCATAAATGTAATAACTCAAGCACTATTACAGACGGGAATATGCAACCTGTGCAATATCGAATCTATGGAACAAGAGATGTGACTAACTAATGTGATGACCACATACGGTCATGTGACTTCATCAAATATGCATAAATGTTATATCTCAAGCACTGTTACAGATAGGAAAATGCAACCAATGCAATATTGAAGTTATTGCACAACAGAGCTGATAAAAACATCCGATGACCATATATGGTTATGGGACATCATTAAATATGCAAGATTGTAATACCCTAAGCACTGTTACAGACAGGAACATGCAACATGTTTAGTATGAAGGCCATGCAATTTCCTTAAATATATTATTGTCAATGATGCTGATTTTGGAACGCTGCTAATAAGTCAGTGGGCTCGAAACCCGCCATTGCTGCAACGCAGCTATATTTATTATTATGATTCCGCCTAAATTTTTGGTCACGCTTTATGTCAACACCGTTGGACCGATCAGTTCCATACTTGCCACAATGGTAAAGCTGTATGAGATCTGGTGCATATCCTAAGTTCAGACACATAGGTCACATGACCAGGCCGCCATCTTGGATTAAAGACGAAATTTTCAATGCCGAATTGCACACCTTTCTGAGGGTCTGAGTGCTCCAAATTTTTTATGACAGTAGCAGTGGGAGAAGGGCTACAAATTTCATCAAAAAAAACGTTAGCGGTCACGTGACTAATTTTTTTCTAGAATTTTTTTAATTTTCTTTCGCATCTCATTTGCATAATTTTCGACTAATCAACTATCCCTGAATAACTTTGAAAGATCATATGACATAGTATTTAATTCCAAAATATGAAGTCCAGGCGATAAGCCGTTTTTTAGAAGAAGATTTTAGAATGTTTTTTCATATTTTTTTTTGTTCTTTTATATGGTCACGTGACCTCATTTTGTAGACATAATTGCAATATCTCAAGCACTGTTACAGATAGGGACATGCAACTAGTGCAATATTGAAGTGATGGTACCAGAAATTTTACTTACAAACAAGATGACCATATATGGTCATGTGACCTCATTAAATATGCATTAATGTAATATATCAAGCACTGATACAGATACGAACATGCAACCTGTGCAATATCGAAGCTATGAGGCAAGATATGTGACTAACTAATGTGATGACCATATATGGTCATGTGACCTCATCAAATATGCGTAAATGTAATAAGTCAAGCACTGTTACAGACGGGAACATGCAACCTGTGCAATATTGAAGCTATGAGACAAGAGATGTGACTAACTAATGTGATGACCATATATGGTCATGTGAGCTCATCAAATATGGATAAATGTAATAACTCAAGCACTGTTACAGACAGGATCATGCAACTAGTGCAATATTGAAGGTCTTGCACAAGAGAGATGACTAACACATCTGATGACCATATATGGTCATTTGACCTCATCAAATATGCATAAATGTAATAACTCAAGCCCTGTTACAGATAGGAACATGTAACCAGTGCAATATTGAAATTATTGCACAACAGAGGTAACTAACATATCCGATGACCGTATATGGTCATGTGACCTCATCAAATATGCATAAATGTAATAACTCAAGCACTGTTACAGGCAGGAACATGCAACTAGTGCAATATTGAAGGTCTTGCACAAGAGAGATGACAAACACATCTGATGACCATACACGGTCATGTGACATCATTAAATATTCATAAATGTAATAACTCAAGCACTGTTACAGACGGGAACATGCAACCTGTGCAATATCGAATCTATGGAACAAGTGATGTGACTAACTAATGTAATGACCATATATGGTCATGTGACATCATTAAATATGCAAGATTGTAATACCTTAAGCACTGTTACAGACTGGAACATGTAACATGTTTAGTATGAAGGCCATGCAATTTCCTTTAATATATTATTGTCAATGATGCTGATTTTGGAATGCTGCTAATAAGCCAGTGGGCTCGAAACCCGACATTGCTGCAACGCAGCTATATTTATTAGGGTTTCGAGCCCATTTGGTCGAAACCCTATTGTAATTGTTCCGTTTATTATTATTATTAGGTTTTCAAGACACATGTCTTGGAAACCTTTTGTAATTGTTATGTTTATTAGGTTTTCAAGACACATGTCTTGGAAACCTTTTGTAATTGTTATGTTTTTTATTAGGGTTTCGAGCCCATTTGGTCGAAACCCTATTGAAATTGTTCCGTTTATTAGGGTTTCGAGCCCATTTGGTCGAAACCCTTTTGTAATTGTTCCGTTTATTAGGTTTTCAAGACACATGTCTTGGAAACCTTTTGTAATTGTTATGTTTTTTATTATTATTATTATTATTATTATTATTATTAGGGTTTCGAGCCCATTTGGTCGAAACCCTATTGTAATTGTTCCGTTTATTATTAGGGTTTCGAGCCCTATGGGGCGAAACCCTTTTGTAATTGCTATGTTTATTATTATTATTAGGCTTTCAAGTCCCTTCAGGCTTGAAAGCCTATTGTTTTTGTTATGTTTATTATTATTATTATTATTATTCTTCCGCCAACTTCAAACGACTTCTTCTCTGAAACGGCTGGACCGTTTTGCCTGAAAATTTGTATATACCTTCTACATGTCATGCCATTAAAAGTGACTGAAACAGATTTTCGATTAGTCACGTGGTTCGGCCGCCATCTTGAAACTCATTAAATATGCATGTCTCTTGTATCTCAAAAACTATTGCATGTACAAACATGGAACTAACGGTATATTGAAGGCAACGGACAAGAGAATTGGCCAAAATATTGGATGACCATATATGGTCATGCAACTCATTAAATATGCATGTCTCTAATATCTCAGGCATTATTGCAAGTACAAAGATGGAACCAACGCTATATTGAAGACATTGGACAAAAGAATTGACCAACATAGTGTATGACCATATATGGTCATAGAACTCATTAAATATGCGTGTCTCTAATATCTCAGGCATTATTGCAAGTACAAACATGGAACCAACGCTATATTGAAGACATTGGACAAAAGAATTGACCAACATATTCGATGACCATATATGGTCATAGAACTCATTAAATATGCATATCCATAATATCTCGATAACTTTTAAAGGTATAGACATGTACCCAAACCTATATTGAAGACATTGGACAAGAGAATTGACCAACACATTCGATGGCCATATATGGTCATAGAACTCATTAAATATGCATATCTATAATATCTCAGGCACTATTGCACATACAGACATGGAACCATTGCTATATTGAAGGCTTTGGACAAGAGAAATTGTCAACATGTTCAATTGCCATATATGGTCATATAACTCATTAAATATGCATGTCTCCAATATCTCAAGCACTATTGCATGTATAAACATGGTACCAATGCTATATTGAAGGCAATAGAAAAGAGAATTGGCCAACATATCCGTTGACCATATATGGTCATAGAACTCATTAAATATGCATATCTATAATATATCAGGCACTATTGCACATACAGACATGGAACCATTGCTATATTGAAGGCTTTGGACAAGAGAAATTGTCAACATGTTCAATGCCCATATATGGTCATATAACTCATTAAATATGCATGTCTCCAATATCTCAAGCACTATTGCATATATAAACATGGTACCAATGCTATTTTGAAGGCACTGGGAAAGAAAATTGGCCAACATATCTGTTGACCATATATGGTCATAGAACTCATTTAATATGCATGTCTCTAATATCTCAAGCGTTATTCCATGTACAAAAATGGAACAAACACTATATTGAAGGAAATAGAAAAAGAGAATTGGCCAACATATCCGTTGACCATATATGGTCATAGATCTCATTAAATATGCATGTCTCTAATATTTCAAGCAGTATTGAAGTTAGAGACATGAAAATAGCGCTATAATGAAGGCATTGGGCCAGAACGTCGTGTAACCTACACTTATATACATTGCACAAATCAAATCTTCAAACTTTTTTTTCCAAATTTAATGGTGTTATGGCCCTTTTTTCTTGAAAGCCGTTAATAGCTGCTCTGCAGCTATATTTATTCTTATTATTTTTCCACCGTTTTTTAAAGCACTGTAACTTGAAAAATAATGCTGCAATTCATTTGCTATTTTCCATGTTCATAAAGGGCCATGAGTTGTGGTGCATATCCAAAAACCAGCCATGTAGGTCACATGACCTGGCCGCCATCTTAGGTAGAACACAAACCGGAAGTGCTCAATTGCACCACTTTCTGAGGGTCTGGGAACTTCCGGTTTTTTTGTGTGGCATCATTGGCTCATGTCTAGCAAATATCAGCAATAAAATCTTTAGCGGTCATGTGACCTTGGCCGCCATATTGGATTTTGTGAAAATTGACAAAAAACTTTTAAAATCTTCTTCTCAAAAATGGCTCGTTCATGTGATTAGACATTTGCTTTGCAGCACCTATGGCCATAGCTCTACAAAGTGACTGAAGCAGATTTTTGAAAAATGGCTTCCTTTGGCAGCCATCTTGGATTTAGTAAAAAGTGAAAGTACGCTATAACTCATGAACAATTTGCCAGATTTAAACCAAAGTTGGCATACAACATCCCTTCGATAAGATGATTATATGTCCATAAAAATATTTCCCATGATTCAAGTGGTTTTGGCGGCCATATTGAATTTATCAAAAAATGCAAAAAACCGCAAAAAATTATCTTCTTAAAAACTGCTTGCTTGGTTGACAATCAATTTAGCATATAGTATCTCTGTTGATAGCTCTACAAAGGTACTGAAGCAGATTTTTGAAAAATGGCTTCCTTTGGCAGCCATCTTGGATTTAGTGAAAAGTGAAATTACGCTATAAATTATGAACAATTTTCCAGATTTCGACAAAACTTGGCATACAACATCCACTCAATAAGATGATTATGTGTTCATAAAAATATTTCCCATGACTCAAGTGGTTTTGGCGGCCATCTTGAATTTATCACAAAAATGACAAAAACCTCAAGAAATTATTATCTTAAAAACTGCTTGCTTGTTTGACAATCTATTTAGCATATAGTATCTCTGTTGATAGCTCTACAAAGTTACTGAAGCCGATTTTCGAAAAATGGCTTCCTTTGGCAGCCATCTTGGATTTAGTAAAAAAGTGAAAGTACGCTATAACTTATGAACGATTTGCCAGATTTAAACAAAACTTGGCATACAACATCCGCTCAATGAGATGATTATGTGTTCATGAAAATATTTCCCATGATTCAAGTGGTTTTGGCGGCCATGTTGAATTTATCACAAAAATTCAAAAAACCTCAAAAAATTATCTTGTTAAAAACTGCTTCCTTGTTTGAAAAGCATTTTAGCATATAGTATCTCTGTTGATAGCTCTACAAAGTTACTAAAGTAGATTATCGAAAAATGGCTTCCTTTGCCAGCCATCTTGGATTTAGTAAAAGAGAAAAAGTGCTATAACTCATGAACTATTTATCCTTGCATTAAGTTTATCATATTCCTGTGAAATCAAATCCATATGTTGTGTAGTTTGTCTGCTATCTTTCATTCTAGACATGAAACATTCGTCAAATAATCACATCGAGCAAGTGCAATTTGCCATGAGCCACGCAGGCTCGAAACCCGTCATCGCTGCTATGCAGCTATATTTATTATTATTTTTCCGCCGTTTTTTGTAACCACTGTAACTTGAAAAATAATGCTGCGATTGACTTGCCATTTCGCATTCTGATAAAGGGCCATGAGTTGTGGTGCATATCCCAAAACCAGCTATGTAGGTCACCTGACCTGGCCGCCATCTTAGGTAGAACACAGACCGGAAGTACTCAATTGCACCACTTTCTGAGGGTCTAGGAACTTCCGGTTTTTTTGTGTGGCATCATTTGCTCATGTCTAGCAAATATAAGCAATAAAATCTTTAGCGGTCATGTGACCTTGGCCGCCATATTGGATTTTCCGAAAATTGACAAAAAACTTTTAAAATCTTCTTCTCGAAAATGGCTCATTCATGTGATTATACATTTGCTTTGCAGCACCTATGGCCATAGCTCTACAAAGTGACTGAAGCAGATTTTTGAAAAATGGCTTCCTTTGGCAGCCATCTTGGATTTAGTAAAAAGTGAAAGTACGCTATAACTTATGAACAATTTGCCAGATTTAAACCAAAGTTGGCATACAACATCCCTTCAATAAGATGATCATGTGTTCATAAAAATATTTCCCATGATTCAAGTGGTTTTGGCGGCCATATTGAATTTATCAAAAAATTGCAAAAAACCTCAAAAAATTATCTTCTTAAAAACTGCTTGTTTGTTTGACAATCAATTTAGCATATAGTATCTCTGTTGATAGCTCTACAAAGTTACTGTAGCATATTTTCGAAAAATGGCTTCTTTTGGCAGCCATCTTGGATTTAGTAAAAAGTGAAAGTACACTATAACTTATGAACGATTTGCCAGATTTAAACAAAACTTGGCATACAACATCCGCTCAATGAGATGATTATGTGTTCATGGAAATATTTCCCATGATTCAAGTGGTTTTGGCGGCCATGTTGAATTTATCACAAAAATTCAAAAAACCTCAAAAAATTATCTTGTTAAAAACTGCTTCCTTGTTTGAAAAGCAATTCAGCATATAGTATCTCTGTCGATAGCTCTACAAAGTTACTAAAGCAGATTTTCGAAAAATGGCTTCCTTTGGCAGCCATCTTGGATTTAGTAAAAAGTGAAAGTACGCTATAACTCATGAACAATTTGCCAGATTTAAACCAAAGTTGGCATACAACATCCCTTCAATAAGATGATTATGTGTTCATAAAAATATTTCCCATGATTCAAGTGTTTTTGGCGGCCATGTTGAATTTATCACAAAAATGCCAAAAAACTCAAAAAATTATCTTCTTAAAAACTGCTTGCTTGTTTGAAAAACAATTCGGCATATAGTATCTCTGTTGATAGCTTCACAAAGTGACTGAAGCAGATTTTTGAAAAATGGCTTCCTTTGGCAGCCATCTTGGATTTAGTAAAAAGTGAAAGTACGCTATAACTCATGAACAATTTGCCAGATTTAAACCAAAGTTGGCATACAACATCCCTTCAATAAGATGATTATGTGTTCATAAAAATATTTCCCATGATTCAAGTGGTTTTGGGCGGCCATATTGAATTTATCAAAAAATTGCAAAAAACCTCAAAAAATTATCTTCTTAAAAACAGCTTGTTTGTTTGACAATCAATTTAGCATATAGTATCTCTGTTGATAGCTCTACAAAGTTACTGAAGTAGACTTTTAAAAATGGCTTCCTTTGGCAGCCATCTTGGATTTAGTAAAAGAGAAAAAGTTCTATAACTCATGAACTATTTGTCCTTGCATTAAGTTTATCACATTCCTGTGAAATCAAATCCATATGTTGTGTAGTTTGTCTGCTATCTTGCATTCTAGACATGAAACGTTCGTCAAATAATCACATCGAGCAAGTGCAATTTGTCATGAGCCACGCAGGCTCGAAACCCGTCATCGCTGCTATGCAGCTATATTTATTATTATTATTTTTCCGCCGTTTTTTGTAACCGCTGTAACTTGAAAAATAATGCTGCGATTGATTTGCTATTTTGCATGCTGATAAAGGGCAATGAGTTGTGGTTCATATCCCAAAACCAGCTATGTAGATCACATGACCTGGCCGCCATCTTAGGTAGAACACAAACCGGAAGTGCTCAATTGCACCACTTTCTGAGGGTCTAGCAACTTCCGGTTTTTTTGTGTGGCATCCTTGGCTCATGTCTAGCAAATATCAGCAATAAAATTTTTAGCGGTCATGTGACCTTGGCCGCCATATTGGATTTTCCGAAAATAGACAAAAAACTTTTAAAATCTTCTTCTCAAAAATGGCTCATTCATGTGATTATACATTTGCTTTGCAGCACCTATGGCCATAGCTCTACAAAGTGGCTGAAGCAGATTTTTGAAAAATGGCTTCCTTTGGCAGCCATCTTGGATTTAATAAAAAGTGAAAGTACACTATAACTCATGAACAATTTGCCAGATTTAAACCAAAGTTAGCATACAACATCCCTTCGATAAGATGATTATGTGTTCATAAAAATATTTCCCATGATTCAAGTGGTTTTGGCGGCCATATTGAATTTATCAAAAAATTGCAAAAAACCTCAAAAAATTATCTTCTTAAAAACTGCTTGTTTGTTTGACAATCTATTTAGCATATAGTATCTCTGTTGATAGCTCTACAAAGTTACTGTAGCAGATTTTCGAAAAATGGCTTCCTTTGGCAGCCATCTTGGATTTAGTAAAAAGTGAAAGTACACTATAATTTATGAACGATTTGCCAGATTTAAACAAAACTTGGCATACAACATCCGCTCAATGAGATGATTATGTGTTCATGGAAATATTTCCCATGATTCAAGTGGTTTTGGCGGCCATGTTGAATTTATCACAAAAATTCAAAAAACCTCAAAAAATTATCTTGTTAAAAACTGCTTCCTTGTTTGAAAAGCAATTCAGCATATAGTATCTCTGTCGATAGCTCTACAAAGTTACTAAAGCAGATTTTCGAAAAATGGCTTCCTTTGGCAGCCATCTTGGATTTAGTAAAAAGTGAAAGCACGCTATAACTTATGAACGATTTGCCAGATTTAAACAAAACTTGGCATACAACATCCGCTCAATGAGATGATTATGTGTTCATGGAAAGATTTCCCATGATTCAAGTGGTTTTGGCGGCCATGTTGAATTTATCACAAAAATTCAAAAAACCTCAAAAAAATATCTTGTTAAAAACTGCTTGCTTGTTTGAAAAGCAATTTAGCATATAGTATCTCTGTTGATAGCTCTACAAAGTTACTGAAGTAGATTTTTAAAAATGGCTTCCTTTGGCAGCCATCTTGGATTTAGTAAAAGAGAAAAAGTTCTATAACTCATGAACTATTTGTCCTTGCATTAAGTTTATCATGTTCCTGTGAAATCAAATCCATATGTTGTGTAGTTTGTCTTCTATCTTGCATTCTAGACATGAAACGTTCGTCAAATAATCACATCGAGCAAGTGCAATTTGTCATGAGCCACGCAGGCTCGAAACCCGTCATCGCTGCTATGCAGCTATATTTATTATTATTATTTTTCCGCCGTTTTTTGTAACCACTGTAACTTGAAAAATAATGCTGCGATTGACTTGCCATTTCGCATTCTGATAAAGGGCCATGAGTTGTGGTGCATATCCCAAAACCAGCTATGTAGGTCACCTGACCTGGCCGCCATCTTAGGTAGAACACAGACCGGAAGTACTCAATTGCACCACTTTCTGAGGGTCTAGGAACTTCCGGTTTTTTTGTGTGGCATCATTTGCTCATGTCTAGCAAATATAAGCAATAAAATCTTTAGCGGTCATGTGACCTTGGCCGCCATATTGGATTTTCCGAAAATTGACAAAAAACTTTTAAAATCTTCTTCTCGAAAATGGCTCATTCATGTGATTATACATTTGCTTTGCAGCACCTATGGCCATAGCTCTACAAAGTGACTGAAGCAGATTTTTGAAAAATGGCTTCCTTTGGCAGCCATCTTGGATTTAGTAAAAAGTGAAAGTACGCTATAACTTATGAACAATTTGCCAGATTTAAACCAAAGTTGGCATACAACATCCCTTCAATAAGATGATCATGTGTTCATAAAAATATTTCCCATGATTCAAGTGGTTTTGGCGGCCATATTGAATTTATCAAAAAATTGCAAAAAACCTCAAAAAATTATCTTCTTAAAAACTGCTTGTTTGTTTGACAATCAATTTAGCATATAGTATCTCTGTTGATAGCTCTACAAAGTTACTGTAGCATATTTTCGAAAAATGGCTTCTTTTGGCAGCCATCTTGGATTTAGTAAAAAGTGAAAGTACACTATAACTTATGAACGATTTGCCAGATTTAAACAAAACTTGGCATACAACATCCGCTCAATGAGATGATTATGTGTTCATGGAAATATTTCCCATGATTCAAGTGGTTTTGGCGGCCATGTTGAATTTATCACAAAAATTCAAAAAACCTCAAAAAATTATCTTGTTAAAAACTGCTTCCTTGTTTGAAAAGCAATTCAGCATATAGTATCTCTGTCGATAGCTCTACAAAGTTACTAAAGCAGATTTTCGAAAAATGGCTTCCTTTGGCAGCCATCTTGGATTTAGTAAAAAGTGAAAGTACGCTATAACTCATGAACAATTTGCCAGATTTAAACCAAAGTTGGCATACAACATCCCTTCAATAAGATGATTATGTGTTCATAAAAATATTTCCCATGATTCAAGTGTTTTTGGCGGCCATGTTGAATTTATCACAAAAATGCCAAAAAACTCAAAAAATTATCTTCTTAAAAACTGCTTGCTTGTTTGAAAAACAATTCGGCATATAGTATCTCTGTTGATAGCTTCACAAAGTGACTGAAGCAGATTTTTGAAAAATGGCTTCCTTTGGCAGCCATCTTGGATTTAGTAAAAAGTGAAAGTACGCTATAACTCATGAACAATTTGCCAGATTTAAACCAAAGTTGGCATACAACATCCCTTCAATAAGATGATTATGTGTTCATAAAAATATTTCCCATGATTCAAGTGGTTTTGGGCGGCCATATTGAATTTATCAAAAAATTGCAAAAAACCTCAAAAAATTATCTTCTTAAAAACAGCTTGTTTGTTTGACAATCAATTTAGCATATAGTATCTCTGTTGATAGCTCTACAAAGTTACTGAAGTAGACTTTTAAAAATGGCTTCCTTTGGCAGCCATCTTGGATTTAGTAAAAGAGAAAAAGTTCTATAACTCATGAACTATTTGTCCTTGCATTAAGTTTATCACATTCCTGTGAAATCAAATCCATATGTTGTGTAGTTTGTCTGCTATCTTGCATTCTAGACATGAAACGTTCGTCAAATAATCACATCGAGCAAGTGCAATTTGTCATGAGCCACGCAGGCTCGAAACCCGTCATCGCTGCTATGCAGCTATATTTATTATTATTATTTTTCCGCCGTTTTTTGTAACCGCTGTAACTTGAAAAATAATGCTGCGATTGATTTGCTATTTTGCATGCTGATAAAGGGCAATGAGTTGTGGTTCATATCCCAAAACCAGCTATGTAGATCACATGACCTGGCCGCCATCTTAGGTAGAACACAAACCGGAAGTGCTCAATTGCACCACTTTCTGAGGGTCTAGCAACTTCCGGTTTTTTTGTGTGGCATCCTTGGCTCATGTCTAGCAAATATCAGCAATAAAATTTTTAGCGGTCATGTGACCTTGGCCGCCATATTGGATTTTCCGAAAATAGACAAAAAACTTTTAAAATCTTCTTCTCAAAAATGGCTCATTCATGTGATTATACATTTGCTTTGCAGCACCTATGGCCATAGCTCTACAAAGTGGCTGAAGCAGATTTTTGAAAAATGGCTTCCTTTGGCAGCCATCTTGGATTTAATAAAAAGTGAAAGTACACTATAACTCATGAACAATTTGCCAGATTTAAACCAAAGTTAGCATACAACATCCCTTCGATAAGATGATTATGTGTTCATAAAAATATTTCCCATGATTCAAGTGGTTTTGGCGGCCATATTGAATTTATCAAAAAATTGCAAAAAACCTCAAAAAATTATCTTCTTAAAAACTGCTTGTTTGTTTGACAATCTATTTAGCATATAGTATCTCTGTTGATAGCTCTACAAAGTTACTGTAGCAGATTTTCGAAAAATGGCTTCCTTTGGCAGCCATCTTGGATTTAGTAAAAAGTGAAAGTACACTATAATTTATGAACGATTTGCCAGATTTAAACAAAACTTGGCATACAACATCCGCTCAATGAGATGATTATGTGTTCATGGAAATATTTCCCATGATTCAAGTGGTTTTGGCGGCCATGTTGAATTTATCACAAAAATTCAAAAAACCTCAAAAAATTATCTTGTTAAAAACTGCTTCCTTGTTTGAAAAGCAATTCAGCATATAGTATCTCTGTCGATAGCTCTACAAAGTTACTAAAGCAGATTTTCGAAAAATGGCTTCCTTTGGCAGCCATCTTGGATTTAGTAAAAAGTGAAAGCACGCTATAACTTATGAACGATTTGCCAGATTTAAACAAAACTTGGCATACAACATCCGCTCAATGAGATGATTATGTGTTCATGGAAAGATTTCCCATGATTCAAGTGGTTTTGGCGGCCATGTTGAATTTATCACAAAAATTCAAAAAACCTCAAAAAAATATCTTGTTAAAAACTGCTTGCTTGTTTGAAAAGCAATTTAGCATATAGTATCTCTGTTGATAGCTCTACAAAGTTACTGAAGTAGATTTTTAAAAATGGCTTCCTTTGGCAGCCATCTTGGATTTAGTAAAAGAGAAAAAGTTCTATAACTCATGAACTATTTGTCCTTGCATTAAGTTTATCATGTTCCTGTGAAATCAAATCCATATGTTGTGTAGTTTGTCTTCTATCTTGCATTCTAGACATGAAACGTTCGTCAAATAATCACATCGAGCAAGTGCAATTTGTCATGAGCCACGCAGGCTCGAAACCCGTCATCGCTGCTATGCAGCTATATTTATTATTATTATTTTTCCGCCGTTTTTTGTAACCACTGTAACTTGAAAAATAATGCTGCGATTGACTTGCCATTTCGCATTCTGATAAAGGGCCATGAGTTGTGGTGCATATCCCAAAACCAGCTATGTAGGTCACCTGACCTGGCCGCCATCTTAGGTAGAACACAGACCGGAAGTACTCAATTGCACCACTTTCTGAGGGTCTAGGAACTTCCGGTTTTTTTGTGTGGCATCATTTGCTCATGTCTAGCAAATATAAGCAATAAAATCTTTAGCGGTCATGTGACCTTGGCCGCCATATTGGATTTTCCGAAAATTGACAAAAAACTTTTAAAATCTTCTTCTCGAAAATGGCTCATTCATGTGATTATACATTTGCTTTGCAGCACCTATGGCCATAGCTCTACAAAGTGACTGAAGCAGATTTTTGAAAAATGGCTTCCTTTGGCAGCCATCTTGGATTTAGTAAAAAGTGAAAGTACGCTATAACTTATGAACAATTTGCCAGATTTAAACCAAAGTTGGCATACAACATCCCTTCAATAAGATGATCATGTGTTCATAAAAATATTTCCCATGATTCAAGTGGTTTTGGCGGCCATATTGAATTTATCAAAAAATTGCAAAAAACCTCAAAAAATTATCTTCTTAAAAACTGCTTGTTTGTTTGACAATCAATTTAGCATATAGTATCTCTGTTGATAGCTCTACAAAGTTACTGTAGCATATTTTCGAAAAATGGCTTCTTTTGGCAGCCATCTTGGATTTAGTAAAAAGTGAAAGTACACTATAACTTATGAACGATTTGCCAGATTTAAACAAAACTTGGCATACAACATCCGCTCAATGAGATGATTATGTGTTCATGGAAATATTTCCCATGATTCAAGTGGTTTTGGCGGCCATGTTGAATTTATCACAAAAATTCAAAAAACCTCAAAAAATTATCTTGTTAAAAACTGCTTCCTTGTTTGAAAAGCAATTCAGCATATAGTATCTCTGTCGATAGCTCTACAAAGTTACTAAAGCAGATTTTCGAAAAATGGCTTCCTTTGGCAGCCATCTTGGATTTAGTAAAAAGTGAAAGTACGCTATAACTCATGAACAATTTGCCAGATTTAAACCAAAGTTGGCATACAACATCCCTTCAATAAGATGATTATGTGTTCATAAAAATATTTCCCATGATTCAAGTGTTTTTGGCGGCCATGTTGAATTTATCACAAAAATGCCAAAAAACTCAAAAAATTATCTTCTTAAAAACTGCTTGCTTGTTTGAAAAACAATTCGGCATATAGTATCTCTGTTGATAGCTTCACAAAGTGACTGAAGCAGATTTTTGAAAAATGGCTTCCTTTGGCAGCCATCTTGGATTTAGTAAAAAGTGAAAGTACGCTATAACTCATGAACAATTTGCCAGATTTAAACCAAAGTTGGCATACAACATCCCTTCAATAAGATGATTATGTGTTCATAAAAATATTTCCCATGATTCAAGTGGTTTTGGGCGGCCATATTGAATTTATCAAAAAATTGCAAAAAACCTCAAAAAATTATCTTCTTAAAAACAGCTTGTTTGTTTGACAATCAATTTAGCATATAGTATCTCTGTTGATAGCTCTACAAAGTTACTGAAGTAGACTTTTAAAAATGGCTTCCTTTGGCAGCCATCTTGGATTTAGTAAAAGAGAAAAAGTTCTATAACTCATGAACTATTTGTCCTTGCATTAAGTTTATCACATTCCTGTGAAATCAAATCCATATGTTGTGTAGTTTGTCTGCTATCTTGCATTCTAGACATGAAACGTTCGTCAAATAATCACATCGAGCAAGTGCAATTTGTCATGAGCCACGCAGGCTCGAAACCCGTCATCGCTGCTATGCAGCTATATTTATTATTATTATTATTATTCTTCCGCCTAAATTTTTGGTCACGCTTTATGTCAACACCGTTGGACCGATCAGTTCCATACTTGCCACAATGGTAAAGCTGTATGAGATCTGGTGCATATCCTAAGTTCAGACACATAGGTCACATGACCAAGCCGCCATCTTGGATTAAAGGCGAAATTTTCAATGCCGAATTGCGCACCTTTCTGAGGGTCTGAGTGCTCCAATTTTTTTATGATAGTAGCAGTGCGACAAGGGCTACAAATTTCATCAAAAAAAACTTTAGCGGTCACGTGACTAATTTTTTTCTAGAATTTTTTTAATTTTCTTTTGCATCTCATTTGCATAATTTTCGACTAATCAACTATCCCTGAATAACTTTGAAAGATCATATGACATAGTATTTAATTCCAAAATATGAAGTCCAGGCGATAAGCCGTTTTTTAGAAGAAGATTTTAGAATGTTTTTTCATATTTTTTTTTTGTTCTTTTATATGGTCACGTGACCTCATTTTATAGACATAATTGCAATATCTCAAGCACTGTTACAGATAGGAACATGCAACCAGTGCAATATTGAAGTGATGGTACATGAAATTCTACTAACAAACAAGATGACCATATATGGTCATGTGATCTCATTAAATATGCATAAATGTAATATATCAAGCACTGTTACAGATAGCGACATGCAACCTGTGCAATATCGAAGCTATAAGACACGAGATGTGACTAACTAATGTGATGACCATATATGGTCATGTGACTTCATCAAATATGCATAAATGTAATAACTCAAGCACAGTTACAGACGGGAACATGCAACCAGTGCAATAGTGAAGTGATGGTACATGAAATTTTACTAACAAACAAGATGACCATATATGGTCATGTGACCTCATTGAATATGATTAAATGTAATATATCAAGCACTGTAAGAGTTAGGGACATGCATCCTGTGCAATATCGAAGGTATGGGTCAAGAGATGTGACTAACTAATGTGATGACCATATATGGTCATGTGACTTCATTAAATATGCATAATTGAATTATCTCAAGCACTGTTACAGTTAGAAACATGCAACCTGTGCAATATCGAAGCTGTGAGACAAGAGATGTGACTAACTAATGTGATGACCATATATGGTCATGTGACTTCATTAAATATGCATAATTGAATTATCTCAAGCACTGTTACAGACATGAACATGCAACCTGTGCAAAATCGAAGCTGTGGGACATGAGATGTGAGTAACTAATGTGATGACCGTATATGGTCATGTGACGTCATTAAATATGCATAATTGTAATATCTCAAGCAGAATCACAGATAGAGACATGCAACCTATGCAATATCGAAGCTATGAGACAAGAGATGTGGCTAACTAATGTGGTGACCATATATGGTCATGTAATTTCATCAAATATGCATAAATGTAATAACTCAAGCACTGTTACAGATAGGAACATGCAACCAGTGCAATATTGAAGCTATTGCACAACAGAAGTGACTCACACATCCGATGACCATATATGGTCATGTGACCTCATCAAATATGCATAAATGTTATATCTCAAGCACTGTTACAGATAGGAACATGCAACCAGTGCAATATTGAAGCTATTGCACAACAGAAGTCACTAACATATCCGATGACCATATATGGTCATGTGACCTCATCAAATAAGCATAAATGTAATAACTCAAGCACTATTACAGACGGGAACATGCAACCTGTGCAATATCGAATCTATGGAACAAGAGATGTGACTAACTAATGTGATGACCATATATGGTCATGTGACCTCATCAAATATGCATAAATGTTATATTTGAAACACAGTAACAGATAGAAACACACAACCTGTGCAATATCGAAGCTATGAGACAAGATATGTGACTAACACATCTGATGCCCATACACGGTCATGTGACATCATTAAATATGCATAAATGTAATAACTCAAGCACTGTTACAGACGGGAACATGCAACCTGTGCAATATCGAATCTATGGAACAAGAGATGTGACTAACTAATGTGATGACCACACATGGTCATGTGACCTCATCAAATATGCATAAATGTTATATCTCAAGCACTGTTACAGATAGGAAAATGCAACCAATGCAATATTGAAGTTATTGCACAACAGAGCGGACAAAAACATCCGATGACCATATATGGTCATGGGACATCATTAAATACGCAAGATTGTAATACATTAAGCACTGTTACAGACAGGAACATGCAACATGTTTAGTATGAAGGCCATGCAATTTCCTTTAATATATTATTGTCAATGATGCTGATTTTGCAACGCTGCTAATAAGTCAGTGGGCTCGAAACCCGACATTGCTGCAACGCAGCTATATTTATTATTATTATTAGGTTTTCAAGACACATGTCTTGGAAACCTATTGTAATCGTTATGTTTTTTATTATTATTCCGCCAGATTTTTCGCTAAGCGCCATTCGAACACCGTTGCACATATCTTGAAAATGTTTGCACATGTTTGTAAAGTTTGATGAGATCTAGTGCATATCCTAAGATGACGCATATAGGTCACGTGGTACGGCGGCCATTTTGAATTTAAGACGAAAAATGGCATGCTCATTTAAACACCTTTCTGAGGGTCTAGGAGTCTCAAACTTTCGCTTAAAAGAAGCATTGGCCTTAGAGCTACGTATTTCATGAAAAAAAAGTTGAACGGTCATGTGACTTTTTTTTTAGAATTTTCTGAAATATTGTTTTGCATCTCATTTGCATAATTTTGATCGTATCAAAATTCTACGCCATAATTTTGAAGAACATCATACATACTACAGATTAATCAAAGAATCATGAAAGTGCGACCAGTAGTTTTAGAGCAGTTGATTTATGAATATTTTTCACATTTTATATAAAATAGTCAGCAATGATGCATTATGGGAAAGGGGGGAGGGCCCATATACGATACACATTGAATTGACATATATTGAGAACTATTGTATATACAAACATGGAACTAACGCTATATTGAAGACATTGGACAAGAGGATTGACCAAAATATTGGATGACCATATATGGTCATGCAACTCATTAAATATGCATGTCTTTAATATCTCAGGCACTATTACAAGTACAAACATGCAACCAATGCTATATTGAAGACATTGGACGAGAGAATTGACCAACATATTCGATGACCATATATGGTCATAGAACTCATTGAATATGCATGTCTCTAATATCTCTTGCACTATTGCAAGTACAAACATGGAACCAACGCTATATTGTAGATATTGAACAAGAGAATTGACCAACATAGTTGATGACCATATATGGTCATAGAACTCGTTAAATATGCATATCCATAATATCTCGAGCACTTTTAAAGATAGAGACATGTACCCAAACCTATATTGAAGACATTGGACAAGAAAATTGACCAACATATTCGATGACCATGTATGGTCATAGAACTCATTAAATATGCATGTCTCTAATATCTCAGGCACTATTGCAAGTAGGAACATGGTACCAATGCTATATTGAAGACATTTGACTAAAGGATTGACCAACATATTCGATGACCATGTATGGTCATAGAACTCATTAAATATGCATGTCTCTAATATCTTAGGCACTGTTGCAAGTAGGAACATTGAACCAATGCTATATTGAAGACATTGGACATGAGAATTGACAAACATACGCTATGACTATATATGGTCATGGAACTCATTAAATATGCATGGCTGTAATATCTCGGACACTATCACATATACAAACATGGAACCAACGTTAATTTTCAGGGCTATTGCAAACAGTCATACATGGCCATGCATTGCATGTGACTTGGCCATGTGCCATGGTCTTGAAAACCGGTGATTGCTGCTATGCAGCTATATTTATTATTATTATTATTCCGCCAGATTTTTCGCTAAGCGCCATTTGAACACCGTTGCACATATCTTGAAAATGTTTTCATATATTTGTAAAGTTTGATGAGATCTAATGCATATCCTAAGATGACGCATATTGGTCACGTGGTACGGCGGCCATTTTGAATTTAAGGCGAAAAATGGCATGCTCATTTAAACACCTTTCTGAGGGCCTAGGAGTCTCAAACTTTCGCTTAAAAGAAGCATTGGCCCAAGAGCTACGTATATCAGAAAAAAAAAGTTGAATGGTCATGTGACTTTTTTTTCTAGAATTTTCTGAAATATTGTTTTGCATCTCATTTGCATAATTTTGATCGTATCAAAATTCCACGCCATAATTTTGAAGAACATCATACATACTACAGATTAATCAAAGAATCATGGAAGCGCGACCAGTAGTTTTGGAGCAGTTGATTTTTGAATATTTTTCACATTTTATATAAAATAGTCAACAATGTTGCATTATGGGAAAGGGGGGAGGGCCCATATACGATACACATTGAATTGACATATATTGAGAACTATTGCATATACAAACATGGAACTAACGCTATATTGAAGACATTGGACAAGAGAATTGACCAAAATATTGGATGACCATAAATGGTCATGCAACTCATTAAATATGCATGTCTCTAATATCTCAGGCACTATTGCAAGTACAAACATGGAACTAACGCTATATTGAAGACATTGGACAAGAGAATTGACCAAAATATTGGATGACCATATATGGTCATGTAACTCATTAAATATGCATGTCTTTAATATCTCAGGCACTATTGCAAGTATAAACATGGAACCAATGCTATATTGAAGACATTGAACAAAAGAATTGATCAACATAGTGTATGACCATATATGGTCATATAACTCATTAAATATGCGTGTCTCTAATATCTCAGGCATTATTGCAAGTTCAAACATGGAATCAACGCTATATTGAAGACATAGGACGAGAGAATTGACCAACATATTCGATGACCATATATGGTCATAGAACTGATTAAATATGCATATCCATATATCTCGAACACTTTTAAAGATAGAAACATGTACCCAAACCTATATTGAAGACTTTGGACAAGATAATTGACCAACACAGTCGATGACCATATATGGTCATACAACTCATTAAATATGCATGTCTCTAATATCTCGAGTACTATTGTAAGCACAAACATGGAACCAATACTATATTGAAGACATTGGACAAAAAGATTGACCAACATATTCGATTACCATATATGGTCATAGAACACATTAAGTATGCATATCCATAATATCTCGAGCACTTTTAAAGATAGGGACATGTACCCAAACCTATACTGAAGACATTGGACAAGAGAATTGTCCAACATATGAGATGACCATATATGGTCATAGAACTCATTAAATATGCATGCCTCTAATATCTTAGACACTGATGCAGGTAGGAACATGGAACCAATGCTATATTGAAGTCATTGGACAAGAGAATTGGCAAACATACCTGATGACTATATATGGTCATATAACTCATTACATATGCATGGCAATAATATCTTGGACACTATCACATATACAAACATGGGACCAACGTTAATTTTGGGGGCTATTGCAAACAGTCATACCTGGCCATGCATTGCATGTGACTTGGCCATGTGCCATGGTCTTGAAAACCGGTCATTGCTGCTATGCAGCTATATTTATTATTATTAGGTTTTCAAGACACATGTCTTGGAAACCTTTTGTAATTGTTATGTTTTTTATTATTATTATTATTATTATTCCGCCAGATTTTTCGCTAAGCGCCATTCGAACACCGTTGCACATATCTTGAAAATTTTTTCAGATGTTTGTAAAGTCTGATGAGATCTAGTGCATATCCTAAGATGACGCATATTGGTCACGTGGTACGGCGGCCATTTTGAATTTTAGGCAAAAAATGGCATGCTCATTTAAACACCTTTCTGAGGGTCTAGGAGTCTCAAACTTTCGCTTAAAAGAAGCATTGGCCCTAGAGCTACATATTTCATGAAAAAAAAGTTGAACGGTCATGTGACTTTTTTTTCTAGAATTTTCTGAAATATTGTTTTGCATCTCATTTGCATAATTTTGATCGTATCAAAATTCCACGCCATAATTTTTAAGAACATCATACATACTACAGATTAATCAAAGAATCGTGAACGTGCGACCAGTAGTTTTTGAGCAGTTGATTTATGAATATTTTTCACATTTTATATAAAATAGTCAGCAATGTTGCATTATGGGAAAGGGGGGAGGGCCCATATACGATAAACATTGAATTGACATATATTGAGAACTATTGCATATACAAACATGGAACTAACGCTATATTGAAGACATTGGACAAGAGAATTGACCAAAATATTGGATGACCATATATGGTCATAGACATCATTTAATATGCATGTCTTTAATATCTCAGGCACTATTGCAAGTACAAACATGCAACCAATGCTATATTGAAGACATTGGACGAGAGAATTGACCAACATATTCGATGACCATATATGGTCATAGAACTCATTAAATATGCATGTCCCTAATATCTCATGCACTATTGCAAGTACAAACACGGAACCAACGCTATATTGTAGATATTGAAGAAGAGAATTGACCAACACAATCGATGACCATATATGGTCATAGAACTCATTAAAAATGCATATCCATAATATCTCGAGCACTTTTAAAGATAGAGACATGTACCCAAACTTATATTGAAGGCATTGGACAAGAAAATTGACCAACATATTCGATGACCATATATGGTCATAGAACTCATTAAATATACATGTCTCTAATATCTCAGGCACAATTGCAAGTACAAACATGGAACAAATGCTATATTGAAGACATTGGAGAAAAGAATTGACCAGCACAGTCAATGACCATATATGGTCATAGAACTCATTAAAAATGCATATCCATAATATCTAGAGCACTTTTAAAGATAGAGACATGTACCCAAACCTATACTGAAGGCATTGGACAAAAGAATTGACCAACATTTTAAATGACCATATATGGTCATAGAACTCATAAAATATGCAAGTCTCTAATATCTGAGGCACTGTTGCAAGTAGGAACATTGAACCAATGCTATATTGAAGACATTGGACAAGAGAATTGACAAACATATCCGATGACTATATATGGTCATGGAACTCATTAAATATGCATGGCTATAATATCTCGGACATTATCACATATACAAACGTGAAACCAACGTTAATTTTCAGGGCTATTGCAAACAGTCATACATGGCCATGCATTGCATGTGACTTGGCCATGTGCCATGGTCTTGAAAACCGGTGATTGCTGCTATGCAGCTATATTTATTATTATTATTCTTCCGCCTAAATTTTTGGTCACGCTTTATGTCAACGCTGTTGGACCGATCAATTCAATACTTGCCACAATGGTAAAGCTATATGAGATCTGGTGCATATCCTAAGTTCAGACACATAGGTCACATGACCAGGCCGCCATCTTGGATTAAAGGCGAAATTTTCAATGCCGAATTGCGCACCTTTCTGAGGGTCTGAGTGCTCCAATTTTTTTATGATAGTAGCAGTGCGACAAGGGCTACAAATTTCATCAAAAAAAACTTTAGCGGTCACGTGACTTTTTTTTTTAGAATTTTTTTAAATTTTGTGTCGCATCTCATTTGCATAATTTTCGACAAATCAACTAACCCTGAATAACTTTGAAAGATCATATGACATAGTATTTAATTTGAAAATATGGAAGTCCAGGCGAAAAGCCGTTTTTTATAAGAAGATTTTAGAATGTTTTTTCATATTTTTTTGTTCTTTTATATGGTCACGTGACCTCATTTTATAGACATAATTGCAATATCTCAAGCACTGTTACAGATAGGAACATGCAACCAGTGCAATATTGAAGTGATGGTACATGAAATTCTACTAACAAACAAGATGACCATATATGGTCATGTGATCTCATTAAATATGCATAAATGTAATATATCAAGCACTGTTACAGATAGGGACATGCAACCTGTGCAATATCGAAGCTATAAGACACGAGATGTGACTAACTAATGTGATGACCATATATGGTCAGGTGACTTCATCAAATATGCATAAATGTAATAACTCAAGCACAGTTACAGACGGGAACATGCAACCAGTGCAATATTGAAGTGATGGTACATGAAATTTTACTAACAAACAAGATGACCATATATGGTCATGTGACCTCATTGAATATGCATAAATGTAATATATCAAGCACTGCAAGAGTTAGGGACATGCAACCTGTGCAATATCGAAGGTATGGGTCAAGAGATGTGGCTAACTAATGTGATGACCATATATGGTCATGTGACTCCATTAAATATGCATAATTGAATTATCTCAAGCACTGTTACAGACATGAACATGCAACCTGTGCAAAATCGAAGCTGTGGGACATGAGATGTGAGTAACTAATGTGATGACCGTATATGGTCATGTGACGTCATTAAATATGCATAATTGTAATATCTCAAGCAGAATCACAGATAGAGACATGCAACCTATGCAATATCGAAGCTATGAGACAAGAGATGTGGCTAACTAATGTGATGACCATATATGGTCATGTAATTTCATCAAATATGCATAAATGTAATAACTCAAGCACTGTTACAGATAGGAACATGCAACCAGTGCAATATTGAAGCTATTGCACAACAGAAGTGACTAACACATCCGATGACCATATATGGTCATGTGACCTCATCAAATATGCATAAATGTTATATCTCAAGCACTGTTACAGATAGGAACATGCAACCAGTGCAATATTGAAGCTATTGCATAACAGAAGTCACTAACATATCCGATGACCATATATGGTCATGTGACCTCATCAAATAAGCATAAATGTAATAACTCAATCACTATTACAGACGGGAACATGCAACCTGTGCAATATCGAATCTATGGAACAAGAGATGTGACTAACTAATGTGATGACCATATATGGTCATGTGACCTCATCAAATATGCATAAATGTTATATCTCAAGCACTGTTACAGATAGGAACATGCAACCAATGCAATATTGAAGTTATTGCACAACAGAGCTGACAAAAACATCAGATGACCATATATGGTCATGGGACATAATTAAATATGCGAGATTATAATACCTTAAGCACTGTTACAGACAGGAACATGTAACATGTTTAGTATGAAGGCCATGCAATTTCCTTTAATATATTATTGTCAATGATGCTGATTTTGGAACGTTGCTGATAAGTCAGTGGGCTCGAAACCCGACATTGCTGCAACGCAGCTATATTTATTATTATTAGGGTTTCGAGCCCATTTGGTCGAAACCCTATTGTAATTGTTCCGTTTATTATTAGGGTTTCGAGCCCATTTGGTCGAAACCCTATTGAAATTGTTCCGTTTATTATTAGGGGCCCAAGCCCAAAGGGCGAGGCCCCTATTATTATCGTTCAGTTTTTTCTTTCTTTCTTTCTTTCTTTCTTCCGTAACTTTTTTCGTCAAGCCGTTTGAGAAAACCGCTGAACGGAGTGGTCTGATATTGCTCTATACTGATAGTCCCTAATGTGAACTGGTGCAACATGCTTTCAGAATTTCGATTGGTCAATTAGTTTGGCAGCCATATTGGATTGAAATAAAACCGGAAGTGGCTGTTTGACCACTTTCTGAGGGTCTAGGCGTCTCGATTTTTTTATGGCATATAGTACAACTCATGTGTAATAGATATCAGCAATAAAAACTTTAGCGGTCATGTGACTTTTCCCGCCATTTTGTTTTCCCTAAAAACGGCAAAAAACACTTAAAAATCTTCTTCTTCAGAACCACCAAGCAGAATGCTCTCATATGTAGTATTCATCTTCTATATATGAATCCCATTTATGTTTGCAAAAATTATTGTGATTGGTCACGTGGTTTGGCCGCCATATCGGGTTTCTTCTAAACAGGAAGTAGTTTTTTTACTCATGCCACACTTGAGAGATTATTTTCCATATTGCTGTATGGCATCTCTATATCAATCTCTTTCAGAAACCTAAAAAAGATTTCAGATCAGTCACATGGTTTGGCCGCCATCTTGGATTTTAAGCAAAATTGACTAAAAGTTTGGACATTTGTTTCTCAGAGGTGATTCAACCAATGTACTAGATGTTTTTATATTTACCATGCCTAGCCTTAGCTTCATATGAGAAAAATAATATTATTTTGATCAGTCACATGGTTTGGCCGCCATCTTGGATTTTATGAAAACAAATCTTGTGCATTTACATGTGTTGTATTGGTCCGATTTTGCTAAAATTGTATATGTGCATTCTACTCATGAGATGCATTCTTTCAACTGAATAGCACGTGGCTGGGTTTTGTCGCTGGGCGCCTAAGGGGTGGGGGCTTCTAACCTCATTAATATGCATAACCATTATATCTTAAACACTGTTGCAGTTAGGAAGATGAATCCTGTGTTCTTATGACAACAGTGAACAAGAGATTTGATTAAAATAACAGATGACCATATATGGTCATGTGAACTCATTAATATGCATAACCATTATATCTCAAACACTGTTGCAGTTAGGAAGATGAATCCTGTGTTATTATGACAACAGTGAACAAGAGATTTGATTAAAATAACAGATGACCATATATGGTCATGTGAACTCATTAATATGCATAACCATTATATCTCAAACACTGTTGCAGTTAGGAAGATGAATCCTGTGTTATTATGACAACAGTGAACAAGAGATTTGATTAAAATAACAGAAGACCATATATGGTCATGTGAACTCATTAATATGCATAACCATTATATCTTAAACACTGTTGCAATTAGAAAAATGAATCCTGTGTTATTATGACAACAGTGAACAAGAGATTTGATTAAAATAACACATGACCATATATGGTCATGTGAACTCATTAATATGCATAACCATTATATCTTAAAAACTGTTGCAGTTAGGAAAATGAATCCTGTGTTATTATGACAACAGTGAACAAGAGATTTGATTAAAATAACACATGACCATATATGGTCATGTGAACTCATTAATATGCATAACCATTATATCTCAAACACTGTTGCAGTTAGGAAGATGAATCCTGTGTTATTATGACAACAGTGAACAAGAGATTTGATTAAAATAACAGATGACCATATATGGTCATGTGAACTCATTAATATGCATAACCATTATATCTTAAACTCTGTTGCAGTTAGGAAAATGAAGCTGTGTTATTATGACAACAGTGAACAAGAGATTTGATTAAAATAACACATGACCATATATGGCCATGTGAACTCATTAATATGCATAACCATTATATCTCAAACACTGTTGCAGTTAGGAAGATGAATCCTGTGTTATTATGACAACAGTGAACAAGAGATTTGATTAAAATAACAGATGACCATATATGGTCATGTGAACTTATTAATATGCATAGCAGTCATATCTGAAACACTGTCGCAGAGCAGGACATGCAACTAGTGTCATTATGAAGACATTGAATGAAAGATGTAACTGACATTAGAAATGGCTATATATGATTATGTAATCTAATTATTGTGCATAAGAACATGGCTCATTATATATCTTGAAAACCATATTTTGATAACCAAACCAGGTAAATACATGGTACCAACTTTATTTTGACCTCATGTTACTGATAATTCAAGCTACCTGATTGTCTAACATGTGACCTCATTAATTATGAAACAGAATCTTGTCAGCTTGGGCCCCGGTGACGCCGCTTGCGGCTTTAATTATTATTATTATTCTTCCGCCGTTTTTCGGTCACACTTTATGTCAACGCTGTTTGACCGATCAGTTCCATACTTGCCACAATGGTAAAGCTGTATGAGATCTGGTGCATATCCTAAGTTCAGACACATAGGTCACATGACCAGGCCGCCATCTTGGATTAAAGGCGAAATTTTCAATGCCGAATTGCGCACCTTTCTGAGGGTCTGAGTGCTCCAATTTTTTTATGATAGTAGCAGTGCTACAAGGGCTACAAATTTCATCAAAAAAAACTTTAGCGGTCATGTGACTTTTTTTTTTAGAATTTTTTTAAATTTTGTTTTGCATCTCATTTGCATAATTTTCGACAAATCAACTAACCCTGAATAACTTTGAAAGATCATATGACATAGTATTTAATTCCAAAATATTGAGTCCAGGCGATAAGCCGTTTTTTATAAGAAGATTTTAGAATGTTTTTCCATATTTTTTGTTCTTTTACATGGTCACGTGACCTCATTTTTTAGACATAATTGCAATATCTCAAGCACTGTTACAGATAGGAACATGCAACCAGTGCAATATTGAAGTGATGGTACATGAAATTCTACTAACAAACAAGATGACCATATATGGTCATGTGATCTCATTAAATATGCATGAATGTAATAACTCAAGTACAGTTACAGACGGGAACATGCAACCAGTGCAATATTGAAGTGATGGTACATGAAATTTTACTAACAAACAAGATGACTATATATGGTCATGTGACCTCATTGAATATGCATAAATGTAATATATCAAGCACTGCAAGAGTTAGTTACATGCAACCTGTGCAATATCGGAGGTATGGGTCAAGAGATGTGACTAACTAATGTGATGACCATATATGGTCATGTGACTTTATTAAATATGCATAATTGAATTATCTCAAGCACTGTTACAGATAGAAACATGCAACCTGTGCAAAATCGAAACTATGGGACATGAGATGTGAGTAACTAATGTGATGACCGTATATGGTCATGTGCCGTCATTAAATATGCATAATTGTAATATCTCAAGCAGAATCACATATAGAGACATGCAACCTATGCAATATCGAAGCTATGTGACAAGAGATATGACTAACTAATGTGATGACCATATATGGTCATGTAACTTCATCAAATATGCATAAATGTAATAACTCAAGCACTGTTACAGATAGGAACATGCAACCAGTGCAATATTGAAGCTATTGCACAACAGAAGTGACTAACACATCCGATGAACATATATGGTCATGTGACCTCATCAAATATGCATAAATGTTATATCTCAAGCACTGTTACAGATAGGAACATGCAACCAGTGCAATATTGAAGCTATTGCACAACAGAAGTGACTAACATATCCGTTGACCATATATGGTCATGTGACCTCATCAAATAAGCATAAATGTAATAACTCAAGCACTATTACAGACGGGAACATGCAACCTGTGCAATATCGAATCTATGGAACAAGAGATGTGACTAACTAATGTGATGACCATATATGGTCAGGTGACCTCATCAAATATGCACAAATGTTATGTCTCAAGCACTGTTACAGATAGGAACATGCAACCAATGCAATATTGAAGTTATTGCACAACATAGCTGAAAAAACATCCGATGACCGTATATGGTCATGGGACATCATTAAATTTGCAAGATTGTAATACCTTAAGCACTCTTACAGACAGGAACATGTAACATGTTTTGTATGAAGGCCATGCAATTTCCTTTAATGTATTATTGTCAATGATGCTGATTTTGGAGCGCTGCTAATATGTCAGTGGGCTCGAAACCCGACATTGCTGCAACGCAGCTATATTTAGGGTTTCGAGCCCATTTGGTCGAAACCCTTTTGTAATTGTTCCGTTTATTATTATTATTATTATTATTATTATTATTATTCTTCCGCCTAAATTTTTGGTCACGCTTTATGTCAACACCGTTGGACCGATCAGTTTCATACTTGCCACAATGGTAAAGCTGTACGAGATCTGGTGCATATCCTAAGTTCAGACACATAGGTCACATGACCAGGCCGCCATCTTGGATTAAAGGCGAAATTTTCAATGCCGAATTGCGCACCTTTCTGAGGGTCTGAGTGCTCCAATTTTTTTATGATAGTAGCAGTGCGACAAGGGCTACAAATTTCATCAAAAAAAACTTTAGCGGTCACGTGACTTTTTTTTTTAGAATTTTTTTAAATTTTGTTTTGCATCTCATTTGCATAATTTTCGACAAATCAACTAACCCTGAATAACTTTGAAAGATCATATGACATAGTATTTAATTCAAAAATATGGAAGTCCAGGCGAAAAGCCGTTTTTTATAAGAAGATTTTAGAATGTTTTTTCATATTTTTTTGTTCTTTTATATGGTCACGTGACCTCATTTTATAGACATAATTGCAATATCTCAAGCACTGTTACAGACATGAACATGCAACCTGTGCAAAATCGAAGCTGTGGGATATGAGATGTGAGTAACTAATGTGATGACCGTATATGGTCATGTGATCTCATTAAATATGCATAATTGTAATATCTCAAGCAGAATCACAGATAGAGACATGCAACCTATGCAATATCGAAGCTATGAGACAAGAGATGAGGCTAACTAATGTGATGACCATATATGGTCATGTAATTTCATCAAATATGCATAAATGTAATAACTCAAGCACTGTTACAGATAGGAACATGCAGCCAGTGCAATATTGAAGCTATTGCACAACAGAAGTGACTAACACATCCGATGACCATATATGGCCATGTGACCTCATCAAATATGCATAAATGTTATATCTCAAGCACTGATACAGATAGGAACATGCAACCTGTGCAATATCGAAGCTATGGAACAAGAGATGTGAATAACTAATGTGATGACCATATATGGTCATGTGACCTCATCAAATATGCATAAATGTAATAACTCAAGCACTGTTACAGACGGGAACATGCAACCTGTGCAATATCGAATCTATGGGACAAGAGATGTGACTAACTAATGTGATGACCATATATGGTCATGTGACATCATTAAATATGCAAGATTGTAATACCTTAAGCACTGTTACAGACAGGAACATGTAACATGTTTAGTATGAAGGCCATGCCATTTCCTTTAATATATTAATGTCAATAATGCTGATTTTGGAACGCTGCTAATAAGTCAGTGGGCTCGAAACCCGACATTGCTGCAACGCAGCTATATTTATTATTATTATTATTATTCTTCCGCCTAAATTTTTGGTCACGCTTTATGTCAACACCGTTGGACCGATCAGTTCCATACTTGCCACAATGGTAAAGCTGTATGAGATCTGGTGCATATCCTAAGTTCAGACACATAGGTCACATGACCAGGCCGCCATCTTGGATTAAAGGCGAAATTTTCAATGCCGAATTGCGCACCTTTCTGAGGGTCTGAGTGCTCCAATTTTTTTATGATATTAGCAGTGCGACAAGGGCTACAAATTTCATCAAAAAAAACTTTAGCGGTCACGTGACTAATTTTTTTCTAGAATTTTTTTAATTTTCTTTTGCATCTCATTTGCATAATTTGCGACTAATCAACTAGCCCTGAATAACTTTGAAAGATCATATGACATAGTATTTAATTCCAAAATATGAAGTCCAGGCGATAAGCCGTTTTTTAGAAGAAGATTTTAGAATGTTTTTTCATATTTTTTTTGTTCTTTTATATGGTCACGTGACCTCATTTTATAGACATAATTGCAATATCTCAAGCACTGTTACAGATAGGAACATGCAACCAGTGCAATATTGAAGTGATGGTACATGAAATTCTACTAACAAACAAGATGACCATATATGGTCATGTGATCTCATTAAATATGCATAAATGTAATATATCAAGCACTGTTACAGATAGCGACATGCAACCTGTGCAATATCGAAGCTATAAGACACGAGATGTGACTAACTAATGTGATGACCATATATGGTCATGTGACTTCATCAAATATGCATAAATGTAATAACTCAAGAACAGTTACAGACGGGAACATGCAACCAGTGCAATATTGAAGTGATGGTACATGAAATTTTACTAACAAACAAGATGACCATATATGGTCATGTGACCTCATTGAATATGATTAAATGTAATATATCAAGCACTGTAAGAGTTAGGGACATGCATCCTGTGCAATATCGAAGGTATGGGTCAAGAGATGTGACTAACTAATGTGATGACCATATACGGTCATGTGACTTCATTAAATATGCATAATTGAATTATCTCAAGCACTGTTACAGTTAGAAGCATGCAACCTGTGCAATATCGAAGCTGTGAGACAAGAGATGTGACTAACTAATGTGATGACCATATATGGTCATGTAACTTCATCAAATATGCATACATGAAATAACTCAAGCACTGTTACAGACATGAACATGCAACCTGTGCAAAATCGAAGCTATGGGACATGAGATGTGAGTAACTAATGTGATGACCATATATGGTCATGTGACTTCAACAAATATGCATAAATGTAATAACTCAAGCACTGTTACAGATAGGAACATGCAACCAATGCAATATTGAAGTTATTGCACAACAGAGCTGACAAAAACATCCGATGACCATATATGGTCATGGGACATCATTAAATATGCAAGACTGTAATACCTTAAACACTGTTACAGACAGGAACATGTAACATGTTTAGTATGAAGACCATGCAATTCCTTTAATATATTATTGTCAGTGTTGCTGATTTTGGAACACTGCTAATAAGTCAGTGGGCTCGAAACCCGACATTGCTGCAACGCAGCTATATTTATTATTATTATTATGATTTCGCCTAAATTTTTGGTCACGCTTTATGTCAACGCCGTTGGACCGATCAATTCAATACTTGCCACAATGGTAAAGCTGTATGAGATCTGGTGCATATCCTAAGTTCAGACACATAGGTCACATGACCAGGCCGCCATCTTGGATTAAAGGCGAAATTTTCAATGCCTAATTGCGCACCTTTCTGAGGGTCTGAGTGCTCCAATTTTTTTATGATAGTAGCAGTGCGACAAGGGCTACAAATTTCATCAAAAAAAACTTTAGCGGTCACGTGACTTTTTTTTTAGAATTTTTTTAAATTTTGTTTTGCATCTCATTTGCATAATTTTCGACAAATCAACTAACCCTGAATAACTTTGAAAGATCATATGACATAGTATTTAATTCTAAAATATTGAGTCCAGGCGATAAGCCGTTTTTTATAAGAAGATTTTAGAATGTTTTTCCATATTTTTTTGTTCTTTTACATGGTCACGTGACCTCATTTTTTAGACATAATTGCAATATCTCAAGCACTGTTACAGATAGGAACATGCAACCAGTGCAATATTGAAGTGATGGTACATGAAATTCTACTAACAAACAAGATGACCATATATGGTCATGTGATCTCATTAAATATGCATAAATGTAATATATCAAGCACTGTTACAGATAGGGACATGCAACCTGTGCAATATCGAAGCTATAAGACACGAGATGTGACTAACTAATGTGATGACCATATATGGTCATGTGACTTCATCAAATATGCATAAATGTAATAACTCAAGCACAGTTACAGACGGGAACATGCAACCAGTGCAATATTGAAGTGATGGTACATGAAATTTTACTAACAAGCAAGATGACTATATATGGTCATGTGACCTCATTGAATATGCATAAATGTAATATATCAAGCACTGCAAGAGTTAGTTACATGCAACCTATGCAATATCGGAGGTATGGGTCAAGAGATGTGGCTAACTAATGTGATGACCATATATGGTCATGTGACTTCATTAAATATGCATAATTGAATTATCTCAAGCACTGTTACAGATAGAAATATGCAACCTGTGCAAAATCGAAGCTATGGGACATGAGATGTGAGTAACTAATGTGATGACCGTATATGGTCATGTGCCGTCATTAAATATGCATAATTGTAATATCTCAAGCAGAATCACAGATACAGACATGCAACCTATGCAATATCGAAGCTATGTGACAAGAGATATGACTAACTAATGTGATGACCATATATGGTCATGTAACTTCATCAAATATGCATAAATGTAATAATCCAAGCACTGTTACAGATAGGAACTTGCAACCAGAGCAATATTGAAGCTATTGCACAACAGAAGTGACTAACACATCCGATGACCATATATGGTCATGTGACCTCATCAAATATGCATAAATGTTATATCTCAAGCACTGTTACAGATAGGAACATGCAACCAGTGCAATATTGAAGCTATTGCACAACAGAAGTGACTAACATATCCGTTGACCATATATGGACATGTGACCTCATCAAATAAGCATAAATGTAATAACTCAAGCACTATTACAGACGGGAATATGCAACCTGTGCAATATCGAATCTATGGAACAAGAGATGTGACTAACTAATGTGATGACCATATATGGTCAGGTGACCTCATCAAATATGCACAAATGTTATATCTCAAGCACTGTTACAGATAGGAACATGCAACCAATGCAATATTGAAGTTATTGCACAACAGAGCTGACAAAAACATCTGATGACCGTATATGGTCATGGGACATTATTAAATATGCGAGATTGTAATACCTTAAGCACTGCTACAGACAGGAACATGTAACATGTTTAGTATGAAGGCCATGCAATTTCCTTTAATATATTATTGTCAATGATGCTGATTTTGGAACGCTGCTAATAAGTCAGTGGGCTCGAAACCCGACATTGCTGCAACGCAGCTATATTTAGGTTTTCAAGACACATGTCTTGGAAACCTTTTGTAATTGTTATGTTTTTTATTAGGTTTTCAAGACACATGTCTTGGAAACCTTTTGTAATTGTTATGTTTTTTATTATTATTATTATTATTATTCCGCCAGATTTTTCGCTAAGCGCCATTCGAACACCATTGCACATATCTTGAAAATGTTTGCACATGTTTGTAAAGTCTGATGAGATCTAGTGCATATCCTAAGATGACGCATATTGGTCACGTGGTACGGCGGCCATTTTGAATTTAAGGCAAAAAATGGCATGCTCATTTAAACACCTTTCTGAGGGTCTAGGAGTCTCAAACTTTCGCTTAAAAGAAGCATTGGCCCTAGAGCTACGTATTTCATGAAAAAAAAGTTGAACGGTCATGTGACTTTTTTTTCTAGAATTTTCTAAAATATTGTTTTGCATCTCATTTGCATAATTTTGATCGTATCAAAATTCCACGCCATAATTTTGAAGAACATCATACATACTACAGATTAATCAAAGAATCATGCAAGTGCGACCAGTAGTTTTGGAGCAGTTGATTTATGAATATTTTTCACATTTTATATTAAATAGTCAGCAATGTTGCATTATGGGAAAGGGGGGAGGGCCCATATACGATACACATTGAATTGACATATATTGAGAACTATTGCACATACAAACATGGAACTAACGCTATATTGAAGACATTGGACAAGAGAATTGACCAAAATTTTGGATGACCATATATGGTCATACAACTCATTAAATATGCACGTCTCTAATAACTCAGGCACTATTGCATATACAAACATGGAACCAACGCTATATAGAAGACATTGGACAAGAGAATTGACCAAAATATTGGATGACCATATATGGTCATGCAACTCATTAAATATGCATGTCTCTAATATCTCAGGCACTATTGCAAGTACAAACATGGAACCAACGCTATATTGAAGACATTGGACAAAAGAATTGACCAACATAGTTGATGACCATATATGGTCATAGAACTCATTAAATATGCATATCTATAATATCTCGAGCACTTTTAAAGATATAGACATGTACCCAAACCTATAGTGAAGACATTGGACAAGAGAATTGACCAACACATTCGATGACCATATATGGTCATGGAACTCATTGAATATGCATGTCTCTAATATCTCAGGCACTATTGCAAGTACAAACATGGAACCAATGTTTTATTGAAGACATTGAACAAAAGAATTGATCAACATAGTTGATGACCATATATGGTCATATAACTCATTAAATATGCGTGTCTCTAATATCTCAGGCATTATTGCAAGTACAAACATGGAACCAACGCTATATTGAAGACATAGGACGAGAGAATTGACCAACATATTCGATGACCATATATGGTCATAGAACTGATTAAATATGCACTTTTAAAGATAGAGACATGTACCCAAACCTATATTGAAGGTATTGGACAAGAAAATTGACCAACACATTCGATGACCATATATGGTCATATAACTCATTAAATATGCATGTCTCTAATATCTCAGGAACTATTGCAAGCACGAACTTGAAACCAATGTTATATTGAAGACATTGGACAAAAGGATTGACCAACATATTCGATTACCACATATGGTCATAGAACTCATTAAATATGTAGATCCATAATATCTCGAGCACTTTTAAAGATAGGGACATGTACCCAAACATATACTGAAGACATTGGTCAAGAGAATTGTCCAACATATGAGATGACCATATATGGTCATAGAACTCATTAAATATGCATGCCTCTAACATCCTAGGCACTGTTGCAGGTCGGGACATGGAACCAATGCTATATTGAAGACATTGGACAAGAGAATTGACAAACATACCCGATGACTATAAATGGTCATATAACTCATTACATATGCATGGCAATAATATCTCGGACAATATCACATATACAAACATGGGACCAACGTTAATTTTGGGGGCTATTGCAAACAGTCATACCTGGCCATGCATTGCATGTGACTTGGCCATGTGCCATGGTCTTGAAAACCGGTGATTGCTGCTATGCAGCTATATTTAGGGTTTCGAGCCCATTTGGTCGAAACCCTTTTGTAATTGTTCCGTTTATTATTATTATTATTATTATTATTATTATTATTCTTCCGCCTAAATTTTTGGTCACGCTTTATGTCAACACCGTTGGACCGATCAGTTTCATACTTGCCACAATGGTAAAGCTGTATGAGATCTGGTGCATATCCTAAGTTCAGACACATAGGTTACATGACCAGGCCGCCATCTTGGATTAAATGCGAAATTTTCAATGCCGAATTGCGTACCTTTCTGAGGGTCTGAGTGCTCCAATTTTTTTATGATAGTAGCAGTGCGACAAGGGCTACAAATTTCATCAAAAAAAACTTTAGCGGTCACGTGACTTTTTTTTTTAGAATTTTTTTAAATTTTGTTTTGCATCTCATTTGCATAATTTTCGTCAAATCAACTAACCCTGAATAACTTTGAAAGATCATATGACATAGTATTTAATTCCAAAATATTGAGTCCAGGCGATAAGCCGTTTTTTATAAGAAGATTTTAGAATGTTTTTCCATATTTTTTTGTTCTTTTACATGGTCACGTGACCTCATTTTTTTAGACATAATTGCAATATCTCAAGCACTGTTACAGATAGGAACATGCAACCAGTGCAATATTGAAGTGATGGTACATGACATTCTACTAACAAACAAGATGACCATATATGGTCATGTGATCTCATTAAATATGCATAAATGTAATATATCAAACACTGTTACAGATAGGGACATGCAACCTGTGCAATATCGAAGCTATAAGACACGAGATGTGACTAACTAATGTGATGACCATATATGGTCATGTGACTTCATCAAATATGCATAAATGTAATAACTCAAGCACAGTTACAGACGGGAACATGCAACCAGTGCAATATTGAAGTGATGGTACATGAAATTTTACTAACAAACAAGATGACTATATATGGTCATGTGACCTCATTGAATATGCATAAATGTAATATATCAAGCACTGCAAGAGTTAGTTACATGCAACCTGTGCAATATCGGAGGTATGGGTCAAGAGATGTGACAAACTAATGTGATGACCATATATGGTCATGTGACTTCATTAAATATGCATAATTGAATTATCTCAAGCACTGTTACAGATAGAAACATGCAACCTGTGCAAAATCGAAGCTATGGGACATGAGATGTGAGTAACTAATGTGATGACCGTATATGGTCATGTGCCGTCATTAAATATGCATAATTGTAATATCTCAAGCAGAATCACAGATAGACCAATGCAACCTATGCAATATCGAAGCTATGTGACAAGAGATATGACTAACTAATGTGATGACCATATATGGTCATGTAACTTCATCAAATATGCATAAATGTAATAACTCAAGCACTGTTACAGATAGGAACATGCAACCAGTGCAATATTGAAGCTATTGCACAACAGAAGTGACTAACACATCCGATGACCATATATGGTCATGTGACCTCATCAAATATGCATAAATGTTATATCTCAAGCACTGTTACAGATAGGAACATGCAACCAGTGCAATATTGAAGCTATTGCACAACAGAAGTGACTAACATATCCGTTGACCATATATGGTCATGTGACCTCATCAAATAAGCATAAATGTAATAACTCAAGCACTATTACAGACGGGAATATGCAACCTGTGCAATATCGAATCTATGGAACAAGAGATGTGACTAACTAATGTGATGACCACATACGGTCATGTGACTTCATCAAATATGCATAAATGTTATATCTCAAGCACTGTTACAGATAGGAAAATGCAACCAATGCAATATTGAAGTTATTGCACAACAGAGCTGATAAAAACATCCGATGACCATATATGGTTATGGGACATCATTAAATATGCAAGATTGTAATACCCTAAGGACTGTTACAGACAGGAACATGCAACATGTTTAGTATGAAGGCCATGCAATTTCCTTAAATATATTTATTATTATTATTATTCCGCCAGATTTTTCGCTAAGCGCCATTCGAACACCGTTGCACATATCTTGAAAATGTTTGCACATGTTTGTAAAGTCTGATGAGATCTAGTGCATATCCTAAGATGACGCATATTGGTCACGTGGTACGGCGGCCATTTTGAATTTAAGGCGAAAAATGGCATGCTCATTTAAACACCTTTCTGAGGGTCTAGGAGTCTCAAACTTTCGCTTAAAAGAAGCATTGACCCTAGAGCTACGTATTTCATGAAAAAAAAGTTGAACGGTCATGTGACTTTTTTTTCTAGAATTTTCTGAAATATTGTTTTGCATCTCATTTGCATAATTTTGATCGTATCAAAATTCCACGCCATAATTTTGAAGAACATCTTACATACTACAGGTTAATCAAAGAATCATGGAAATGCGACCAGTAGTTTTGGAGCAGTTGATTTATGAATATTTTTCACATTTTATATAAAATAGTCAGCAATGTTGCATTATGGGAAAGGGGGGAGGGCCCATATACGATCAGCATTGAATTGACATATACTGAGAACTGTTGCATATACAAACATGGAACTAACGCTATATTGAAGACATTGGACAAGAGAATTGACCAAAACATTGGATGACCATATATGGTCATACAACTCATTAAATATGCATGTCTTTAATATCTCAGGCACTATTGCAAGTACAAACATGGAACCAATGCTATATTGAAGACATTGAACAAAAGAATTGATCAACATAGTGTATGACCATATATGGTCATATAACTCATTAAATATGCGTGTCTCTAATATCTCAGGCATTATTGCAAGTACAAACATGGAACCAACGCTATATTGAAGACATTGGACAAAAGAATTGACCAACATATTCGATGACCATATATGGTCATAGAACTCATTAAATATGCATGTCTCTAATATCTCAGGCACAATTGCAAACACAAACATGGAACCAATGTTATATTGAAGACATTGGACAAAAGGATTGACCAACACATTCGATGACCATATATGGTCATAGAACTCATTAAATATGCGTATCCATAATATCTCGAGCACTTTTAAAGATAGAGACATGTACCAAACCTATACTGAAGGCATTGGACAAAAGCATTGACCAACATTTTGAATGTCCATATATGGTCATAGAACTCATTAAATATGCAAGTCTCTAATATCTTAGGCACTGTTACAAGTAGGAACATTGAACCAATGCTATATTGAAGACATTGGACAAGAGAATTGACAAACATACCTGATGACTATATATGGTCATAGAACTCATTAAATATGCATGTCTCTAATATCTCAGGCACTATTGCAAACACAAACATAGAACCAATGTTATATTGAAGACATTGGACAAAAGAATTGACCAACATAGATGATGACCATATATGGTCACATAACTCATTAAATATGCATATCCATAATATCTCGAGTACTTTTAAGGATAGAGACATGTACCCAAACCTATACTGAAGGCATTGGACAAAAGAATTGACCAACATTTTAAATGACCATATATGGTCATAGAACTCATTAAATATGCAAGTCTCTAATATCTTAGGCACTGTTGCAAGTAGGAACATTGAATCAATGCTATATTAAAGACATTGGACAAGAGAATTGACAAACATACACGATGAAGACATAGAACCAATGTTATATTGAAGACATTGGACAAAAGAATAGACCAACATAGATGATGACCATATATGGTCACAGAACTCATTAAATATGCATATCCATAATATCTCGAGTACTTTTAAGGATAGAGACATGTACCCAAACCTATACTGAAGGCATTGGACAAAAGAATTGACCAACATTTTAAATGACCATGTATGGTCATAGAACTCATTAAATATGCAAGTCTCTAATATCTTAGGCACTGTTGCAAGTAGGAACATTGAATCAATGCTATATTAAAGACATTGGACAAGAGAATTGACAAACATACCCGATGACTATATATGGTCATGGAACTCATTAAATATGCATGGCTATAATATCTCGGACACTATCACATATACAAACATGGAACCAACGTTAATTTTGAGGGCTATTGCAAACAGTCATACATGGCCATGCATTGCATGTGACTTGGCCATGTGCCATGGTCTTGAAAACCGGTGATTGCTGCTATGCAGCTATATTTAGGTTTTCAAGACACATGTCTTGGAAACCTTTTGTAATTGTTATGTTTTTTATTAGGTTTTCAAGACACATGTCTTGGAAACCTATTGTAATCGTTAAGTTTTTTATTATTATTATTCCGCCAGATTTTTTCGCTAAGCGCCATTCGAACACCGTTGCACATATCTGGGAAATTTTTTCATATGTTTGTAAAGTTTGATGAGATCTAGTGCATATCCTAAGATTATGTATATTGGTCACGTGGTACGGCGGCCATTTTGAATTTAAGGCGAAAAATGGCATGCTCATTTAAACACCTTTCTGAGGGTCTAGGAGTCTCAAACTTTCGCTAAAAAGCAGCATTGGCCCAAGAGCTAAGTATTTCATGAAAAAAAAGTTTAACGGTCATGTGACTTTTTTTTCTAGAATTTTCTGAAATATTGTTTTGCATCTCATTTGCATAATTTTGATCGTATCAAAATTCCACGCCATAATTTTGAAGAACATCATACATACTACCGATTAATCAAAGAATCATGAAAGTGCGACCAGTAGTTTTGGAGGAGAAGATTTATGAATATTTTTCACATTTTATATAAAATAGTCAGCAATGTTGCATTATGGGAAAGGGGGGAGGGTCCATATACGATACACATTGAATTGACATATATTGAGAACTATTGCATATACTAACATGGAACTAACGCTATATTGAAGACATTGGACAAGAGAGTTGACCAAAATATTGGATGACCATATATGGTCATGCAACTCATTAAATATGCATGTCTCTAATATCTCAGGCACTATTGCAAGTACAAACACGGAACCAACGCTATATTGTAGATATTGAAGAAGAGGATTGACCAACACAATCGATGACCATATATGGTCATAGAACTCATTAAATATGCATATCCATAATATCTCGAGCACTTTTAAAGATAGAAACATGTACCCAAACCTGTTGTGAAGGCATTGGACAAGAGAATTGACCAACACATTCGATGACCATATATGGTCATAGAACTCATTAAATATACATGTCTCTAATATCGCAGGCACAATTGCAAGTACAAACATGGAACCAATGCTATATTGAATACATTGGACAAAAGAAATGACCAGCACAGTCAATGACCATATATGGTCATAGAACTCATTAAAATGCATATCCATTATATCTCGAGCACATTTAAAGATAGAGACATGTACCCAAACTTATATTGAAGGCATTGGACAAGAAAATTGACCAACATATTCGATGACCATATATGGTCACAGAACTCATTAAACATGCATGTCTTTAATATCTCAGGTACTATTGCAAGCACATACATGGAACCAAGGCTATATTGAAGACATTGGACAAAAGAATTGACCAACACAGTCGATAACCATATATGGTCATAGAACTCATTAAAAATGCATATCCATTATATCTCGAGCACTTTTAAAGTTAGAGACATGTACCCAAACCTTTATTGAAAGCATTGGACAAGAGAATTGACGAACACATTCGATGACCATATATGGTAATAGAACTCATTAAATATGCATATCTCTAATATCTTATGCACTATTGCAAGTGCAAACGTGGTACCAACGCTATATTGAATACTTTGGACAACAGAATTGACCAACATAGTTGATGACCATATATGGTCACAGAACTCATTAAATATGCATGTCTCTAATATATTATGCACTATTGCAAGTACAAACATCGTACCCACCCTATATTGAAGACATTGGACAACAGAATTGACCAACATATTCGATGACCATATATGGTCATAGAACTCATTAAATATGCATATCTATAATATCTCGATCACTTTTAAAGATATAGACATGTACCCAAACCTATATTGACATTGGACAGGAGAATTGATCAACACATTCGATGACCATATATGGTCATAGAATCCATTAAATATGCAAGTCTCTAATATCTCAGGCACTATTGCAAACACAAACATGGAACCAATGTTATATTGAAGACACTGGACAAGAGGATTGACCAACACAATTGATGACTATATATGGTCATAGAACTCATTAAATATGCATGGCTATAATATCTCGGACACTATCACATATACAAACATGGAACCAACGTTAATTTTCAGGGCTATTGCAAACAGTCATACATGGCCATGCATTGCATGTGACTTCGCCATGTGCCATGGTCTTGAAAACCGGTGATTGCTGCTATGCAGCTATATTTATTATTATTATTATTCCGCCAGATTTTTCGCTAAGCGCCATTCGAACACCGTTGCACATATCTTGAAAATTTTTTCATATGTTAGTAAAGTTTGATGAGATCTAATGCATATCCTAAGATGACGCATATTGGTCACGTGGTACGGCGGCCATTTTGAATTTAAGGCGAAAAATGGAATGCTCATTTAAACACCTTTCTGAGGGTCTAGGAGTCTCAAACTTTCGTTTAAAAGAAGCATTTGCTCTAGAGCTACGTATTTCATGAAAAAAAAGTTGAACGGTCATGTGACTTTTTTTTCTAGAATTTTCTGAAATATTGTTTTGCATCTCATTTGCATAATTTTGATCGTATCAAAATTCCACGCCATAATTTTGAAGAACATCATACATACTACATATTAATCAAAGAATCATGAAAGTGCAACCAGTAGTTTTGGAGCAGTTGATTTATGAATATTTTTCACATTTTATATAAAAAAAGTCAGCAATGTTGCATTATGGGAAAGGGGGGGAGGGTCCATATACGATACACATTGAATTGACATATATTGAGAACTATTGCATATACTAACATGGAACTAACGCTATATTGAAGACATTGGACAAGAGAGTTGACCAAAATATTGGATGACCATATATGGTCATGCAACTCATTAAATATGCATGTCTCTAATATCTCAGGCACTATTGCAAGTACAAACATGGAACCAATGCTATATTGAAGACATTGGTCAAAAGTATTGACCAACATATTCGATGACCATATATGGTCATAGAACTCATTAAATATGCGTGTCTCTAATATCTCAGGCATTATTGCAAGTACAAACATGGAACCAATGCTACATTGAAGACATTGGACAAGAGAATTGACCAACACATTTGATGACCATATATGGTCATAGAACTCATTAAATATGCATGTCTCTAATATCTCAGGCACTATTGCAAGTACAAACATGGAACCAACGCTGTATTGAAGGACATTGGACAAGAAAATTTACCAAAACATTGGTTGACCATATATGGTCATAGAACTCATTAAATATGCATGTCTCTAATATCTCAGGCACTATTGCAAGTACAAACATGGAACCAATGCTATATTGTAGGACATTGGACAAGAAAATTTACCAAAACATTGGTTGACCATATATAGTCATAGAACTCATTAAATATGCATGTCTCTAATATCTCAAGCACGATTGCAAGTACAAACATGGAACCAATGATATATTGAAGACATTGGACAAAAGAATTGACCAACATAGTTGATGACCATATATGGTCATAGAACTCATTAACATTAATATCTCGATCACTTTTAAAGATATAGACATGTACCCAAACCTATATTGAAGACATTGGACAAGAGAATTGACCAACTCATTCGATAACCTTATATGGTCATAGAACTCATTAAATATGCATGTCTCTAATATTTCAGGCACTATTGCAAACACAAACATGAAACCAATGTTATATTGAAGACATTGGACAAAAGGATTGACCAACACATTCGATGACCATATATGGTCATAGAACTCATTAAAAATGCATATCCATAATATCTAGAGCACTTTTAAAGATAGAGACATGTACCGAAACCTATACTGAAGGCATTGGACAAAAGAATTGACCAACATTTTAAATGACCATATACGGTCATAGAACTCATTAAATATGCAAGTCTCTAATATCTGAGGCACTGTTGTAAGTAGGAACATGGAACCAATGCTATATTGAAGACATTGGACAAGAAAATTGACAAACATACCCGATGACTATATATGGTCATGGAACTCATTAAATATGCATGGCCATAATACCTCGGACACTATCGCATATACAAACATGGAACCAACGTTAATTTTCGGGGCTATTGCAAACAATCATACATGGCCATGCATTGCATGTGACTTGGCCATGTGCCATGGTCTTGAAAACCGGTGATTGCTGCTATGCAGCTATATTTATTATTATTATTATTCCGCCAGATTTTTCGCTAAGCGCCATTCGAACACCGTTGTACATATCTTGAAAATTTTTTCATATGTTTGTAAAGTCTGATGAGATCTAGTGCATATCCTAAGATGACGCATCTTGGTCACGTGGTACGGCGGCCATTTTGAATTTTAGGCTAAAAATGGCATGCTCATTTAAACACCTTTCTGAGGGTCTAGGAGTCTCAATCTTTCGCTTAAAAGAAGCATTGGCCCTAGAGCTACGTATTTCATGAAAAAAAAGTTTAACGGTCATGTGACTTTTTTTTCTAGAATTTTCTGAAATATTGTTTTGCATCTCATTTGCATAATTTTGATCGTATCAAAATTCCACGCCATAATTTTGAAGAACATCATACATACTACAGATTAATCAAAGAATCATGCAAGTGCGACCAGTAGTTTTGGAGCAGTTGATTTATGAATATTTTTCACATTTTATATAAAATAGCCAGCAATGTTGCATTATGGGAAAGGGGGGAGGGCCCATTTACGATATACATTGAATTGACATATATAGAGAACTATTGCACATACAAACATGGAACTAACGCTATATTGAAGACATTGGACAAGAGAATTGACCAAAATATTGGATGACCATATATGGTCATGCAACTCATTAAATATGCATGTCTCTAATATCTCAGGCACTATTGCAAGTACAAACATGGAACCAATGCTATATTGAAGACATTGAACAAAAGAATTGATCAACATAGTGTATGACCATATATGGTCATAGAACTCATTAAATATGCGTGTCTCTAATATCTCAGGCACTATTGCAAGTACAAACATGGAACCAATGCTATATTGAAGACATTGAACAAAAGAATTGACCAACACATTCCATGACCATATATGGTCATAATATGCGCCATAATCATATACGCCATAATTTTGAAGAACATCATACATACTACAGATTAATCAAAGAATCATGCAAGTGCGACCAGTAGTTTTGGAGCAGTTGATTTATGAATATTTTTCACATTTTATATTAAATAGTCAGCAATGTTGCATTATGGGAAAGGGGGAGGGCCCATATACGATACACATTGAATTGACATATATTGAGAACTATTGCACATACAAACATGGAACTAACGCTATATTGAAGACATTGGCCGAGAGAATTGTCTAACATATTCGATGACCATATATGGTCATAGAAGTCATTAAATATGCATATCCATAATATCTCGAGCACTTTTAAAGACAGAGACATGTCCCCAAATCTATATTGAAGGCATTGGACAAAAAAATTGACCAACACATTCGATGACCATATATGGTCATAGAACTCATTAAATATGCATGTCTCTTATATCTCAGGTACTATCGCAAACACAAACATGGAACCAATGCTATATTGAAGACATTGCACAAAAGGATTGACCAACATATTCGATGACCATATATGGTCATAGAACTCATTAAATATGCAAGTCTCTAATATCTTAGCCACTGTTGCAAGTAGGAACATTGAACCAATGCTATATTGAAGACATTGGACAAGAGAATTGACAAACATACCCGATGACTATATATGGTCATGGAACGCATTTAATATATGCATGGCTATAATATCTCGGACACTATCACATATACAAACATGGAACCAACGTTAATTTTGAGGGTTATTGCAAACAGTCATACATGGCCATGCATTGCATGTGACTTGGCCATGTGCCATGGTCTTGAAAACCGGTGATTGCTGCTATGCAGCTATATTTAGGTTTTCAAGACACATGTCTTGGAAACCTATTGTAATCGTTATGTTTTTTATTATTATTATTATTCCGCCAGATTATTTCGCTAAGCGCCATTCGAACACCATTGCACATATCTGGAAAAAATTTTCACATGTTTGTTAAGTATGATGAGATCTAGTGCATATCCTAAGATGATGCATATTGGTCACGTGGTACGGCGGCCATTTTGAATTTAAGGCGAAAAATGGCATGCTCATTTAAACACCTTTCTGAGGGTCTAGGAGTCTCAAACTTTCGCTTAAAAGAAGCATTGGCCCTAGAGCTACTTATTTCATGAAAAAAAAGTTGAACGGTCATGTGACTTTTTTTTCTAGAATTTTCTAAAATATTGTTTTGCATCTCATTTGCATAATTTTGATCGTATCAAAATTCCACGCCATAATTTTGAAGAACATCATACATACTACAGATTAATCAAAGAATCATGAAAGTGCGACCAGTAGTTTTGGAGCAGTTGATTTATGAATATTTTTCACATTTTATATAAAATAGTCAGCAATGTTGCATTATGGGAAAGGGGGGAGGGCCCATATACGATACACATTGAATTGACATATATTGAGAACTATTGCACATACAAGAATGGAACTAACGCTATATTGAAGACATTGGACAAGAGAATTTACCAAAATATTGGATGACCATATATGGTCATGCAACTCATTAAATATGCATGTCTCTAATATCTCAGGCACTATTGCAAGTACAAACATGGAACTAACGTTGTATTGAAGACATTGGACAAGAAAATGTAACAAAACATTGGATGACCATATATGGTCATATAACTCATTAAATATACATGTCTTTCTTATCTCAGGCACTATTGCAAGTACAAACATGGAACCAATGCTATATTGAAGACATTGAACAAAAGAATTGATCAACATAGTTGATGACCATATATGGTCATAGAACTCATTAAATATGCGTGTCTCTAATATCTCAGGCATTATTGCAAGTACAAACATGGAACCAACGCTATATTGAAGACATAGGACGAGAGAATTGACCAAAATATTCGATAACCATATATGGTCATAGAACTCATTAAATATGCATGTCTCTAATATCTCATGCACTATTGCAAGTACAAACATGGAACAAAAGCTATATTGTAGATATTGAACAAGAGAATTGACCAACACAATCGATGACTATATATGGTCATAGAACTCATTAAATATGCATGTTTTTAATATCTCAGGCACTATTGCAAGTACAAACATGCAACCAATGCTATATTGAAGACATTGGATGAGAGAATTGACCAACATATTCGATGACCATATAAGGTCATAGAACTCATTAAATATGCAAGTCCCTAATATTGCATGCACTATTGCAAGTACAAACATAGTACCAACACTATATTGTAGATATTGAACAAGAGAATTGACCAACACAATCAATGACCATATATGGTCATAGAAATCATTAAATATGCTTGTCCCTAAAATCTCGGACACTATTGCAAGTATAGACATGCAACCAACACTATATTGAAGACATTGGACAAGAGAATTGAGCAACATAGTAGATGACCATATATGGTACTAAATATGCATGTCTCTGATATCTTAGGCACTGTTGCAAGTAGGAACATGGAACCAGTGCTACATTGAAGACATTGAACAAGAGAATTGACAAACATACCTGATGACTATATATGGTCATGGAACTCATTAAATATGCATGGCTATAATATCTCGGACACTATCACATATACAAACATGGAACCAACGTTAATTTTCAGGGCTATTGCAAACAGTTATACATGGCCATGCATTGCATGTGACTTGGCAATGTGCCATGGTCTTGAAAACCGGTCATTGCTGCTATGCAGCTATATTGTTTTTTATTAGGTTTTCAAGACACATGTCTTGGAAACCTATTGTAATCGTTATGTTTTTTATTATTCCGCCAGATTTTTTCGCTAAGCGCCATTTCGACACCGTTGCACATATCTGTAAAAAATTTCCATATGTTTGTAAAGGTTGATGAGATCTAGTGCATATCCTAAGATGACGCATATTGATCACGTGGTACGGCGGCCATTTTGAATTTTAGGCAAAAAATGGCATGCTCATTTAAACACCTTTCTGAGGGCCTAGGAGTCTCAAACTTTCGCCTAAAAGAAGCATTGGCCCTAGAGCTACGTATATCAGAAAAAAAAAGTTGAACGGTCATGTGACTTTTTTTTCTAGAATTTTCTGAAATATTGTTTTGCATCTCATTTGCATAATTTTGATCGTATCGAAATTCCACGCCATAATTTTGAAGAACATCATACATACTACAGATTAATCAAAGAATCATGGAAGTGCGACCAGTAGTTTTGGAGCAGTTGATTTATGAATATTTTTCACATTTTATATAAAATAGTCAGCAATGTTGCATTATGGGAAAGGGGGGAGGGCCCATATACGATACACATTGAATTGACATATATTGAGAACTATTGCATATACAAACATGGAACTAACGCTATATTGAAGACATTGGACAAGAGAATTGACCAAAATATTGGATGACCATAAATGGTCATGCAACTCATTAAATATGCATGTCTCTAATATCTCAGGCACTATTGCAAGTACAAACATGGAACTAACGCTATATTGAAGACATTGGACAAGATAATTGACCAAGATATTGGATGACCATATATGGTCATGTAACTCATTAAATATGCATGTCTTTAATATCTCAGGCACTATTGCAAGTATAAACATGGAACCAATGCTATATTGAAGACATTGAACAAAAGAATTGATCAACATAGTGTATGACCATATATGGTCATATAACTCATTAAATATGCGTGTCTCTAATATCTCGGGCATTATTGCAAGTTCAAACATGGAATCAACGCTATATTGAAGACATAGGACGAGAGAATTGACCAACATATTCGATGACCATATATGGTCATAGAACTGATTAAATATGCATATCCATATATCTCCAACACTTTTAAAGATAGAAACATGTACCCAAACCTATATTGAAGACTTTGGACAAGATAATTGACCAACACAGTCGATGACCATATATGGTCATACAACTCATTAAATATGCATGTCTCTAATATCTCGAGTACTATTGTAAGCACAAACATGGAACCAATACTATATTGAAGAGATTGGACAAAAGGATTGACCAACATATTCGATTACCATATATGGTCATAGAACACATTAAGTATGCATATCCATAATATCTCGAGCACTTTTAAAGATAGGGACATGTACCCAAACCTATACTGAAGACATTGGACAAGAGAATTGTCCAACATATGAGATGACCATATATGGTCATAGAACTCATTAAATATGCATGCCTCTAATATCTTAGGCACTGATGCAGGTAGGAACATGGAACCAATGCTATATTGAAGTCATTGGACAAGAGAATTGACAAACATACCTGATGACTATATATGGTCATATAACTCATTACATATGCATGGCAATAATATCTTGGACACTATCACATATACAAACATGGGACCAACGTTAATTTTGGGGGCTATTGCAAACAGTCATACCTGGCCATGCATTGCATGTGACTTGGCCATGTGCCATGGTCTTGAAAACCGGTCATTGCTGCTATGCAGCTATATTTAGGTTTTCAAGACACATGTCTTGGAAACCTTTTGTAATTGTTATGTTTTTTATTATTATTAGGTTTTCAAGACACATGTCTTGGAAACCTTTTGTAATTGTTATGTTTTTTATTATTATTATTATTATTATTATTATTATTATTATTATTATTATTCCGCCAGATTTTTCGCTAAGCGCCATTCGAACACCGTTGCACATATCTGGAAAATTTTTTCACATGTTTGTTAAGTTTGATGAGATCTAGTGCATATCCTAAGATGACGCATATTGGTCACGTGGTACGGCGGCCATTTTGAATTTTAGGCAAAAAATGGCATGCTCATTTAAACACCTTTCTGAGGGTCTAGAAGTCTCAAACTTTCGCTTAAAAGAAGCATTGGCCCTAGAGCTACGTATTTCATGAAAAAAAAGTTGAACGGTCATGTGACTTTTTTTTTTAGAATTTTCTGAAATATTGTTTTGCATCTCATTTGCATAATTTTGATCGTATCAAAATTCCACGCCATAATTTTGAAGAACATCATACATACTACAGATTAATCAAAGAATCATGAAAGTGCGACCAGTAGTTTTGGAGCAGTTGATTTATGAATATTTTTCACATTTTATATAAAATAGTCAGCAATGTTGCATTATGGGAAAGGGGGGAGGGCCCATATACAATACACATTGAATTGACATATATTGAGAACTACTGTATATACAAACATGGAACTAACGCTATATTGAAGACATTGGACAAGAGAATTGACCAAAATATTGGATGACCATATATGGTCATGCAACTCATTAAATATGCATGTCTCTAATATCTCAGGCACTATTGCAAGTACAAACATGGAACCAATGCTATATTGAAGACATTGGACAAAAGAATTGACCAACATATTCGATGACCATATATGGTCATAGAACTCATTAAATATGCAATCCATAATATCTCGATCACTTTTAAAGATATAGACATGTACCCAAATCTATATTGAAGACATTGGACAAGAGAATTGACCAACACATTCGATGACCATATAAGGTCATAGAACTCATTAAATATGCATGTCTCTAATATTTCAGGCACTATTGCAAACACAAACATGGAACCAATGTTATATTGAAGACATTGGACAAAAGGATTGACCAACACATTCGATGACCATATATGGTCATATAACTCATTAAATATGCATATCCATAATATCTCGAGCACTTTTAAAGATAGAGACTTGTACCCCAACCTATACTGAAGGCATTGGACAAAAGAATTGACCAACATTTTAAATGACCATATATGGTCATAGAACTCATTAAATATGCAAGCCTCTAATATCTTAGGCACTGTTACAAGTAGGAACATTGAACCAATGCTATAATGAAGACATTGGACAAGAGAATTGACAAACATACCCGATGACTATATATGGTCATGGAACTCATTAAATATGCATGGCTATAATATCTCGGACACTATCACATATACAAACATGGGACCAACGTTAATTTTCAGGGCTATTGCAAACAGTCATACATGGCCATGCATTGCATGTGACTTGGCCATGTGCCATGGTCTTGAAAACCGGTGATTGCTGCTATGCAGCTATATTTATTATTATTATTAGGTTTTCAAGACACATGTCTTGGAAACCTTTTGTAATTGTTATGTTTTTTATTATTATTATTCCGCCAGATTTTTCGCTAAGCGCCATTCGAACACCGTTGCACATATCTGGAAAATTTTTTCACATGTTTGTTAAGTTTGATGAGATCTAGTGCATATCCTAAGATGACGCATATTGGTCACGTGGTACGGCGGCCATTTTGAATTTTAGGCAAAAAATGGCATGCTCATTTAAACACCTTTCTGAGGGTCTAGGAGTCTCAAACTTTCGCTTAAAAGAAGCATTGGCCCTAGAGCTACGTATTTCATGAAAAAAAAGTTGAACGGTCATGTGACTTTTTTTTTTAGAATTTTCTGAAATATTGTTTTGCATCTCATTTGCATAATTTTGATCGTATCAAAATTCCACGCCATAATTTTGAAGAACATCATACATACTACAGATTAATCAAAGAATCATGAAAGTGCGACCAGTAGTTTTGGAGCAGTTGATTTATGAATATTTTTCACATTTTATATTAAATAGTCAGCAATGTTGCATTATGGGAAAGGGGGAGGGCCCATATACAATACACATTGAATTGATATATATTGAGAACTACTGTATATACAAACATGGAACTAACGCTATATTGAAGACATTGGACAAGAGAATTGACCAAAATATTGGATGACCATATATGGTCATGCAACTCGTTAAATATGCATGTCTCTAATATCTCAGGCACTATTGCAAGTACAAACATGGAACCAATGCTATATTGACGACATTGGACAAAAGAATTGACCAACATATTCGATGACCATATATGGTCATAGAACTCATTAAATATGCATATCCATAATATCTCGATCACTTTTAAAGATATAGACATGTACCCAAATCTATATTGAAGACATTGGACAAGAGAATTGACCAACACATTCGATGACCATATAAGGTCATAGAACTCATTAAATATGCATGTCTCTAATATCTCAGGCACTATTGCAAACACAAACATGGAACCAATGTTATATTGAAGACATTGGACAAAAGGATTGACCAACACATTCGATGACCATATATGGTCATATAACTCATTAAATATGCATATCCATAATATCTCGAGCACTTTTAAAGATAGAGACTTGTACCCAAACCTATACTGAAGGCATTGGACAAAAGAATTGACCAACATTTTAAATGACCATATATGGTCATAGAACTCATTAAATATGCAAGTCTCTAATATCTTAGGCACTGTTACAAGTAGGAACATTGAACCAATGCTATAATGAAGACATTGGACAAGAGAATTGACAAACATACCCGATGACTATATATGGTCATGGAACTCATTAAATATGCATGGCTATAATACCTCGGACACTATCACATATACAAACATGGGACCAACGTTAATTTGCAGGGCTATTGCAAACAGTCATACATGGCCATGCATTGCATGTGACTTGGCCATGTGCCATGGTCTTGAAAACCGGTGATTGCTGCTATGCAGCTATATTTATTATTATTATTAGGTTTTCAAGACACATGTCTTGGAAACCTATTGTAATCGTTATGTTTTTTATTATTCCGCCAGATTTTTTCGCTAAGCGCCATTTCGACACCGTTGCACATATCTGGAAAAAATTTTCATATGTTTGTAAAGATTGATGAGATCTAGTGCATATCCTAAGATGACGCATGTTGGTCACGTGGTACGGCGGCCATTTTGAATTTAAGACGAAATATGGCATGCTCATTTAAACACCTTTCTGAGGGTCTAGGAGTCTCAAACTTTCGCTTAAAAGAAGCATTGGCCCTAGAGCTACGTATTTCATGAAAAAAAAGTTGAACGGTCATGTGACTTTTTTTTCTAGAATTTTCTGAAATATTGTTTTGCATCTCATTTGCATAATTTTGATCGTATCAAAATTCCACGCCATAATTTTGAAGAACATCATACATACTACCGATTAATCAAAGAATCATGAAAGTGCGACCAACAGTTTTGGAGGAGTTGATTTATGAATATTTTTCACATTTTATATAAAATAGTGAGCAATGATGCATTATGGGAAAGGGGGGAGGGCCCTTAATACGATACACATTGTATTGCCATATATTGAGAACTATTGCATATACAAACATGGAACCAACGCTTTATTGAAGACATTGGACAAGAGAATTGACCAAAATATTGGATGACCATATATGGACATAAAACTCATTAAATATGCATGTCTCTAATATCTCATGCACTTTTAAAGATAGAAACATGTACCCAAACCTATTGTGAAGGCATTGGACAAGAGAATTGACCAACATATTCGATCACCATATATGGTCATAGAACTTGTTAAATATACATGTCTCTAATATCTCAGGCACTATTGCAAGTACAAACATGCAACCAGTGCTATATTGAAGACATTGGACGAGACAATTGAGCAACATATTCGATGACCATATATGGTCATAGAACTCATTAAATATGCATATCCATATTATCTCGAGCACGTTTAAAGATAGAGACATGTACCCAAACCTATATTGAAGACATTGGACAAGAAAATTGACCAACATATTCGATGACCATGTATGGTCATAGAACTCATTAAATATGCATGTCTCTAATATCTCAGTCACTATTGCAAACACAAACATGTAACCAATGTTATATTGAAGACATTGAACAAAAGGATTGACCAACACATTCGATGACCATATATGGTCATAGAACTCATTAAATATGCATATCCATAATATCTCGAGCACTTTTAAAGATAGAGACATGTACCCAAACCTATACTGAAGGCATTGTACAAAATAATTGACCAACATTTTAAATGACTATATATGGTCATAGAACTCATTAAATATGCAAGTCTCTAATATCTTAGGCACTGTTGCAAGTAGGAACATTGAACCAATGCTATATTGAAGACATTGGACAAGAGAATTCACAAACATACCCGATGACTATATATGGTCATGGAACTCATTAAATATGCATGGCTATAATATCTCGGACACTATCACATATACAAACATGGGACCAACGTTAATTTTGAGGGCTATTGCAAACAGTCATACATGGCCATGCATTGCATGTGACTTGGCCATGTGCCATGGTCTTGAAAACCGGTGATTGCTGCTATGCAGCTATATTTTTTTTTTATTATAGACAAGTTGGTGATCAATCGACATGACGCAATGGTATCATAATGCATTGTGGGTACCATTCCATACAGTCTATAGTGTTTACACTAAAGATTAAAAATTTTGATCTGGGCCTGTGAAGATATTCTCAAAAACTACTTACATTATTAACATTATTAACAACCATGAGATTGTAATGTCAACTTTATAATACTACCGATTAATCAAAGAATCATGAAAGTGCGACCAACAGTTTTGGAGGAGTTGATTTATGAATATTTTTCACATTTTATATAAAATAGTGAGCAATGATGCATTATGGGAAAGGGGGGAGGGCCCTTAATACGATACACATTGTATTGCCATATATTGAGAACTATTGCATATACAAACATGGAACCAACGCTTTATTGAAGACATTGGACAAGAGAATTGACCAAAATATTGGATGACCATATATGGACATAAAACTCATTAAATATGCATGTCTCTAATATCTCATGCACTATTGCAAGTACAAACATGGAACCATGGCTATATTGAAGACATTGGACGAGAGAATTGACCAACATATTCGATGACCATATATGGTCATAGAACTCATTGAATATGCATGTCTCTAATATCTCATGCACTTTTAAAGATAGAAACATGTACCCAAACCTATTGTGAAGGCATTGGACAAGAGAATTGACCAACATATTCGATGACCATATATGGTCATAGAACTTGTTAAATATACATGTCTCTAATATCTCAGGCACTATTGCAAGTACAAACATGCAACCAGTGCTATATTGAAGACATTGGACGAGACAATTGAGCAACATATTCGATGACCATATATGGTCATAGAACTCATTAAATATGCATATCCATATTATCTCGAGCACGTTTAAAGATAGAGACATGTACCCAAACCTATATTGAAGACATTGGACAAGAAAATTGACCAACATATTCGATGACCATGTATGGTCATAGAACTCATTAAATATGCATGTCTCTAATATCTCAGGCACTATTGCAAGTAGGAACATGGTAAAAATGCTATATTGAAGACATTTGACAAAAGGATTGACCAACATATTCGAAGACCGTATATGGTCATAGAACTCATTAAATATGCATATCCATATTATCTCGAGCACTTTTAAAGATAGAGACATGTACCCAACCCTATATTGAAGGCATTGGACAAGAAAATTGACCAACATATTCAATGACCATGTATGGTCATAGAACTCATTAAATATGCATGTCTCTAATATCTCAGTCACTATTGCAAACACAAACATGTAACCAATGTTATATTGAAGACATTGAACAAAAGGATTGACCAACACATTCGATGACCATATATGGTCATAGAACTCATTAAATATGCATATCCATAATATCTCGAGCACTTTTAAAGATAGAGACATGTACCCAAACCTATACTGAAGGCATTGTACAAAATAATTGACCAACATTTTAAATGACTATATATGGTCATAGAACTCATTAAATATGCAAGTCTCTAATATCTTAGGCACTGTTGCAAGTAGGAACATTGAACCAATGCTATATTGAAGACATTGGACAAGAGAATTCACAAACATACCCGATGACTATATATGGTCATGGAACTCATTAAATATGCATGGCTATAATATCTCGGACACTATCACATATACAAACATGGGACCAACGTTAATTTTGAGGGCTATTGCAAACAGTCATACATGGCCATGCATTGCATGTGACTTGGCCATGTGCCATGGTCTTGAAAACCGGTGATTGCTGCTATGCAGCTATATTTATTATTATTATTATTCCGCCAGATTTTTCGCTAAGCGCCATTCGAACACCGTTGCACATATCTGGAAAATTTTTTCACATGTTTGTTAAGTTTGATGAGATCTAGTGCATATCCTAAGATGACGCATATTGGTCACGTGGTACGGCGGCCATTTTGAATTTTAGGCAAAAAATGGCATGCTCATTTAAACACCTTTCTGAGGGTCTAGGAGTCTCAAACTTTCGCTTAAAAGAAGCATTGGCCCTAGAGCTACGTATTTCATGAAAAAAAAGTTGAACGGTCATGTGACTTTTTTTATAGAATTTTCTGAAATATTGTTTTGCATCTCATTTGCATAATTTTGATCGTATCAAAATTCCACGCCATAATTTTGAAGAACATCATACATACTACAGATTAATCAAAGAATCATGAAAGTGCGACCAGTAGTTTTGGAGCAGTTGATTTATGAATATTTTTCACATTTTATATAAAATAGTCAGCAATGTTGCATTATGGGAAAGGGGGGAGGGCCCATATACAATACACATTGAATTGACATATATTGAGAACTACTGTATATACAAACATGGAACTAACGCTATATTGAAGACATTGGACAAGAGAATTGACCAAAATATTGGATGACCATATATGGTCATGCAACTCATTAAATATGCATGTCTCTAATATCTCAGGCACTATTGCAAGTACAAACATGGAACCAATGCTATAGTGAAGACATTGGACAAAAGAATTGACCAACATATTCGATGACCATATATGGTCATAGAACTCATTAAATATGCATATCCATAATATCTCGATCACTTTTAAAGATATAGACATGTACCCAAATCTATATTGAAGACATTGGGCAAGAGAATTGACCAACACATTCGATGACCATATAAGGTCATATAACTCATTAAATATGCATGTCTCTAATATCTCAGGCACTATTGCAAACACAAACACGGAACCAATGTTATATTGAAGACATTGGACAAAAGGATTGACCAACACATTCGATGACCATATATGGTCATATAACTCATTAAATATGCATATCCATAATATCTCGAGCACTTTTAAAGATAGAGACTTGTACCCAAACCTATACTGAAGGCATTGGACAAAAGAATTGACCAACATTTTAAATGACCATATATGGTCATAGAACTCATTAAATATGCATGTCTCTAATATCTTAGGCACTGTTACAAGTAGGAACATTGAACCAATGCTATAATGAAGACATTGGACAAGAGAATTGACAAACATACCCGATGACTATATATGGTCATGGAACTCATTAAATATGCATGGCTATAATACCTCGGACACTATCACATATACAAACATGGGACCAACGTTAATTTTCAGGGCTATTGCAAACAGTCATACACGGCCATGCATTGCATGTTACTTGGCCATGTGCCATGGTCTTGAAAACCGGTGATTGCTGCTATGCAGCTATATTTATTATTATTATTATTCCGCCAGATTTTTCGCTAAGCGCCATTCGAACACCGTTGCACATATCTGGAAAATTTTTTCACATGTTTGTTAAGTTTGATGAGATCTAGTGCATATCCTAAGATGACATATATTGGTCACGTGGTACGGCGGCCATTTTGATTTTTAGGCAAAAAATGGCATGCTCATTTAAACACCTTTCTGAGGGTCTAGGAGTCTCAAACTTTCGCTTAAAAGAAGCATTGACCCTAGAGCTACGTATTTCATGAAAAAAAAGTTGAACGGTCATGTGACTTTTTTTTCTAGAATTTTCTGAAATATTGTTTTGCATCTCATTTGCATAATTTTGATCGTATCAAAATTCCACGCCATAATTTTGAAGAACATCATACATACTACAGATTAATCAAAGAATCATGAAAGTGCGACCAGTAGTTTTGGAGCAGTTGATTTATGAATATTTTTCACATTTTATATAAAATAGTCAGCAATGTTGCATTATGGGAAAGGGGGGAGGGCCCATATACGATACACATTGAATTGACATATATTGAGAACTATTGTATATACAAACATGGAACTAACGCTATATTGAAGACATTGGACAAGAGAATTGACCAAAAAATTGGATGACCATATATGGTCATGTAACTCATTAAATATGCATGTCTCTAATATCTCAGGCACTACTGCAAGTACAAACATGGAACCAACGCTATATTGAAGACATTGGCTGAGAGAATTGACCAACATATTCGATGACCATATATGGTCATAGAACTCATTAAATATGCATATCCATAATATCTCGAGCACTTGTAAAGATAGAGACATGAACCCAAATCTATATTGAAGGCATTGGACAAAAAAAATGACCAACATATAAAATGACCATATATGGTCATAGAACTCATTAAATATGCATGTCTCTAATATCTCAGGCACTATTGCAAGTACAAACATGGAACCAATGCTATATTGAAGACATTGGACAAAAGAATTGACCAACATAGTTGATGACCATATATGGTCATAGAACTCATTAAATACGCATATCCATAATATCTCGAGCACTTTTAAAGATATAGACATATACCCGAACCTATATTGAAGACTTCGGACAAGAGAATTGACCAACACATTCGATGACCATATATGGTCATAGAACTCATTAAATATGCATGTCTCTAATATCTCAGGCACTATTGCAAACACAAACATGGAACCAATGCTATATTGAAGACATTGGACAAAAGGATTGACCAACATATTCGATGACCATATATGGTCATAGAACTCATTAAATATGCATATCCATAATATCGCGAGCACTTTTAAAGATAGAGAAATGTACCCAAACCTATACTGAAGGCATTGGACAAAAGAATTGAGCAACATATTAAATGACCATATATGGTCATAGAACTCATTAAATATGAATGCCTCTAATATCTTAGGCACTGTTGCAAGTAGGAACATGGAACCAATGCTATATTGAAGACATTGGACAAGAGAATTGACAAACATACCCGATGACTATATATGGTCATAGAACTCATTAAATATGCATGGCTATATTATCTCGGACACCATCACATATACAAACATGGTACCAACGTTAATTTTGAGGGCTATTGCAAACTGTCATACATGGCCATGCATTGCATGTGACTTGGCCATGTGCCATGGTCTTGAAAACCGGTGATTGCTGCTATGCAGCTATATTTATTATTATTATTATTATTATTATTCCGCCAGATTTTTCGCTAAGCGCCATTCGAACACCGTTGCACATATCTTGAAAATGTTTGCACATGTTTGTAAAGTCTGATGAGATCTAGTGCATATCCTAAGATGATGCATGCTGGTCACGTGGTACGGCGGCCATTTTGAATTTAAGGCGAAATATGGCATGCTCATTTAAACACCTTTCTGAGGGTCTAGGAGTCTCAAACTTACGCTAAAAAGCAGCATTGGCCCAAGAACTAAGTATTTCATGAAAAAAAAGTTGAACGGTCATGTGACTTTTTTTTCTAGAATTTTCTGAAATATTGTGTTGCATCTCATTTGCATAATTTTGATCGTATCAAAATTCCACGCCATAATTTTGAAGAACATCATACATACTACCGATTAATCAAAGAATCATGAAAGTGTGACCAGTAGTTTTGGAGCAGTTGATTTATGAATATTTTTCACATTTTATATAAAATAGTCAGCAATGTTGCATTATGGGAAAGGGGGGAGGGCCCATATACGATACACATTGAATTGACATATATTGAGAACTATTGTATATACAAACATGGAACTAACGCTATATTGAAGACATTGGACAAGAGAATTGACCAAAATATTGGATGACCATATATGGTCATGCAACTCATTAAATATGCATGTCTCTAATATCTCAGGCACTATTGCAAGTACAAACATGGAACTAACGCTATATTGAAGACATTGGACAAGATAATTGACCAAGATATTGGATGACCATATATGGTCATGTAACTCATTAAATATGCATGTCTTTAATATCTCAGGCACTATTGCAAGTATAAACATGGAACCAATGCTATATTGAAGACATTGAACAAAAGAATTGATCAACATAGTGTATGACCATATATGGTCATATAACTCATTAAATATGCGTGTCTCTAATATCTCGGGCATTATTGCAAGTTCAAACATGGAATCAACGCTATATTGAAGACATAGGACGAGAGAATTGACCAACATATTCGATGACCATATATGGTCATAGAACTGATTAAATATGCATATCCATATATCTCGAACACTTTTAAAGATAGAAACATGTACCCAAACCTATATTGAAGACTTTGGACAAGATAATTGACCAACACAGTCGATGACCATATATGGTCATACAACTCATTAAATATGCATGTCTCTAATATCTCGAGTACTATTGTAAGCACAAACATGGAACCAATACTATATTGAAGACATTGGACAAAAGGATTGACCAACATATTCGATTACCATATATGGTCATAGAACACATTAAGTATGCATATCCATAATATCTCGAGCACTTTTAAAGATAGGGACATGTACCCAAACCTATACTGAAGACATTGGACAAGAGAATTGTCCAACATATGAGATGACCATATATGGTCATAGAACTCATTAAATATGCATGCCTCTAATATCTTAGGCACTGATGCAGGTAGGAACATGGAACCAATGCTATATTGAAGTCATTGGACAAGAGAATTGACAAACATACCTGATGACTATATATGGTCATATAACTCATTACATATGCATGGCAATAATATCTTGGACACTATCACATATACAAACATGGGACCAACGTTAATTTTGGGGGCTATTGCAAACAGTCATACCTGGCCATGCATTGCATGTGACTTGGCCATGTGCCATGGTCTTGAAAACCGGTCATTGCTGCTATGCAGCTATATTTAGGGTTTCGAGCCCATTTGGTCGAAACCCTATTGTAATTGTTCCGTTTATTAGGGTTTCGAGCCCATTTGGTCGAAACCCTTTTGTAATTGTTCCGTTTATTATTATTAGGTTTTCAAGACACATGTCTTGGAAACCTATTGTAATCGTTATGTTTTTTATTATTCCGCCAGATTTTTTCGCTAAGCGCCATTTCGACACCGTTGCACATATCTGTAAAAAATTTTCATATGTTTGTAAAGGTTGATGAGATCTAGTGCATATCCTAAGATGACGCATATTGATCACGTGGTACGGCGGCCATTTTGAATTTTAGGCAAAAAATGGCATGCTCATTTAAACACCTTTCTGAGGGCCTAGGAGTCTCAAACTTTCGCCTAAAAGAAGCATTGGCCCTAGAGCTACGTATATCAGAAAAAAAAAGTTGAACGGTCATGTGACTTTTTTTTCTAGAATTTTCTGAAATATTGTTTTGCATCTCATTTGCATAATTTTGATCGTATCGAAATTCCACGCCATAATTTTGAAGAACATCATACATACTACAGATTAATCAAAGAATCATGGAAGTGCGACCAGTAGTTTTGGAGCAGTTGATTTATGAATATTTTTCACATTTTATATAAAATAGTCAGCAATGTTGCATTATGGGAAAGGGGGGAGGGCCCATATACGATAAACATTGAATTGACATATATTGAGAACTATTGCATATACAAACATGGAACTAACGCTATATTGAAGACATTGGACAAGAGAATTGACCAAAATATTGGATGACCATAAATGGTCATGCAACTCATTAAATATGCATGTCTCTAATATCTCAGGCACTATTGCAAGTACAAACATGGAACTAACGCTATATTGAAGACATTGGACAAGATAATTGACCAAGATATTGGATGACCATATATGGTCATGTAACTCATTAAATATGCATGTCTTTAATATCTCAGGCACTATTGCAAGTATAAACATGGAACCAATGCTATATTGAAGACATTGAACAAAAGAATTGATCAACATAGTGTATGACCATATATGGTCATATAACTCATTAAATATGCGTGTCTCTAATATCTCGGGCATTATTGCAAGTTCAAACATGGAATCAACGCTATATTGAAGACATAGGACGAGAGAATTGACCAACATATTCGATGACCATATATGGTCATAGAACTGATTAAATATGCATATCCATATATCTCGAACACTTTTAAAGATAGAAACATGTACCCAAACCTATATTGAAGACTTTGGACAAGATAATTGACCAACACAGTCGATGACCATATATGGTCATACAACTCATTAAATATGCATGTCTCTAATATCTCGAGTACTATTGTAAGCACAAACATGGAACCAATACTATATTGAAGACATTGGACAAAAGGATTGACCAACATATTCGATTACCATATATGGTCATAGAACACATTAAGTATGCATATCCATAATATCTCGAGCACTTTTAAAGATAGGGACATGTACCCAAACCTATACTGAAGACATTGGACAAGAGAATTGTCCAACATATGAGATGACCATATATGGTCATAGAACTCATCAAATATGCATGCCTCTAATATCTTAGGCACTGATGCAGGTAGGAACATGGAACCAATGCTATATTGAAGTCATTGGACAAGAGAATTGACAAACATACCTGATGACTACATATGGTCATATAACTCATTACATATGCATGGCAATAATATCTTGGACACTATCACATATACAAACATGGGACCAACGTTAATTTTGGGGGCTATTGCAAACAGTCATACATGGCCATGCATTGCATGTGACTTGGCCATGTGCCATGGTCTTGAAAACCGGTCATTGCTGCTATGCAGCTATATTTAGGTTTTCAAGACACATGTCTTGGAAACCTTTTGTAATTGTTATGTTTATTATTATTATTATTATTATTATTATTATTATTATTATTATTATTATTCCGCCAGATTTTTCGCTAAGCGCCATTCGAACACCGTTGCACATATCTTAAAAATTTTTTCATATGTTTGTAAAGTTTGATGAGATCTAATGCATATCCTAAGATGACGCATATTGGTCACGTGGTACGGCGGCCATTTTGAATTTAAAGCGAAAAATGGAATGCTCATTTAAACACCTTTCTGAGGGTCTAGGAGTCTCAAACTTTCACTTAAAAGAAGCATTTGCCCTAGAGCTACGTATTTCATGAAAAAAAAGTTGAACGGTCATGTGACTTTTTTTTCTAGATTTTTCTGAAATATTGTTTTGCATCTCATTTGCATAATTTTGATCGTATCAAAATTCCACGCCATAATTTTGAAGAACATCATACATACTACATATTAATCAAAGAATCATGAAAGTGCGACCAGTAGTTTTGGAGCAGTTGATTTATGAATATTTTTCACATTTTATATAAAATAGTCAGCAATGTTGCATTATGGGAAAGGGGGGAGGGCCCATATACGACACACATTGAATTGACATATATTGAGAACTATTGTATATACAACCATGGAACTAACGCTATATTGAAGACATTGGACAAGAGAATTGACCAAAATATTGGATGACCATATATGGTCATAAAACTTATTAAATATGCATATCCATAATATCTCGAGCACTTTTAAAGATAGAGACATGTACCCATACCCATATTGAAGGCATTGGACAAAAAAAATGACCAACATATAAAATGACCTTATATGGTCATAGAACTCATTAAATATGCATGTCTCTAATATCTCAGGCACTATTGCAAGTACAAACATGGAACCAATGCTATATTGAAGACATTGGACAAAAGAATTGACCAACATAGTTGATGACCATATATGGTCATATAACTCATTAAATATGCATATCCATAATATCTCGAGCACTTTTAAAGATATAGACATGTACCCAAACCTATATTGAAGACATTGGACAAGAGAATTGACCAACACATTCGATGACCATATATGGTCATATAACTCATTAAATATGCAAGTCTCTAATATCTCAGGCACTATTGCAAGTACAAACATGGAACCAATGTTATATTGAAGACATTGAACAAAAGGATTGACCAACACATTCGATGACCATATATGGTCATAGAACTCATTAAATATGCATATCCATAATATCTCAAGCACTTTTAAAGATAGAGACATGTACACAAACCTATACTGAAGGCATTGGACAAACGAATTGACCAACATTTTAAATGACCATATATGGTCATAGAACTCATTAAATATGCAAGTCTCTAATATCTTAGGCACTGTTGCAAGTAGGAACATTGAACCAATGCTATATTGAAGACATTGGACAAGAGAATTGACAAACATACCCGGTGACTATATATGGTCATGGAACTCGTTAAATATGCATGGCTATAATATCTCGGACACTATCAAATATACAAACGTGGAACCAACGTTAATTTTGAGGGCCATTGCAAACAGTCATACATGGCCATGCATTGCATGTGACTTGGCCATGTGCCATGGTCTTGAAAACCGGTGATTGCTGCTATGCAGCTATATTTATTAGGGTTTCGAGCCCATTTGGTCGAAACCCTATTGTAATTGTTCCGTTTATTATTATTATTATTATTATTATTATTATTATTCTTCCGCCTAAATTTTTGGTCACGCTTTATGTCAACACCGTTGGACCGATCAGTTCCATACTTGCCACAATGGTAAAGCTGTATGAGATCTGGTGCATATCCTAAGTTCAGACACATAGGTCACATGACCAGGCCGCCATCTTGGATTAAAGGCGAAATTTTCAATGCCGAATTGCGCACCTTTCCGAGGGTCTGAGTGCTCCAATTTTTTTATGATAGTAGCAGTGCGACAAGGGCTACAAATTTCATCAAAAAAAACTTTAGCGGTCACGTGACTTTTTTTTTTAGAATTTTTTGAAATTTTGTTTTGCATCTCATTTGCATAATTTTCGACAAATCAACTAACCCTGAATAACTTTGAAAGATCATATGACATAGTATTTAATTCCAAAATATGGAAGTCCAGGCGAAAAGCCGTTTTTTATAAGAAGATTTTAGAATGTTTTTTCATATTTTTTTGTTCTTTTATATGGTCACGTGACCTCATTTTATAGACATAATAGCAATATCTCAAGCACTGTTACAGATAGGGACATGCAACCTGTGCAATATCGAAGCTATAAGACACGAGATGTTACTAACTAATGTGATGACCATATATGGTCATGTGACTTCATCAAATATGCATAAATGTAATAACTCAAGCACAGTTACAGACGGGAACATGCAACCAGTGCAATATTGAAGTGATGGTACATGAAGTTTTACTAACAAACAAGATGACCATATATGGTCATGTGACCTCATTGAATATGCATAAATGTAATATATCAAGCACTGCAAGAGTTAGGGACATGCAACCTGTGCAATATCGAAGGTATGGGTCAAGAGATGTGACTAACTAATGTGATGACCATATATGGTCATGTGACTCATTAAATATGCATAATTGAATTATCTCAAGCACTGTTACAGACATGAACATGCAACCTGTGCAAAATCGAAGCTGTGGGACATGAGATGTGAGTAACTAATGTGATGACCGTATATGGTCATGTGACGTCATTAAATATGCATAATTGTAATATCTCAAGCAGAATCACAGATAGAGACATGCAACCTATGCAATATCGAAGCTATGAGACAAGAGATGTGGCTAACTAATGTGATGACCATATATGGTCATGTAATTTCATCAAATATGCATAAATGTAATAACTCAAGCACTGTTACAGATAGGAACATGCAACCAGTGCAATATTGAAGCTATTGCACAACAGAAGTGACTAACACATCCGATGACCATATATGGTCATGTGACCTCATCAAATATGCATAAATGTTATATCTCAAGCACTGTTACAGATAGGAACATGCAACCAGTGCAATATTGAAGCTATTGCACAACAGAAGTCACTAACATATCCGATGACCATATATGGTCATGTGACCTCATCAAATAAGCATAAATGTAATAACTCAAGCACTATTACAGACGGGAACATGCAACCTGTGCAATATCGAATCTATGGAACAAGAGATGTGACTAACTAATGTGATGACCATATATGGTCATGTGACCTCATCAAATATGCATAAATGTTATATTTGAAACACAGTAACAGATAGAAACACACAACCTGTGCAATATCGAAGCTATGAGACAAGATATGTGACTAACACATCTGATGCCCATACACGGTCATGTGACATCATTAAATATGCATAAATGTAATAACTCAAGCACTGTTACAGACGGGAACATGCAACCTGTGCAATATCGAATCTATGGAACAAGAGATGTGACTAACTAATGTGATGACCACACATGGTCATGTGACCTCATCAAATATGCATAAATGTTATATCTCAAGCACTGTTACAGATAGGAAAATGCAACCAATGCAATATTGAAGTTATTGCACAACAGAGCTGACAAAAACATTCGATGACCATATATGGTCATGGGACATCATTAAATATGCAAGATTGTAATACATTAAGCACTGTTACAGACAGGAACATGCAACATGTTTAGTATGAAGGCCATGCAATTTCCTTTAATATATTTATTATTATTATTCTTCCGCCTAAAACCTTAAGCACTGTTACAGACAGGAACATGCAACATGTTTAGTATGAAGGCCATGCAATTTCCTTTAATATATTATTGTCAATGATGCTGATTTTGGAACGCTGCTAATAAGTCAGTGGGCTCGAAACCCGACATTGCTGCAACGCAGCTATATTTATTATTATTATTATTATTATTCTTCCGCCTAAATTTTTGGTCACGCTTTATGTCAACACCGTTGGACCGATCAATTCAATACTTGCCACAATGGTAAATCTGTATGAGATCTGGTGCATATCCTAAGTTCAGACACATAGGTCACATGACCATGCCGCCATCTTGGATTAAAGGCGAAATTTTCAATGCCGAATTGCGCACCTTTCTGAGGGTCTGAGTGCTCCAATTTTTTTATGATAGTAGCAGTGCGAAAAGGGCTACAAATTTCATCAAAAAAAACTTTAGCGGTCACGTGACTTTTTTTTTTAGAATTTTTTGAAATTTTGTTTTGCATCTCATTTGCATAATTTTCGACAAATCAACTAACCCTGAATAACTTTGAAAGATCATATGACATAGTATTTAATTCCAAAATAAGGAAGTCCAGGCGAAAAGCCGTTTTTTATAAGAAGATTTTAGAATGTTTTTTCATATTTTTTTGTTCTTTTATATGGTCACGTGACCACATTTTATAGACATAATTGCAATATCTCAAGCACTGTTACAGATAGGAACATGCAACCAGTGCAATATTGAAGTGATGGTACATGACATTCTACTAACAAACAAGATGACCATATATGGTCATGTGATCTCATTAAATATGCATAAATGTAATATATCAAGCACTGTTACAGATAGGGACATGCAACCTGTGCAATATCGAAGCTATAAGACACGAGATGTGACTAACTAATGTGATGACCATATATGGTCATGTGACTTCATCAAATATGCATAAATGTAATAACTCAAGCACAGTTACAGACGGGAACATGCAACCAGTGCAATATTGAAGTGATGGTACATAAAATTTGACTAACAAACAAGATGACCATATATGGTCATGTGACCTCATTAAATATGCATAAATGTAATATATCAAGCACTGCAAGAGTTAGGGACATGCAACCTGTGCAATATCGAAGGTATGGGTCAAGAGATGTGACTAACTAATGTGATGACCATATATGGTCATGTGACTTCATTAAATATGCATAATTGAATTATCTCAAGCACTGTTACAGACATGAACATGCAACCTGTGGAAAATCGAAGCTGTGGGACATGAGATGTGAGTAACTAATGTGATGACCGTATATGGTCATGTGACGTCATTAAATATGCATAATTGTAATATCTCAAGCAGAATCACAGATAGAGACATGCAACCTATGCAATATCGAAGCTATGAGACAAGAGATGTGGCTAACTAATGTGATGACCATATATGGTCATGTAATTTCATCAAATATGCATAAATGTTATATCTCAAGCACTGTTACAGATAGGAACATGCAACCAGTGCAATATTGAAGCTATTGCACAACAGAAGTCACTAACATATCCGATGACCATATATGGTCATGTGACCTCATCAAATATGCATAAATGTAATAACTCAAACACTTTTGCAGACGGGAACATGCAACCTGTGCAATATCGAATCTATGGAACAAGAGATGTGACTAACTAATGTGATGACCACATATGGTCATGTGACCTCATCAAATATGCATAAATGTTATATCTCAAGCACTGTTACAGATAGGAAAATGCAACCAATGCAATATTGAAGTTATTGCACAACAGAGCTGACAAAAACATCCGATGACCATATATGGTCATGGGACATCATTAAATATGCAAGATTGTAATACCTTAAGCACTGTTACAGACAGGAACATGCAACATGTTTAGTATGAAGGCCATGCAATTTCCTTTAATATATTATTGTCAATGATGCTGATTTTGGAACGCTGCTAATAAGTCAGTCGGCTCGAAACCCGACATTGCTGCAACGCAGCTATATTTATTATTATTATGATTCCGCCTAAATTTTTGGTCACGCTTTATGTCAACGCTGTTAGACTGATCAGCTCAATACTTGCCACAATGGTAAAGCTGGATGAGATCTGGTGCATATCCTAAGTTCAGACACATAGGTCACATGACCAGGCCGCCATCTTGGATTAAAGACGAAATTTTCAATGCCGATTTGTATACCTTTCTGAGGGTCTGAGTGCTCCAATTTTTTTAGGACAGTAGCAGTGGGAGAAGGGCTACAAATTTCATCAAAAAAAACTTTAGCGGTCACGTGACTAATTTTTTTCTAGAATTTTTTTAATTTTGTTTTGCATCTCATTTGCATAATTTTCGACTAATCAACTAACCCTGAATAACTTTGAAAGATCATATGACATAGTATTTAATTCCAAAATATGAAGTCCAGGCGATAAGCCGTTTTTTATAAGAAGATTTTAGAATGTTTTTTCATATTTTTTTTGTTCTTTTATATGGTCACGTGACCTCATTTTATAGACATAATTGCAATATCTCAAGCACTGTTACAGATAGGAACATGCAACCAGTGCAATAATGAAGTGATGGTACATGAAATTTTACTAACAAACAAGATGACCATATATGGTCATGTGACCTCATTGAATATGCATAAATGTAATATATCAAGCACTGCAAGAGTTAGAAACATGCAACATGTGCAATATCGAAGGTATGGGTCAAGAGATGTGACTAACTAATGTGATGACCATATATGGTCATGTGACTTCATTAAATATGCATAATTGAATTATCTCAAGCACTGTTACAGACATGAACATGCAACCTGTGCAAAATCGAAGCTGTGGGACATGAGACGTGAGTAACTAATGTGATAACCGTATATGGTCATGTGACGTCATTAAATATGCATAATTGTAATATCTCAAGCAGAATCACAGATAGAGACATGCAACCTATGCAATATCGAAGCTATGAGACAAGAGATGTGGCTAACTAATGTGATGACCATATATGGTCACGTAATTTCATCAAATATGCATAAACGTAATAACGCAAGCACTGTTACAGATAGGAACATGCAACCAGTGCAATATTGAAGCTATTGCACAACAGAAGTGATTAACATATCCGATGACCATATATGGTCATGTGACCTCATCAAATAAGCATAAATGTAATAAATCAAGCACTATTACAGACGGGAACATGCAATCTGTGCAATATCGAATCTATGGAACAAGAGATGTGACTAACTAATGTGATGACCATATATGGTCATGTGACCTCATCAAATATGCATAAATGTTATATCTCAAGCACTGTTACAGATAGGAACACGCAACCAATGCAATATTGAAGTTATTGCACAACAGAGCTGACAAAAACATCAGATGACCATATATGGTCATGGGACATCATTAAATATGCGAGATTGTAATACCTTAAGCACTGTTACAGACAGGAACATGTTTAGTATAAAGGCCATGCAATTTCCTTTAATATATTATTGTCAATGATGCTGATTTTGGAACGCTGCTAATAAGTCAGTGGGCTCGAAACCCGACATTGCTGCAACGCAGCTATATTTATTATTATTATGATTCCGCCTAAATTTTTGGTCACGCTTTATGTCAACACCGTTGGACCGATCAGTTCCATCCTTGCCACAATTGTAAAGCTGTATGAGATCTGGTGCATATCCTAAGTTCAGACACATAGGTCACATGACCAGGCCGCCATCTTGGATTAAATGCGAAATTTTCAATGCCGAATTGCGCACCTTTCTGAGGGTCTGAGTGCTCCAATTTTTTTATGATAGTAGCAGTGCGACAAGAGCTACAAAGTTCACCAAAAAAAACTTTAGCGGTCACGTGACTTTTTTTTTTAGAATTTTTTTATATTTTGTTTTGCATCTCATTTGCATAATTTTCGACAAATCAACTAACCCTGAATAACTTTGAAAGATCATATGACATAGTATTTAATTCCAAAATATTGAGTCCAGGCGATAAGCCGTTTTTTATAAGAAGATTTTAGAATGTTTTTCCATATTTTTTTGTTCTTTTACATGGTCACGTGACCTCATTTTTTAGACATAATTGCAATATCTCAAGCACTGTTACAGATAGGAACATGCAACCAGTGCAATATTGAAGTGATGGTACATGAAATTCTACTAACAAACAAGATGACCATATATGGTCATGTGATCTCATTAAATATGCATAAATGTAATATATCAAGCACTGTTACAGATAGGGACATGCAACCTGTGCAATATCGAAGCTATAAGACACGAGATGTGACTAACTAATGTGATGACCATATATGGTCATGTGACTTCATCAAATATGCATAAATGTAATAACTCAAGCACAGTTACAGACGGGAACATGCAACCAGTGCAATATTGAAGTGATGGTACATAAAATTTGACTAACAAACAAGATGACCATATATGGTCATGTGACCTCATTAAATATGCATAAATGTAATATATCAAGCACTGCAAGAGTTAGGGACATGCAACCTGTGCAATATCGAAGGTATGGGTCAAGAGATGTGACTAACTAATGTGATGACCATATATGGTCATGTGACTTCATTAAATATGCATAATTGAATTATCTCAAGCACTGTTACAGACATGAACATGCAACCTGTGGAAAATCGAAGCTGTGGGACATGAGATGTGAGTAACTAATGTGATGACCGTATATGGTCATGTGACGTCATTAAATATGCATAATTGTAATATCTCAAGCAGAATCACAGATAGAGACATGCAACCTATGCAATATCGAAGCTATGAGACAAGAGATGTGGCTAACTAATGTGATGACCATATATGGTCATGTAATTTCATCAAATATGCATAAATGTTATATCTCAAGCACTGTTACAGATAGGAACATGCAACCAGTGCAATATTGAAGCTATTGCACAACAGAAGTCACTAACATATCCGATGACCATATATGGTCATGTGACCTCATCAAATATGCATAAATGTAATAACTCAAACACTTTTGCAGACGGGAACATGCAACCTGTGCAATATCGAATCTATGGAACAAGAGATGTGACTAACTAATGTGATGACCACATATGGTCATGTGACCTCATCAAATATGCATAAATGTTATATCTCAAGCACTGTTACAGATAGGAAAATGCAACCAATGCAATATTGAAGTTATTGCACAACAGAGCTGACAAAAACATCCGATGACCATATATGGTCATGGGACATCATTAAATATGCAAGATTGTAATACCTTAAGCACTGTTACAGACAGGAACATGCAACATGTTTAGTATGAAGGCCATGCAATTTCCTTTAATATATTATTGTCAATGATGCTGATTTTGGAACGCTGCTAATAAGTCAGTCGGCTCGAAACCCGACATTGCTGCAACGCAGCTATATTTATTATTATTATGATTCCGCCTAAATTTTTGGTCACGCTTTATGTCAACGCTGTTAGACTGATCAGCTCAATACTTGCCACAATGGTAAAGCTGGATGAGATCTGGTGCATATCCTAAGTTCAGACACATAGGTCACATGACCAGGCCGCCATCTTGGATTAAAGACGAAATTTTCAATGCCGATTTGTATACCTTTCTGAGGGTCTGAGTGCTCCAATTTTTTTAGGACAGTAGCAGTGGGAGAAGGGCTACAAATTTCATCAAAAAAAACTTTAGCGGTCACGTGACTAATTTTTTTCTAGAATTTTTTTAATTTTGTTTTGCATCTCATTTGCATAATTTTCGACTAATCAACTAACCCTGAATAACTTTGAAAGATCATATGACATAGTATTTAATTCCAAAATATGAAGTCCAGGCGATAAGCCGTTTTTTATAAGAAGATTTTAGAATGTTTTTTCATATTTTTTTTGTTCTTTTATATGGTCACGTGACCTCATTTTATAGACATAATTGCAATATCTCAAGCACTGTTACAGATAGGAACATGCAACCAGTGCAATAATGAAGTGATGGTACATGAAATTTTACTAACAAACAAGATGACCATATATGGTCATGTGACCTCATTGAATATGCATAAATGTAATATATCAAGCACTGCAAGAGTTAGAAACATGCAACATGTGCAATATCGAAGGTATGGGTCAAGAGATGTGACTAACTAATGTGATGACCATATATGGTCATGTGACTTCATTAAATATGCATAATTGAATTATCTCAAGCACTGTTACAGACATGAACATGCAACCTGTGCAAAATCGAAGCTGTGGGACATGAGACGTGAGTAACTAATGTGATAACCGTATATGGTCATGTGACGTCATTAAATATGCATAATTGTAATATCTCAAGCAGAATCACAGATAGAGACATGCAACCTATGCAATATCGAAGCTATGAGACAAGAGATGTGGCTAACTAATGTGATGACCATATATGGTCACGTAATTTCATCAAATATGCATAAACGTAATAACGCAAGCACTGTTACAGATAGGAACATGCAACCAGTGCAATATTGAAGCTATTGCACAACAGAAGTGATTAACATATCCGATGACCATATATGGTCATGTGACCTCATCAAATAAGCATAAATGTAATAAATCAAGCACTATTACAGACGGGAACATGCAATCTGTGCAATATCGAATCTATGGAACAAGAGATGTGACTAACTAATGTGATGACCATATATGGTCATGTGACCTCATCAAATATGCATAAATGTTATATCTCAAGCACTGTTACAGATAGGAACACGCAACCAATGCAATATTGAAGTTATTGCACAACAGAGCTGACAAAAACATCAGATGACCATATATGGTCATGGGACATCATTAAATATGCGAGATTGTAATACCTTAAGCACTGTTACAGACAGGAACATGTTTAGTATAAAGGCCATGCAATTTCCTTTAATATATTATTGTCAATGATGCTGATTTTGGAACGCTGCTAATAAGTCAGTGGGCTCGAAACCCGACATTGCTGCAACGCAGCTATATTTATTATTATTATGATTCCGCCTAAATTTTTGGTCACGCTTTATGTCAACACCGTTGGACCGATCAGTTCCATCCTTGCCACAATTGTAAAGCTGTATGAGATCTGGTGCATATCCTAAGTTCAGACACATAGGTCACATGACCAGGCCGCCATCTTGGATTAAATGCGAAATTTTCAATGCCGAATTGCGCACCTTTCTGAGGGTCTGAGTGCTCCAATTTTTTTATGATAGTAGCAGTGCGACAAGAGCTACAAAGTTCACCAAAAAAAACTTTAGCGGTCACGTGACTTTTTTTTTTAGAATTTTTTTATATTTTGTTTTGCATCTCATTTGCATAATTTTCGACAAATCAACTAACCCTGAATAACTTTGAAAGATCATATGACATAGTATTTAATTCCAAAATATTGAGTCCAGGCGATAAGCCGTTTTTTATAAGAAGATTTTAGAATGTTTTTCCATATTTTTTTGTTCTTTTACATGGTCACGTGACCTCATTTTTTAGACATAATTGCAATATCTCAAGCACTGTTACAGATAGGAACATGCAACCAGTGCAATATTGAAGTGATGGTACATGAAATTCTACTAACAAACAAGATGACCATATATGGTCATGTGATCTCATTAAATATGCATAAATGTAATATATCAAGCACTGTTACAGATAGGGACATGCAACCTGTGCAATATCGAAGCTATAAGACACGAGATGTGACTAACTAATGTGATGACCATATATGGTCATGTGACTTCATCAAATATGCATAAATGTAATAACTCAAGCACAGTTACAGACGGGAACATGCAACCAGTGCAATATTGAAGTGATGGTACATGAAATTTTACTAACAAACAAGATGACTATATATGGTCATGTGACCTCATTGAATATGCATAAATGTAACATATCAAGCACTGCAAGAGTTAGTTACATGCAACCTGTGCAATATCGGAGGTATGGGTCAAGAGATGTGACTAACTAATGTGATGACCATATATGGTCATGTGACTTCATTAAATATGCATAATTGAATTATCTCAAGCGCTGTTACAGATAGAAACATGCAACCTGTGCAAAATCGAAGCTATGGGACATGAGATGTGAGTAACTAATGTGATGACCGTATATGGTCATGTGCCGTCATTAAATATGCATAATTGTAATATCTCAAGCAGAATCACAGATAGAGACATGCAACCTATGCAATATCGAAGCTATGTGACAAGAGATATGACTAACTAATGTGATGACCATATATGGTCATGTAACTTCATCAAATATGCATAAATGTAATAACTCAAGCACTGTTACAGATAGGAACATGCAACCAGTGCAATATTGAAGCTATTGCACAACAGAAGTGACTAACACATCCGATGACCATATATGGTCATGTGACCTCATCAAATATGCATAAATGTTATATCTCAAGCACTGTTACAGATAGGAACATGCAACCAGTGCAATATTGAAGCTATTGCACAACAGAAGTGACTAACATATCTGTTGACCATATATGGTCATGTGACCTCATCAAATAAGCATAAATGTAATAACTCAAGCACTATTACAGACGGGAATATGCAACCTGTGCAATATCGAATCTATGGAACAAGAGATGTGACTAACTAATGTGATGACCACATACGGTCATGTGACCTCATCAAATATGCATAAATGTTATATCTCAAGCACTGTTACAGATAGGAAAATGCAACCAATGCAATATTGAAGTTATTGCACAACAGAGCTGATAAAAACATCCGATGACCATATATGGTCATGGGACATCATTAAATATGCAAGATTGTAATACCCTAAGCACTGTTACAGACAGGAACATGCAACATGTTTAGTATGAAGGCCATGCAATTTCCTTAAATATATTATTGTCAATGATGCTGATTTTGGAACACTGCCAATAAGTCAGTGGGCTCGAAACCCGCCATTGCTGCAACGCAGCTATATTTATTATTATTATTCTTCCGCCTAAATTTTTGGTCACGCTTTATGTCAACACCGTTGGACCGATCAGTTCCATACTTGCCACAATGGTAAAGCTGTATGAAATCTGGTGCATATCCTAAGTTCAGACACATAGGTCACATGACCAGGCCGCCATCTTTGATTAAAGGCGAAATTTTCAATGCCGAATTGCGCACCTTTCTGAGGGTCTGAGTGCTCCAATTTTTTTATGATAGTAGCAGTGCGACAAGGGCTACAAATTTCATCAAAAAAAACTTTAGCGGTCACGTGACTTTTTTTTAAGAATTTTTTAAAATTTTGTCTTGCATCTCATTTGCATAATTTTCGACAAATCAACTAACCCTGAATAACTTTGAAAGATCATATGACATAGTATTTAATTCCAAAATATGGAAGTCCAGGCGAAAAGCCGTTTTTTATAAGAAGATTTTAGAATGTTTTTTCATATTTTTTTGTTCTTTTATATGGTCACGTGACCTCATTTTATAGACATAATTGCAATATCTCAAGCACTGTTACAGATAGGAACATGCAACCAGTGCAATATTGAAGTGATGGTACATGAAATTCTACTAACAAACAAGATGACCATATATGGTCATGTGATCTCATTAAATATACATAAATGTAATATATCAAGCACTGTTACAGATAGGGACATGCAACCTGTGCAATATCGAAGCTATGTGACAAGAGATGTGACTAACTAATGTGATGACCATATATGGTCATGTGACTTCATCAAATATGCATAAATAAAATAACTCAAGCACAGTTACAGACGGGAACATGCAACCAGTGCAATATTGAAGTGATGGTACATGAAATTTTACTAACAAACAAGATAACCATATATGGACATGTGACCTCATTGAATATGCATAAATGTAATATATCAAGCACTGCAAGAGTTAGGGACATGCAACCTGTGCAATATCGAAGGTATGGGTCAAGAGATGTGGCTAACTAATGTGATGACCATATATGGTCATGTGACTTAATTAAATATGCATAATTGAATTATCTCAAGCACTGTTACAGACATGAACATGCAACCTGTGCAAAATCGAAGCTGTGGGACATGAGATGTGAGTAACTAATGTGATGACCGTATATGGTCATGTGACGTCATTAAATATGCATAATTGTAATATATCAAGCAGAATCACAGATAGAGACATGTAACCTATGCAATATCGAAGCTATGAGACAAGAGATGTGGCTAACTAATGTGATGACCATATATGGTCATGTAATTTCATCAAATATGCATAAATGTAATAACTCAAGCACTGTTACAGATAGGAACATGCAACCAGTGCAATATTGAAGCTATTGCACAACAGAAGTGACTAACACATCCGATGACCATATATGGTCATGTGACCTCATCAAATATGCATAAATGTTATATCTCAAGCACTGTTACAGATAGGAACATGCAACCAGTGCAATATTGAAGCTATTGCACAACAGAAGTCACTAACATATCCGATGACCATATATGGTCATGTGACCTCATCAAATAAGCATAAATGTAATAACTCAAGCACTATTACAGACGGGAACATGCAACCTGTGCAATATCGAATCTATGGAACAAGAGATGTGACTAACTAATGTGATGACCATATATGGTCATGTGACCTCATCAAATATGCATAAATGTTATATTTGAAACACAGTAACAGAAAGAAACACACAACCTGTGCAATATCGAAGCTATGAGACAAGATATGTGACTAACACATCTGATGCCCATACACGGTCATGTGACATCATTAAATATGCATGAATGTAATATATCAAGCACTGTTACAGGTAGGGACATGCAACCTGTGCAATATCGAAGCTATAAGACACGAGATGTGACTAACTAATGTCATGACCATATATGGTCATGTGACTTCATCAAATATACATAAATGTAATAACTCAAGCACAGTTACAGACAGGAACATGCAACCAGTGCAATATTGAAGTGATGGTACATGAAATTTTACAAACAAACAAGATGACCATATACGGTCATGTGACCTCATTGAATATGCATAAATGTAATATATCAAGCACTGTAAGAGTTAGGGACATGCAACCTGTGCAATATCGAAGCTATGGGTCAAGAGATGTGATTAACTAATGTGATGACTATATATGATCATGTGACCTCATCAAATATGCATAAATGTAATAACTCAAGCACTGTTACAGACGGGAACATGCAACCTGTGCAATATCGAAGCTATGGGATAAGAGATGTGACTAACTAATGTGATGACTATATATGGTCATGTGACCTCATCAAATATGCATAAATGTTATATTTGAAACACAGTAACAGATAGAAACACACAACCTGTGCAATATCGAAGCTATGAGACAAGATATGTGACTAACTAATGTGATTACCATATATGGTCATGTGACCTCATCAAATATGCATAAATGTTATATTTGAAACACAGTAACAGAAAGAAACACACAACCTGTGCAATATCGAAGCTATGAGACAAGATATGTGACTAACACATCTGATGCCCATACATGGTCATGTGACATCATTAAATATGCATAAATGTAATAACTCAAGCACTGTTACAGACGGGAACATGCAACCTGTGCAATATCGAATCTATGGAACAAGAGATGTGACTAACTAATGTGATGACCACATATGGTCATGTGACCTCATCAAATATGCATAAATGTTATATCTCAAGCACTGTTACAGATAGGAACATGCAACCAATGCAATATTGAAGTTATTGCACAACAGAGCTGACAAAAACATCAGATGACCGTATATGGTCTTGGGACATCATTAAATATGCGAGATTGTAATACCTTAAGCACTGTTACAGACAGGAACATGTAACATGTTTAGTATGAAGGCCATGCAATTTCCTTTAATATATTATTGTCAATGATGCTGATTTTGGAACGCTGCTAATAAGTCAGTGGGCTCGAAACCCGACATTGCTGCAACGCAGCTATATTTAGGTTTTCAAGACACATGTCTTGGAAACCTTTTGTAATTGTTATGTTTTTTATTATTAGGCTTTCAAGTCCCTTCAGGCTTGAAAGCCTATTGTTTTTGTTATGTTTATTAGGTTTTCAAGACACATGTCTTGGAAACCTATTGTAATCGTTATGTTTTTTATTATTCCGCCAGATTTTTTCGCTAAGCGCCATTTCGAGACCATTGCACATATCTGGAAAAAATTTTCATATGTTTGTAAAGGTTGATGAGATCTAGTGCATATCCTAAGATGTCGCATGTTGGTCACGTGGTACGGCGGCCATTTTGAATTTAAGACGAAATATGGCATGCTCATTTAAACACCTTTCTGAGGGTCTAGGAGTCTCAAACTTTCGCTTAAAAGAAGCATTGGCCCTAGAGCTACGTATTTCATGAAAAAAAAGTTGAACGGTCATGTGACTTTTTTTTCTAGAATTTTCTGAAATATTGTTTTGCATCTCATTTGCATAATTTTGATCGTATCAAAATTCCACGCCATAATTTTGAAGAACATCATACATACTACCGATTAATCAAAGAATCATGAAAGTGCGACCAACAGTTTTGGAGGAGTTGATTTATGAATATTTTTCACATTTTATATAAAATAGTCAGCAATGTTGCATTATGGGAAAGGGGGGAGGGCCCATATACGATACACATTGAATTGACATATATTGAGAACTATTGCACATACAAGAATGGAACTAACGCTATATTGAAGACATTGGACAAGAGAATTTACCAAAATATTGGATGACCATATATGGTCATGCAACTCATTAAATATGCATGTCTCTAATATCTCAGGCACTATTGCAAGTACAAACATGGAACTAACGTTGTATTGAAGACATTGGACAAGAAAATGTACCAAAACATTGGATGACCATATATGGTCATATAACTCATTAAATATACATGTCTTTCATATCTCAGGCACTATTGCAAGTACAAACATGGAACCAATGCTATATTGAAGACATTGAACAAAAGAATTGATCAACATAGTTGATGACCATATATGGTCATAGAACTCATTAAATATGCGTGTCTCTAATATCTCAGGCATTATTGCAAGTACAAACATGGAACCAACGCTATATTGAAGACATAGGACGAAAGAATTGACCAAAATATTTGATAACCATATATGGTCATAGAACTCATTAAATATGCATGTCTCTAATATCTCATGCACTATTGCAAGTACAAACATGGAACAAAAGCTATATTGTAGATATTGAACAAGAGAATTGACCAACACAATCGATGACTATATATGGTCATAGAAGTCATTAAATATGCATGTTTTTAATATCTCAGGCACTATTGCAAGTACAAACATGCAACCAATGCTATATTGAAGACATTGGATGAGAGAATTGACCAACATATTCGATGACCATATAAGGTCATAGAACTCATTAAATATGCATATCCATAATATCTCGATCACTTTTAAAGATATAAACATGTACCCAAACCTATATTGAAGGCATTGGACAAAAAAATTGACCAACATATAAAATGACCATATATGGTCATAGAACTCATTAAATATGCAAGTCCCTAATATTGCATGCACTATTGCAAGTACAAACATAGTACCAACACTATATTGTAGATATTGAACAAGAGAATTGACCAACACAATCAATGACCATATATGGTCATAGAAATCATTAAATATGCTTGTCCCTAAAATCTCGGACACTATTGCAAGTATAGACATGCAACCAACACTATATTGAAAACATTGGACAAGAGAATTGAGCAACATAGTAGATGACCATATATGGTATTAAATATGCATGTCTCTGATATCTTAGGCACTGTTGCAAGTAGGAACATGGAACCAGTGCTACATTGAAGACATTGAACAAGAGAATTGACAAACATACCTGATGACTATATATGGTCATGGAACTCATTAAATATGCATGGCTATAATATCTCGGACACTATCACATATACAAACATGGAACCAACGTTAATTTTCAGGGCTATTGCAAACAGTTATACATGGCCATGCATTGCATGTGACTTGGCAATGTGCCATGGTCTTGAAAACCGGTCATTGCTGCTATGCAGCTATATTTATTATTATTATTATTCTTCCGCCAACTTCAAACGACTTCTTCTCTGAAACGGCTGGACCATTTTGCCTGAAAATTTGTATATACATTCTACATGTCATGCCATTAAAAGTGACTGAAACAGATTTTCGATTAGTCACGTGGTTCGGCCGCCATCTTGGAACTCATTAAATATGCATGTCTCTTGTATCTCAAAAACTATTGCATGTACAAACATGGAACTAACGGTATATTGAAGGCAACGCACAAGAGAATAAATTGGCTAAAATATTCGTTGACCATATATGGTCATAGAACTCATTAAATTTGCATATCTATAATATCTCAGGCACTATTGCACATACAGACATGGAACCAATGCTATATTGAAGGCTTTGGACAAGAGAAATTGTCAACATCTTCAATGACCATATATGGTCATATAACTCATTAAATATGCATGTCTCCAATATCTCAAGCACTATTGCATGTACAAACATGAAACTAACGGTATACCGAAGGCAATGGACAAGAAAATTGACCAACATATTCGTTGACCATATATGGTCATAGAACTCATTAAATATGCATGTCTCCAATATCTCAAGCATCATTGCAAGTATAAACATGTTACCAATACTATATTGAAGGCACTGGGAAAGAAAATTGGCCAAAATATTTGTTGACCATATATGGTTATAGAACTCATTAAATATGCATGTCTCTTATATCTCAAGCACTATTGCATGTACAAACGTGAAACTAACGCTATATTGAAGGTAATGGTCAAGAGAATGAGCCAACATATTCGTTGACCATATAAGGTCATATACCTCATTAAATATGCATATCTATAATATCTCAGGCACTATTGCACATACAGACATGGAACCGTTGCTATATTGAAGGCTTTGGACAAAAGAAATTGTCAACATCTTCAATGACCATATATGGTCATATAACTCATTAAATATGCATGTCTCCAATATCTCAAGCACTATTGCATGTATAAACATGGGACCAATGCTATATTGAAGGCAATACCAAAGAGAATTGGCCAACATATCCGCTGACCATATATGGTCATAGAACTCATTAAATATGCATGTCTCCAATATCTCAAGCACTGTTGCATGTATAAACATGGTACCAATGCTATATTGAGGAAACTGGGAAAGAGAATTGGCCAACATATCCGTTGACCATATATGGTCATAGAACTCATTTAATATGCATGTCTCTAATATCTCAAGCGTTATTTCATGTACAAACATGGAGCAAACACTATATTGAAGGCAATAGCAAAGAGAATTGGCCAACATATCCGCTGACCATATATGGTCATAGAACTCATTAAATATGCATGTCTTCAATATCTCAAGCACTGTTGCATGTATAAACATGGTACCAATGCTATATTGAAGGCAGTGGAAAAGAGAATTGGCCAACATATCCGTTGACCATATATGGTCATAGAACTCATTTAATATGCATGTCTCTAATATCTCAAGCGCTATTCTATGTACAAACATGGAACAAACACTATATTGAAGGCAATAGCAAAGAGAATTGGCCAACATATCCGATGACCATATATGGTCATAGAACTCATTAAATATGCATGTCTCTAATATTTCAAGCAGTATTGCATGTACAGACAGTGTACCAACACTATATTGAAGGCAGTGGAAAAGAGAATTGGCCAACATATCTGTTGACTATATATGGTCATAGAACTCATTAAATATGCATGTCTCTAATATTTCAAGCAGTATTGCATGTACAGACAGGGTACCAACGCTATACTGAAGGCAATGGAAAAGAGAATTGGCCAACATATCCGTTGACCATATATGGTCGTAGAACTCATTTAATATGCATGTCTCTAATATCTCAAGTGCTATTCCATGTACAAACATGGAACAAACACTATATTGAAGGCAATAGAAAAGAGAATTGGCCAACATATCCGTTGACCATATATGGTCATACAACTCATTAAATATGCATATATACAACATCTCGAACATTGGGCCAGAACGTCGTGTAACCTAAACATATATACATTGCACAAATCAAATCTTCAAACTTTTTTTTTCCAAATTTAATGGTGTTATGGCCCCTTTTTCTTGAAAGCCGTTAATAGCTGCTCTGCAGCTATATTTAGGTTTTCAAGACACATGTCTTGGAAACCTATTGTAATCGTTATGTTTTTTATTATTCCGCCAGATTTTTTCGCTAAGCGCCATTTCGACACCGTTGCACATATCTGTAAAAAATTTTCATATGTTTTTAAAGGTTGATGAGATCTAGTGCATATCCTAAGATGACGCATATTGATCACGTGGTACGGCGGCCATTTTGAATTTTAGGCAAAAAATGGCATGCTCATTTAAACACCTTTCTGGGGGCCTAGGAGTCTCAAACTTTCGCCTAAAAGAAGCATTGGCCCTAGAGCTACGTATATCAGAAAAAAAAAGTTGAACGGTCATGTGACTTTTTTTTCTAGAATTTTCTGAAATATTGTTTTGCATCTCATTTGCATAATTTTGATCGTATCGAAATTCCACGCCATAATTTTGAAGAACATCATACATACTACAGATTAATCAAAGAATCATGGAAGTGCGACCAGTAGTTTTGGAGCAGTTGATTTATGAATATTTTTCACATTTTATATAAAATAGTCAGCAATGTTGCATTATGGGAAAGGGGGGAGGGCCCATATACGATACACATTGAATTGACATATATTGAGAACTATTGCATATACAAACATGGAACTAACGCTATATTGAAGACATTGGACAAGAGAATTGACCAAAATATTGGATGACCATAAATGGTCATGCAACTCATTAAATATGCATGTCTCTAATATCTCAGGCACTATTGCAAGTACAAACATGGAACTAACGCTATATTGAAGACATTGGACAAGATAATTGACCAAGATATTGGATGACCATATATGGTCATGTAACTCATTAAATATGCATGTCTTTAATATCTCAGGCACTATTGCAAGTATAAACATGGAACCAATGCTATATTGAAGACATTGAACAAAAGAATTGATCAACATAGTGTATGACCATATATGGTCATATAACTCATTAAATATGCGTGTCTCTAATATCTCGGGCATTATTGCAAGTTCAAACATGGAATCAACGCTATATTGAAGACATAGGACGAGAGAATTGACCAACATATTCGATGACCATATATGGTCATAGAACTGATTAAATATGCATATCCATATATCTCGAACACTTTTAAAGATAGAAACATGTACCCAAACCTATATTGAAGACTTTGGACAAGATAATTGACCAACACAGTCGATGACCATATATGGTCATACAACTCATTAAATATGCATGTCTCTAATATCTCGAGTACTATTGTAAGCACAAACATGGAACCAATACTATATTGAAGACATTGGACAAAAGGATTGACCAACATATTCGATTACCATATATGGTCATAGAACACATTAAGTATGCATATCCATAATATCTCGAGCACTTTTAAAGATAGGGACATGTACCCAAACCTATACTGAAGACATTGGACAAGAGAATTGTCCAACATATGAGATGACCATATATGGTCATAGAACTCATTAAATATGCATGCCTCTAATATCTTAGGCACTGATGCAGGTAGGAACATGGAACCAATGCTATATTGAAGTCATTGGACAAGAGAATTGACAAACATACCTGATGACTATATATGGTCATATAACTCATTACATATGCATGGCAATAATATCTTGGACACTATCACATATACAAACATGGGACCAACGTTAATTTTGGGGGCTATTGCAAACAGTCATACCTGGCCATGCATTGCATGTGACTTGGCCATGTGCCATGGTCTTGAAAACCGGTCATTGCTGCTATGCAGCTATATTTATTATTATTATTATTCCGCCAGATTTTTCGCTAAGCGCCATTCGAACACCGTTGCACATATCTTGAAAATTTTTTCAGATGTTTGTAAAGTCTGATGAGATCTAGTGCATATCCTAAGATGACGCATATTGGTCACGTGGTACGGCGGCCATTTTGAATTTTAGGCAAAAAATAGCATGCTGATTTAAGCACCTTTCTGAGGGTCTAGGAGTCTCAAACTTTCGCTTAAAAGAAGCATTGGCCCTAGAGCTACGTATTTCATAAAAAAAAAAGTTGAACGGTCATGTGACTTTTTTTTCTAGAATTTTCTGAAATATTGTTTTGCATCTCATTTGCATAATTTTGATCGTATCAAAATTCCACGCCATAATTTTGAAGAACATCATACATACTACAGATTAATCAAAGAATCGTGAAAGTGCGACCAGTAGTTTTGGAGCAGTTGATTTATGAATATTTTTCACATTTTATATAAAATAGTCAGCAATGATGCATTATGGGAAAGGGGGGAGGGCCCTTATACGATACACATTGAATTGAAATATATTGAGAACTATTGTATATACAACCATGGAACTAACGCTATATTGAAGACATTGGACAAGAGAATTGACCAAAATATTGGATGACCATATATGGTCATGCAACTCATTAAATATGCATGTCTCTAATATCTCAGGCACTATTGCAAGTACAAACATGGAACTAATGCTGTATTGAAGACATTGGACAAGAGAATTGACCGAAAAATTGGATGACCAAATATGGTCATAGTACTCATTAAATATGCATGTCTCTAATATCTCAGGCACTATTGCAAGTACAAACATGGAACCAATGCTATATTGAAGACATTGGATAAAAGAATTGACCAACATATTCGATGACCATATATGGTCATAGAACTCATTAAATATGCATATCCATAATATATCGATCACTTTGAAAGATATAGACATGTACCCAAACATATATTGAAGACATTGGACAAGAGAATTGACCAACACATTCGATGACCATATATGGTCATAGAACTCATTAAATATGCATGTCTCTAATATCTCAGCCACTATTGCAAACACAAACATGGAACCAATGTTATATTGAAGACATTGGACTAAAGGATTGACCAACACATTCGATGACCATATATGGCTATAGAACTCATTAAATATGCATATCCATAATATCTCGAGCACTTTTAAAGATAGAGACATGTGCCCTAACCTATACTGAAGGCATTGGACAAAAGAATTGACCAACATTTTGAATGACCATATATGGTCATATAACTCATTAAATATGCAAGTCTCTAATATCTTAGGCACTGTTGCAAGTAGGAACATTGAACCAATGCTATATTGAAGATATTGGAGAAGAGAATTGACAAACATACCTGATGACTATATATGGTCATGGAACTCATTGAATATGCATGGCTATTATATCTCGGACACTATCACATATACAAACATGGAACCAAAGTTAATTTTGAGGGCTATCGCAAACAGTCATACATGGCCATGCATTGCATGTGACTTGGCCATGTGCCATGGTCTTGAAAACCGGTGATTGCTGCTATGCAGCTATATTTATTATTATTATTCTTCCGCCTAAATTTTTGGTCACGCTTTATGTCAACACCGTTGGACCGATCAGTTCCATACTTGCCACAATGGTAAAGCTGTATGAGATCTGGTGCATATCCTAAGTTCAGACACATAGGTCACATGACCAGGCCGCCATCTTGGATTAAAGGCGAAATTTTCAATGCCGAATTGCGCACCTTTCTGAGGGTCTGAGTGCTCCAATTTTTTTATGATAGTAGCAGTGCGACAAGGGCTACAAATTTCATAAAAAAAAACTTTAGCGGTCACGTGACTAATTTTTTTCTAGAATTTTTTTAATTTTCTTTTGCATCTCATTTGCATAATTTTCGACTAATCAACTATCCCTGAATAACTTTGAAAGATCATATGACATAGTATTTAATTCCAAAATATGAAGTCCAGGCGATAAGCCGTTTTTTAGAAGAAGATTTTAGAATGTTTTTTCATATTTTTTTTGTTCTTTTATATGGTCACGTGACCTCATTTTATAGACATAATTGCAATATCTCAAGCACTGTTACAGATAGGAACATGCAACCAGTGCAATATTGAAGTGATGGTACATGAAATTCTACTAACAAACAAGATGACCATATATGGTCATGTGATCTCATTAAATATGCATAATTGAATTATCTCAAGCACTGTTACAGTTAGAAACATGCAACCTGTGCAATATCGAAGCTGTGAGACAAGAGATGTGACTAACTAATGTGATGACCATATATGGTCATGTAACTTCATCAAATATGCATACATGAAATAACTCAAGCACTGTTACAGACATGAACATGCAACCTGTGCAAAATCGAAGCTATGGGACATGAGATGTGAGTAACTAAGGAGATGACCGTATATGGTCATGTGACGTCATTAAATATGCATAATTGTAATAACTCAAGCACAGTTACAGACGGGAACATGCAACCAGTGCAATATTGAAGTGATGGTACATGAAATTTTACTAACAAACAAGATGACCATATATGGTCATGTGACCTCATTGAATATGCTTAAATGTAATATATTGAGCACTGTTACAGACATGAACATGCAACCTGTGCAAAATCGAAGCTATGGGACATGAGATGTGAGTAACTAATGAGATGACCGTATATGGTCATGTGACGTCATTAAATATGCATAATTGTAATATCTCAAGCAGAATCACAGATAGAGACATGCAACCTATGAAATATCAAAGCTATGATACAAGAGATGTGACTAACTAATGTGATGACCATATATGGTCATGTAACTTCATCAAATATGAATAAATGTAGTAACTCAAGCACTGTTACAGATAGGAACATGCAACCAGTGCAATATTGAAGCTATTGCACAACAGAAGTGACTAACACATCCGATGACCATATATGGTCATGTGACCTCATCAAATATGCATAAATGTAATATATCAAGCACTGTTACAGATAGGGACATGCAACCTGTGCAATATCGAAGCTATAAGACACAAGATGTGACTAACTAATGTGATGACCATATATGGTCATGTGACTTCATCAAATATGCATAAATGTAATAACTCAAGCACAGTTACAGACGGGAACATGCAACCAGTGCAATATTGAAGTGATGGTACATGAAATTTTACTAACAAACAAGATGACCATATATGGTCATGTGACCTCATTGAATATGCATAAATGTAATATATCAAGCACTGCAAGAGTTAGGGACATGCAACCTGTGCAATATCGAAGGTATGGGTCAAGAGATGTGGCTAACTAATCTGATGACCATATATGGTAATGTGACTTCATTAAATATGCATAATTGAATTATCTCAAGCACTGTTACAGACATGAACATGCAACCTGTGCAAAATCGAAGCTGTGGGACATGAGATGTGAGTAACTAATGTGATGACCGTATATGGTCATGTGACGTCATTAAATATGCATAATTGTAATATCTCAAGCAGAATCACAGATAGAGACATGCAACCTATGCAATATCGAAGCTATGAGACAAGAGATGTGGCTAACTAATGTGATGACCATATATGGTCATGTAATTTCATCAAATATGCATAAATGTAATAACTCAAGCACTGTTACAGATAGGAACATGCAACCAGTGCAATATTGAAGCTATTGCACAACAGAAGTGACTAACACATCCGATGACCATATATGGTCATGTGACCTCATCAAATATGCATAAATGTTATATCTCAAGCACTGTTACAGATAGGAACATGCAACCAGTGCAATATTGAAGCTATTGCATAACAGAAGTCACTAACATATCCGATGACCATATATGGTCATGTGACCTCATCAAATAAGCATAAATGTAATAACTCAATCACTATTACAGACGGGAACATGCAACCTGTGCAATATCGAATCTATGGAACAAGAGATGTGACTAACTAATGTGATGACCATATATGGTCATGTGACCTCATCAAATATGCATAAATGTTATATCTCAAGCACTGTTACAGATAGGAACATGCAACCAATGCAATATTGAAGTTATTGCACAACAGAGCTGACAAAAACATCAGATGACCATATATGGTCATGGGACATAATTAAATATACGAGATTATAATACCTTAAGCACTGTTACAGACAGGGACATGTAACATGTTTAGTATGAAGGCCATGCAATTTCCTTTAATATATTATTGTCAATGATGCTGATTTTGGAACGTTGCTAATAAGTCAGTGGGCTCGAAACCCGACATTGCTGCAACGCAGCTATATTTAGGGTTTCGAGCCCATTTGGTCGAAACCCTTTTGTAATTGTTCCGTTTATTATTAGGGTTTCGAGCCCATTTGGTCGAAACCCTTTTGTAATTGTTCCGTTTATTATTAGGTTTTCAAGACACATGTCTTGGAAACCTATTGTAATCGTTATGTTTTTTATTATTCCGCCAGATTTTTTCGCTAAGCGCCATTTCGACACCGTTGCACATATCTGGAAAAAATTTTCATATGTTTGTAAAGATTGATGAGATCTAGTGCATATCCTAAGATGACGCATGTTGGTCACGTGGTACGGCGGCCATTTTGAATTTAAGACGAAATATGGCATGCTCATTTAAACACCTTTCTGAGGGTCTAGGAGTCTCAAACTTTCGCTTAAAAGAAGCATTGGCCCTAGAGCTACGTATTTCATGAAAAAAAAGTTGAACGGTCATGTGACTTTTTTTTCTAGAATTTTCTGAAATATTGTTTTGCATCTCATTTGCATAATTTTGATCGTATCAAAATTCCACGCCATAATTTTGAAGAACATCATACATACTACCGATTAATCAAAGAATCATGAAAGTGCGACCAACAGTTTTGGAGGAGTTGATTTATGAATATTTTTCACATTTTATATAAAATAGTGAGCAATGATGCATTATGGGAAAGGGGGGAGGGCCCTTAATACGATACACATTGTATTGCCATATATTGAGAACTATTGCATATACAAACATGGAACCAACGCTTTATTGAAGACATTGGACAAGAGAATTGACCAAAATATTGGATGACCATATATGGACATAAAACTCATTAAATATGCATGTCTCTAATATCTCATGCACTTTTAAAGATAGAAACATGTACCCAAACCTATTGTGAAGGCATTGGACAAGAGAATTGACCAACATATTCGATCACCATATATGGTCATAGAACTTGTTAAATATACATGTCTCTAATATCTCAGGCACTATTGCAAGTACAAACATGCAACCAGTGCTATATTGAAGACATTGGACGAGACAATTGAGCAACATATTCGATGACCATATATGGTCATAGAACTCATTAAATATGCATATCCATATTATCTCGAGCACGTTTAAAGATAGAGACATGTACCCAAACCTATATTGAAGACATTGGACAAGAAAATTGACCAACATATTCGATGACCATGTATGGTCATAGAACTCATTAAATATGCATGTCTCTAATATCTCAGTCACTATTGCAAACACAAACATGTAACCAATGTTATATTGAAGACATTGAACAAAAGGATTGACCAACACATTCGATGACCATATATGGTCATAGAACTCATTAAATATGCATATCCATAATATCTCGAGCACTTTTAAAGATAGAGACATGTACCCAAACCTATACTGAAGGCATTGTACAAAATAATTGACCAACATTTTAAATGACTATATATGGTCATAGAACTCATTAAATATGCAAGTCTCTAATATCTTAGGCACTGTTGCAAGTAGGAACATTGAACCAATGCTATATTGAAGACATTGGACAAGAGAATTCACAAACATACCCGATGACTATATATGGTCATGGAACTCATTAAATATGCATGGCTATAATATCTCGGACACTATCACATATACAAACATGGGACCAACGTTAATTTTGAGGGCTATTGCAAACAGTCATACATGGCCATGCATTGCATGTGACTTGGCCATGTGCCATGGTCTTGAAAACCGGTGATTGCTGCTATGCAGCTATATTTATTATTATTATTATTATTATTATTATTCTTCCGCCTAAATTTTTGGTCACGCTTTATGTCAACACTGTTGGACCGATCAGTTCCATACTTGCCACAATGGTAAAGCTGTATGAGATCTGGTGCATATCCTAAGTTCAGACACATAGGTCACATGACCAGGCCGCCATCTTGGATTAAAGGCGAAATTTTCAATGCCGAATTGCGCACCTTTCTGAGGGTCTGAGTGCTCCAATTTTTCTATGATAGTAGCAGTGCGACAAGGGCTACAAATTTCATCAAAAAAAACTTTAGCGGTCACGTGACTTTTTTTTTTAGAATTTTTTTAAATTTTGTTTTGCATCTCATTTGCATAATTTTCGACAAATCAACTAACCCTGAATAACTTTGAAAGATCATATGACATAGTATTTAATTCCAAAATATGGAAGTCCAGGCGAAAAGCCGTTTTTTATAAGAAGATTTTAGAATGTTTTTTTTCATATTTTTTTGTTCTTTTATATGGTCACGTGACCTCATTTTATAGACATAATTGCAATATCTCAAGCACTGTTACAGATAGGAACATGCAACCAGTGCAATATTGAAGTGATGGCACATCACATTCTACTAACAAACAAGATGACCATATATGGTCATGTGATCTCATTAAATATGCATAAATGTAATATATCAAGCACTGTTACAGATAGGGACATGCAACCTGTGCAATATCGAAGCTATAAGACACGAGATGTGACTAACTAATGTGATGACCATATATGGTCATGTGACTTCATCAAATATGCATAAATGTAATAACTCAAGCACAGTTACAGACGGGAACATGCAACCAGTGCAATATTGAAGTGATGGTACATGAAATTTTACTAACAAACAATATGACCATATATGGTCATGTGACCTCATTAAATATGCATAAATGTAATATATCAAGCACTGCAAGAGTTAGGGACATGCAACCTGTGCAATATCGAAGGTATGGGTCAAGAGATGTGACTAACTAATGTGATGACCATATATGGTCATGTGACTTCATTAAATATGCATAATTGAATTATCTCAAGCACTGTTACAGACATGAACATGCAACCTGTGCAAAATCGAAGCTGTGGGACATGAGATGTGAGTAACTAATGTGATGACCGTATATGGTCATGTGACGTCATTAAATATGCATAATTGTAATATCTCAAGCAGAATCACAGATAGAGACATGCAACCTATGCAATATCGAAGCTATGAGACAAGAGATGTGGCTAACTAATGTGATGACCATATATGGTCATGTAATTTCATCAAATATGCATAAATGTAATAACTCAAGCACTGTTACAGATAGGAACATGCAACCAGTGCAATATTGAAGCTATTGCACAACAGAAGTGACTAACACATCCGATGACCATATATGGTCATGTGACCTCATCAAATATGCATAAATGTTATATCTCAAGCACTGTTACAGATAGGAACATGCAACCAGTGCAATATTGAAGCTATTGCACAACAGAAGTCACTAATATATCCGATGACCATATATGGTCATGTGACCTCATCAAATAATCATAAATGTAATAACTCAAGCACTATTACAGACGGGAACATGCAACCTATGCAATATCGAATCTATGGAACAAGAGATGTGACAAACTAATGTGATGACCATATATGGTCATGTGACCTCATCAAATATGCATAAATGTTATATCTCAAGTACTGTTACAGATAGGAACATGCAACCAATGCAATATTGAAGTTATTGCACAACAGAGCTGACAAAAACATCAGATGACCATATATGGTCATGGGACATAATTAAATATGTGAGATTATAATACCTTAAGCACTGTTACAGACAGGAACATGTAACATGTTTAGTATGAAGGCCATGCAATTTCCTTTAATATATTATTGTCAATGATGCTGATTTTGGAACGTTGCTAATAAGTCAGTGGGCTCGAAACCCGACATTGCTGCAACGCAGCTATATTTATTATTATTATTATTATTATTCTTCCGCCTAAATTTTTGGTCACGCTTTATGTCAACGCCGTTGGACCGATCAATTCAATACTTGCCACAAAGGTAAAGCTGTATGAGATCTGGTGCATATCCTAAGTTCAGACACATAGGTCACATGACCAGGCCGCCATCTTGGATTAAAGGCGAAATTTTCAATGCCGAATTGCGCACCTTTCTGAGGGTCTGAGTGCTCCAATTTTTTTATGATAGTAGCAGTGCGACAAGGGCTACAGATTTCATCAAAAAAAACTTTAGCGGTCACGTGACTTTTTTTTTTAGAATTTTTTTAAATTTTGTTTTGCATCTCATTTGCATAATTTTCGACAAATCAACTAACCCTGAATAACTTTGAAAGATCATATGACATAGTATTTAATTTCAAAATATGGAAGACCAGGCGAAAAGCCGTTTTTTATAAGAAGATTTTAGAATGTTTTTTCATATTTTTTTGTTCTTTTATATGGTCACGTGACCTCATTTTATAGACATAATTGCAATATCTCAAGCACTGTTACAGATAGGAACATGCAACCAGTGCAATATTGAAGTGATGGTACATGAAATTCTACTAACAAACAAGATGACCATATATGGTCATGTGATCTCATTAAATATGCATAAATGTAATATATCAAGCACTGTTACAGATAGGGACATGCAACCTGTGCAATATCGAAGCTATAAGGCACCAGATGTGACTAACTAATATGATGACCATATATGGTCATGTGACTTCATCAAATATGCATAAATGTAATAACTCAAGCACAGTTACAGACGGGAACATGCAACCAGTGCAATATTGAAGTGATGGTACATGAAATTTTACTAACAAACAAGATGACCATATATGGTCATGTGACCTCATTGAATATGCATAAATGTAATATATCAAGCACTGCAAGAGTTAGGGACATGCAACCTGTGCAATATCGAAGGTATGGGTCAAGAGATGTGGCTAACTAATGTGATGACCATATATGGTCATGTGACTTCATTAAATATGCATAATTGAATTATCTCAAGCACTGTTACAGACATGAACATGCAACCTGTGCAAAATCGAAGCTGTGGGACATGAGATGTGAGTAACTAATGTGATGACCGTATATAGTCATGTGACGTCATTAAATATGCATAATTGTAATATCTCAAGCAGAATCACAGATAGAGACATGCAACCTATGCAATATCGAAGCTATGAGACAGGAGATGTGGCTAACTAATGTGATGACCATATATGGTCATGTAATTTCATCAAATATGCATAAATGTAATAACTCAAGCACTGTTACAGATAGGAACATGCAACCAGTGCAATATTGAAGCTATTGCACAACAGAAGTGACTAACACATCCGATGACCATATATGGTCATGTGACCTCATCAAATATGCATAAATGTTATATCTCAAGCACTGTTACAGATAGGAACATGCAACCAGTGCAATATTGAAGCTATTGCATAACAGAAGTCACTAACATATCCGATGACCATATATGGTCATGTGACCTCATCAAATAAGCATAAATGTAATAACTCAATCACTATTACAGACGGGAACATGCAACCTGTGCAATATCGAATCTATGGAACAAGAGATGTGACTAACTAATGTGATGACCATATATGGTCATGTGACCTCATCAAATATGCATAAATGTTATATCTCAAGCACTGTTACAGATAGGAACATGCAACCAATGCAATATTGAAGTTATTGCACAACAGAGCTGACAAAAACATCAGATGACCATATATGGTCATGGGACATAATTAAATATGCGAGATTATAATACCTTAAGCACTGTTACAGACAGGAACATGTAACGTGTTTAGTATGAAGGCCATTCAATTTCCTTTAATATATTATTGTCAATGATGCTGATTTTGGAACGTTGCTAATAAGTCAGTGGGCTCGAAACCCGACATTGCTGCAACGCAGCTATATTTAGGGTTTCGAGCCCATTTGGTCGAAACCCTTTTGTAATTGTTCCGTTTATTATTATTATTATTATTATTATTATTCTTCCGCCTAAATTTTTGGTCACGCTTTATGTCAACGCCGTTGGACCGATCAATTCAATACTTGCCACAATGGTAAAGCTATATGAGATCTGGTGCATATCCTAAGTTCAGACACGTAGGTCACATGACCAGGCCGCCATCTTGGATTAAAGGCGAAATTTTCAATGCCGAATTGCGCACCTTTCTGAGGGTCTGAGTGCTCCAATTTTTTTATGATAGTAGCAGTGCGATAAGGGCTACAAATTTCATAAAAAAAAACTTTAGCGGTCACGTGACTTTTTTTTTTAGAATTTTTTTAAATTTTGTTTTGCATCTCATTTGCATAATTTTCGACAAATCAACTAACCCTGAATAACTTTGAAAGATCATATGACATAGTATTTAATTCCAAAATATCGAGTCCAGGCGATAAGCCGTTTTTTATAAGAAGATTTTAGAATGTTTTTTCATATTTTTTTGTTCTTTTATATGGTCACGTGACCTCATTTTATAGACATAATTGCAATATCTCAAGCACTGTTACAGATAGGAACATGCAACCAGTGCAATTTTGAAGTGATGGTACATGAAATTCTACTAACAAACAAGATGACCATATATGGTCATGTGATCTCATTAAATATGCATGAATGTAATATATCAAGCACTGTTACAGATAGGGACATGCAACCTGTGCAATATCGAAGCTATAAGACACGAGATGTGACTAACTAATGTCATGACCATATATGGTCATGTGACTTCATCAAATATACATAAATGTAATAACTCAAGCACAGTTGCAGACGGGAGCATGCAACCAGTGCAATATTGAAGTGATGGTACATGAAATTTTACTTACAAACAAGATGATCATATATGGTCATATGACGTCATTGAATATGCATAAATGTAGTATATCAAGCACTGTAAGAGTTAGGGACATGCAACTTGTGCAATATCGAAGCTATGGGTCAAGAGATGTGACTAACTAATGTGATGACTATATATGATCATGTGACCTCATCAAATATGCATAAATGTAATAACTCAAGCACTGTTACAGACGGGAACATGCAACCTGTGCAATATCGAAGCTATGGGACAAGAGATGTGACTAACTAATGTGATGACCATATATGGTCATGTGACCTCATCACATATGCATACATGTTATATTTGAAACACAGTAACAGATAGAAACACACAACCTGTGCAATATCGAAGCTATGAGACAAGATATGTGACTAACACATCTGATGCCCATACACGGTCATGTGACATCATTAAATATGCACAAATGTAATAACTCAAGCACTGTTACAGACGGGAACATGCAACCTGTGCAATATCGAATCTATGGAACAAGAGATGTGACTAACTAATGTGATGACCACATATGGTCATGTGACCTCATCAAATATGCATAAATGTTATATCTCAAGCACTGTTACAGATAGGAAAATGCAACCAATGCAATATTGAAGTTATTGCACAACAGAGCTGACAAAAACATCCGCTGACCATATATGGTCATGGGACATCATTAAATATGCAATATTGTAATACCTTAAGCACTGTTACAGACAGGAACATGCAACATGTTTAGTATGAAGACCATGCAATTTTCTTTAATATATTATTGTCAATGATGCTGATTTTGGAACGCTGCTAATAAGTCAGTGGGCTCGAAACCCGACATTGCTGCAACGCAGCTATATTTAGGGTTTCGAGCCCATTTGGTCGAAACCCTTTTGTAATTGTTCCGTTTATTATTATTATTATTATTATTATTATTATTATTCTTCCGCCTAAATTTTTGGTCACGCTTTATGTCAACGCCGTTGGACCGATCAATTCAATACTTGCCACAATGGTAAAGCTATATGAGATCTGGTGCATATCCTAAGTTCAGACACGTAGGTCACATGACCAGGCCGCCATCTTGGATTAAAGGCGAAATTTTCAATGCCGAATTGCGCACCTTTCTGAGGGTCTGAGTGCTCCAATTTTGTTATGATAGTAGCAGTGCGACAAGGGCTACAAATATCATCAAAAAAAACTTTAGCGGTCACGTGACTTTTTTTTTTAGAATTTTTTTAAATTTTGTTTTGCATCTCATTTGCATAATTTTCGACAAATCAACTAACCCTGAATAACTTTGAAAGATCATATGACATAGTATTTAATTCCAAAATACCGAGTCCAGGCGATAAGCCGTTTTTTATAAGAAGATTTTAGAATGTTTTTTCATATTTTTTTGTTCTTTTATATGGTCACGTGACCTCATTTTATAGACATAATTGCAATATCTCAAGCACTGTTACAGATAGGAACATGCAACCAGTGCAATTTTGAAGTGATGGTACATGAAATTCTACTAACAAACAAGATGACCATATATGGTCATGTGATCTCATTAAATATGCATGAATGTAATATATCAAGCACTGTTACAGATAGGGACATGCAACCTGTGCAATATCGAAGCTGTAAGACACGAGATGTGACTAACTAATGTCATGACCATATATGGTCATGTGACTTCATCAAATATACATAAGTGAATTATCTCAAGCACTGTTACAGACAGGAACATGCAACTAGTGCAGTATTGAAGGTATTGCACCAGAAAGGTGACTAACATATCCGATGACCATGTATGATCATGTGATATCATTAAATATGCATTAATGTAATAACTCAAGCACTGTTACAGATATGGACATGCAACCTGTGCAATATCGAAGCTATGAGACACGAGATGTGACTAACTAATGTGATGAAAATTGATATGGTCATGTGACTTCAACAAATATGCATAAATGTGATAACTCAAGCACTGTTACAGACGGGAACATGCAACCAATGCAATACTGAAGTGATGGTACAAGAAATTTTACTAACAAACAAGATGACCATATATGGTCATGTGACGTCATTAAATATGCATAAATGTAATATATCAAGCACTGTTACAGACGGGAACATGCAACCTGTGCAATATCGAAGCTATGAGACGAGTGCTCCAATTTTTTTATGATAGTAGCAGTGCGACAAGGGCTACAAATATCATCAAAAAAAACTTTAGCGGTCACGTGACTTTTTTTTTTAGAATTTTTTTAAATTTTGTTTTGCATCTCATTTGCATAATTTTCGACAAATCAACTAACCCTGAATAACTTTGAAAGATCATATGACATAGTATTTAATTCCAAAATACCGAGTCCAGGCGATAAGCCGTTTTTTATAAGAAGATTTTAGAATGTTTTTTCATATTTTTTTGTTCTTTTATATGGTCACGTGACCTCATTTTATAGACATAATTGCAATATCTCAAGCACTGTTACAAATACGAACATGCAACCAGTGCAATATTGAAGTGATGGTACATGAAATTTTACTAACAAACAAGATGACTATATATGGTCATGTGACCTCATTGAATATGCATAAATGTAATATATCAAGCACTGCAAGAGTTAGTTACATGCAACCTGTGCAATATCGGAGGTATGGGTCAAGAGATGTGACTAACTAATGTGATGACCATATATGGTCATGTGACTATTAAATATGCATAATTGAATTATCTCAAGCACTGTTACAGATAGAAACATGCAACCTGTGCAAAATCGAAGCTATGGGACATGAGATTTGAGTAACTAATGTGATGACCGTATATGGTCATGTGCCGTCATTAAATATGCATACTTGTAATATCTCAAGCAGAATCACATATAGAGACATGCAACCTATGCAATATCGAAGCTATGTGACAAGAGATATGACTAAGCAATGTGATGACCATATATGGTCATGTAACTTCATCAAATATGCATAAATGTAATAACTCAAGCACTGTTACAGATAGGAACATGCAACCAGTGCAATATTGAAGCTATTGCACAACAGAAGTGACTAACACATCCGATGAACATATATGGTCATGTGACCTCATCAAATATGCATAAATGTTATATGTCAAGCACTGTTACAGATAGGACCATGCATCCAGTGCAATATTGAAGTTATTGCACAACAGAAGTGACTAACACATCTGATGACCATATATGGTCATGTAACCTCATCAAATATGCATAAATGTAATAACTCAAGTACTGTTACAAACGGGAACATGCAACCAGTGCAATATTGAAGCTATTGCACAAGATAGGTGATTAACATATCCGATGACCATATATGGTCATGTGACATCATTAAATATGCATAATTGTAATACCTTATGCACTGTTACAGACAGGAACATGTAACATGTTTAGTATGAAGGCCATGCAATTCCTTTAATATATTCTTGTCAATGATGCTGATTTTGGAACGCTGCTAATAAGTCAGTGGGCTCGAAACCCGACATTGCTGCAACGCAGCTATATTTATTATTATTATTCTTCCGCCTAAATTTTTGGTCACGCTTTATGTCAACACCGTTGGACCGATCAGTTTCATACTTGCCACAATGGTAAAGCTGTATGAGATCTGGTGCATATCCTAAGTTCAGACACATAGGTCACATGACCAGGCCGCCATCTTGGATTAAAGGCGAAATTTTCAATGCCGAATTGCGCACCTTTCTGAGGGTCTGAGTGCTCCAATTTTTTTATGATAGTAGCAGTGCGACAAGGGCTACAAATTTCATCAAAAAAAACTTTAGCGGTCACGTGACTTTTTTTTTAGAATTTTTTAAAATTTTGTTTTGCATCTCATTTGCATAATTTTCGACAAATCAACTAACCCTGAATAACTTTGAAAGATCATATGACATAGTATTTAATTCCAAAATATGGAAGTCCAGGCGAAAAGCCGTTTTTTATAAGAAGATTTTAGAATGTTTTTTCATATTTTTTTGTTCTTTTATATGGTCACGTGACCTCATTTTATAGACATAATTGCAATATCTCAAGCACTGTTACAGATAGGAACATGCAACCAGTGCAATATTGAAGCTATTGCACAACAGAAGACACTAACATATCTGATGACCATATATGGTCATGTGATCTCATTAAATATGCATAAATGTAATATATCAAGCACTGTTACAGATAGGGACATGCAACCTGTGCAATATCGAAGCTATAAGACACGAGATGTGACTAACTAATGTGATGACCATACATGGTCATGTGACTTCATCAAATATGCATAAATGTAATAACTCAAGCACAGTTACAGACGGGAACAGGCAACCAGTGCAATATTGAAGTGATGGTACATGAAATTTTACTAACAAACAAGATGACCATATATGGTCATGTGACCTCATTGAATATGCATAAATGTAATAAATCAAGCACTATTACAGACAGGAACATGCAACCTGTGCAATATCGAATCTATGGAACAAGAGATGTGACTAACTAATGTAATTACCACATATGGTCATGTGACCTCATCAAATATGCATAAATGTAGTATATCAAGCACTGTTACAGATAGGGACATGCAACCTGTGCAATATCGAAGCTATAAGACACGAGATGTTACTAACTAATGTGATGACCATATATGGTCATGTGACTTCATCAAATATGCATAAATGTAATAACTCAAGCACAGTTACAGACGGGAACATGCAACCAGTGCAATATTGAAGTGATGGTACATGAAATTTTACTAACAAACAAGATGACCATATATGGTCATGTGACCACATTGAATATGCATAAATGTAATATATCAAGCACTGCAAGAGTTAGGGACATGCAACCTGTGCAATATCGAAGGTATGGGTCAAGAGATGTGACTAACTAATGTGATGACCATATATGGTCATGTGACTTCATTAAATATGCATAATTGAATTATCTCAAGCACTGTTACAGACATGAACATGCAACCTGTGCAAAATCGATGCTGTGGGACATGAGATGTGGCTAACTAATGTGATGACCATATATGGTCATGTAATTTCATCAAATATGCATAAATGTAATAACTCAAGCACTGTTACAGATAGGAACATGCAACCAGTGCAATATTGAAGCTATTGCACAACAGAAGTGACTAACACATCCGATGACCATATATGGCCATGTGACCTCTTCAAATATGCATAAATGTTATATCTCAAGCACTGTTACAGATAGGAACATGCAACCAATGCAATATTGAAGTTATTGCACAACAGAGCTGACAAAAACATCAGATGACCATATATGGTCATGGGACATAATTAAATATGCGAGATTATAATACCTTAACCACTGTTACAGACAGGAACATGTAACATGTTTAGTATGAAGGCCATGCAATTTCCTTTAATATATTATTGTCAATGATGCTGATTTTGGAACATTGCTAATAAGTCAGTGGGCTCGAAACCCGACATTGCTGCAACGCAGCTATATTGTTTTTTATTAGGTTTTCAAGACACATGTCTTGGAAACCTTTTGTAATTGTTATGTTTTTTATTAGGTTTTCAAGACACATGTCTTGGAAACCTTTTGTAATTGTTATGTTTTTTATTAGGTTTTCAAGACACATGTCTTGGAAACCTATTGTAATCGTTATGTTTTTTATTATTCCGCCAGATTTTTTCGCTAAGCGCCATTTCGACACCGTTGCACATATCTGTAAAAAATTTTCATATGTTTGTAAAGGTTGATGAGATCTAGTGCATATCCTAAGATGACGCATATTGATCACGTGGTACGGCGGCCATTTTGAATTTAAGGCGAAAAATGGCATGCTCATTTGAACACCTTTCTGAGGGCCTAGGAGTCTCAAACTTTCGCCTAAAAGAAGCATTGGCCCTAGAGCTACGTATATCAGAAAAAAAAAGTTGAACGGTCATGTGACTTTTTTTTCTAGAATTTTCTGAAATATTGTTTTGCATCTCATTTGCATAATTTTGATCGTATCGAAATTCCACGCCATAATTTTGAAGAACATCATACATACTACAGATTAATCAAAGAATCATGGAAGTGCGACCAGTAGTTTTGGAGCAGTTGATTTATGAATATTTTTCACATTTTATATAAAATAGTCAGCAATGTTGCATTATGGGAAAGGGGGGAGGGCCCATATACGATACACATTGAATTGACATATATTGAGAACTATTGCATATACAAACATGGAACTAAAGCTATATTGAAGACATTGGACAAGAGAATTGACCAAAATATTGGATGACCATAAATGGTCATGCAACTCATTAAATATGCATGTCTCTAATATCTCAGGCACTATTGCAAGTACAAACATGGAACTAACGCTATATTGAAGACATTGGACAAGATAATTGACCAAGATATTGGATGACCATATATGGTCATGTAACTCATTAAATATGCATGTCTTTAATATCTCAGGCACTATTGCAAGTATAAACATGGAACCAATGCTATATTGAAGACATTGAACAAAAGAATTGATCAACATAGTGTATGACCATATATGGTCATATAACTCATTAAATATGCGTGTCTTTAATATCTCGGGCATTATTGCAAGTTCAAACATGGAATCAACGCTATATTGAAGACATAGGACGAGAGAATTGACCAACATATTCGATGACCATATATGGTCATAGAACTGATTAAATATGCATATCCATATATCTCGAACACTTTTAAAGATAGAAACATGTACCCAAACCTATATTGAAGACTTTGGACAAGATAATTGACCAACACAGTCGATGACCATATATGGTCATACAACTCATTAAATATGCATGTCTCTAATATCTCGAGTACTATTGTAAGCACAAACATGGAACCAATACTATATTGAAGACATTGGACAAAAGGTTTGACCAACATATTCGATTACCATATATGGTCATAGAACACATTAAGTATGGATATCCATAATATCTCGAGCACTTTTAAAGATAGGGACATGTACCCAAACCTATACTGAAGACATTGGACAAGAGAATTGTCCAACATATGAGATGACCATATATGGTCATAGAACTCATTAAATATGCATGCCTCTAATATCTTAGGCACTGATGCAGGTAGGAACATGGAACCAATGCTATATTGAAGTCATTGGACAAGAGAATTGACAAACATACCTGATGACTATATATGGTCATATAACTCATTACATATGCATGGCAATAATATCTTGGACACTATCACATATACAAACATGGGACCAACGTTAATTTTGGGGGCTATTGCAAACAGTCATACCTGGCCATGCATTGCATGTGACTTGGCCATGTGCCATGGTCTTGAAAACCGGTCATTGCTGCTATGCAGCTATATTTATTATTATTATTATTCCGCCAGATTTTTCGCTAAGCGCCATTCGAACACCGTTGCACATATCTTGAAAATGTTTGCACATGTTTGTAAAGTCTGATGAGATCTAGTGCATATCCTAAGATGACGCATATTGGTCACGTGGTACGGCGGCCATTTTGAATTTAAGGCCAAAAATGGCATGCTCATTTAAACACCTTTCTGAGGGTCTAGAAGTCTCAACCTTTCGCTTAAAAGAAGTATTGGCCCTAGAGCTACGTATTTCATGAAAAAAAAGTTGAACGGTCATGTGACTTTTTTTTCTAGAATTTTCTAAAATATTGTTTTGCATCTCATTTGCATAATTTTGATCGTATCAAAATTCCACGCCATAATTTTGAAGAACATCATACATACTACAGATTAATCAAAGATTCATGCAAGTGCGACCAGTAGTTTTGGAGCAGTTGATTTATGAATATTTTTCACATTTTATATAAAATAGTCAGCAATGTTGCATTGTGGGAAAGGGGGGAGGGCCCATATACGATACACATTGAATTGACATATATTGAGAACTATTGCACATACAAACATGGAACTAACGCTACATTGAAGACATTGGACAAGAGAATTGACCAAAATATTGGATGACCATATATGGTCATGCAACTCATTAAATATGCATGTCTCTAATATCTCAGGCACTATTGCAAGTACAAACATGGAACCAACGCCGTATTGAAGACATTGGACAAAAGAATTGATCAACATAGTGAATGACCATATATGGTCATTGAACTCATTAAATATGCGTGTCTCTAATATCTCAGTCATTATTGCAAGTACAAACATCGAACCAACGCAATATTGAAGGCATAGGACGAGAGATTTGACGAACATATTCAATGACCATATATGGTCATAGAACTAATTAAATATGCATATCCATATATCTCGAGCACTTTTAAAGATAGAGACATGTACCCAAACCTATATTGAAGGTATTGGACAAGAGAATTGACCAACACATTCGATGACCATATAAGGTCATAGTACTCATTAAATATGTATGTCTCTAATATCTCAGGCACTATTGCAAGCACAAACATGAAACCAATGTTATATTGAAGACATTGGACAAAAGAATTGACCAACACAGTCGATGACCTTATATGGTCATACAACTCATTAAATATGCATGTCTCTAATATCTCGAGCACTATTGCAAGCACAAACATGGAACCAATGCTATATTGAAGACATTGAACAAAAGGATTGACCAACATATTCGATTACCATATATGGTCATAGAACTCATTAAATATGCATATCCATAATATTTCGAGCACTTTCAAAGATAGGGACATGTACGCAAACCTATACTGAAGACATAGGACGATAAAATTGTCCAACATATGAGATGACCATATATGGTCATACAACTCATTAAATATGCATGTCTATAATATCTCGAGCACTATTGCAAGCACAAACATGGAACCAATGCTATATTGAAGACATTGAACAAAAGGATTGACCAACATATTCGATTACCATATATGGTCATAGAACTCATTAAATATGCATATCCATAATATTTCGAGCACTTTTAAAGATAGAGACATATACCCAAACCTATACTGAAGGCATAGGACAAAAGAATTGACCAACATTTTAAATGACCATATATGGTCATAGAACTCATTAAATGTGCAAGTCTCTAATATCTTAAGCACTGTTGCAAGTAGGAACATTGAACCAATGCTATATTGAAGACATTGGACAAGAGAATTGACAAACATACCCGATGACTATATATGGTCATGCAACTCATTTAATATGCATGGCTATAATATCTCGGACACTGTCACATATACAAACGTGGAACCAACGTTAATTTTCAGGGCTATTGCAAACTCATTCATGGCCATGCATTGCATGTGACTTCGCCATGTGCCATGATCTTGAAAACCGGTGATTGCTGCTATGCAGCTATATTTATTATTATTATTATTCCGCCAGATTTTTCGCTAAGCGCCATTCGAACACCGTTGTACATATCTTGAAAATTTTTTCATATGTTTGTAAAGTCTGATGAGATCTAGTGCATATCCTAAGATGACGCATATTGGTCACGTGGTACGGCGGCCATTTTGAATTTTAGGCTAAAAATGGCATGCTCATTTAAACACCTTTCTGAGGGTCTAGGAGTCTCAAACTTTCGCTTAAAAGAAGCATTGGCCCTAGAGCTACGTATTTCATGAAAAAAAAGTTGAACGGTCATGTGACTTTTTTTTCTAGAATTTTCTGAAATATTGTTTTGCATCTCATTTGCATAATTTTGATCGTATCAAAATTCCACGCCATAATTTTGAAGAACATCATACATACTACAGATTAATCAAAGAATCATGCAAGTGCGACCAGTAGTTTTGGAGCAGTTGATTTATGAATATTTTTCACATTTTATATAAAATAGTCAGCAATGTTGCATTGTGGGAAAGGGGGGAGGGCCCATATACGATACACATTCAATTGACATATATTGAGAACTATTGCACATACAAACATGGAACTAACGCTATATTGAAGACATTGAACAAGAGAATTGACCATAATTTTGGATGACCATATATGGTCATGCAACTCATTAAATATGCATGTCTCTAATATCTCAGGCACTATTGCAAGTACAAACATGGAACCAACGCTGTATTGAAGACATTGGACAAGAAAATTGACCAAAACATTGGATGACCATATATGGTCATATAACTCATTAAATATGCGTGTCTCTAATATCTCAGTCATTATTACAAGTACAAACATGGAATCAATGCTATATTGAAGACATAAGACGAGAGAATTGACCAACATATTCGATGACCATATATGGTCATAGAACTGATTAAATATGCATATCCATATATCTCGAGCACTTTGAAAGATAGAGACATGTACCCAAACCTATACTGAAGGCATTTGACAAAAGAATTAACCAACATTTTAAATGACCATATATGGTCATAGTACTCATTAAATATGCATGTCTCTAATATCTCAGGCACTATTGCAAGCACAAACATGAAACCAATGTTATATTGAAGACATTGGACAAAAGAATTGACCAACACAGTCGATGGCCTTATATGGTCATACAACTCATTAAATATGCATGTCTCTAATATCTCGAGCACTATTGCAAGCACAAACATATAACCAATGCTATATTGAAGACATTGAAAAAAAGGATTGACAACATATTCGATTACCATATATGGTCATAGAACTCATTAAATATGCATATCCATAATATTTCGAGCAGTTTCAAAGATAGGGACATGTACCCAAACCTATACTGAAGACATTGGACGAGAAAATTGTCCAACATATGAGATGACCATATATGGTCATAGAACTCATTAAATATGCATATCCATAATATCTCGAGCACTTTTAAAGATAGAGACATGTACCCAAACCTATACTGAAGGCATTTGACAAAAGAATTGACCAACATTTTAAATGACCATATATGGTCAAAGAACTCATTAAATGTGCAAGTCTCTAATATCTTAGGCACTGTTCCAAGTAGGAACATTGAACCAATGCTATATGGAAGACATTGGACAAGAGAATTGACAAACATACCCGATGACTATATATGGTCATGCAACTCATTAAATATGCATGGCTATAATATCTCGGACACTATCACATATACAAACATGGTACCAACGTTAATTTTCAGGGCTATTGCAAACAGTCATTCATGGCCATGCATTGCATGTGATTTCGCCATGTGCCATGGTCTTGAAAACCGGTGATTGCTGCTATGCAGCTATATTTATTATTATTATTCCGCCAGATTTTTCGCTAAGCGCCATTCGAACACCGTTGCACATATCTTGAAAATTTTTTCAGATGTTTGTAAAGTCTGATGAGATCTAGTGCATATCCTAAGATGACGCATATTGGTCACGTGGTACGGCGGCCATTTTGAATTTTAGGCAAAAAATAGCATGCTAATTTAAGCACCTTTCTGAGGGTCTAGGAGTTTCAAAGTTTCGCTTAAAAGAAGCATTGGCCCTAGAGCTACGTATTTCATGAAAAAAAAGTTGAACGGTCATGTGACTTTTTTTTCTAGAATTTTCTGAAATATTGTTTTGCATCTCATTTGCATAATTGTGATCGTATCAAAATTCCACGCCATAATTTTGAAGAACATCATACATACTACAGATTAATCAAAGAATCGTGAAAGTGCGACCAGTAGTTTTGGAGCAGTTGATTTATGAATATTTTTCACATTTTATATAAAATAGTCAGCAATGATGCATTATGGGAAAGGGGGGAGGGCCCTTATACGATACACATTGAATTGAAATATATTGAGAACTATTGTATATACAACCATGGAACTAACGCTATATTGAAGACATTGGACAAGAGAATTGACCAAAATATTGGATGACCATATATGGTTATGCAACTCATTAAATATGCATGTCTCTAATATCTCAGGCACTATTGCAAGTACAAACATGGAACCAATGCTATATTGAAGACATTGGACAAAAGAATTGACCAACATATTCGATGACCATATAAGGTCATATAACTCATTAAATGTGCATATCCATAATACCTTGATCACTTTTAAAGATATAAACATGTACCCATACCTATATTGAAGACATTGGACAAGAGAATTGAACAACACATTCGATGACCATATATGGTCATAGAACTCATTAAATATGCATGTCTCTAATAACTGAGGCACTATTGCAAACACAAACATGGAACCAATGATATATTGAAGACATTGGACAAAAGGATTGACCAACACATTCGATGATCATATATGGTCATAGAACTCATTAAATATGCATATCCATAATATCTCGAGCACTTTTAAAGATAAAGACATGTACCCAAACCTTCATTGAATGCATTGGACAAAAAAATTGACCAACATATAAAATGACCATATATGGTCATAGAACTCATTAAATATGCATGTCTCCCATATCTCAGACCCTATTGCAAGTACAAACATGGAACCAATGCTATATTGAAGACATTGGAAAAAAGAATTGACCAACATAGTTGATGACCATATATGGTCATAGAACTCATTAAATATGCATATCCATAATATCTCGAGCACTTTTAAAGATAGAGACGTGTACCCAAACGTATACTGAAGGCATTGGACAAAAGAATTGACCAACATTTTAAATGACCATATATGGTCATAGAACTCATTAAATGTGCAAGTCTCTAATATCTTAGGCATTGTTGCATGTAGGAACATTGAACCAATGCTATATTGAAGACATTGGTCAAGAGAATTGACAAACATACCCGATGACTATATATGGTCATGCAATTCATTAAATATGCATGGCTATAATATCTCGGACACTATCACATATACAAACGTGGAACCAACGTTAATTTTGAGGGCTATTGCAAACAGTCATACATGGCCTTGCATTGCATGTGACTTGGCCATGTGCCATGGTCTTGAAAACCGGTGATTGCTGCTATGCAGCTATATTTTATTATTATTATTATTCCGCCAGATTTTTTCGCTAAGCGCCATTCGAACACCGTTGCACATATCTGGAAAAAATTTTCACATGTTTGTTAAGTATGATGAGATCTAGTGCATATCCTAAGATGATGCATATTGGTCACGTGGTACGGCGGCCATTTTGAATTTAAGGCGAAAAATGGTATGCTCATTTAAACACCTTTCTGAGGGTCTAGGAGTCTCAAACTTTCGCTTAAAAGAAGCATTGGCCCTAGAGCTACGTATTTCATGAAAAAAAAGTTGAACGGTCATGTGACTTTTTTTTCTAGAATTTTCTAAAATATTGTTTTGCATCTCATTTGCATAATTTTGATCGTATCAAAATTCCACGCCATAATTTTGAAGAACATCATACATACTACAGATTAATCAAAGCATCATGAAAGTGCGACCAGTAGTTTTGGAGCAGTTGATTTATGAATATTTTTCACATTTTATATAAAATAGTCAGCAATGTTGCATTATGGGAAAGGTGGGAGGGCCCATATACGATACACATTGAATTGACATATATTGAGAACTATTGCACATACAAGAATGGAACTAATGCTATATTGAAGACATTGGACAAGAGAATTTACCAAAATATTGGATGACCATATATGGTTTTGCAACTCATTAAATATGCATGTCTCTAATATCTCAGGCACTATTGCAAGTACAAACATGGAACTAACGTTGTATTGAAGACATTGGACAAGAAAATGTACCAAAACATTGGATGACCATATATGGTCATATAACTCATTAAATATACATGTCTTTCATATCTCAGGCACCATTGCAAGTACAAACATGGAACCAATGCTATATTGAAGACATTGAACAAAAGAATTGATCAACATAGTTGATGACCATATATGGTCATAGAACTCATTAAATATGCGTGTCTCTAATATCTCAGGCATTATTGCAAGTACAAACATGGAACCAACGCTATATTGAAGATATTGAACAAGAGAATTGACCAACACAATCGATGACTATATATGGTCATAGAACTCATTAAATATGCATGTTTTTAATATCTCGGGCACTATTGCAAGTACAAACATGCTACCAATGCTATATTGAAGACATTGGACGAGAGAATTGACCAACATATTCGATGACCATATAAGGTCATAGAACTCATTAAATATGCATATCCATAATATCTCGATCACTTTTAAAGATATAAACATGTACCCAAACCTATATTGAAGGCATTGGACAAAAAAAATGACCAACATATAGAATGACCATATATGGTCATAGAACTCATTAAATATGCAAGTCCATAATATCTCATGCACTATTGCAAGTACAAACATAGTACCAACACTATATTGTAGATATTGAACAAGAGAATTGACCAACACAATCAATGACCATATATGGTCATAGAAATCATTAAATATGCTTGTCCCTAAAATCTCGGACACTATTGCAAGTATAGACATGCAACCAACACTATATTGAAGACATTGGACAAGAGAATTGAGCAACATAGTAGATGACCATATATGGTATTAAATATGCATGTCTCTGATATCTCAGGCACTGTTGCAAGTAGGAACATGGAACCAGTGCTACATTGAAGACATTGAACAAGAGAATTGACAAACATACCTGATGACTATATATGGTCATGGAACTCATTAACTATGCATGGCTATAATATCTCGGACACTATCACATATACAAACATGGAACCAACGTTAATTTTCAGGGCTATTGCAAACAGTCATACATGGCCATGCATTGCATGTGACTTGGCCATGAGCCATGGTCTTGAAAACCGGTCATTGCTGCTATGCAGCTATATTTATTATTATTATTATTCTTCCGCCGTTTTTCGGTCACACTTTATGTCAACGCCGTTGGACCGATCAGCTCAGTACTTGCCACAATGGTAAAGCTGGATGAGATCTAGTGCATAGCATAAGTTCAGACACATAGGTCACATGGCCAGGCCGCCATCTTGAAATAAAGGCGAAATTTTCAATGCCAAATTGCGCAGCTTTCTGAGGGTCTGAGTGCTCCAATTTTTTTATGATAGTAGCAGTGGGTCAAGTGCTACAAATTTCATCAAAAAAATCTTTAGCGGTCACGTGACTTTTTTTTTTAGAATTTTTTTAAATTTTGTTTTGCATCTCATTTGCATAATTTTCGACAAATCAACTAACCCTGAATAACTTTGAAAGATCATATGACATAGTATTTAATTCCAAAATATGGAGTCCAGGCTATGAGCCGTTTTTTATAAGAAGATTTTAGAATAGACATAATTGCAATATCTCAAGCACTGTTACAGATAGGAACATGCAACCAGTGCAATATTGAAGTGATGGTACATGAAATTCTACTAACAAACAAGATGACCATATATGGTCATGTGATCTCATTAAATATGCATAAATGTAATATATCAAGCACTGTTACAGATAGCGACATGCAACCTGTGCAATATCGAAGCTATAAGACACGAGATGTGACTAACTAATGTGATGACCATATATGGTCATGTGACTTCATCAAATATGCATAAATGTAATAACTCAAGCACAGTTACAGACGGGAACATGCAACCAGTGCAATATTGAAGTGATGGTACATGAAATTTTACTAACAAACAAGATGACCATATATGGTCATGTGACCTCATTGAATATGCTTAAATGTAATATATCAAGCACTGTAAGAGTTAGGGACATGCAACCTGTGCAATATCGAAGGTATGGGTCAAGAGATGTGACTAACTAATGTGATGACCATATATGGTCATGTGACTTCATTAAATATGCATAATTGAATTATCTCAAGCACTGTTACAGTTAGAAACATGCAACCTGTGCAATATCGAAGCTGTGAGACAAGAGATGTGACCAACTAATATGATGACCATATATGGTCATGTAACTTCATCAAATATGCATACATGTAATAACTCAAGCACTGTTACAGACATGAACATGCAACCTGCGCAAAATCGAAGCTATGGAACATGAGATGTGAGTAACTAATGAGATGACCGTATATGGTCATGTGACGTCATTAAATATGCATATTTGTAATATCTCAAGCAGAATCACGATAGAGACCTGCAACCTATGCAATATCGAAGCTATGATACAAGAGATGTGACTAACTAATGTGATGACCATATATGGTCATGTAACTTCATCAAATAGGAATAAATGTAGTAACTCAAGCACTGTTACAGATAGGAACATGCAACCAGTGCAATATTGAAGCTATTGCACAACAGAAGTGACTAACACATCCGATGACCTTATATGGTCATGTGACCTCATCAAATATGCATAAATGTTATATCTCAAGCACTGTTACAGATAGGAACATGCAACCAGTGCAATATTGAAGCTATTGCACAACAGAAGTGACTAACATATCCGATGACCATATATGGTCATGTGACCTCATCAAATAAGCATAAATGTAATAACTCAAGCACTATTACAGACGGGAACATGCAACCTGTGCAATATCGAATCTATGGAACAAGAGATGTGACTAACTAATGTGATGACCATATATGGTCATGTGACCTCATCAGATATGCATAAATGTTATATCTCAAGCACTGTTACAGATAGGAACATGCAACCAGTGCAATATTGAAGTTATTGTACAACAGCTGAAAAAAACATCCGATGACCGTATATGGTCATGGGACCTCATTAAATATGCAAGATTGTAATACCTTAAGCACTGTTACAGACAGGAACATGTAACATGTTTAGTATGAAGGCCATGCAATTTCCTTTAATATATTATTGTCAATGATGCTGATTTTGGAACGCTGCTAATATGTCAGTGGGCTCGAAACCCGACATTGCTGCAACGCAGCTATATTTATTAGGTTTTCAAGACACATGTCTTGGAAACCTTTTGTAATTGTTATGTTTTTTATTAGGTTTTCAAGACACATGTCTTGGAAACCTTTTGTAATTGTTATGTTTTTTATTATTAGGTTTTCAATACACATGTCTTGGAAACCTTTTGTAATTGTTATGTTTTTTATTAGGTTTTCAAGACACATGTCTTGGAAACCTATTGTAATCGTTATGTTTTTTATTATTCCGCCAGATTTTTTCGCTAAGCGCCATTTCGACACCGTTGCACATATCTGTAAAAAATTTTCATATGTTTGTAAAGGTTGATGAGATCTAGTGCATATCCTAAGATGACGCATATTGATCACGTGGTACGGCGGCCATTTTGAATTTAAGGCGAAAAATGGCATGCTCATTTGAACACCTTTCTGAGGGCCTAGGAGTCTCAAACTTTCGCCTAAAAGAAGCATTGGCCCTAGAGCTACGTATATCAGAAAAAAAAAGTTGAACGGTCATGTGACTTTTTTTTCTAGAATTTTCTGAAATATTGTTTTGCATCTCATTTGCATAATTTTGATCGTATCGAAATTCCACGCCATAATTTTGAAGAACATCATACATACTACAGATTAATCAAAGAATCATGGAAGTGCGACCAGTAGTTTTGGAGCAGTTGATTTATGAATATTTTTCACATTTTATATAAAATAGTCAGCAATGTTGCATTGTGGGAAAGGGGGGAGGGCCCATATACGATACACATTGAATTGACATATATTGAGAACTATTGCATATACAAACATGGATCTAACGCTATATTGAAGACATTGGACAAGAGAATTGACCAAAATATTGGATGACCATAAATGGTCATGCAACTCATTAAATATGCATGTCTCTAATATCTCAGGCACTATTGCAAGTACAAACATGGAACTAACGCTATATTGAAGACATTGGACAAGATAATTGACCAAGATATTGGATGACCATATATGGTCATGTAACTCATTAAATATGCATGTCTTTAATATCTCAGGCACTATTGCAAGTATAAACATGGAACCAATGCTATATTGAAGACATTGAACAAAAGAATTGATCAACATAGTGTATGACCATATATGGTCATATAACTCATTAAATATGCGTGTCTCTAATATCTCGGGCATTATTGCAAGTTCAAACATGGAATCAACGCTATATTGAAGACATAGGACGAGAGAATTGACCAACATATTCGATGACCATATATGGTCATAGAACTGATTAAATATGCATATCCATATATCTCGAACACTTTTAAAGATAGAAACATGTACCCAAACCTATATTGAAGACTTTGGACAAGATAATTGACCAACACAGTCGATGACCATATATGGTCATACAACTCATTAAATATGCATGTCTCTAATATCTCGAGTACTATTGTAAGCACAAACATGGAACCAATACTATATTGAAGACATTGGACAAAAGGATTGACCAACATATTCGATTACCATATATGGTCATAGAACACATTAAGTATGCATATCCATAATATCTCGAGCACTTTTAAAGATAGGGACATGTACCCAAACCTATACTGAAGACATTGGACAAGAGAATTGTCCAACATATGAGATGACCATATATGGTCATAGAACTCATTAAATATGCATGCCTCTAATATCTTAGGCACTGATGCAGGTAGGAACATGGAACCAATGCTATATTGAAGTCATTGGACAAGAGAATTGACAAACATACCTGATGACTATATATGGTCATATAACTCATTACATATGCATGGCAATAATATCTTGGACACTATCACATATACAAACATGGGACCAACGTTAATTTTGGGGGCTATTGCAAACAGTCATACCTGGCCATGCATTGCATGTGACTTGGCCATGTGCCATGGTCTTGAAAACCGGTCATTGCTGCTATGCAGCTATATTTATTATTATTATTATTCCGCCAGATTTTTTGCTAAGCGCCATTCGAACACCGTTGCACATATCTTGAAAATGTTTGCACATGTTTGTAAAGTCTGATGAGATCTAGTGCATATCCTAAGATGACGCATATTGGTCACGTGGTACGGCGGCCATTTTGAATTTAAGGCGAAAAATGGCATGCTCATTTAAACACCTTTCTGAGGGTCTAGGAGTCTCAAACTTTCGGTTAAAAGAAGCATTGGCCCTAGAGCTACGTATTTCATGAAAAAAAAGTTGAACGGTCATGTGACTTTTTTTTCTAGAATTTTCTAAAATATTGTTTTGCATCTCATTTGCATAATTTTGATCGTATCAAAATTCCACGCCATAATTTTGAAGAACATCATACATACTACAGATTAATCAAAGAATCATGAAAGTGCGACCAGTAAATTTGGAGCAGTTGATTTATGAATATTTTTCACATTTTATATAAAATAGTCAGCAATGTTGCATTATGGGAAAGGGGGGAGGGCCTATATACGATACATATTGAATTGACATATATTGAGAACTATTGCATATACAAACATGGAACTAACGCTATATTGAAGACATTGGACAAGAGATTTGACCAAAATATTGGATGACCATATATGGTCATGCAACTCATTAAATATGCATGTCTCTAATATCTCAGGCACTATTGCAAGTACAAACATGGAACTAACGCTGTATTGAAGACATTGGACGAGAGAATTGACCAAAACATTGGATGACCATATATGGTCATAGAACTCATTAAATATGCATGTCTTTAATATCTCAGGCACTATTGCAAGTACAAACATGGAACCAATGCTATATTGAAGACATTGAACAAAAGAATTGATCAACATAGTTGATGACCATATATGGTCATAGAACTCATTAAATATGCGTGTCTCTAATATCTCAGGCATTATTGCAAGTACAAACATGGAACCAACGCTATATTGAAGACATAGGACGAGAGAATTGACCAACATATTCGATGACCATATATGGTCATAGAACTGATTAAATATGCATATACATATATCTCGAGCACTTTTAAAGATAGAGACATGTACCCAAACCTATATTTAAGGTATTGGACAAGAGAATTGACCAACACATTCGATGACCATATATGGTCATATAACTCATTAAATATGATGTCTCTAATATCTCAGGCACTATTGCAAGTACAAACATGGAACCAATGCTATATTGAAGACATTGGACACAAAAATTGAACAACATATTCGATGACCATATATGGTCATAGAACTCATTAAATATGCATGTCTCTATATCTCAGGCACTATTGCAAACAAAAACATGGAACCTATGTTATATTGAAGACATTGGACAAAAGGATTGACCAACACATTCGATGACCATATTTGGTCATAGAACTCATTAAATATGCATATCCATAATATCTCAAGCACTTTTAAAGATAGAGACATGTACCCAAACCTATACTGAAGGCATTGGACAAAATAATTGACCAACGTTTTAAATGACCATATATGGTCCTAGAACTCATTAAATATGCAAGTCTATATTATTTTAGGCACTGTTACAAGTAGGAACATTGAACCAATGCTATATTGAAGACATTGGACAAGGGAATTGACAAACATACCCGATGACTATATATGGTCATGGAACTCATTAAATATGCATGGCTATAATATCTCGGACACTATCACATATACAAACATGGAACCAACGTTAATTTTTAGAACTATTGCAAACAGTCATACATGGCCATGCATTGCATGTGACTTGGCCATGTGCCATGGTCTTGAAAACCGGTGATTGCTGCTATGCAGCTATATTTATTATTATTATTATTCCGCCAGATTTTTTGCTAAGCGCCATTCGAACACCGTTGCACATATCTGGAAAATGTTTTCATATGTTTGTAAAGTTTGATGAGATCTAGTGCATATCCTAAGATGACGCATATTGGTCACGTGGTACGGCGGCCATTTTGAATTTAAGGCGAAAAATGGCATGCTCATTTAAACACCTTTCTGAGGGTCTAGGAGTCTCAAACTTTCGCTTAAAAGAAGCATTGACCCTAGAGCTACGTATTTCATGAAAAAAAAGTTGAACGGTCATGTGACTTTTTTTTCTAGAATTTTCTGAAATATTGTTTTGCATCTCATTTGCATAATTTTGATCGTATCAAAATTCCACGCCATAATTTTGAAGAACATCATACATACTACAGGTTAATCAAAGAATCATGGAAATGCGACCAGTAGTTTTGGAGCAGTTGATTTATGAATATTTTTCACATTTTATATAAAATAGTCAGCAATGTTGCATTATGGGAAAGGGGGGAGGGCCCATATACGATCAGCATTGAATTGACATATATTGAGAACTATTGCATATACAAACATGGAACTAACGCTATATTGAAGACATTGGACAAGAGAATTGACCAAAATATTGGATGACCATATATGGTCATGCAACTCATTAAATATGCATGTCTCCAATATCTCAGGCACTATTGCAAGTACAAACATGGAACCAACGCCGTATTGAAGACATTGGACAAGAGAATTGACCAAAACATTGGATGACCATATATGGTCATACAACTCATTAAATATGCATGTCTTTAATATCAAAGGCACTATTGCAAGTATAAACATGGACCAATGCTATATTGAAAACATTGAACAAAAGAATTGATCAACATAGTGTATGACCATATATGGTCATAGAACTCATTAAATATGCGTGTCTCTAATATCTCAGGCATTATTGCAAGTACAAACATGGAACCAACGCTATATTGAAGACATTGGAAAAAAGAATTGACCAACACATTTGATGACCATATATGGTCATATAACTCATTAAATATGCAAGTCTCTAACATCTCAGGCACCATTGCAAACACAAACATGGAACCAATGTTATATTGAAGACATTGAACAAAAGGATTGACCAACACATTCGATGACCATATATGGTCATAGAACTCATTAAATATGCATATCCATAATATCTCAAGCACTTTAAAGATAGAGACATGTACCCAAACCTATACTGAAGGCATTGGACAAACGAATTGACCAACATTTTAAATGACCATATATGGTCATAGAACTCATTAAATATGCAAGTCTCTAATATCTTAGGCACTGTTGCAAGTAGGAACATTGAACCAATGCTATATTGAAGACATTGCACAAGAGAATTTACAAACATACCCGGTAACTATATATGGTCATGGAACTCGTTAAATATGCATGGCTATAATATCTCGGACACTATCACATATACAAACGTGGAACCAACTTTAATTTTGAGGGCCATTGCAAACAGTCATACATGGCCATGCATTGCATGTGACTTGGCCATGTGCCATGGTCTTGAAAACCGGTGATTGCTGCTATGCAGCTATATTTAGGTTTTCAAGACACATGTCTTGGAAACCTTTTGTAATTGTTATGTTTTTTATTAGGTTTTCAAGACACATGTCTTGGAAACCTATTGTAATCGTTATGTTTTTTATTATTATTCCGCCAGATTTTTCGCTAAGCGCCATTCGAACACCGTTGCACATATCTTGAAAATGTTTGCACATGTTTGTAAAGTTTGATGAGATCTAGTGCATATCCTAAGATGACGCATATTGGTCACGTGGTACGGCTGCCATTTTGAATTTAAGACGAAAAATGGCATGCTCATTTAAACACCTTTCTGAGGGTCTAGGAGTCTCAAACTGTCGGTTAAAAGAAGCATTGGCCTTAGAGCTACGTATTTCATGAAAAAAAAGTTGAACGGTCATGTGACTTTTTTTTCTAGAATTTTCTGAAATATTGTTTTGCATCTCATTTGCATAATTTTGATCGTATCAAAATTCCACGCCATAATTTTGAAGAACATCATACATACTACAGATTAATCAAAGAATCATGGAAGTGCGACCAGTAGTTTTGGAGCAGTTGATTTATGAATATTTTTCACATTTTATATAAAATAGTCAGCAATGTTGCATTATGGGAAAGGGGGGAGGGCCCATATACGATACACATTGAATTGACATATATTGAGAACTATTGCATATAGAAACATGGAACTAACGCTATATTGAAGACATTGGACAAGAGAATTGGCCAAAATATTGGATGACCATAAATGGTCATGCAACTCATTAAATATGCATGTCTCTAATATCTCAGGCACTATTGCAAGTACAAACATGGAACTAACGCTATATTGAAGACATTGGAGAAAAGAATTGACCAAAATATTGGATGACCATATATGGTCATGTAACTCATTAAATATGCATGTCTTTAATATCTCAGGCACTATTGCAAGTATAAACATGGAACCAATGCTATATTGAAGACATTGAACAAAAGAATTGATCAACATAGTGTATGACTATATATGGTCATATAACTCATTAAATATGCGTGTCTCTAATATCTCAGGCATTATTGCAAGTTCAAACATGGAATCAACGCTATATTGAAGACATAGGACGAGAGAATTGACCAACATATTCGATGACCATATATGGTCATAGAACTGATTAAATATGCATATCCATATATCTCGAACACTTTTAAAGATAGAGACATGTACCCAAACCTATGTTGAAGACATTGGACAAGATAATTGACCAACACAGTCGATGACCATATATGGTCATACAACTCATTAAATATGCATGTCTCTAATATCTCGAGTACTATTGTAAGCACAAACATGGAACCAATACTATATTGAAGACATTGGAAAAAAGGATTGACCAACATATTCGATTACCATATATGGTCATAGAACTCATTAAGTATGCATATCCATAATATCTCGAGCACTTTTAAAGATAGGGACATGTACCCAAACCTATACTGAAGACATTGGACAAGAGAATTGTCCAACATATAAGATGACCATATATGCTCATAGAACTCATTAAATATGCATGCCTCTAATATCTTAGGCACTGTTGCAGGTAGGAACATGGAACCAATGCTATATTGAAGTCATTGGACAAAAGAATTGACCAACATAGTAGATGACCATATATCGTCATAGAACTCATTAAATATGCATATCCATAATATCTCAAGCACTTTTAAAGATGTAAACATATACCCAAACCTATATTGAAGGCATTGGACAAAAAGAATGACCAACATATAAAATGACTATATATGGTCATAGAACTCATTTAATATGCATGTCTCTAATATCTCAGGCACGATTGCAAGTACAAACATGGAACCAATGCTATATTGAAGACATTGGAGAAAAGAATTGACCAACATAGTTGATGACCATATATGGTCATAGAACTCATTAAATATGCATATCCATAATATCTCAAGCACTTTTAAAGATAGAGACATGTACCCAAACCTATACTGAAGGCATTGGACAAAAGAATTGACCAACATTTTAAATGACCATATATGGTCATAGAACTCATTAAATATGCATATCCATAATATCTCAAGCACTTTTAATGATGTAGACATATACCCAAACCTATATTGAAGGCATTGGATAAAAAAAATGACCAACATATAAAATGACTATATATGGTCATAGAACTCATTTAATATGCATGTCTCTAATATCTCAGGCACGATTGCAAGTACAAACATGGAACCAATGCTATATTGAAGACATTGGAGAAAAGAATTGACCAACATAGTTGATGACCATATATGGTCATAGAACTCATTAAATATGCATATCCATATTATCTCAAGCACTTTTAAAGATAGAGACATGTACCCAAACCTATACTGAAGGCATTGGACAAAAGAATTGACCAACATTTTAAATGACCATATATGGTCATAGAACTCATTAAATATGCAAGTCTCTAATATCTTAGGCACTGTTGCAAGTAGGAACATTGAACCAATGCTATATTAAATACATTGGACAAGAGAATTGACAAACATACCCGATGACTATATATGGTCATGGAACTCATTAAATATGCATAGCTATAATATCTCGGACACTATCACATAAACAAACATGGAACCAACGTTAATTTTGAGGGCTATTGCAAACAGTCATACATGGCCATGCATTGCATGTGACTTGGCCATGTGCCATGGTCTTGAAAACCGGTGATTGCTGCTATGCAGCTATATTTATTATTATTATTATTCCGCCAGATTTTTCGCTAAGCGCCATTCGAACACCGTTGCACATATCTTGAAATTTTTTTCATATGTTTGTAAAGTTTGATGAGATCTAGTGCATATCCTAAGATGACGCATATTGGTCACGTGGTACGGCGGCCATTTTGAATTTTAGGCGAAAAATGGCATGCTCATTTAAACACCTTTCTGAGGGTCTAGGAGTCTCAAACTTTCGCCTAGAAGAATCATTGGCCCTAGAGCTACGTATTTCAGAAAAAAAAAGTTGAACGGTCATGTGACTTTTTTTTCTAGAATTTTCTGAAATATTGTTTTGCATCTCATTTGCATAATTTTGATCGTATCAAAATTCCACGCCATAATTTTGAAGAGCATCATACATACTACAGATTAATCAAAGAATCATGAAAGTGCGACCAGTAGTTTTGGAGCAGTTGATTTATGAATATTTTTCACATTTTATATAAAATAGTCAGCAATGATGCATTATGGGAAAGGGGGGAGGGCCCATATACGATACACATTGAATTGACATATATTGAGAACTGTTGTATATACAAACATGGAACTAACGCTATATTGAAGACATTGGACAAGAGAATTGACCAAAATATTGGATAACCATATATGGTCATAGAACTCATTAAATATGCATATGTCTAATATCTCAGGCACTATTGCAAGTACAAACATGGAACCAATGCTATATTGAAGACATTGGCCGAGAGAATTGACCAACATATTCGATGACCATATATGGTCATAGAACTCATTAAATATGCATGTCTTTAATATCTCAGGCACTATTGCAAGTACAAACATGGAACCAATGCTATATTGAAAACATTGAACAAAAGAATTGATCAACATAGTGTATGACCATATATGGTAATAGAACTCATTAAATATGCGTGTCTCTAATATCTCAGGCATTATTGCAAGTACAAACATGGAACCAACGCTATATTGAAGACATTGGACAAAAGAATTGACCAACATATTCGATGACCATATATGGTCATAGAACTCATTAAATATGCATGTCTCTAATATCTCAGACACTATTGCAAACACAAACATGGAACCAATGTTATATTGAAGACATTGGACAAAAGGATTGACCAACACATTCGATGACCATATATGGTCATATAACTCATTAAATATGCATATCCATAATATCTCGAGCACTTTTAAAGATAGAGACATGTACCCAAACCTATACTGAAGGCATTGGACAAAAGAATTGACCAACATTTTAAATGACCATATATGGTCATAGAACTCATTAAATATGCAAGTCTCTAATATCTTAGGCACTGTTACAAGTAGGAACATTGAACCAATGCTATATTGAAGACATTGGACAAGAGAATTGACAAACATACCTGATGACTATATATGGTCATGGAACTCATTAAATATGCATGGCTATAATATCTCGGACACTATCACATATACAAACATGGAACCAACGTTAATTTTCAGGGCTATTGCAAACAGACATACATGGCCATGCATTGCATGTGACTTGGCCATGTGCCATGGTCTTGAAAACCGGTGATTGCTGCTATGCAGCTATATTTATTATTATTATTATTCCGCCAGATTTTTTGCTAAGCGCCATTCGAACACCGTTGCACATATCTGGAAAATGTTTGCACAGGTTTGTAAAGTCTGATGAGATCTAGTGCATATCCTAAGATGACGCATATTGGTCACGTGATACGGCGGCCATTTTGAATTTAAGGCGAAAAATGGCATGCTCATTTAAACACCTTTCTGAGGGTCTAGGAGTCTCAAACTTTCGCTTAAAAGAAGCATTGGCCCTAGAGCTACGTATTTCATGAAAAAAAAGTTGAACGGTCATGTGACTTTTTTTTCTAGAATTTTCTGAAATATTGTTTTGCATCTCATTTGCATAATTTTGATCGTATCAAAATTCCACGCCATAATTTTGAAGAACATCATACATACTACAGATTAATCAAAGAATCATGAAAGTGCGACCAGTAGTTTTGGAGCAGTTGATTTATGAATATTTTTCACATTTTATATAAAATAGTCAGCAATGATGCATTATGGGAAAAGGGGGAGGGCCCATATACGATACACATTGAATTGACATATATTGAGAACTATTGTATATACAAACATGGAACCAACGCTATATTGAAGACATTGGACAAGAGAATTGACCAAAATATTGGATGACCATATATGGTCATATAACTCATTAAATATGCATGTCTCTAATATCTCATGCACTATTGCAAGTACAAACATGGAACCAATGCTATATTGAAGACATTGAACAAAAGAATTGATCAACATAGTTGATGACCATATATGGTCATAGAACTCTTTAAATATGCATGTCTCTAATATCTCAGGCATTATTGCAAGTACAAACATGGAACCAACGCTATATTGAAGACATTGGATAAAAGAATTGACCAACATAGTTGATGACCATATATGGTCATAGAACTCATTAAATATGCGTGTTTCTTATATCTCAGGCATTATTGCAAGTACAAACATGGAACCAACGCTATATTGAAGACATAGGACGAGAGAATTGACCAAAATATTTGATGACCATATATGGTCATAGAACTCTTTAAATATGCATGTCTCTAATATCTCAGGCATTATTGCAAGTACAAACATGGAACCAATGCTATATTGAAGACATTGGTCGAGAGAATTGACCAACATATTCGATGACCATATACGGTCATAGAACTCATTAAATATGCATATCCATAATACCTCGAACACTTTTAAAGATATAGACATGTACGCAAACCAATAGTGAAGACATTGGACAAGAGAATTGACCAACACATTCGATGACCATATATGGTCATAGAACTCATTAAATATGCATGTCTCTAATATCTCAGGCACTAGTGCAAACACAAACATGGAACCAATGTTATGTTGAAGACATTGGGCAAAAGGATTGACCAACACATTCGATGACCATATATGGTCATAGATCTCATTAAATATGCATATCCATAATAAACCTCGAGCACTTTAAAAGATAAAGACATGTACCCAAACCTATACTGAAGGCATTGGACAAGAGAATTGACCAACACATTCGATGACCATATATGGTCATAGAACTCATTAAATATGCATGTCTCTAATATCTCAGGCACTATTGCAAACACAAACATGGAACCAATGCTATATTGAAGACATTGGACAAACGAATTGACCAACATAGTTGATGACCATATATGGTCATAGAACTCATCAAATATACATATCCATAATACCTCGAGCACTTTTAAAGATAGAGACATGTACCCAAACCTATAGTGAAGACATTGGACAAGAGAATTGACCAACACATTCGATGACCATATATGGTCATAGAACTTTTTAAATATGCATATCCATAATATCTCGAGCACTTTTAAAGATAGAGACATGTACCCAAACCTATACTGAAGGCATTGGACAAAAGAATTGACCAACATTTTAAATGACCATATATGGTCATAGAACTCATTAAATATGCATGGCTATAATATCTCGGGCACTATCACATATACAAACAGGGAACCAACGTTAATTTTGAGGGCTATTGCAAACAGTCATACATGGCCATGCATTGCATGTGACTTGGCCATGTGCCATGGTCTTGAAAACCGGTGATTGCTGCTATGCAGCTATATTTAGGGTTTCGAGCCCATTTGGTCGAAACCCTATTGTAATTGTTCCGTTTATTAGGGTTTCGAGCCCTATGGGTCGGAAACCCTTTTGTAATTGCTATGTTTATTATTAGGCTTTCAAGTCCCTTCAGGCTTGAAAGCCTATTGTTTTTGTTATGTTTATTATTATTATTATTATTCTTCCGCCAACTTCAAACGACTTCTTCTCTGAAACGAATGGACCATTTTGCCTGAAAATTTGTATATACCTTCTACATGTCATGCCATTAAAAGTGACTGAAACAGATTTTCGATTAGTCACGTGGTTCGGCCGCCATCTTGGAACTCATTAAATATGCATGTCTCTTGTATCTCAAAAACTATTGCATGTACAAACATGGAACTAACGGTATATTGAAGGCAACGCACAAGAGAATAAATTGGCTAAAATATTCCTTGACCATATATGGTCATAGAACTCATTAAATATGCATATCTATAATATCTCAGGCACTATTGCACATACAGACATGGAACCAATGCTATATTGAAGGCTTTGGACAAGAGAAATTGTCAACATCTTCAATAACCATATATGGTCATATAACTCATTAAATATGCATGTCTCCAATATCTCAAGCATCATTGCAAGTATAAACATGTTACCAATGCTATATTGAAGGCACTGGGAAAGAAAATTGGCCAAAATATTTGTTGACCATATATGGTTATAGAACTCATTAAATATGCATGTCTCTTATATCTCAAGCACTATTGCATGTACAAACGTGAAACTAACGCTATATTGAAGGTAATGGTGAAGAGAATGAGCCAACATATTCGTTGACCATATAAGGTCATATACCTCATTAAATATGCATATCTATAATATCTCAGGCACTATTGCACATACAGACATGGAACCATTGCTATATTGAAGGCTTTGGACAAAAGAAATTGTCAACATCTTCAATGACCATATATGGTCATATAACTCATTAAATATGCATGTCTCCAATAGCTCAAGCACTATAGCATGTATAAACATGGTACCAATGCTATATTGAAGGCAATACCAAAGAGAATTGGCCAACATATCCGCTGACCATATATGGTCATATAACTCATTAAATATGCATGTCTCCAATATCTCAAGCACTGTTGCATGTATAAACATGGCACCAATGCTATATTGAGGAAACTGGGAAAGAAAATTGGCCAACATATCCGTTGACCATATATGGTCATAGAACTCATTCAATATGCATGTCTCTAATATCTCAAGCGCTATTCCATGTACAAACATGGAACAAACACTATATTGAAGGCAATAGAAAAGCGAACCGGCCAACATATCCGTTGACCATATATGGTCATATAACTCATTAAATATGCATAACTATAATATATCAGGCACTATTGCACATACAGCCATGGAACCATTGCTATATTGAAGGCTTTGGACAAGAGAAATTGTCAACATGTTCAATGCCCATATATGGTCATATAACTCATTAAATATGCATGTCTCCAATATCTCAAGCACTATTGCATATATAAACATGGTACCAATGCTATTTTGAAGGCACTGGGAAAGAAAATTGGCCAACATATCCGTTGACCATATATGTATGGTCATAGAATTCATTTAATATACATGTCTCTAATATCTCAAGCGCTATTCCATGTACAAACATGGAATAAACACTATATTGAAGGAAATAGAAAAGAGAATTGGCCAACATATCCGTTGACCATATATGGTCATAGATTTCATTAAATATGCATGTCTCTAATATTTCAAGCAGTATTGAAGTTAGAGACATGGAAATAGTGCTATAATGAAGGCATTGGGCCAGAACGTTGTGTAACCTACACTTATATACATTGCACAAATCAAATCTTCAAACTTTTTTTTCCAAATTTAATGGTGTTATGGCCCTTTTTTCTTGAAAGCCGTTAATAGCTGCTCTGCAGCTATATTTAGGGTTTCGAGCCCTATGGGTCGGAAACCCTTTTGTAATTGCTATGTTTATTAGGGTTTCGAGCCCTATGGGGCGAAACCCTATTGTAATTGCTTTGATTATTATTATTATTAGGGTTTCGAGCCCTATGGGGCGAAACCCTATTGTAATTGCTATGTTTATTATTATTATTATTATTTTTCCGCCGTTTTTTGTAACCACTGTAACTTGAAAAATAATGCTGCGATTGACTTGCCATTTCGCATTCTGATAAAGGGCCATGAGTTGTGGTGCATATCCCAAAACCAGCTATGTAGGTCACCTGACCTGGCCGCCATCTTAGGTAGAACACAGACCGGAAGTACTCAATTGCACCACTTTCTGAGGGTCTAGGAACTTCCGGTTTTTTTGTGTGGCATCATTTGCTCATGTCTAGCAAATATAAGCAATAAAATCTTTAGCGGTCATGTGACCTTGGCCGCCATATTGGATTTTCCGAAAATTGACAAAAAACTTTTAAAATCTTCTTCTCGAAAATGGCTCATTCATGTGATTATACATTTGCTTTGCAGCACCTATGGCCATAGCTCTACAAAGTGACTGAAGCAGATTTTTGAAAAATGGCTTCCTTTGGCAGCCATCTTGGATTTAGTAAAAAGTGAAAGTACGCTATAACTTATGAACAATTTGCCAGATTTAAACCAAAGTTGGCATACAACATCCCTTCAATAAGATGATCATGTGTTCATAAAAATATTTCCCATGATTCAAGTGGTTTTGGCGGCCATATTGAATTTATCAAAAAATTGCAAAAAACCTCAAAAAATTATCTTCTTAAAAACTGCTTGTTTGTTTGACAATCAATTTAGCATATAGTATCTCTGTTGATAGCTCTACAAAGTTACTGTAGCATATTTTCGAAAAATGGCTTCTTTTGGCAGCCATCTTGGATTTAGTAAAAAGTGAAAGTACACTATAACTTATGAACGATTTGCCAGATTTAAACAAAACTTGGCATACAACATCCGCTCAATGAGATGATTATGTGTTCATGGAAATATTTCCCATGATTCAAGTGGTTTTGGCGGCCATGTTGAATTTATCACAAAAATTCAAAAAACCTCAAAAAATTATCTTGTTAAAAACTGCTTCCTTGTTTGAAAAGCAATTCAGCATATAGTATCTCTGTCGATAGCTCTACAAAGTTACTAAAGCAGATTTTCGAAAAATGGCTTCCTTTGGCAGCCATCTTGGATTTAGTAAAAAGTGAAAGTACGCTATAACTCATGAACAATTTGCCAGATTTAAACCAAAGTTGGCATACAACATCCCTTCAATAAGATGATTATGTGTTCATAAAAATATTTCCCATGATTCAAGTGGTTTTGGGCGGCCATATTGAATTTATCAAAAAATTGCAAAAAACCTCAAAAAATTATCTTCTTAAAAACAGCTTGTTTGTTTGACAATCAATTTAGCATATAGTATCTCTGTTGATAGCTCTACAAAGTTACTGAAGTAGACTTTTAAAAATGGCTTCCTTTGGCAGCCATCTTGGATTTAGTAAAAGAGAAAAAGTTCTATAACTCATGAACTATTTGTCCTTGCATTAAGTTTATCACATTCCTGTGAAATCAAATCCATATGTTGTGTAGTTTGTCTGCTATCTTGCATTCTAGACATGAAACGTTCGTCAAATAATCACATCGAGCAAGTGCAATTTGTCATGAGCCACGCAGGCTCGAAACCCGTCATCGCTGCTATGCAGCTATATTTATTATTATTATTTTTCCGCCGTTTTTTGTAACCGCTGTAACTTGAAAAATAATGCTGCGATTGATTTGCTATTTTGCATGCTGATAAAGGGCAATGAGTTGTGGTTCATATCCCAAAACCAGCTATGTAGATCACATGACCTGGCCGCCATCTTAGGTAGAACACAAACCGGAAGTGCTCAATTGCACCACTTTCTGAGGGTCTAGGAACTTCCGGTTTTTTTGTGTGGCATCATTGGCTCATGTCTAGCAAATATCAGCAATAAAATCTTTAGCGGTCATGTGACCTTGGCCGCCATATTGGATTTTCCGAAAATTGACAAAAAACTTTTAAAATCTTCTTCTCAAAAATGGCTCATTCATGTGATTATACATTTGCTTTGCAGCACCTCTGGCCATAGCCCTACAAAGTGACTGAAGCAGATTTTTGAAAAATGGCTTCCTTTGGCAGCCATCTTGGATTTAATAAAAAGTGAAAGTACGCTATAACTCATGAACAATTTGCCAGATTTAAACCAAGGTTGGCATACAACATCCCTTCAATAAGATGATTATGTGTTCATAAAAATATTTCCCATGATTCAAGTGGTTTTGGCGGCCATATTGAATTTATCAAAAAATTGCAAAAAACCTCAAAAAATTATCTTCTTAAAAACTGCTTGTTTGTTTGACAATCAATTTAGCATATAGTATCTCTGTTGATAGCTCTACAAAGTAACAGTAGCAGATTTTCGAAAAATGGCTTCTTTTGGCAGCCATCTTGGATTTAGTAAAAAGTGAAAGTACACTATAACTTATGAACGATTTGCCAGATTTAAACAAAACTTGGCATACAACATCCGCTCAATGAGATGATTATGTGTTCATGGAAATATTTCCCATGATTCAAGTGGTTTTGGCGGCCATGTTGAATTTATCACAAAAATTCAAAAAACCTCAAAAAATTATCTTGTTAAAAACTGCTTCCTTGTTTGAAAAGCAATTCAGCATATAGTATCTCTGTCGATAGCTCTACAAAGTTACTGAAGCAGATTTTCGAAAAATGGCTTCCTTTGGCAGCCATCTTGGATTCAGTGAAAAGTGAAAGCACGCTATAACTTATGAACAATTTGCCAGATTTAAACAAAACTTGGCATACAACATCCGCTCAATGAGATGATTATGTGTTCATGGAAATATTTCCCATGATTCAAGTGGTTTTGGCGGCCATGTTGAATTTATCACAAAAATTCAAAAAACCTCAAAAAAATATCTTGTTAAAAACTGCTTGCTTGTTTGAAAAGCAATTTAGCATATAGTATCTCTGTTGATAGCTCTACAAAGTTACTGAAGTAGATTTTTAAAAATGGCTTCCTTTGGCAGCCATCTTGGATTTAGTAAAAGAGAAAAAGTTCTATAACTCATGAACTATTTGTCCTTGCATTAAGTTTATCATATTCCTGTGAAATCAAATCCATATGTTGTGTAGTTTGTCTGCTATCTTGCATTCTAGACATGAAACGTTTGTCAAATAATCACATCGAGCAAGTGCAATTTGTCATGAGCCACGCAGGCTCGAAACCCGTCATCGCTGCTATGCAGCTATATTTATTAGGGTTTCGAGCCCTACGGGTCGGAAACCCTTTTGTAATTGCTATGTTTATTATTATTATTATTCTTATTATTTTTCCACCGTTTTTTAAAGCACTGTAACTTGAAAAATAATGCTGCGATTGATTAGGCATTTTGCATGCTGATGAAGGGCCATGAGTTGTGGTGCATACCCCAAAATCAGCCATGTAGGTCACATGACCTGGCCGCCATCTTAGGTAGAACACAAACCGGAAGTGCTCAATTGCACCACTTTCTGAGGGTCTAGGAACTTCCGGTTTTTTTGTGTGGCATCAATGGCTCATGTCTAGCAAATATCAGCAATAAAATCTTTAGCGGTCATGTGACCTTGGCCGCCATATTGGATTTTGTGAAAATTGACAAAAAAAATTTAAAATCTTCTTCTCAAAAATGGCTCGTTCATGTGATTAGACATTTGCTTTGCAACACCTATGGCCATAGCTCTACAAAGTGACTGAAGCAGATTTTTGAAAAATGGCTTCCTTTGGCAGCCATCTTGGATTTAGTAAAAAGTGAAAGTACGCTATAACTCATGAACAATTTGCCAGATTTAAACCAAAGTTGGCATACAACATCCCTTCGATAAGATGATTATGTGTTCATAAAAATATTTCCCATGATTCAAGTGGTTTTGGCGGCCATATTGAATTTATCAAAAAATTGCAAAAAACCTTAAAAAATTATCTTCTTAAAAACTGCTTGCTTGGTTGACAATCAATTTAGCATATAGTATCTCTGTTGATAGCTCTACAAAGGTACTGAAGCAGATTTTTGAAAAATGGCGTCCTTTGGCAGCCATCTTGGATTTAGTGAAAAGTGAAATTACGCTATAAATTATGAACAATTTTCCAGATTTCGACAAAACTTGGCATACAACATCCACTCAATAAGATGATTATGTGTTCATAAAAATATTTCCCATGACTCAAGTGGTTTTGGCGGCCATCTTGAATTTATCACAAAAATGCCAAAAACCTCAAGAAATTATTATCTTAAAAACTGCCTGCTTGTTTGACAATCTATTTAGCATATAGTATCTCTGTTGATAGCTCTACAAAGTTACTGAAGCCGATTTTCGAAAAATGGCTTCCTTTGGCAGCCATCTTGGATTTAGTAAAAAAGTGAAAGTATGCTATAACTTATGAACGATTTGCCAGATTTAAACAAAACTTGGCATACAACATCCGCTCAATGAGATGGTTATGTGTTCATGAAAATATTTTCCATGATTCAAGTGGTTTTGGCGGCCATGTTGAATTTATCACAAAAATTCAAAAAACCTCAAAAAATTATCTTGTTAAAAACTGCTTCCTTGTTTGGAAAGCAATTTAGCATATAGTATCTCTGTTGATAGCTCTACAAAGTTACTAAAGTAGATTATCGAAAAATGGCTTCCTTTGGCAGCCATCTTGGATTTAGTAAAAGAGAAAAAGTTCTATAACTCATGAACTATTTGTCCTTGCATTAAGTTTATCATATTCCTGTGAAATCAAATCCATATGTTGTGTAGTTTGTCTGCTATCTTTCATTCTAGACATGAAACGTTCGTCAAATAATCACATCGAGCAAGTGCAATTTGCCATGAGCCACGCAGGCTCGAAACCCGTCATCGCTGCTATGCAGCTATATTTCTTATTATTATTATTTTTCCGCCGTTTTTATAAATCACTGTAACTTGAAAAATAATGCTGCGATTGATTAGGCATTTTGCATGCTGATGAAGGGCCATGAGTTGTGGTGCATATCCCAAAACCAGCCATGTAGGTCACATGACCTGGCAGCCATCTTAGGTAGAACACAAACCGGAAGTGCTCAATTGCATCACTTTCTGAGGGTCTAGGAACTTCCGGTTTTTTTGTGTGGCATCATTGGCTCATGTCTAACAAATATCAGCAATAAAATCTTTAGCGGTCATGTGACCTTGGCCGCCATATTGGATTTTGTGAAAATTGACAAAAAACTTTTAAAATCTTCTTCTCAAAAATGGCTCGTTCATGTGATTAGACATTTGCTTTGCAGCACCTATGGCCATTGCTCTACAAAGTGACTGAAGCAGATTTTTGAAAAATGGCTTCCTTTGGCAGCCATCTTGGATTTAGTAAAAAGTGAAAGTACGCTATAACTCATGAACAATTTGCCAGATTTAAACCAAAGTTGGCATACAACATCCCTTCAATAAGATGATTATGTGTTCATAAAAATATTTCCCATGATTCAAGTGGTTTTGGCGGCCATATTGAATTTATCAAAAAATTGCAAAAAACCTCAAAAAATTATCTTCTTAAAAACTGCTTGCTTGGTTAACATTCAATTTAGCATATAGTATCTCTGTTGATAGCTCTACAAAGGTACTGAAGCAGATTTTTGAAAAATGGCTTCCTTTGGCAGCCATCTTAGATTTAGTGAAAAGTGAAATTACGCTATAAATTATGAACAATTTTCCAGATTTCGACAAAACTTGGCATACAACATCCACTCAATAAAATGATTATGTGTTCATAAAAATATTTCCCATGACTCAAGTGGTTTTGGCGGCCATCTTGAATTTATCACAAAAATGCCAAAAACCTCAAGAAATTATTATCTTAAAAACTGCTTGCTTGTTTGACAATCTATTTAGCATATAGTATCTCTGTTGATAGCTCTACAAAGTTACTGTAGCAGTTTTTCGAAAAATGGCTTCCTTTGGCAGCCATCTTGGATTTAGTAAAAAGTGAAAGTACGCTATAACTTATGAACGATTTGCCAGATTTAAACAAAACTTGGCATACAACATCCCTTCAATAAGTTGATTATGTGTTCATAAAAATATTTCCCATGATTCAAGTGGTTTTGGCCGCCATCTTGAATTTATCAAAAAAATGCAAAAAATCTCAAAAAAATATCTTCTTAAAAACTGCTTGCTTGTTTGACAATCAATTTAGCATATATTATCTCTCTTGATAGCTCTACAAAATTACTGAATCAGATTTTTGAAAAATGACTTTTTTTGGCAGCCATCTTGGATTTAGTAAAAAGTGAAATTACGCTATAACTCATGAACAATTTGCCAGATTGAAACCAAAGTTGGCATACAACATCCCTTCAATAAGATGATTATGTGTTCATAAAAATATTTCCCATGATTCAAGTGGTTTTGGCGACCATCTTGAATTTATCAAAAAAATGCAAAAAAACTCAAAAAATTATCTTTTAAAAATTGCTCGCTTGTTTGACAAGCAGTTTAGAATATGGCACCTATGTTGATAGGTCTACAAAGCTTTTGAAGCAGATTTTTGAAAAATGCCTTTTTTTGGCAGGCAATGTGGATTTAGTAAAAAGTGAAATTATGCTATAACTCATGACCAATTTGCCGAACATTAGACAGATGACTATGAATGGTTATGTCTGTTGATTCCAGTGTCATTCATAATAGCAAAATACCAGAGGACTTGTTAAGAACATTGCATTTTAGACATGAAACGTTCGTCAAATAATCACATCAAGCAAGTGCAATTTGCCATGAGCCATGCAGGCTCGAAACCCGTCATCGCTGCTATGCAGCTATATTTAGGGTTTCGAGCCCTATGGGGCGAAACCCTTTTGTAATTGCTATGTTTATTATTCTTATTATTATTAGGGTTTCGAGCCCTATGGGGCGAAACCCTTTTGTAATTGCTATGTTTATTAGGCTTTCAAGTCCCTTCAGGCTTGAAAGCCTATTGTTTTTGTTATGTTTATTATTATTATTATTATTATTCTTCCGCCAACTTCAAACGACTTCTTCTCTGAAACGGCTGCACCATTTTGCCTGAAAATTTGTATATACCTTCTACATGTCATGCCATTAAAAGTGACTGAAGCAGATTTTCGATTAGTCACGTGGTTCGGCCGCCATGTTGGAACTCATTAAATATGCATGTCTCTTGTAACTCAAAAACTATTGCATGTACGAACATGGAACTAACGGTATATTAAAGGCAACGGACAAGAGAATTGGCCAAAATATTCATTGACCATATATGGTCATAGAACTCATTAAATATGCATGTCTCTTATATCTCAAGCACTATTGCATGTACAAACGTGAAACTAACGGTATATTAAAGGCAACGGACAAGAGAATTGGCCAAAATATTCGTTGTCCATATATGGTCATAGAACTCATTAAATATGCATGTCTCTTATATCTCAAGCACTATTGCATGTACAAACGTGAAACTAACGGTATATTAAAGGCAACGGACAAGAGAATTGGCCAAAATATTCGTTGTCCATATATGGTCATAGAACTCATTAAATATGCATGTCTCTTATATCTCAAGCACTATTGCATGTACAAACGTGAAACTAACGGTATATTAAAGGCAATGGACAAGAGAATTGGCCAAAATATTCGTTGACCATATATGGTCATAGAACTCATTAAATGTGCATGTCTCTTATATCTCAAGCACTATTGCATGTACAAACGTGAAACTTACGCTATATTGAAGGTAATGGTCAAGAGAATGAGGCACCATATTCGTTGACCATATAAGGTCATATACCTCATTAAATATGCATATCTATAATATCTCAGGCTCTATTGCACATACAGGCATGGAACCATTGCTATATTGAAGGCTTTGGACAAGAGAAATTGTCAACATGTTCAATGACTATATATGGTCATATAACTCATTAAATATGCATGTCTCCAATATCTCATGTACCATTGCATGTACAAACATGGAACTAACGGTATACTGAAGGCTTTGGACAAGAGAAATTGTCAACATATTCGTTGACCATATATGGTTATAGAACACATTAAATATGCATGTCTCCAATATTTCAAGCACCATTGCAAGTGTAAACATGGTACCAATGCTATATTGAAGGCACTGGGAAAGAAAATTGGCCAACATATCCGTTGACCATATATGGTCATAGAACTCATTTAATATGCATGTCTCTAATATCTCAAGCGCTATTCCATGTACAAACATGGAACAAACACTATATTGAAGGCAATAGAAAAGAGAATTGGCCAACATATCCGTTGACTATATATGGTCATAGAGCTCATTAAATATGCATATAATATCTCGAGCACTATTGAAGTTAGAGACATGGAAATAGCGCTACAATGAAGGCATTGGGCCAGAACTTCGTGTAACCTACACCTATATACATTGCACAAATCAAATCTTCAATCTTTTTTTCCCCAAATTTAATGGTGTTATGGCTCCTTTTTCTTGAAAGCCGTTAATAGCTGCTCTGCAGCTATATTTATTATTATTATTCTTATTATTTTTCCACCGTTTTTTAAAGCACTGTAACTTGAAAAATAATGCTGCAATTCATTTGCTATTTTCCATGTTCATAAAGGGCCATGAGTTGTGGTGCATATCCAAAAACCAGCCATGTAGGTCACATGACCTGGCCGCCATCTTAGGTAGAACACAAACCGGAAGTGCTCAATTGCACCACTTTCTGAGGGTCTAGGAACTTCCGGTTTTTTTGTGTGGCATCATTGGCTCATGTCTAGCAAATATCAGCAATAAAATCTTTAGCGGTCATGTGACCTTGGCCGCCATATTGGATTTTGTGAAAATTGACAAAAAACTTTTAAAATCTTCTTCTCAAAAATGGCTCGTTCATGTGATTAGACATTTGCTTTGCAGCACCTATGGCCATAGCTCTACAAAGTGACTGAAGCAGATTTTTGAAAAATGGCTTCCTTTGGCAGCCATCTTGGATTTAGTAAAAAGTGAAAGTACGCTATAACTCATGAACAATTTGCCAGATTTAAACCAAAGTTGGCATACAACATCCCTTCGATAAGATGATTATATGTCCATAAAAATATTTCCCATGATTCAAGTGGTTTTGGCGGCCATATTGAATTTATCAAAAAATGCAAAAAACCGCAAAAAATTATCTTCTTAAAAACTGCTTGCTTGGTTGACAATCAATTTAGCATATAGTATCTCTGTTGATAGCTCTACAAAGGTACTGAAGCAGATTTTTGAAAAATGGCTTCCTTTGGCAGCCATCTTGGATTTAGTGAAAAGTGAAATTACGCTATAAATTATGAACAATTTTCCAGATTTCGACAAAACTTGGCATACAACATCCACTCAATAAGATGATTATGTGTTCATAAAAATATTTCCCATGACTCAAGTGGTTTTGGCGGCCATCTTGAATTTATCACAAAAATGACAAAAACCTCAAGAAATTATTATCTTAAAAACTGCTTGCTTGTTTGACAATCTATTTAGCATATAGTATCTCTGTTGATAGCTCTACAAAGTTACTGAAGCCGATTTTCGAAAAATGGCTTCCTTTGGCAGCCATCTTGGATTTAGTAAAAAAGTGAAAGTACGCTATAACTTATGAACGATTTGCCAGATTTAAACAAAACTTGGCATACAACATCCGCTCAATGAGATGATTATGTGTTCATGAAAATATTTCCCATGATTCAAGTGGTTTTGGCGGCCATGTTGAATTTATCACAAAAATTCAAAAAACCTCAAAAAATTATCTTGTTAAAAACTGCTTCCTTGTTTGAAAAGCATTTTAGCATATAGTATCTCTGTTGATAGCTCTACAAAGTTACTAAAGTAGATTATCGAAAAATGGCTTCCTTTGCCAGCCATCTTGGATTTAGTAAAAGAGAAAAAGTGCTATAACTCATGAACTATTTATCCTTGCATTAAGTTTATCATATTCCTGTGAAATCAAATCCATATGTTGTGTAGTTTGTCTGCTATCTTTCATTCTAGACATGAAACATTCGTCAAATAATCACATCGAGCAAGTGCAATTTGCCATGAGCCACGCAGGCTCGAAACCCGTCATCGCTGCTATGCAGCTATATTTATTATTATTATTTTTCCGCCGTTTTTATAAATCACTGTAACTTGAAAAATAATGCTGCGATTGATTAGGCATTTTGCATGCTGATGAAGGGCCATGAGTTGTGGTGCATACCCAAAAACCAGCCATGTAGGTCACATGACCTGGCCGCCATCTTAGGTAGAACACAAACCGGAAGTGCTCAATTGCACCACTTTCTGAGGGTCTAGGAACTTCCGGTTTTTTTGTGTGGCATCATTGGCTCATGTCTAGCAAATATCAGCAATAAACTCTTTAGCGGTCATGTGACCTTGTCCACCATATTGGATTTTCCGAAAATTGACAAAAAACTTTTAAAATCTTCTTCTCAAAAATGGCTCATTCATGTGATTATACATTTGCTTTGCAGCACCTATGGCCATAGCCCTACAAAGTGACTGAAGCAGATTTTTGAAAAATGGCTTCCTTTGGCAGCCATCTTGGATTTAATAAAAAGTGAAAGTACGCTATAACTCATGAACAATTTGCCAGATTTAAACCAAAGTTGGCATACAACATCCCTTCAATAAGATGATTATGTGTTCATAAAAATATTTCCCATGATTCAAGTGGTTTTGGCGGCCATATTGAATTTATCAAAAAATTGCAAAAAACATCAAAAAATTATCTTCTTAAAAACTGCTTGTTTGTTTGACAATCAATTTAGCATATAATATCTCTGTTGATAGCTCTACAAAGTAACTGTAGCAGATTTTCGAAAAATGGCTTCTTTTGGCAGCCATCTTGGATTTAGTAAAAAGTGAAAGTACACTATAACTTATGAACGATTTGCCAGATTTAAACAAAACTTGGCATACAACATCTGCTCAATGAGATGATTATGTGTTCATGGAAATATTTCCCATGATTCAAGTGGTTTTGGCGGCCATGTTGAATTTATCACAAAATTCAAAAAACCTCAAAAAATTATCTTGTTAAAAACTGCTTCCTTGTTTGAAAAGCAATTCAGCATATAGTATCTCTGTCGATAGCTCTACAAAGTTACTGAAGCAGATTTTCGAAAAATGGCTTCCTTTGGCAGCCATCTTGGATTTAGTAAAAAGTGAAAGCACGCTATAACTTATGAACACTTTGCCAGATTTAAACAAAACTTGGCATACAACATCCGCTCAATGAGATGATTGTGTTCATGGAAATATTTCCCATGATTCAAGTGGTTTTTGCGGCCATGATGAATTTATCACAAAAATTCAAAAAACCTCAAAAAAATATCTTGTTAAAAACTGCTTGCTTGTTTGAAAAGTAATTTAGCATATAGTATCTCTGTTGATAGCTCTACAAAGTTACTGAAGTAGATTTTTAAAAATGGCTACCTTTGGCAGCCATCTTGGATTTAGTAAAAGAGAAAAAGTTCTATAACTCATGAACTATTTGTCCTTGCATTAAGTTTATCATATTCCTGTGAAATCAAATCCATATGTTGTGTAGTTTGTCTGCTATCTTGCATACTAGACATGAAACGTTCGTCAAATAATCACATCGAGCAAGTGCAATTTGTCATGAGCCACGCAGGCTCGAAACCCGTCATCGCTGCTATGCAGCTATATTTCTTATTATTATTTTTCCGCCGTTTTTATAAATCACTGTAACTTGAAAAATAATGCTGCGATTGATTAGGCATTTTGCATGCTGATGAAGGGCCATGAGTTGTGGTGCATATCCCAAAACCAGCCATGTAGGTCACATGACCTGGCAGCCATCTTAGGTAGAACACAAACCGGAAGTGCTTAATTGCACCACTTTCTGAGGGTCTAGGAACTTCCGGTTTTTTTGTGTGGCATCATTGGCTCATGTCTAACAAATATCAGTAATAAAATCTTTAGCGGTCATGTGACCTTGGCCGCCATATTGGATTTTGTGAAAATTGACAAAAAACTTTTAAAATCTTCTTCTCAAAAATGGCTCGTTCATGTGATTAGACATTTGCTTTGCAGCACCTATGGCCATTGCTCTACAAAGTGACTGAAGCAGATTTTTGAAAAATGGCTTCCTTTGGCAGCCATCTTGGATTTAGTAAAAAGTGAAAGTACGCTATAACTTATGAACAATTTGCCAGATTTAAACAAAACTTGGCAGACAACATTCCTTCAATAAGATGATTATGTGTTCATAAAAATATTTCCCATGATTCAAGTGGTTTTGGCGGCCATATTGAATTTATCAAAAAATTGCAAAAAACCTCAAAAAATTATCTTCTTAAAAACTGCTTGCTTGGTTGACAATCAATTTAGCATATAGTATCTCTGTTGATAGCTCTACAAAGGTACTGAAGCAGATTTTTGAAAAATGGCTTCCTTTGGCAGCCATCTTAGATTTAGTGGAAAGTGAAATTACGCTATAAATTATGAACAATTTTCCACATTTCGACAAAACTTGGCATACAACATCCACTCAATAAAATGATTATGTGTTCATAAAAATATTTCCCATGACTCAAGTGGTTTTGGCGGCCATCTTGAATTTATCACAAAAATGCCAAAAACCTCAAGAAATTATTATCTTAAAAACTGCTTGCTTGTTTGACAATCTATTTAGCATATAGTATCTCTGTTGATAGCTCTACAAAGTTACTGTAGCAGTTTTTCGAAAAATGGCTTCCTTTGGCAGCCATCTTGGATTTAGTAAAAAGTGAAAGTACGCTATAACTTATGAACGATTTGCCAGATTTAAACAAAACTTGGCATACAACATCCCTTCAATAAGTTGATTATGTGTTCATAAAAATATTTCCATGATTCAAGTGGTTTTGGCCGCCATCTTGAATTTATCAAAAAAATGCAAAAAATCTCAAAAAAATATCTTCTTAAAAACTGCTTGCTTGTTTGACAATCAATTTAGCATATATTATCTCTCTTGATAGCTCTACAAAATTACTGAATCAGATTTTTGAAAAATGACTTTCTTTGGCAGCCATCTTGGATTTAGTAAAAAGTGAAATTACGCTATAACTCATGAACAATTTGCCAGATTGAAACCAAAGTTGGCATACAACATCCCTTCAATAAGATGATTATGTGTTCATAAAAATATTTCCCATGATTCAAGTGGTTTTGGCGGCCATGTTGAATTTATCACAAAAATTCAAAAAACCTCAAAAAAATTATCTTGTTAAAAACTGCTTGCTTGTTTGATAAGCAATTTGGCATATAGTATCCCTGTTGATAGCTCTACAAAGTTACTGAAGTTGATTTTTAAAAATGGCTTCCTTTGGCAGCCCTCTTTGATTTAGTAAAAGAGAAAAAGTTCTATAACTCACGAACTATTTGTCCTTGCATTTGTCCTTGCAGTTTATCATATTCCTGTGAAATCAAATCCATATGTTGTGTAGTTTGTCTGCTATCTTGCATTCTAGACATGAAACGTTCGTCAAATAATCACATCGAGCAAGTGCAATTTGCCATGAGCCACGCAGGCTCGAAACCCGTCATCGCTGCTATGCAGCTATATTTATTATTATTAGGGTTTCGAGCCCATTTGGTCGAAACCCTTTTGTAATTGTTCCGTTTATTATTATTATTATGGTTTCGAGCCCATTTGGTCGAAACCCTTTTGTAATTGTTCCGTTTATTATTATTAGGGTTTCGAGCCCATTTGGTCGAAACCCTATTGTAATTGTTCCGTTTATTAGGTTTTCAAGACACATGTCTTGGAAACCTTTTGTAATTGTTATGTTTTTTATTATTATTATTATTATTATTCCGCCAGATTTTTCGCTAAGCGCCATTCGAACACCATTGCACATATCTTGAAAATGTTTGCACATGTTTGTAAAGTCTCATGAGATCTAGTGCATATCCTAAGATGACGCATATTGGTCACGTGATACGGCGGCCATTTTGAATTTAAGGCAAAAAATGGCATGCTCATTTAAACACCTTTCTGAGGGTCTAGGAGTCTCAAACTTTCGCTTAAAAGGAGCATTGGCCCTAGAGCTAGGTATTTCATGAAAAAAAAGTTGAACGGTCATGTGACTTTTTTTTCTAGAATTTTCTGAAATATTGTTTTGCATCTCATTTGCATAATTTTGATCGTATCAAAATTCCACGCCATAATTTTGAAGAACATCATACATACTACAGGTTAATCAAAGAATCATGGAAGTGCGACCAGTAGTTTTGGAGCAGTTGATTTATGAATATTTTTCACATTTTATATAAAATAGTCAGCAATGTTGCATTATGGGAAAGGGGGGAGGGCCTATATACGATACACATTGAATTGACATATATTGAGAACTATTGTATATACAAACATGGAACTAACGTTATATTGAAGACATTGGACAAGAGAATTGACCAAAATATTGGATGACCATATATGGTCATGCTACTCATTAAATATGCATGTCTCTAATATCTCAGGCACTACTGCAAGTACAAACATGGAACCAACGCTATATTGAAGACATTGGCCAAGAGAATTGACCAACATATTCGATGACCATATATGGTCATAGAACTCATTAGATATGCATGTCTCTAATATCTCATGCACTATTGCAAGTACAAACATGGAACAAAAGCTATATTGTAGTTATTGAACAAGAGAATTGACCAACTCAATCGATGACCATATATGGTCATAGAACTCATTAAATATGCATGTCTCTAATATCTCAGGCACTATTGCAAGTACAAACATGGAACCAATGCTATATTGAAGACATTGGACAAAAGAATTGACCAACATATTCGATGACCATATATGGTAATAGAACTCATTAAATATGCATATCCATAATATCGCGATCACTTTGAAAGATATAGATATGTACCCAAACCTATATTGAAGACATTGGACAAGAGAATTGACCAACACATTCGATGACCATATATGGTCATAGAACTCATTAAATATGCATGTCTCTAATATCTCAGCCTCTATTGCAAACACAAACATGGAACCAATGTTATATTGAAGACATTGGACGAAAGGATTGACCAACACATTCGATGACCATATATGGTTATAGAACTCATTAAATATGCATATCCATAATATCTCGAGCAGTTTTAAAGATGGAGACATATACCCAAACCTATACTGAAAGTATTGGACAAGAGAATTGACCAACATTTTAAATGACCATATATGGTCATAGAACTCGTTAAATATGCAAGTCCCTAATATCTTAGGCACTGTTGCAAGTAGGAACATTGTACCAATGCTATATTGAAGACATTGGAGAAGAGAATTGACAAACATACCCGATGACTATATATGGTCATGGAACTCATTAAATATGCATGGATATAATATCTCGGACACTATAACATATACAAACATGGAACCAACGTTAATTTTCAGGGCTATTGCAAACAGTCATATATGGCCATGCATTGCATGTGACTTGGCCATGTGCCATGGTCTTGAAAACCGGTCATTGCTGCTATGCAGCTATATTTAGGTTTTCAAGACACATGTCTTGGAAACCTATTGTAATCGTTATGTTTTTTATTATTCCGCCAGATTTTTTCGCTAAGCGCCATTTCGACACCGTTGCACATATCTGTAAAAAAATTTCATATGTTTGTAAAGGTTGATGAGATCTAGTGCATATCCTAAGATGACGCATATTGATCACGTGGTACGGCGGCCATTTTGAATTTTAGGCAAAAAATGGCATGCTCATTTAAACACCTTTCTGAGGGCCTAGGAGTCTCAAACTTTCGCCTAAAAGAAGCATTGGCCCTAGAGCTACGTATATCAGAAAAAAAAAGTTGAACGGTCATGTGACTTTTTTTTCTAGAATTTTCTGAAATATTGTTTTGCATCTCATTTGCATAATTTTGATCGTATCGAAATTCCACGCCATAATTTTGAAGAACATCATACATACTACAGATTAATCAAAGAATCATGGAAGTGCGACCAGTAGTTTTGGAGCAGTTGATTTATGAACATTTTTCACATTTTATATAAAATAGTCAGCAATGTTGCATTATGGGAAAGGGGGGAGGGCACATATACGATACACATTGAATTGACATATATTGAGAACTATTGCATATACAAACATGGAACTAACGCTATATTGAAGACATTGGACAAGAGAATTGACCAAAATATTAGATGACCATAAATGGTCATGCAACTCATTAAATATGCATGTCTCTAATATCTCAGGCACTATTGCAAGTACAAACATGGAACTAACGCTATATTGAAGACATTGGACAAGATAATTGACCAAGATATTGGATGACCATATATGGTCATGTAACTCATTAAATATGCATGTCTTTAATATCTCAGGCACTATTGCAAGTATAAACATGGAACCAATGCTATATTGAAGACATTGAACAAAAGAATTGATCAACATAGTGTATGACCATATATGGTCATATAACTCATTAAATATGCGTGTCTCTAATATCTCGGGCATTATTGCAAGTTCAAACATGGAATCAACGCTATATTGAAGACATAGGACGAGAGAATTGACCAACATATTCGATGACCATATATGGTCATAGAACTGATTAAATATGCATATCCATATATCTCGAACACTTTTAAAGATAGAAACATGTACCCAAACCTATATTGAAGACTTTGGACAAGATAATTGACCAACACAGTCGATGACCATATATGGTCATACAACTCATTAAATATGCATGTCTCTAATATCTCGAGTACTATTGTAAGCACAAACATGGAACCAATACAATATTGAAGACATTGGACAAAAGGATTGACCAACATATTCGATTACCATATATGGTCATAGAACACATTAAGTATGCATATCCATAATATCTCGAGCACTTTTAAAGATAGGGACATGTACCCAAACCTATACTGAAGACATTGGACAAGAGAATTGTCCAACATATGAGATGACCATATATGGTCATAGAACTCATTAAATATGCATGCCTCTAATATCTTAGGCACTGATGCAGGTAGGAACATGGAACCAATGCTATATTGAAGTCATTGGACAAGAGAATTGACAAACATACCTGATGACTATATATGGTCATATAACTCATTACATATGCATGGCAATAATATCTTGGACACTATCACATATACAAACATGGGACCAACGTTAATTTTGGGGGCTATTGCAAACAGTCATACCTGGCCATGCATTGCATGTGACTTGACCATGTGCCATGGTCTTGAAAACCGGTCATTGCTGCTATGCAGCTATATTTATTATTATTATTATTATTATTAGGTTTTCAAGACACATGTCTTGGAAACCTATTGTAATCGTTATGTTTTTTATTATTCCGCCAGATTTTTTCGCTAAGCGCCATTTCGACACCGTTGCACATATCTGTAAAAAATTTTCATATGTTTGTAAAGGTTGATGAGATCTAGTGCATATCCTAAGATGACGCATATTGATCACGTGGTACGGCGGCCATTTTGAATTTAAGGCGAAAAATGGCATGCTCATTTGAACACCTTTCTGAGGGCCTAGGAGTCTCAAACTTTCGCCTAAAAGAAGCATTGGCCCTAGAGCTACGTATATCAGAAAAAAAAAGTTGAACGGTCATGTGACTTTTTTTTCTAGAATTTTCTGAAATATTGTTTTGCATCTCATTTGCATAATTTTGATCGTATCGAAATTCCACGCCATAATTTTGAAGAACATCATACATACTACAGATTAATCAAAGAATCATGGAAGTGCGACCAGTAGTTTTGGAGCAGTTGATTTATGAATATTTTTCACATTTTATATAAAATAGTCAGCAATGTTGCATTATGGGAAAGGGGGGAGGGCCCATATACGATACACATTGAATTGACATATATTGAGAACTATTGCATATACAAACATGGAACTAACGCTATATTGAAGACATTGGACAAGAGAATTGACCAAAATATTGGATGACCATAAATGGTCATGCAACTCATTAAATATGCATGTCTCTAATATCTCAGGCACTATTGCAAGTACAAACATGGAACTAACGCTATATTTAAGACATTGGACAAGATAATTGACCAAGATATTGGATGACCATATATGGTCATGTAACTCATTAAATATGCATGTATTTAATATCTCAGGCACTATTGCAAGTATAAACATGGAACCAATGCTATATTGAAGACATTGAACAAAAGAATTGATCAACATAGTGTATGACCATATATGGTCATATAACTCATTAAATATGCGTGTCTCTAATATCTCGGGCATTATTGCAAGTTCAAACATGGAATCAACGCTATATTGAAGACATAGGACGAGAGAATTGACCAACATATTCGATGACCATATATGGTCATAGAACTGATTAAATATGCATATCCATATATCTCGAACACTTTTAAAGATAGAAACATGTACCCAAACCTATATTGAAGACTTTGGACAAGATAATTGACCAACACAGTCGATGACCATATATGGTCATACAACTCATTAAATATGCATGTCTCTAATATCTCGAGTACTATTGTAAGCACAAACATGGAACCAATACTATATTGAAGACATTGGACAAAAGGATTGACCAACATATTCGATTACCATATATGGTCATAGAACACATTAAGTATGCATATCCATAATATCTCGAGCACTTTTAAAGATAGGGACATGTACCCAAACCTATACTGAAGACATTGGACAAGAGAATTGTCCAACATATGAGATGACCATATATGGTCATAGAACTCATTAAATATGCATGCCTCTAATATCTTAGGCACTGATGCAGGTAGGAACATGGAACCAATGCTATATTGAAGTCATTGGACAAGAGAATTGACAAACATACCTGATGACTATATATGGTCATATAACTCATTACATATGCATGGCAATAATATCTTGGACACTATCACATATACAAACATTTGACCAACGTTAATTTTGGGGGCTATTGCAAACAGTCATACCTGGCCATGCATTGCATGTGACTTGGCCATGTGCCATGGTCTTGAAAACCGGTCATTGCTGCTATGCAGCTATATTTAGGTTTTCAAGACACATGTCTTGGAAACCTTTTGTAATTGTTATGTTTTTTATTATTATTATTATTATTATTCCGCCAGATTTTTCGCTAAGCGCCATTCGAACACCGTTGCACATATCTTGAAAATGTTTGCACATGTTTGTAAAGTCTGATGAGATCTAGTGCATATCCTAAGATGACGCATATTGGTCACGTGGTACGGCGGCCATTTTGAATTTAAGGCCAAAAATGGCATGCTCATTTAAACACCTTTCTGAGGGTCTAGGAGTCTCAAACTTTCGCTTAAAAGAAGTATTGGCCCTAGAGCTACGTATTTCATGAAAAAAAAGTTGAACGGTCATGTGACTATTTTTTCTAGAATTTTCTAAAATATTGTTTTGCATCTCATTTGCATAATTTTGATCGTATCAAAATTCCACGCCATAATTTTGAAGAACATCATACATACTACAGATTAATCAAAGATTCATGCAAGTGCGACCAGTAGTTTTGGAGCAGTTGATTTATGAATATTTTTCACATTTTATATAAAATAGTCAGCAATGTTGCATTGTGGGAAAGGGGGGAGGGCCCATATACGATACACATTGAATTGACATATATTGAGAACTATTGCACATACAAACATGGAACTAACGCTATATTGAAGACATTGAACAAAAGAATTGATCAACATAGTTGATGACCATATATGGTTATAGAACTCATTAAATATGCGTGTCACTAATATCTCAGGCATTATTGCAAGTACAAACATGGAACCAACGCTATATTGAAGACATAGGACGATAGAATTGACCAACTTATTCGATGACCATATATGGTCATAAAACTGATTAAATATGCATATCCATATATCTCCAGCACTTTTAAAGATAGAGACATGTACCCAAACCTATATTGAAGGTATTGGACAAGAGAATTGACCAAAATATTGGATGACCATATATGGTCATGCAACTCATTAAATATGCATGTCTCTAATATCTCAGGCACTATTGCAAGCACAAACATGAAACCAATGTTATATTGAAGACATTGGACAAAAGAATTGACCAACACAGTCGATGACCTTATATGGTCATACAACTCATTAAATATGCATGTCTCTAATATCTCGAGCACTATTGCAAGCACAAACATGGAATCTATGCTATATAGAAGACATTGAACAAAAGGATTGACCAACATATTTGATTACCATATATGGTCATAAAACTCATTAAATATGCATATCCATAATATTTCGAGCACTTTTAAAGATAGGGACATGTACCCAAACCTATACTGAAGACATTGGACAAGAAAATTGTCCAACATATGAGATGACCATATATGGTCATAGAACTCATTAAATGTGAACGCCTCTAATATTTTAGGCACTGTTGCAGGCAGGAACATGGAACCAATGCTATATTGAAGACATTGGACAAAAGAATTGACAAACATACAAGATGACTATATATGGTCATATAACTCATTACATATGCATGGCAATAATATCTCGGACACTATCACATATACAAACATGGGACCAACGTTAATTTTGAGGGCTATTGCAAACAGTCATACCTGGCCATGCATTGCATATGACTTGGCCATGTGCCATGGTCTTGAAAACCGGTGATTGCTGCTATGCAGCTATATTTATTATTATTATTCTTCCGCCTAAATTTTTGGTCACGCTTTATGTCAACACCATTGGACCGATCAGTTCCATACTTGCCACAATGGTAAAGCTGTATGAGATCTGGTGCATATCCTAAGTTCAGACACATAGGTCACATGACCAGGCCGCCATCTTAGATTAAAAGCGAAATTTTCAATGCCGAATTGCGCACCTTTCTGAGGGTCTGAGTGCTCCAATTTTTTTATGATAGTAGCAGTGCGACAAGGGCTACAAATTTCATCAAAAAAAACTTTAGCGGTCACGTGACTTTTTTTTTTAGAATTTTTTTAAATTTTGTTTTGCATCTCATTTGCATAATTTTCGACAAATCAACTAACACTGAATAACTTTGAAAGATCATATGACATAGTATTTAATTCCAAAATATTGAGTCCAGGCGATAAGCCGTTTTTTATAAGAAGATTTTAGAATGTTTTTCCATATTTTTTTGTTCTTTTACATGGTCACGTGACCTCATTTTTTAGACATAATTGCAATATCTCATGCACTGTTACATATAGGAACATGCAACCAGTGCAATATTGAAGTGATGGTACATGAAATTCTACTAACAAACAAGATGACCATATATGGTCATGTGATCTCATTAAATATGCATAAATGTAATAACTCAAGCACAGTTACAGACGGGAACATGCAACTAGTGCAATATTGAAGTGATGGTACATGAAATTTTACTAACAAACAAGATGACCATATATGGTCATGTGACCTCATTGAATATGCATAAATGTAATATATCAAGCACTGTTACAGATAGAAACATGCAACCTGTGCAATATCGAAGCTATGAGACAAGAGATGTGACTAACTAATGTGATGACCATATATGGTCATGTAACTTCATCAAATATGCATACATGTAATAACTCAAGCACTGTTACAGACATGAACATGCAACCTGTGCAAAATCGAAGCTGTGGGACATGAGATGTGAGTAACTAATGTGATGACCGTATATGGTCATGTGACGTCATTAAATATGCATAATTGTAATATCTCAAGCAGAATCACAGATAGAGACATGCAACCTATGCAATATCGAAGCTATAAGACAAGAGATGTGGCTAACTAATGTGATGACCATATATGGTCATGTAATTTCATCAAATATGCATAAATGTAATAACTCAAGCACTGTTACAGATAGGAACATGCAATCAGTGCAATATTGAAGCTATTGCACAACAGAAGTGACTAACACATCCGATGACCATATATGGTCATGTGACCTCATCAAATATGCATAAATGTTATATCTCAAGCACTGTTACAGATAGGAACATGCAACCAGTGCAATATTGAAGCTATTGCACAACAGAAGTCACTAACATATCCGATGACCATATATGGTCATGTGACCTCATCAAATAAGCATAAATGTAATAACTCAAGCACTATTACAGACGGGAACATGCAATCTGTGCAATATCGAAGCTATGAGACAAGATATGTGACTAACACATCTGATGCCCATACATGGTTATGTGACATCATTAAATATGCATAAATGTAATAACTCAAGCACTGTTACAGACGGGAACATGCAACCTGTGCAATATCGAATCAATGGAACAAGAGATGTGACTAACTAATGTGATGACCACACATGGTCATGTGACCTCATCAAATATGCATAAATGTTATATCTCAAGCACTGTTACAGATAGGAAAATGCAACCAATGCAATATTGAAGTTATTGCACAACAGAGCGGACAAAAACATCCGATGACCATATATGGTCATGGGACATCATTAAATATGCAAGATTGTAATACATTAAGCACTGTTACAGACAGGAACATGCAACATGTTTTGTATGAAGGCCAAGCAATTTCCTTTAATATATTATTGTCAATGATGCTGATTTTGGAACGCTGCTAATAAGTCAGTGGGCTCGAAACCCGACATTGCTGCAACGCAGCTATATTTAGGGTTTCGAGCCCATTTGGTCGAAACCCTTTTGTAATTGTTCCGTTTATTATTATTATTATTATTATTATTATTATTATTCTTCCGCCTAAATTTTTGGTCACGCTTTATGTCAACACCGTTGGACCGATCAGTTCCATACTTGCCACAATGGTAAAGCAGTATGAGATCTGGTGCATATCCTAAGTTCAGACACATAGGTCACATGACCAGGCCGCCATCTTGGATTAAAGGCGAAATTTTCAATGCCGAATTGCGCACCTTTCTGAGGGTCTGAGTGCTCCAATTTTTTTATGATAGTAGCAGTGCGATAAGGGCTACAAATTTCATCAAAAAAAACTTTAGCGGTCACGTGACTTTTTTTTTATGAATTTTTTTAAATTTTGTTTTGCATCTCATTTGCATAATTTTCGACAAATCAACTAACCCTGAATAACTTTGAAAGATCATATGACATAGTATTTAATTCCAAAATATGGAAGTCCAGGCGAAAAGCCGTTTTTTATAAGAAGATTTTAGAATGTTTTTTCATATTTTTTGTTCTTTTATATGGTCACGTGACCTCATTTTATAGACATAATTGCAATATATCAAGCACTGTTACAGATAGGAACACGCAACCAGTGCAATATTGAAGTGATGGTACATGAAATTCTACTAACAAACAAGATGACCATATATGGTCATGTGATCTCATTAAATATGCATAAATGTAATATATCAAGCACTGTTACAGATAGGGACATGCAACCTGTGCAATATCGAAGCTATAAGACACGAGATGTGACTAACTAATGTGATGACCATATATGGTCATGTGACTTCATCAAATATGCATAAATGTAATAACTCAAGCACAGTTACAGACGGGAACATGCAACCAGTGCAATATTGAAGTGATGGTACATGAAATTTTACTAACAAACAAGATGACTATATATGGTCATGTGACCTCATTGAATATGCATAAATGTAATATATGAAGCACTGCAAGAGTTAGTTACATGCAACCTGTGCAATATCGGAGGTATGGGTCAAGAGATGTGACTAACTAATGTGTTGACCATATATGGTCATGTGACTTCATTAAATATGCATAATTGAATTATCTCAAGCACTGTTACAGATAGAAACATGCAACCTGTGCAAAATCGAAGCTATGGGACATGAGATGTGAGTAACTAATGTGATGACCGTATATGGTCATGTGCCGTCATTAAATATGCATAATTGTAATATCTCAAGCAGAATCACATGCAACCTATGCAATATCGAAGCTATGTGACAAGAGATATGACTAACTAATGTGATGACCATATATGGTCATGTGACCTTATCAAATATGCATAAATGTTATATCTCAAGCACTGTTACAGATAGGAACATGCAACCAGTGCAATATTGAAGCTATTGCACAACAGAAGTGACTAACATATCCGTTGACCATATATGGTCATGTGAACTCATCAAATAAGCATAAATGTAATAAGTCAAGCACTATTACAAACGGGAATATGCAACCTGTGCAATATCGAATCTATGGAACAAGAGATGTGACTAACTAATGTGATGACCATATATGGTCAGGTGACCTCATCAAATATGCACAAATGTTATATCTCAAGCACTGTTACAGATAGGAACATGCAACCAATGCAATATTGAAGTTATTGCACAACAGAGCTGACAAAAACATCCGATGACCATATATGGTCATGAGACATCATTAAATATGCAAGATTGTAATACCTTAAGCACTGTTACAGACAGGAACATGTAACATGTTTAGTATGAAGGCCATGCAATTTCCTTTAATATATTATTGTCAATGATGCTGATTTTGGAACGCTGCTAATAAGTCAGTGGGCTCGAAACCCAACATTGCTGCAACGCAGCTATATTTATTATTATTATTCTTCCGCCTAAATTTTTGGTCACGCTTTATGTCAACACCGTTGGACCGATCAGTTCCATACTTGCCACAATGGTAAAGCTGTATGAGATCTGGTGCATATCCTAAGTTCAGACACATAGGTCACATGACCAGGCCGCCATCTTGGATTAAAGGCGAAATTTTCAATGCCGAATTGCGCACCTTTCTGAGGGTCTGAGTGCTCCAATTTTTTTATGATAGTAGCAGTGCGACAAGGGCTACAAATTTCATCAAAAAAAACTTTAGCGGTCACGTGACTAATTTTTTTCTAGAATTTTTTTAATTTTCTTTTGCATCTCATTTGCATAATTTTCGACTAATCAACTATCCCTGAATAACTTTGAAAGATCATATGACATAGTATTTAATTCCAAAATATGAAGTCCAGGCGATAAGCCGTTTTTTAGAAGAAGATTTTAGAATGTTTTTTCATATTTTTTTTGTTCTTTTATATGGTCACGTGACCTCATTTTATAGACATAATTGCAATATCTCAAGCACTGTTACAGATAGGAACATGCAACCAGTGCAATATTGAAGTGATGGTACATGAAATTCTACTAACAAACAAGATGACCATATATGGTCATGTGATCTCATTAAATATGCATAAATGTAATATATCAAGCACTGTTACAGATAGCGACATGCAACCTGTGCAATATCGAAGCTATAAGACACGAGATGTGACTAACTAATGTGATGACCATATATGGTATGTGACTTCATCAAATATGCATAAATGTAATAACTCAAGAACAGTTACAGACGGGAACATGCAACCAGTGCAATATTGAAGTGATGGTACATGAAATTTTACTAACAAACAAGATGACCATATATGGTCATGTGACCTCATTGAATATGATTAAATGTAATATATCAAGCACTGTAAGAGTTAGGGACATGCATCCTGTGCAATATCGAAGGTATGGGTCAAGAGATGTGACTAACTAATGTGATGACCATATATGGTCATGTGACTTCATTAAATATGCATAATTGAATTATCTCAAGCACTGTTACAGTTAGAAACATGCAACCTGTGCAATATCGAAGCTGTGAGACAAGAGATGTGACTAACTAATGTGATGACCATATATGGTCATGTAACTTCATCAAATATGCATACATGAAATAACTCAAGCACTGTTACAGACATGAACATGCAACCTGTGCAAAATTGAAGCTATGGGACATGAGATGTGAGTAACTAATGTGATGACCATATATGGTCATGTGACTTCAACAAATATGCATAAATGTAATAACTCAAGCACAGTTACAGACGGGAACATGCAACCAGTGCAATATTGTAGTGATGGTACATGAAATTTTACTAACAAACAAGATGACCATATATGGTCATGTGACCTCATTGAACATGCATAAATGTAATAACTCAAGCACAGTAAACAGACGGGAACATGCAACCTGTGCAATATCGAAGCTATGAGACAAGAGATGTGACTAACTAATGTGATGACCATATATGGTCATGTGACATCATCAAATATGCATCTCTAGCACTGTTACAGATAGAAACATACAACCAGTGCAATATTGAAGTTATTGCACAACAGAGGTGACTAACATATCCGATGACCATATATGGTCATATGACCTCATCAAATATGCATAAATGTAATAACTCCAGCACTGTTACAGATAGGAACATGCAACCAATGCCATATTGAAGTTACTGCACAACAGAGATGACAGCCATATCTGATGACCATATATGGTCATGTGACCTCATCAAACATGCATAAATATAATAACTCAAGCACTGTCACATGCAACCTGTGCAATATCGAAACTATGGGACAAGAGATGTGAATAACTAATGTGATGACCATATATGGTCATGTGACCTCAACAAATATGCATAAATGTAATAACTCAAGCACAGTTACAGACGGGAACATGCAACCAGTGCAATATTGAAGTGATGGTACATGAAATTTTACTAACAAACAAGATGACTATATATGGTCATGTGACCTCATTGAATATGCATAAATGTAATATATCAAGCACTGTAAAAGTTAGGGACATGCAACCTGTGCAATATAGAAGGTCTTGCACAAGAGAGATGACTCACACATCTGATGACCGTACACGGTCATGTGACATCATTAAATATTCATAAATGTAATAACTCAAGCACTGTTACAGACGGGAACATGCAACCTGTGCAATATCGAAGCTATGGTGACAAGAGATGTGACTAACTAATGTGATGACCATATATGGTCATGTGACCTCATCAAATATGCATAAATGTTATATGTCAAGCACTATTACAGATAGAAACATGCAACCAGTGCAATATTGAAGGTCTTGCACAAGAGAGATGACTCACACATCTGATGACCATACACGGTCATGCGATATCATTAAATATTCATAAATGTAATAACTCAAGCACTGTTACAGACAGGAACATGCAACCTGTTCAATATCGCAATATCGAATCTACGGAACAAGAGATGTGATTAACTAATGTGATGACCATATGTGGTCATGTGACATCATTATATATGCAAGATTGTAATACCTTAAGCACTGTTACAGACAGGAACATGTAACATGTTTAGTATGAAGGCCATCCAATTTCCTTTAATATATTATTGTCAATGATGCTGATTTTGGAACGCTGCTAATAAGTCAGTGGGCTCGAAACCCGACATTGCTGCAACGCAGCTATATTTAGGGTTTCGAGCCCATTTGGTCGAAACCCTTTTGTAATTGTTCCGTTTATTATTAGGGTTTCGAGCCCATTTGGTCGAAACCCTTTTGTAATTGTTCCGTTTATTATTATTATTATTATTATTATTATTATTATTCTTCCGCCTAAATTTTTGGTCACGCTTTATGTCAACACCGTTGGACCGATCAGTTCCATACTTGCCACAATGGTAAAGCTGTATGAGATCTGGTGCATATCCTAAGTTCAGACACATAGGTCACATGACCAGGCCGCCATCTTGGATTAAAGGCGAAATTTTCAATGCCGAATTGCGCACCTTTCTGAGGGTCTGAGTGCTCCAATTTTTTTATGATAGTAGCAGTGCGACAAGGGCTACAAATTTCATCAAAAAAAACTTTAGCGGTCACGTGACTTTTTTTTTTAGAATTTTTTTAAATTTTGTTTTGCATCTCATTTGCATAATTTTCGACAAATCAACTAACCCTGAATAACTTTGAAAGATCATATGACATAGTATTTAATTCCAAAATATGGAAGTCCAGGCGAAAAGCCGTTTTTTATAAGAAGATTTTAGAATGTTTTTTCATATTTTTTTGTTCTTTTATATGGTCACGTGACCTCATTTTATAGACATAATTGCAATATCTCAAGCACTGTTACAGATAGGAACATGCAACCAGTGCAATATTGAAGTGATGGTACATGAAATTCTACTAACAAACAAGATGACCATATATGGTCATGTGATCTCATTAAATATGCATAAATGTAATATATCAAGCACTGTTACAGATAGGGACATGCAACCTGTGCAATATCGAAGCTATAAGACACGAGATGTGACTAACTAATGTGATGACCATAAATGGTCATGTGACTTCATCAAATATGCATAAATGTAATAACTCAAGCACAGTTACAGACGGGAACATGCAACCAGTGCAATATTGAAGTGATGGTACATGAAATTTTACTAACAAACAAGATGACCATATATGGTCATGTGACCTCATTGAATATGCATAAATGTAATATATCAAGCACTGCAAGAGTTAGGGACATGCAACCTGTGCAATGTTGAAGGTATGGGTCAAAAGATGTGGCTAACTAATGTGATGACCATATATGGTCATGTGACTTCATTAAATATGCATAATTGAATTATCTCAAGCACTGTTACAGACATGAACATGCAACCTGTGCAAAATCGAAGCTGTGGGACATGAGATGTTAGTAACTAATGTGATGACCGTATATGGTCATGTGACGTCATTAAATATGCATAATTGTAATATCTCAAGCAGAATCACAGATAGAGACATGCAACATATGCAATATCGAAGCTATGAGACAAGAGATGAGGCTAACTAATGTGATGACCATATATGGTCATGTAATTTCATCAAATATGCATAAATGTAATAACTCAAGCACTGTTACAGATAGGAACATGCAACCAGTGCAATATTGAAGCTATTGCACAACAGAAGACCATATATGGTCATGATGCTGATTTTGGAACGCTGCTAATAGTCAGTGGGCTCGAAACCCGACATTGCTGCAACGCAGCTATATTTATTATTATTATTATTATTCTTCCGCCTAAATTTTTGGTCACGATTTATGTCAACGCCGTTGGACCGATCAATTCAATACTTGCCACAATGGTAAAGCTATATGAGATCTGGTGCATATCCTAAGTTCAGACACATAGGTCACATGACCAGGCCGCCATCTTGGATTAAAGGCGAAATTTTCAATGCCAAATTGCGCACCTTTCTGAGGGTCTGAGTGCTCCAATTTTTTTATGATAGTAGCAGTGCGACAAGGGCTACAAATCTCATAAAAAAAAACTTTAGCGGTCACGTGACTTTTTTTTTTAGAATTTTTTTAAATTTTGTTTTGCATCTCATTTGCATAATTTTCGACAAATCAACTAACCCTGAATAACTTTGAAAGATCATATGACATAGTATTTAATTCCAAAATATGAAGTACAGGCGATAAGCCGTTTTTTATAAGAAGATTTTAGAATGTTTTTTCATATTTTTTTGTTCTTTTATATGGTCACGTGACCTCAATTTATAGACATAATTGCAATATCTCAAGCACTGTTACAGATAGGAACATGCAACCAGTGCAATATTGAAGTGATGGTACATGAAATTCTACTAACAAACAAGATGACCATATATGGTCATGTGATCTCATTAAATATGCATAAATGTAATATATCAAGCACTGTTACAGATAGGGACATGCAACCTGTGCAATATCGAAGCTATAAGACACGAGATGTGACTAACTAATGTGATGACCAAATATTGTCATGTGACCTAATCAAATATGCATAAATGTAATAACTCAAGCACTATAACAGACGGGAACATGCAACCTGTGCAATATCGAAGCTATGGAACAAGAGATGTGACTAACTAATGTGATGACCATATATGGTCATGTGACCTCATCAAATATGCATAAATGTAATAACTCAAGCACTGTTACAGACAGGAACATGCAACTAGTGCAATATTGAAGGTCTTGCACAAGAGAGATGACTAACACATATGATGACCATACACGGTCATGTGACATCATTAAATATTCATAAGTGTAATAACTCAAACACTGTTACAGATAGAAAAATGCAACCTGTGCAATATCGAAGCAATGAGACAAGAGATGTGACTAACTAATGTGATGACCATATATGGTCATGTGACTTCATCAAATATGCATAAATGTAATAACTCAAGCGCAGTTACAGACGGGAACATGCAATCAGTGCAATATTGAAGTGATGGTACATGAAATTTTACTAACAAACAAGATGACCATATATGGTCATGTGAACTCATTGAATATGCATAAATGTAATATATCAAGCACTGTAAGAGTTAGGGACATGCAACCTGTGCAATATCGAAAGTATGGGTCAAGAGATGTGACTAACTAATGTGATGACCATATATGGTCATGTGACTTCATCAAATATGCATAAATGTTATATTTGAAACACAGTAACAGATAGAAACACGCAACCAGTGCAATATTGAAGTTATTGCACAACAGAGGTGACTGACATATCTGATGACTATATATGATCATGTGACCTCATCAAATATGCAAAAATGTAATAACTCAAGCACTGTTACAGATAGAAAAATGCAACCTGTGCAATATCGAATCTATGGAACAAGAGATGTGACTAACTATTGTGATGACTATATATGATCATGTGACCTCATCAAATATGCATAAATGTTATATCTCAAGCACTGTTACAGATAGGAACATGCAACCAATGCAATATTGAAGTTATTGCACAACAGAGCTGACAAAAACATCCGATGACCATATATGGTCGTGGGACATCATTAAATATGCAAGATTGTAATACCTTAAGCACTGTTATAGACTGGAAAATGTAACATGTTTAGTATGAAGGTCATGCAATTTCCTTTAATATATTATTGTCAATGATGCTGATTTTGGAACGCTGCTAATAAGTCAGTGGGCTCGAAACCCGACATTGCTGCAACGCAGCTATATTTATTATTATTATTATTATTATTATTATTCCGCCTAAATTTTTGGTCACGCTTTATGTCAACACCGTTGGACTGATCAGTTTCATACTTGCCACAATGGTAAAGCTGTATGAGATCTGGTGCATATCCTAAGTTCAGACACATAGGTCACATGACCAGGCCGCCATCTTGGATTAAATGCGAAATTTTCATTGCCGAATTGCGCACCTTTCTGAGGGTCTGAGTGCTCCAATTTTTTTATGATAGTAGCAGTGGGACAAGGGCTACAAATTTCATCAAAAAAAACTTTAGCGGTCACGTGACTTTTTTTTTTAGAATTTTTTGAAATTTTGTTTTGCATCTCATTTGCATAATTTTCGACAAATCAACTAACCCTGAATAACTTTGAAAGATCATATGACATAGTATTTAATTCCAAAATATGGAAGTCCAGGCGAAAAGCCGTTTTTTGTAAGAAGATTTTAGAATGTTTTTTCATATTTTTTTGTTCTTTTATATGGTCACGTGACCTCATTTTATAGACATAATTGCAATATCTCAAGCACTGTTACAGATAGGAACATGCAACCAGTGCAATATTGAAGTGATGGTACATGAAATTCTACTAACAAACAAGATGACCATATATGGTCATGTGATCTCATTAAATATGCATAAATGTAATATATCAAGCACTGTTACAGATAGGGACATGTAACCTGTGCAATATCGAAGCTATAAGACACGAGATGTGACTAACTAATGTGATGACCATATATGGTCATGTGACTTCATCAAATATGCATAAATGTAATAACTCAAGCACAGTTACAGACGGGAACATGCAGCCAGTGCAATATTGAAGTGATGGTACATGAAATTTTACTAACAAACAAGATGACCATATATGGTCATGTGACCTCATTGAATATGCATAAATGTAATATATCAAGCACTGCAAGAGTTAGGGACATGCAACCTGTGCAATATCGAAGGTATGGGTCAAGAGATGTGGCTAACTAATGTGATGACCATATATGGTCATATGACTTCATTAAATATGCATAATTGAATTATCTCAAGCACTGTTACAGACATGAACATGCAACCTGTGCAAAATCGAAGCTGTGGGACATGAGATGTGAGTAACTAATGTGATGACCGTATATGGTCATGTGACGTCATTAAATATGCATAATTGTAATATCTCAAGCAGAATCACAGATAGAGACATGCAACCTATGCAATATCGAAGCTATGAGACAAGAGATGTGGCTAACTAATGTGATGACCATATATGGTCATGTAATTTCATCAAATATGCATAAATGTAATAACTCAAGCACTGTTACAGATAGGAACATGCAACCAGTGCAATATTGAAGCTATTGCACAACAGAAGTGACTAACACATCCGATGACCATATATGGTCATGTGACCTCATCAAATATGCATAAATGTTATATCTCAAGCACTGTTACAGATACGAACATGCAACCAGTGCAATATTGAAGCTATTGCACAACAGAAGTGACTAACACATCCGATGACCATATATGGTCATGTGACCTCATCAAATATGCATAAATGTTATATCTCAAGCACTGTTACAGATAGGAACATGCAACCAATGCAATATTGAAGTTATTGCACAACAGAGCTGACAAAAACATCAGATGACCATATATGGTCATGGGACATAATTAAATATGCGAGATTATAATACCTTAAGCGCTGTTACAGACAGGAACATGTAACATGTTTAGTATGAAGGCCATGCAATTTCCTTTAATATATTATTGTCAATGATGCTGATTTTGGAATGCTGCTAATATGTCAGTGGGCTCGAAACCCGACATTGCTGCAACGCAGCTATATTTATTAGGGTTTCGAGCCCATTTGGTCGAAACCCTTTTGTAATTGTTCCGTTTATTATTATTATTAGGGTTTCGAGCCCATTTGGTCGAAACCCTATTGTAATTGTTCCGTTTATTATTATTATTATTATTATTATTCTTCCGCCTAAATTTTTGGTCACGCTTTATGTCAACACCGTTGGACCGATCAGTTCCATACTTGCCACAATGGTAAAGCTGTATGAGATCTGGTGCATATCCTAAGTTCAGACACATAGGTCACATGACCAGGCCGCCATCTTGGATTAAAGGCGAAATTTTCAATGCCGAATTGCGCACCTTTCTGAGGGTCTGAGTGCTCCAATTTTTTTATGATAGTAGCAGTGCGACAAGGGCTACAAATTTCATCAAAAAAAACTTTAGCGGTCACGTGACTAATTTTTTTCTAGAATTTTTTTAATTTTCTTTTGCATCTCATTTGCATAATTTTCGACTAATCAACTATCCCTGAATAACTTTGAAAGATCATATGACATAGTATTTAATTCCAAAATATGAAGTCCAGGCGATAAGCCGTTTTTTAGAAGAAGATTTTAGAATGTTTTTTCATATTTTTTTTTTGTTCTTTTATATGGTCACGTGACCTCATTTTATAGACATAATTGCAATATCTCAAGCACTGTTACAGATAGGAACATGCAACCAGTGCAATATTGAAGTGATGGTACATGAAATTCTACTAACAAACAAGATGACCATATATGGTCATGTGATCTCATTAAATATGCATAAATGTAATATATCAAGCACTGTTACAGATAGCGACATGCAACCTGTGCAATATCGAAGCTATAAGACACGAGATGTGACTAACTAATGTGATGACCATATATGGTCATGTGACTTCATCAAATATGCATAAATGTAATAACTCAAGCACAGTTACAGACGGGAACATGCAACCAGTGCAATATTGAAGTGATGGTACATGAAATTTTACTAACAAACAAGATGACCATATATGGTCATGTGACCTCATTGAATATGATTAAATGTAATATATCAAGCACTGTAAGAGTTAGGGACATGCATCCTGTGCAATATCGAAGGTATGGGTCAAGAGATGTGACTAACTAATGTGATGACCATATATGGTCATGTGACTTCATTAAATATGCATAATTGAATTATCTCAAGCACTGTTACAGTTAGAAACATGCAACCTGTGCAATATCGAAGCTGTGAGACAAGAGATGTGACTAACTAATGTGATGACCATATATGGTCATGTAACTTCATCAAATATGCATACATGAAATAACTCAAGCACTGTTACAGACATGAACATGCAACCTGTGCAAAATCGAAGCTATGAGACATGAGATGTGAGTAACTAATGAGATGACCGTATATGGTCATGTGACGTCATTAAATATGCATAATTGTAATATCTCAAGCAGAATCACAAATAGAGACATGCAACATATGCAATATTGAAGCTATGAGACAAGAGATGTGACTAACTAATGTGATGACCATATATGGCCATGTAACTTCATCAAATATGCATAAATGTAGTAACTCAAGCACTGTTACAGATAGGAACATGCAACCAGTGCAATATTGAAGCTATTGCACAACAGAAGTGACTAACACATCTGATGACCATATATGGTCATGTGACCTCATCAAATATGCATAAATGTTATATCTCAATCACTGTTACAGATAGGAACATGCAACCAGTGCAATATTTAAGCTATTGCACAACAGAAGTGACTAACATATCCGATGACCATATATGGTCATGTGACCTCATCAAATAAGCATAAATGTAATAACTCAAGCACTATTACAGACGGGAACATGCAACCTGTGCAATATCGAATCTATGGAACAATAGATGTGACTAACTAATGTGAAGACCATATATGGTCATGTGACCTCATCAAATATGCATAAATGTTATATGTCAAGCACTGATACAGATAGGAACATGCAACCAGTGCAATATTGAAGTTATTGCACAACAGAAGTGACTGACACATCTGATGTCCATCTATGGTCATGTGACATCATTAAATATGTATGATTGTAAAACATTAAGCACTGTTACAGACAGGAACATGTAACATGTTTAGTATGAAGGCCATGCAAATCCATTAATATATTCTTGTCGATGATGCTGGTTTTGGAACGCTGCTAATAAGTCAGTGGGCTCGAAACCCGACATTGCTGCAACGCAGCTATATTTAGGTTTTCAAGACACATGTCTTGGAAACCTATTGTAATCGTTATGTTTTTTATTATTATTCCGCCAGATTTTTTCGCTAAGCGCCATTCGAACACCGTTGCACATATCTGGAAAATTGTTTCACATGTTTGTTAAGTATGATGAGATCTAGTGCATATCCTAAGATGATGCATATTGGTCACGTGGTACGGCGGCCATTTTGAATTTAAGGCGAAAAATGGCATGCTCATTTAAACACCTTTCTGAGGGTCTAGGAGTCTCAAACTTTCGCTTAAAAGAAGCATTGTCCCTAGAGCTACGTATTTCATGAAAAAAAAGTTGAACGGTCATGTGACTTTTTTTTCTAGAATTTTCTAAAATATTGTTTTGCATCTCATTTGCATAATTTTGATCGTATCAAAATTCCACGCCATCATTTTGAAGAACATCATACATACTACAGATTAATCAAAGAATCATGAAAGTGCGACCAGTAGTTTTGGAGCAGTTGATTTATGAATATTTTTCACATTTTATATAAAATAGTCAGCAATGTTGCATTATGGGAAAGGGGGGAGGGCCCATATACGATACACATTGAATTGACATATATTGAGAACTATTGCACATACAAGAATGGAACTAACGCTATATTGAAGACATTGGACAAGAGAATTTACCAAAATATTGGATGACCATATATGGTCATGCAACTCATTAAATATGCATGTCTCTAATATCTCAGGCACTATTGCAAGTACAAACATGGAACCAATGCTATATTGAAGACATTGGAGAAAAGAATTGACCAACATATTGGATGACCATATATGGTCATAGAACTCATTAAATATGCATATCCATAATATATCGATCACTTTGAAAGATATAGACATGTACCCAAACCTATATTGAAGACATTGGACAAGAGAATTGACCAACATTTTAAATGACCATATATGGTCATATAACTCATTAAATATGCATGTTTTTAATATCTCAGGCACTATTGCAAGTACAAACATGCAACCAATGCTATATTGAAGACATTGGACGAGAGAATTGACCAACATATTCGATGACCATATAAGGTCATAGAACTCATTAAATATGCATATCCATAATATCTCGATCACTTTTAAAGATATAAACATGTACCCAAACCTATATTGAAGGCATTGGACAAAAAAATTGACCAACATATAAAATGACCATATATGGTCATAGAACTCATTAAATATGCAAGTCCCTAATATCTCATGCACTATTGCAAGTACAAACATAGTACCAACACTATATTGTAGATATTGAACAAGAGAATTGACCAACACAATCAATAACCATATATGGTCATAGAAATCATTAAATATGCTTGTCCCTAAAATCTCGGACACTATTGCAAGTATAGATATGCAACCAACACTATATTGAAGACATTGGACAAGAGAATTGAGCAACATAGTAGATGACCATATATGGTATTAAATATGCATGTCTCTGATATCTTAGGCACTGTTGCAAGTAGGAACATGGAACCAGTGCTACATTGAAGACATTGAACAAGAGAATTGACAAACATACCTGATGACTATATATGGTCATGGAACTCATTAAATATGCATGGCTATAATATCTCGGACACTATCACATATACAAACATGGGACCAACGTTAATTTTGAGGGCTATTGCAAACAGTTATACATGGCCATGCATTGCATGTGACTTGGCCATGTGCCATGGTCTTGAAAACCGGTGATTGCTGCTATGCAGCTATATTTATTATTATTATTCTTCCGCCTAAATTTTTGGTCACGCTTTATGTCAACACCGTTGGACCGATCAGTTCCATACTTGCCACAATGGTAAAGCTGTATGAGATCTGGTGCATATCCTAAGTTCAGACACATAGGTCACATGACCAGGCCGCCATCTTGGATTAAAGGCGAAATTTTCAATGCCAAATTGCGCACCTTTCTGAGGGTCTGAGTGCTCCAATTTTTTTATGATAGTAGCAGTGCGACAAGGGCTACAAATTTCATCAAAAAAAACTTTAGCGGTCACGTGACTATTTTTTTTCTAGAATTTTTTTAATTTTCTTTTGCATCTCATTTGCATAATTTTCGACTAATCAACTATCCCTGAATAACTTTGAAAGATCATATGACATAGTATTTAATTCCAAAATATGAAGTCCAGGGGATAAGCCGTTTTTTAGAAGAAGATTTTAGAATGTTTTTTCATATTTTTTTTGTTGTTTTATATGGTCACGTGACCTCATTTTATAGACATAATTGCAATATCTCAAGCACTGTTACAGATAGGAACATGCAACCAGTGCAATATTGAAGTGATGGTACATGAAATTCTACTAACAAACAAGATGACCATATATGGTCATGTGATCTCATTAAATATGCATAAATGTAATATATCAAGCACTGTTACAGATAGCGACATGCAACCTGTGCAATATCGAAGCTATAAGACACGAGATGTGACTAACTAATGTGATGACCATATATGGTCATGTGACTTCATCAAATATGCATAAATGTAATAACTCAAGCACAGTTACAGACGGGAACATGCAACCAGTGCAATATTGAAGTGATGGTACATGAAATTTTACTAACAAACAAGATGACCATATATGGTCATGTGACCTCATTGAATATGATTAAATGTAATATATCAAGCACTGTAAGAGTTAGGGACATGCATCCTGTGCAATATCGAAGGTATGGGTCAAGAGATGTGACTAACTAATGTGATGACCATATATGGTCATGTGACTTCATTAAATATGCATAATTGAATTATCTCAAGCACTGTTACAGTTAGAAACATGCAACCTGTGCAATATCGAAGCTGTGAGACAAGAGATGTGACTAACTAATGTGATGACCATATATGGTCATGTAACTTCATCAAATATGCATACATGAAATAACTCAAGCACTGTTACAGACATGAACATGCAACCTGTGCAAAATCGAAGCTATGGGACATGAGATGTGAGTAACTAATGAGATGACCGTATATGGTCATGTGACGTCATTAAATATGCATAATTGTAATATCTCAAGCAGAATCACAAATAGAGACATTCAACATATGCAATATTGAAGCTATGAGACAAGAGATGTGACTAACTAATGTGATGACCATATATGGTCATGTAACTTCATCAAATATGCATAAATGTAGTAACTCAAGCACTGTTACAGATAGGAACATGCAACCAGTGCAATATTGAAGCTATTGCACAACAGAAGTGACTAACACATCTGATGACCATATATGGTCATGTGACCTCATCAAATATGCATAAATGTTATATCTCAATCACTGTTACAGATAGGAACATGCAACCAGTGCAATATTGAAGCTATTGCACAACAGAAGTGACTAACATATCCGATGACCATATATGGTCATGTGACCTCATCAAATAAGCATAAATGTAATAACTCAAGCACTATTACAGACGGGAACATGCAACCTGTGCAATATCGAATCTATGGAACAATAGATGTGACTAACTAATGTGATGACCATATATGGTCATGTGACCTCATCAAATATGCATAAATGTTATATGTCAAGCACTGATACAGATAGGAACATGCAACCAGTGCAATATTGAAGTTATAACACAACAGAAGTGACTGACACATCCGATGTCCATATATGGTCATGTGACATCATTAAATATGTATGATTGTAAAACATTAAGCACTGTTACAGACAGGAACATGTAACATGTTTAGTATGAAGGCCATGCAAATCCATTAATATATTCTTGTCGATGATGCTGGTTTTGGAACGCTGCTAATAAGTCAGTGGGCTCGAAACCCGACATTGCTGCAACGCAGCTATATTTATTATTATTATTATTATTATTATTCTTCCGCCTAAATTTTTGGTCACGCTTTATGTCAACGCCGTTGGACCGATCAATTCAATACTTGCCACAATGGTAAAGCTATATGAGATCTGGTGCATATCCTAAGTTCAGACACGTAGGTCACATGACCAGGCCGCCATCTTGGATTAAAGGCGAAATTTTCAATGCCGAATTGCGCACCTTTCTGAGGGTCTGAGTGCCCCAATTTTTTTATGACAGTAGCAGTGCGACAAGGGCTACAAATTTCATCAAAAAAAACTTTAGCGGTCACGTGACTTTTTTTTTTAGAATTTTTTTAAATTTTGTTTTGCATCTCATTTGCATAATATTCGACAAATCAACTAACCCTGAATAACTTTGAAAGATCATATGACATAGTATTTAATTCCAAAATATTGAGTCCAGGCGATAAGCCGTTTTTTATAAGAAGATTTTAGAATGTTTTTCCATATTTTTTTGTTCTTTTATATGGTCACGTGACCTCATTTTATAGACATGATTGCAATATCTCAAGCACTGTTACAGATAGGCACATGCAACCAGTGCAATATTGAAGTGATGGTACATGAAATTTTACTAACAAACAAGATGACCATATATGGTCATGTGACCTCATTGAATATGCATAAATGTAATCACTCAAGCACTGTTACAGACGGGAACATGCAACCTGTGCAATATCGAAGCTATAAGACACGAAATGTGACTAACTAATGTGATGACCATATATGGTCATGTGACTTCATCAAATATGCAAAAATGTAATAACTCAAGCACAGTTACCGACGGGAACATGCAACCAGTGCAATATTGAAGTGATGGTACATGAAATTCTAATAACAAACAAGATGACCATATATGGTCATGTGATCTCATTAAATATGCATAAATGTAATATCTCAAGCAGAATTACAGATAGAGACATGCAACCTGTGCAATATTCAAGCTATTAGACAAAGATATGTGACTAACAAATGTGATGACCATATATGGCCATGTGACTTCAGTAAATATGCATAATTGTAATATCTCAAGCAGAATTACAGATAGATACATGTAACCTGTGCAATATTCAAGCTATTAGACAAAGATATGTGACTAACAAATGTGATGACCATATATGGTCATGTGACTCCATTAAATATGCATAATTGTATTATCTCAAGCACTGTTACAGATAGAAACATGCAACCAGTGCAATATTGAAGTGATGGTACATGAAATTCTACTAACAAACAAGATGACCATATATGGTCATGTGATCTCATTAAATATGCATAAATGTAATATATCAAGTACTGTTACAGATAGGGACATGCAACCTGTGCAATATCGAAGCTATGAGACAAGAGATGTGACTAACTAATGTGATGACCATATATGGTCATGTGACCTCATCAAATATGCATAAATGTTATATTTGAAACACAGTAACAGATAAAAACACACAACCTGTGCAATATCGAAGCTATGAGACAAGATATGTGACTAACACATCTGATGCCCATACACGGTCATGTGACATCATTAAATATGCACAAATGTAATAACTCAAGCACTGTTACAGACGGGAACATGCAACCTGTGCAATTTCGAATCTATGGAACAAGAGACGTGACTAACTAATGTGATGACCATATATGGTCATGTCACCTCATCAAATATGCAGAAATGTTATATCTCAAGCACTGTTACAAATAGGAACATGCAACCAATGCAATATTGAAGTTATTGCACAACAGAGCTGACAAAAACATCCGATGACCATATATGGTCATGGGACATCATTAAATATGCAAGATTGTAATACCTCAAGCATTGTTACAGACAGGAACATGTAACATGATTAGTATGAAGGCCATGCAATTTCCTTTAATATATTATTGTCAATGATGCTGATTTTGGAACGCTGCTAATAAGTCAGTGGGCTCGAAACCCGACATTGCTGCAACGCAGCTATATTTATTATTATTCTTCCGCCTAAATTTTTGGTCACGCTTTATGTCAACACCGTTGGACCGATCAGTTCCATACTTGCCACAATGGTAAAGCTGTATGAGATCTGGTGCATATCCTAAGTTCAGACACATAGGTCACATGACCAGGCCGCCATCTTGGATTAAAGGCGAAATTTTCAATGCCGAATTGCGCACCTTTCTGAGGGTCTGAGTGCTCCAATTTTTTTATGATAGTAGCAGTGCGACAAGGGCTACAAATATCATCAAAAAAAACTTTAGCGGTCACGTGACTTTTTTTTTTAGAATTTTTTGAAATTTTGTTTTGCATCTCATTTGCATAATTTTCGACAAATCAACTAACCCTGAATAACTTTGAAAGATCATATGACATAGTATTTAATTCCAAAATATGGAAGTCCAGGCGAAAAGCCGTTTTTTAAAAGAAGATTTTAGAATGTTTTTTCATATTTTTTTTGTTCTTTTATATGGTCACGTGACCTCATTTTATAGACATAATTGCAATATCTTAAGCACTGTTACAGTTAGGAACATGCAACCAGTGCAATATTGAAGTGATGGTACATGAAATTCTACTAACAAACAAGATGACCATATATGGTCATGTGATCTCATTAAATATGCATAAATGTAATATATCAAGCACTGTTACAGATAGGGACATGCAACCTGTGCAATATCGAAGCTATGGGTCAAGAGATGTGACTAACTAATGTGATGACCATATATGGTCATGTGACTTCATCAATAACTAATGTGATGACCATATATGGTCATGTGACCTCAACAAATATGCATAAATGTAATAACTCAAGCACAGTTACAGACGGGAACATGCAACCAGTGCAATATTGAAGTGATGGTACATGAAATTTTACTAACAAACAAGATGACTATATATGGTCATGTGACCTCATTGAATATGCATAAATGTAATATATCAAGCACTGTAAAAGTTAGGGACATGCAACCTGTGCAATATAGAAGGTCTTGCACAAGAGAGATGACTCACACATCTGATGACCGTACACGGTCATGTGACATCATTAAATATTCATAAATGTAATAACTCAAGCACTGTTACAGACGGGAACATGCAACCTGTGCAATATCGAAGCTATGGTGACAAGAGATGTGACTAACTAATGTGATGACCATATATGGTCATGTGACCTCATCAAATATGCATAAATTTTATATGTCAAGCACTATTACAGATAGAAACATGCAACCAGTGCAATATTGAAGGTCTTGCACAAGAGAGATGACTCACACATCTGATGACCATACACGGTCATGCGATATCATTAAATATTCATAAATGTAATAACTCAAGCACTGTTACAGACAGGAACATGCAACCTGTTCAATATCGCAATATCGAATCTACGGAACAAGAGATGTGATTAACTAATGTGATGACCATATGTGGTCATGTGACATCATTATATATGCAAGATTGTAATACCTTAAGCACTGTTACAGACAGGAACATGTAACATGTTTAGTATGAAGGCCATCCAATTTCCTTTAATATATTATTGTCAATGATGCTGATTTTGGAACGCTGCTAATAAGTCAGTGGGCTCGAAACCCGACATTGCTGCAACGCAGCTATATTTATTATTATTATTCTTCCGCCTAAATTTTTGGTCACGCTTTATGTCAACACCGTTGGACCGATCAGTTCCATACTTGCCACAATGGTAAAGCTGTATGAGATCTGGTGCATATCCTAAGTTCAGACACATAGGTCACATGACCAGGCCGCCATCTTGGATTAAAGGCGAAATTTTCAATGCCGAATTGCGCACCTTTCTGAGGGTCTGAGTGCTCCAATTTTTTTATGATAGTAGCAGTGCGACAAGGGCTACAAATATCATCAAAAAAAACTTTAGCGGTCACGTGACTTTTTTTTTTAGAATTTTTTGAAATTTTGTTTTGCATCTCATTTGCATAATTTTCGACAAATCAACTAACCCTGAATAACTTTGAAAGATCATATGACATAGTATTTAATTCCAAAATATGGAAGTCCAGGCGAAAAGCCGTTTTTTAAAAGAAGATTTTAGAATGTTTTTTCATATTTTTTTGTTCTTTTATATGGTCACGTGACCTCATTTTATAGACATAATTGCAATATCTTAAGCACTGTTACAGTTAGGAACATGCAACCAGTGCAATATTGAAGTGATGGTACATGAAATTCTACTAACAAACAAGATGACCATATATGGTCATGTGATCTCATTAAATATGCATAAATGTAATATATCAAGCACTGTTACAGATAGGGACATGCAACCTGTGCAATATCGAAGCTATGGGTCAAGAGATGTGACTAACTAATGTGATGACCATATATGGTCATGTGACTTCATCAAATATGCATAAATGTAATAACTCAAGCACAGTTACAGACGGGAACATGCAACCAGTGCAATATTGAAGTGATGGTACATGAAATTTTACTAACAAACAAGATGACCATATATGGTCATGTGACCTCATTGAATATGCATAAATGTAATATATCAAGCACTGCAAGAGTTAGGGACATGCAACCTGTGCAATATCGAAGGTATGGGTCAAGAGATGTGACTAACTAATGTAATGACCATATATGGTCATGTGACTTCATTAAATATGCATAATTGAATTATCTCAAGCACTGTTACAGACATGAACATGCAACCTGTGCAAAATCGAAGCTGTGGGACATGAGATGTGAGTAACTAATGTGATTATCGTATATGGTCATGTGACGTCATTAAGTATGCATAATTGTAATATCTCAAGCAGAATCACAGATAGAGACATGCAACCTATGCAATATCGAAGCTATGAGACAAGAGATGTGGCTAACTAATGTGATGACCATATATGGTCATGCAATTTCATCAAATATGCATAAATGTAATAACTCAAGCACTGTTACAGATAGGAACATGCAACCAGTGCAATATTGAAGCTATTGCACAACAGAAGTGACTAACACATCCGATGACCATATATGGTCATGTGACCTCATCAAATATGCATAAATGTTATATCTCAAGCACTGTTACAGATAGGAACATGCAACCAGTGCAATATTGAAGCTATTGCACAACAGAAGTCACTAACATATCCGATGACCATATATGGTCATGTGACCTCATCAAATAAGCATAAATGTAATAATTCAAGCACTATTACAGACGGGAACATGCAACCTGTGCAATATCGAATCTATGGAACAAGAGATGTGACTAACTAATGTGATGACCATATATGGTCATGTGACCTCATCAAATATGCATAAATGTTATATTTGAAACACAGTAACAGATAGAAACACACAACCTGTGCAATATCGAAGCTATGAGACAAGATATGTGACTAACACATCTGATGCCCATACACGGTCATGTGACATCATTAAACATGCTTAAATGTAATAACTCAAGCACTGTTACAGATAGGAAAATGCAACCAATGCAATATTGAAGTTATTGCACAACAGAGCTGACAAAAACATCCGATGACCATATATGGTCATGGGACATCATTAAATATGCAAGATTGTAATACATTAAGCACTGTTACAGACAGGAACATGCAACATGTTTAGTATGAAGGCCATGCAATTTCCTTTAATATATTATTGTCAATGATGCTGATTTTGGAACGCTGCTAATAAGTCAGTGGGCTCGAAACCCGACATTGCTGCAACGCAGCTATATTTATTAGGGTTTCGAGCCCTATGGGGCGAAACCCTATTGTAATTGCTATGTTTATTCTTATTATTATTCCGCCGTTTTTTCTAAGCGCTGTAACTTTAAAAATAATACTGCAATTCATTTGCTATTTTGCATGCTGATAAAGGGCCATGAGTTGTGGTGCATACCCCAAAACCAGCTATGTAGGTCACATGACCTGGCCGCCATCTTAGGTAGAAGACAAACCGGAAGTGCTCAATTGCACCACTTTCTGGGGGTCAAGGAACTTCCGGTTTTTTTGTGTGGCATCATTGGCTCATGTCTAGCAAATATCAGCAATAAAATCTTTAGCGGTCATGTGACATTGGCCGCCATATTGGATTTTGTGAAAATTGACAAAAAACTTTTAAAATCTTCTTCTCAAAAATGGCTCATTCATGTAATTAGACATTTGCTTTGCAGCACCTATGGCCATAGCTCTACAAAGTGACTGAAGCAGATTTTTGAAAAATGGCTTCCTTTGGCAGCCATCTTGGATTTAATAAAAAGTGAAAGTACGCTATAACTCATGAACAATTTGCCAGATTTAAACCAAAGTTGGCATACAACATCCCTTCAATAAGATGATTATGTGTTCATAAAAATATTTCCCATGATTCAAGTGGTTTTGGCGGCCATATTGAATTTATCAAAAAATTGCAAAAAACCTCAAAAAATTATCTTCTTAAAAACTGCTTGTTTGTTTGACAATCAATTTAGCATATAGTATCTCTGTTGATAGCTCTACAAAGTTACTGAAGCAGATTTTTAAAAAATGGCTTTCTTTGGCAGCCATCTTGGATTTAGTGAAAAGTGAAATTACGCTATAACTTATGAACAATTTGCCAGATTTAAACAAAACTTGGCATACAACATCCGTTCAATAAGATAATTATGTGTTCATGAAAATATTTCCCATGATTCAAGTGGTTTTGGCGGCCATGTTGAATTTATCACAAAAATGCCAAAAAACTCAAAAAATTATCTTCTTAAAAACTGCTTGCTTGTTTGAAAAACAATTCGGCATATAGAATCTCTGTTGATAGCTTCACAAAGTGACTGAAGCAGATTTTTGAAAAATGGTTTCCTTTGGCAGCCATCTTGGATTTAGTAAAAAGTGAAAGTACGCTATAACTCATGAACAATTTGCCAGATTTAAACCAAAGTTGGCATACAACATCCCTTCGATAAGATGATTATGTGTTCATAAAAATATTTCCCATGATTCAAGTGGTATTGGCGGCCATATTGAATTCATTAAAAAATTGCAAAAAACCTCAAAAAATTATCTTCTTAAAAACTGCTTGCTTGGTTGACAATCAATTTAGCATATAGTATCTCTGTTGATAGCTCTACAAAGGTACTGAAGCAGATTTTCGAAAAATGGCTTCCTTTGGCAGCCATCTTGGATTTAGTAAAAAAGTGAAAGTACGCTATAACTTATGAACGATTTGCCAGATTTAAACAAAACTTGGCATACAACATCCGCTCAATGAGATGATTATGTGTTCATGAAAATATTTCCCATGATTCAAGTGGTTTTGGCGGCCATGTTGAATTTATCACAAAAATTCAAAAAACCTCAAAAAATTATCTTGTTAAAAACTGCTTCCTTGTTTGAAAAGCAATTTAACATATAGTATCTCTGTTGATAGCTCTACAAAGTTACTAAAGTAGATTATCGAAAAATGGCTTCCTTTGGCAGCCATCTTGGATTTAGTAAAAGAGAAAAAGTTCTATAACTCATGAACTATTTGTCCTTGCATTAAGTTTATCATATTCCTGTGAAATCAAATCCATATGTTGTGTAGTTTGTCTGCTATCTTTCATTCTAGACATGAAACATTCGTCAAATAATCACATCGAGCAAGTGCAATTTGCCATGAGCCACGCAGGCTCGAAACCCGTCATTGCTGCTATGCAGCTATATTTATTATTAGGGTTTCGAGCCCATTTGGTCGAAACCCTATTGTAATTGTTCCGTTTATTAGGGTTTCGATCCCATTTGGTCGAAACCCTATTGAAATTGTTCCGTTTATTATTAGGTTTTCAAGACACATGTCTTGGAAACCTTTTGTAATTGTTATGTTTTTTATTATTATTATTATTATTATTATTATTATTATTATTATTATTATTATTCCGCCAGATTTTTCGCTAAGCGCCATTCGAACACCGTTGCACATATATTGAAAATGTTTGCACATGTGTGTAAAGTCTGATGAGATCTAGTGCATATCCTAAGATGACGCATATTGGTCACGTGGTACGGCGGCCATTTTGAATTTTAGGCAAAAAATGGCATGCTCATTTAAACACCTTTCTGAGGGTCTAGGAGTCTCAAACTTTCGCTTAAAAGAAGCATTGGCCCTAGAGCCACGTATTTCATGAAAAAAAAGTTGAACGGTCATGTGACTTTTTTTTCTAGAATTTTCTGAAATATTGTTTTGCATCTCATTTGCATAATTTTGATCGTATCAAAATTCCACGCCATAATTTTGAAGAACATCATCCATACTACATATTAATCAAAGAATCATGAAAGTGCGACCAGTAGTTTTGGAGCAGTTGATTTATGAATATTTTTCACATTTTATATAAAAAAGTCAGCAATGTTGCATTATGGGAAAGGGGGGAGGGCCCATATACGATACACATTGAATTGACATATATTGAGAACTATTGCATATACAAACATGGAACTAACGCTATATTGAAGACATTGGACAAGAGAATTGACCAAAATATTGGATGACCATATATGGTCATGCAACTCATTAAATATGCATGTCTCTAATATCTCAGGCACTATTGCAAGTACAAACATGGAACCAATGCTATATTGAAGACATTGGACAAAAGAATTGACCAACATATTCGATGACCATATATGGTCATAGAACTCACTAAATATGCATGTCTCTAATATCTCAGGCCCTATTGCAAGTACAAACATGGAACCAATGCTATATTGAAGACATTGGACAAGAGATTTGACCAAAAAATTGGATGACCATATATGGTCATAGAACTCATTAAATATGCATGTCTCTAATATCTCAGGCACTATTGCAAGTACAAACATGGAACCAATGCTATATTGAAGACATTGGACAAAAGAAATGACCAACATATTCGATGACCATATATGGTAATAGAACTCATTAAATATGCATATCCATAATATCTCGATCACTTTGAAAGATATAGATATGTACCCAAACCTATATTGAAGTCATTGGACAAGAGAATTGACCAACACATTCGATGACCATATATGGTTATAGAACTCATTAAATATGCATATCCATAATATCTCGAGCACTTTTAAAGATACCCAAACCTATACTGAAAGTATTGGACAAGAGAATTGACCAACATTTTAAATGACCATATATGGTCATAGAACTCGTTAAATATGCAAGTCTCTAATATCTTAGGCACTGTTGCAAGTAGGAACATTGTACCAATGCTATATTGAAGACATTGGAGAAGAGAATTGACAAACATACCCGATGACTATATATGGTCATGGAACTCATTAAATATGCATGGATATAATATCTCGGACATTATAACATATACAAACATGGAACCAACGTTAATTTTCAGGGCTATTGCAAACAGTCATATATGGCCATGCATTGCATGTGACTTGGCCATGTGCCATGGTCTTGAAAACCGGTGATTGCTGCTATGCAGCTATATTTATTATTATTATTATTCTTCCGCCGTTTTTCGGTCACACTTTATGTCAACGCCGTTGGACTGATCAGCTCAGTACTTGCCACATTGGTAAAGCTGGATGAGATCTAGTGCATATCCTAAGTTCAGACACATAGGTCACATGACCAGGCCGCCATCTTGGATTAAAGGCGAAATTTTCAATGCCGAATTGCGCACCTTTCTGAGGGTCTGAGTGCTCCAATTTTTTTATGATAGTTGCAGTGCGACAAGGGCTACAAATTTCATCAAAAAAAACTTTAGCGGTCACGTGACTTTTTTTTTTAGAATTTTTTTAAATTTTGTTTTGCATCTCATTTGCATAATTTTCGACAAATCAACTAACCCTGAATAACTTTGAAAGATCGTATGACATAGTATTTAATTCCAAAATATGGAAGTCCAGGCGAAAAGCCGTTTTTTATAAGAAGATTTTAGAATGTTTTTTCATATTTTTTTGTTCTTTTATATGGTCACGTGACCTCATTTTATAGACATAATTGCAATATCTCAAGCACTGTTACAGATAGGAACATGCAACCAGTGCAATATTGAAGTGATGGTACATGAAATTCTACTAACAAACAAGATGACCATATATGGTCATGTGATCTCATTAAATATGCATAAATGTAATATATCAAGCACTGTTACAGATAGGGACATGCAACCTGTGCAATATCGAAGCTATAAGACACGAGATGTGACTAACTAATTAGGTTTTCAAGACACATGTCTTGGAAACCTATTGTAATCGTTATGTTTTTAGGTTTTCAAGACACATGTCTTGGAAACCTATTGTAATCGTTATGTTTTTTATTATTATTATTCCGCCAGATTTTTTCGCTAAGCGCCATTTCGACACCATTGCACATATCTGGAAAAATTTTTCATATGTTTGTAAAGGTTGATGAGATCTAGTGCATATCCTAAGATTATGCATATTGGTCACGTGGTACGGCGGCCATTTTGAATTTAAGGCGAAAAATGGCATGCTCATTTAAACACCTTTCTGAGGGTCTAGGAGTCTCAAACTTTCGCTTAAAAGAAGCATTGGCCCTAGAGCTACGTATTTCATGAAAAAAAAGTTGAACGGTCATGTGACTTTTTTTTCTAGAATTTTCTAAAATATTGTTTTGCATCTCATTTGCATAATTTTGATCGTATCCAAATTCCACGCCATAAGTTTGAAGAACATCATACATACTACAGATTAATCAAAGAATCATGAAAGTGCGACCAGTAGTTTTGGAGCAGTTGATTTATGAATATTTTTCACATTTTATATAAAATAGTCAGCAATGTTGCATTATGGGAAAGGGGGGAGGGCCCATATACGATACACATTGAATTGACATATATTGAGAACTATTGCATATACAAACATGGAACTAACGCTATATTGAAGACATTGGACAAGAGAATTGACCAAAATATTGGATGACCATAAATGGTCATGCAACTCATTAAATATGCATGTCTCTAATATCTCAGGCACTATTGCAAGTACAAACATGGAACCAATGCTATATTGAAGACATTGAACAAAAGAATTGATCAACATAGTGTATGACCATATATGGTCATATAACTCATTAAATATGCGTGTCTCTAATATCTCGGGCATTATTGCAAGTTCAAACATGGAATCAACGCTATATTGAAGACATAGGACGAGAGAATTGACCAACATATTCGATGACCATATATGGTCATAGAACTGATTAAATATGCATATCCATATATCTCGAACACTTTTAAAGATAGAAACATGTACCCAAACCTATATTGAAGACTTTGGACAAGATAATTGACCAACACAGTCGATGACCATATATGGTCATACAACTCATTAAATATGCATGTCTCTAATATCTCGAGTACTATTGTAAGCACAAACATGGAACCAATACTATATTGAAGACATTGGACAAAAGGATTGACCAACATATTCGATTACCATATATGGTCATAGAACACATTAAGTATGCATATCCATAATATCTCGAGCACTTTTAAAGATAGAGACATGTACCCAAACCTATACTGAAGACATTGGACAAGAGAATTGTCCAACATATGAGATGACCATATATGGTCATAGAACTCATTAAATATGCATGCCTCTAATATCTTAGGCACTGATGCAGGTAGGAACATGGAACCAATGCTATATTGAAGTCATTGGACAAGAGAATTGACAAACATACCTGATGACTATATATGGTCATATAACTCATTACATATGCATGGCAATAATATCTTGGACACTATCACATATACAAACATGGGACCAACGTTAATTTTGGGGGCTATTGCAAACAGTCATACCTGGCCATGCATTGCATGTGACTTGGCCATGTGCCATGGTCTTGAAAACCGGTCATTGCTGCTATGCAGCTATATTTATTATTATTATTCTTCCGCCTAAATTTTTGGTCACGTTTTATGTCAACACCGTTGGACCGATCAGTTCCATACTTTCCACAATGGTAAAGCTGTATGAGATCTGGTGCATATCCTAAGTTCAGACACATAGGTCACATGACCAGGCCGCCATCTTGGATTAAAGGCGAAATTTTCAATGCCGAATTGCGCACCTTTCTGAGGGTCAGAGTGCTCCAATTTTTTTATGATAGTAGCAGTGCGACAAGGGCTACAAATTTCATCAAAAAAAACTTTAGCGGTCACGTGACTTTTTTTTTAAGAATTTTTTGAAATTTTGTTTTGCATCTCATTTGCATAATTTTCGACAAATCAACTAACCCTGAATAACTTTGAAAGATCATATGACATAGTATTTAATTCCAAAATATGGAAGGCCAGGCGAAAAGCCGTTTTTTATAAGAAGATTTTAGAATGTTTTTTCATATTTTTTTGTTCTTTTATATGGTCACGTGACCTCATTTTATAGACATAATTGCAATATCTTAAGCACTGTTACAGTTAGGAACATGCAACCAGTGCAATATCGAAGCTATAAGACACAAGATGTGACTAACTAATGTGATGACCATATATGGTCATGTGACTTCATCAAATATGCATAAATGTAATAACTCAAGCACAGTTACAGACGGGAACATGCAACCAGTGCAATATTGAAGTGATGGTACATGAAATTTTACTAACAAACAAGATGACCATATATGGTCATGTGACCTCATTGAATATGCATAAATGTAATATATCAAGCACTGCAAGAGTTAGGGACATGCAACTTGTGCAATATCGAAGGTATGGGTCAAGAGATGTGAGTAACTAATGTGATGACCATATATGGTCATGTGACTTCATTTAATATGCATAATTGAATTATCTCAAGCACTGTTACAGACATGAACATGCAACCTGTGCAAAATCGAAGCTGTGGGACATGAGATGTGAGTAACTAATGTGATGACCGTATATGGTCATGTGACGTCATTAAATATGCATAATTGTAATATATCAAGCAGAATCACAGATAGAGACATGCAACCTATGCAATATCGAAGCTATGAGACAAGAGATGTGGCTAACTAATGTGATGACCATATATGGTAATGTAATTTCATCAAATATGCATAAATGTAATAACTCAAGCACTATTACAGACGGGAACATGCAACCTGTGCAATATCGAATCTATGGAACAAGAGATGTGACTAACTAATGTGATGACCACACATGGTCATGTGACCTCATCAAATATGCATAAATGTTATATCTCAAGCACTGTTACAGATAGGAAAATGCAACCAATGCAATATTGAAGTTATTGCACAACAGAGCTGACAAAAACATCCGATGACCATATATGGTCATGGGACATCATTAAATATGCAAGATTGTAATACATTAAGCACTGTTACAGACAGGAACATGCAACATGTTTAGTATGAAGGCCATGCAATTTCCTTTAATATATTATTGTCAATGATGCTGATTTTGGAACGCTGCTAATAAGTCAGTGGGCTCGAAACCCGACATTGCTGCAACGCAGCTATATTTATTAGGTTTTCAAGACACATGTCTTGGAAACCTATTGTAATCGTTATGTTTTTTATTATTATTATTCCGCCAGATTTTTCCGCTAAGCGCCATTCGAACACCGTTGCACATATCTGGAAAATTTGTTCACATGTTTGTTAAGTATGATGAGATCTGGTGCATATCCTAAGATGATGCATATTGGTCACGTGGTACGGCGGCCATTTTGAATTTAAGGCGAAAAATGGCATGCTCATTTAAACACCTTTCTGAGGGTCTAGGAGTCTCAAACTTTCGCTTAAAAGAAGCATTGGCCCTAGAGCTACGTATTTCATGAAAAAAAAGTTGAACGGTCATGCGACTTTTTTTTCTAGAATTTTCTAAAATATTGTTTTGCATCTCATTTGCATAATTTTGATCGTATCAAAATTCCACGCCATAATTTTGAAGAACATCATACATACTACAGATTAATCAAAGAATCATGAAAGTGCGACCAGTAGTTTTGGAGCAGTTGATTTATGAATATTTTTCACATTTTATATAAAATAGTCAGCAATGTTGCATTATGGGAAAGGGGGGAGGGCCCATATACGATACACATTGAATTGACATATATTGAGAACTATTGCACATACAAGAATGGAACTAACGCTATATTGAAGACATTGGACAAGAGAATTTACCAAAATATTGGATGACCATATATGGTTATGCAACTCATTAAATATGCATGTCTCTAATATCTCAGGCACTATTGCAAGTACAAACATGGAACTAACGTTGTATTGAAGACATTGGACAAGAAAATGTACCAAAACATTGGATGACCATATATGGTCATATAACTCATTAAATATACATGTCTTTCATATCTCAGGCACTATTGCAAGTACAAACATGGAACCAATGCTATATTGAAGACATTGAACAAAAGAATTGATCAACATAGTTGATGACCATATATGGTCATAGAACTCATTAAATATGCATGTTTTTAATATCTCAGGCACTATTGCAAGTACAAACATGCTACCAATGCTATATTGAAGACATTGGACGAGAGAATTGACCAAAATATTCGATGACTATATATGGTCATAGAACTCATTAAATATGCATATCCATAATATCTCGATCACTTTTAAAGATATAAACATGTACCCAAACCTATATTGTGAAGGCATTGGACAAGAAACTTGACCAACACATTCGATGACCATATATGGTCATAGAACTCATTAAATATGTATGTCTCTAATATCTCAGGCACTATTGCAACAACAAACATGGAACAAATGCTATATTGAAGGCATTGGACAAAAGAATTGAGCAACATATTAAATGACCATATATGGTCATAGAACTCATTAAATATGAATGTCACTAATATCTTAGGCACTATTACAAGTAGGAACATGCTACCAATGCTATATTGAAGACATTGGACAGAAGAATTGACCGAAAAATTGGATGACCAAATATGGTCATAGAACTCATTAAATATGCATATCCATAATATATCGATCACTTTGAAAGATATAGACATGTACCCAAACATATATTGAAGACATTGGACAAGAGAATTGACCAACACATTCGATGACCATATATGGTCATAGAACTCATTAAATATGCATGTCTCTAATATCTCAGCCACTATTGCAAACACAAACATGGAACCAATGTTATATTGAAGACATTGGACTAAAGGATTGACCAACACATTCGATGACCATATATGGCTATAGAACTCATTAAATATGCATATCCATAATATCTCGAGCACTTTTAAAGATAGAGACATGTGCCCTAACCTATACTTAAGGCATTGGACAAAAGAATTGACCAACATTTTGAATGACCATATATGGTCATATAACTCATTAAATATGCAAGTCTCTAATATCTTAGGCACTGTTGCAAGTAGGAACATTGAACCAATGCTATATTGAAGATATTGGAGAAGAGAATTGACAAACATACCCGATGACTATATATGGTCATGGAACTCATTGAATATGCATGGCTATTATATCTCGGACACTATCACATATACAAACATGGAACCAAAGTTAATTTTGAGGGCTATCGCAAACAGTCATACATGGCCATGCATTGCATGTGACTTGGCCATGTGCCATGGTCTTGAAAACCGGTGATTGCTGCTATGCAGCTATATTTATTATTATTAGGTTTTCAAGACACATGTCTTGGAAACCTTTTGTAATTGTTATGTTTTTTATTATTATTATTCCGCCAGATTTTTCGCTAAGCGCCATTCGAACACCGTTGCACATATCTGGAAAAATTTTTCACATGTTTGTTAAGTTTGATGAGATCTAGTGCATATCCTAAGATGACGCATATTGGTCACGTGGTACGGCGGCCATTTTGAATTTTAGGCAAAAAATGGCATGCTCATTTAAACACCTTTCTGAGGGTCTAGGAGTCTCAAACTTTCGCTTAAAAGAAGCATTGGCCCTAGAGCTACGTATTTCATGAAAAAAAAGTTGAACGGTCATGTGACTTTTTTTTTTAGAATTTTCTGAAATATTGTTTTGCATCTCATTTGCATAATTTTGATCGTATCAAAATTCCACGCCATAATTTTGAAGAACATCATACATACTACAGATTAATCAAAGAATCATGAAAGTGCGACCAGTAGTTTTGGAGCAGTTGATTTATGAATATTTTTCACATTTTATATAAAATAGTCAGCAATGTTGCATTATGGGAAAGGGGGGAGGGCCCATATACAATACACATTGAATTGACATATATTGAGAACTACTGTATATACAAACATGGAACTAACGCTATATTGAAGACATTGGACAAGAAAATTGACCAAAATATTGGATGACCATATATGGTCATGCAACTCGTTAAATATGCATGTCTCTAATATCTCAGGCACTATTGCAAGTACAAACATGGAACCAATGCTATATTGACGACATTGGACAAAAGAATTGACCAACATATTCGATGACCATATATGGTCATAGAACTCATTAAATATGCATATCCATAATATCTCGATCACTTTTAAAGATATAGACATGTACCCAAATCTATATTGAAGACATTGGACAAGAGAATTGACCAACACATTCGATGACCATATAAGGTCATAGAACTCATTAAATATGCATGTCTCTAATATCTCAGGCACTATTGCAAACACAAACATGGAACCAATGTTATATTGAAGACATTGGACAAAAGGATTGACCAACACATTCGATGACCATATATGGTCATATAACTCATTAAATATGCATATCCATAATATCTCGAGCACTTTTAAAGATAGACTTGTACCCAAACCTATACTGAAGGCATTGGACAAAAGAATTGACCAACATTTTAAATGACCATATATGGTCATAGAACTCATTAAATATGCAAGTCTCTAATATCTTAGGCACTGTTACAAGTAGGAACATTGAACCAATGCTATAATGAAGACATTGGACAAGAGAATTGACAAACATACCCGATGACTATATATGGTCATGGAACTCATTAAATATGCATGGCTATAATACCTCGGACACTATCACATATACAAACATGGGACCAACGTTAATTTTCAGGGCTATTGCAAACAGTCATACATGGCCATGCATTGCATGTGACTTGGCCATGTGCCATGGTCTTGAAAACCGGTCATTGCTGCTATGCAGCTATATTTATTATTATTATTCTTCCGCCTAAATTTTTGGTCACGCTTTATGTCAACACCGTTGGACCGATCAGTTCCATACTTGCCACAATGGTAAAGCTGTATGAGATCTGGTGCATATCCTAAGTTCAGACACATAGGTCACATGACCAGGCCGCCATCTTGGATTAAAGGCGAAATTTTCAATGCCGAATTGCGCACCTTTCTGAGGGTCTGAGTGCTCCAATTTTTTTATGATAGTAGCAGTTCGACAAGGGCTACAAATTTCATCAAAAAAAACTTTAGCGGTCACGTGACTTTTTTTTTTAGAATTTTTTGAAAATTTGTTTTGCATCTCATTTGCATAATTTTCGACAAATCAACTAACCCTGAATAACTTTGAAAGATCATGTGACATAGTATTTAATTCCAAAATATAGAAGTCCAGGCGAAAAGCCGTTTTTTATAAGAAGATTTTAGAATGTTTTTTCATATTTTTTTGTTCTTTTATATGGTCACGTGACCTCATTTTATAGACATAATTGCAATATCTCAAGCACTGTTACAGATAGGAACATGCGACCAGTGCAATATCGAAGCTATGGGACAAGAGATGTGACTAACTAATGTGATGACCACATATGGTCATGTGACCTCATCAAATATGCATAAATGTAATAACTCAAGCACTGTTACAGACGGGAACATGCAACCTGTGCAATATCGAAGCTATGGGACAAGAGATGTGACTAACTAATGTGATGACCATATATGGTCATGTGACCTCATCAAATATGCATAAATGTTATATTTGAAACACAGTAACAGATAGAAACACACAACCTGTGCAATATCGAAGCTATGAGACAAGATATGTGACTAACACATCTGATGCCCATACACGGTCATGTGACATCATTAAATATGCATAAATGTAATAACTCAAGCACTGTTACAGACGGGAACATGCAACCTGTGCAATATCCAATCTATGGAACAAGAGATGTGACTAACTAATGTGATGACCACATATGGTCATGTGACCTCATCAAATATGCATAAATGTTATATCTCAAGCACTGTTACAGATAGGAAAATGCAACCAATGCAATATTGAAGTTATTGCACAACAGAGCTGACAAAAACATCCGATGACCATATATGGTCATGGGACATCATTAAATATGCAAGAATGTAATACCTTAAGCAATGTTACAGACAGGAACATGCAACATGTTTAGTATGAAGGCCATGCTATTTCCTTTAATATATTATTGTCAATGATGCTGATTTTGGAACGCTGCTAATAAGTCAGTGGGCTCGAAACCCGACATTGCTGCAACGCAGCTATATTTATTATTATTATTCTTCCGCCTAAATTTTTGGTCGCGCTTTATGTCAACGCCGTTGGACCGATCAATTCAATACTTGCCACAATGGTAAAGCTATATGAAATCTGGTGCATATCCTAAGTTCAGACACGTAGGTCACATGACCAGGCCGCCATCTTGGATTAAAGGCGAAATTTTCAATGCCGAATTGCGCACCTTTCTGAGGGTCTGAGTGCTCCAATTTTTTTATGATAGTAGCAGTGCGACAAGGGCTACAAATCTCATCAAAAAAAACTTTAGCGGTCACGTGACTTTTTTTTTTAGAATTTTTTTAAATTTTGTTTTGCATCTCATTTGCATAATTTTCGACAAATCAACTAACCCTGAATAACTTTGAAAGATCATATGACATAGTATTTAATTCCAAAATATCGAGTCCAGGCGATAAGCCATTTTTTATAAGAAGATTTTAGAATGTTTTTTCATATTTTTTTGTTCTTTTATATGGTCACGTGACCTCATTTTATAGACATAATTGCAATATCTCAAGCACTGTTACAGATAGGAAAATGCAACCAGTGCAATTTTGAAGTGATGGTACATGAAATTCTACTAACAAACAAGATGACCATATATGGTCATGTGATCTCATTAAATATGCATGAATGTAATATATCAAGCACTGTTACAGATAGGGACATGCAACCTGTGCAGTATCGAAGCTATAAGACACGAGATGTGACTAACTAATGTCATGACCATATATGGTCATGTGACTTCATCAAATATACATAAATGTAATAACTCAAGCACTGTTACAGACGGGAACATGCAACCTGTGCAATATCAAAGCTATGGGACAAGAGATGTGACTAACTAATGTGATGACCATATATGGTCATGTGACTTCATCAAATATACATAAATGTAATAACTCAAGCACAGTTACAGACAGGAACATGCAACCAGTGCAATATTGAAGTGATGGTACATGAAATTTTACTAACAAACAAGATGACCATATATGGTCATGTGACCTCATTGAATATGCATAAATGTAATATATCAAGCACTGTAAGAGTCAGGGACATGCAACCTGTGCAATATCGAAGCTATGGGTCAAGAGATGAGACTAACTAATGTGATGACTATATATGATCATGTGACCTCATCAAATATGCATAAATGTAATAACTCAAGCACTGTTACAGACGGGAACATGCAACCTGTGCAATATCGAAGCTATGGGACAAGAGATGTGACTAACTAATGTGATGACCATATATGGTCATGTGACCTCATCAAATATGCATAAATGTTATATTTGAAACACAGTAACAGATAGAAACACACAACCTGTGCAATATCGAAGCTATGAGACAAGATATGTGACTAACATATCTGATGCCCATACACGGTCATGTGACATCATTAAATATGCATAAATGTAATAACTCAAGCACTGTTACAGACGGGAACATGCAACCTGTGCAATATCGAATCTATGGAACAAGAGATGTGACTAACTAATGTGATGACCACATATGGTCATGTGACCTCATCAAATATGCATAAATGTTATATCTCAAGCACTGTTACAGATAGGAAAATGCAACCAATGCAATATTGAAGTTATTGCACAACAGAGCTGACAAAAACATCCGATGACCATATATGGTCATGGGACACATTAAATATGCAAGATTGTAATACCTTAAGCACTGTAACAGACAGGAACATGCAACATGTTTAGTATGAAGGCCATGCAATTTCCTTTAATATATTATTGTCAATGATGCTGATTTTGGAACGCTGCTAATAAGTCAGTGGGCTCGAAACCCGACATTGCTGCAACGCATCTATATTTAGGGTTTCGAGCCCATTTGGTCGAAACCCTATTGAAATTGTTCCGTTTATTATTAGGGTTTCGAGCCCATTTGGTCGAAACCCTTTTGTAATTGTTCCGTTTATTATTATTATTAGGGTTTCGAGCCCATTTGGTCGAAACCCTTTTGTAATTGTTCCGTTTATTATTATTAGGTTTTCAAGACACATGTCTTGGAAACCTATTGTAATCGTTATGTTTTTTATTATTCCGCCAGATTTTTTCGCTAAGCGCCATTTCGACACCGTTGCACATATCTGTAAAAAATTTTCATATGTTTGTAAAGGTTGATGAGATCTAGTGCATATCCTAAGATGACGCATATTGATCACGTGGTACGGCGGCCATTTTGAATTTAAGGCGAAAAATGGCATGCTCATTTGAACACCTTTCTGAGGGCCTAGGAGTCTCAAACTTTCGCCTAAAAGAAGCATTGGCCCTAGAGCTACGTATATCAGAAAAAAAAAGTTGAACGGTCATGTGACTTTTTTTTCTAGAATTTTCTGAAATATTGTTTTGCATCTCATTTGCATAATTTTGATCGTATCGAAATTCCACGCCATAATTTTGAAGAACATCATACATACTACAGATTAATCAAAGAATCATGGAAGTGCGACCAGTAGTTTTGGAGCAGTTGATTTATGAATATTTTTCACATTTTATATAAAATAGTCAGCAATGTTGCATTATGGGAAAGGGGGGAGGGCCCATATACGATACACATTGAATTGACATATATTGAGAACTATTGCATATACAAACATGGAACTAACGCTATATTGAAGACATTGGACAAGAGAATTGACCAAAATATTGGATGACCATAAATGGTCATGCAACTCATTAAATATGCATGTCTCTAATATCTCAGGCACTATTGCAAGTACAAACATGGAACTAACGCTATATTGAAGACATTGGACAAGATAATTGACCAAGATATTGGATGACCATATATGGTCATGTAACTCATTAAATATGCATGTCTTTAATATCTCAGGCACTATTGCAAGTATAAACATGGAACCAATGCTATATTGAAGACATTGAACAAAAGAATTGATCAACATAGTGTATGACCATATATGGTCATATAACTCATTAAATATGCGTGTCTCTAATATCTCGGGCATTATTGCAAGTTCAAACATGGAATCAACGCTATATTGAAGACATAGGACGAGAGAATTGACCAACATATTCGATGACCATATATGGTCATAGAACTGATTAAATATGCATATCCATATATCTCGAACACTTTTAAAGATAGAAACATGTACCCAAACCTATATTGAAGACTTTGGACAAGATAATTGACCAACACAGTCGATGACCATATATGGTCATACAACTCATTAAATATGCATGTCTCTAATATCTCGAGTACTATTGTAAGCACAAACATGGAACCAATACTATATTGAAGACATTGGACAAAAGGATTGACCAACATATTCGATTACCATATATGGTCATAGAACACATTAAGTATGCATATCCATAATATCTCGAGCACTTTTAAAGATAGGGACATGTACCCAAACCTATACTGAAGACATTGGACAAGAGAATTGTCCAACATATGAGATAACCATATATGGTCATAGAACTCATTAAATATGCATGCCTCTAATATCTTAGGCACTGATGCAGGTAGGAACATGGAACCAATGCTATATTGAAGTCATTGGACAAGAGAATTGACAAACATACCTGATGACTATATATGGTCATATAACTCATTACATATGCATGGCAATAATATCTTGGACACTATCACATATACAAACATGGGACCAACGTTAATTTTGGGGGCTATTGCAAACAGTCATACCTGGCCATGCATTGCATGTGACTTGGCCATGTGCCATGGTCTTGAAAACCGGTCATTGCTGCTATGCAGCTATATTTATTAGGTTTTCAAGACACATGTCTTGGAAACCTATTGTAATCGTTATGTTTTTTATTATTCCGCCAGATTTTTTCGCTAAGCGCCATTTCGACACCGTTGCACATATCTGGAAAAATTTTTCATATGTTTGTAAAGGTTGATGAGATCTAGTGCATATCCTAAGATGACGCATGTTGGTCACGTGGTACGGCGGCCATTTTGAATTTAAGACGAAATATGGCATGCTCATTTAAACACCTTTCTGAGGGTCTAGGAGTCTCAAACTTTCGCTTAAAAGAAGCATTGACCCTAGAGCTACGTATTTCATGAAAAAAAAGTTGAACGGTCATGTGACTTTTTTTTCTAGAATTTTCTGAAATATTGTTTTGCATCTCATTTGCATAATTTTGATCGTATCAAAATTCCACGCCATAATTTTGAAGAACATCATACATACTACAGATTAATCAAAGAATCATGAAAGTGCGACCAGTAGTTTTGGAGCAGTTGATTTATGAATATTTTTCACATTTTATATAAAATAGTCAGCAATGTTGCATTATGGGAAAGGGGGGAGGGCCTATATATGATACACATTGAATTGACATATATTGAGAACTATTGTATATACAAACATGGAACTAACGCTATATTGAAAACATTGGACAAGAGAATTGACCAAAATATTGGATGACCATATATGGTCATGCAACTCATTAAATATGCATGTCTCTAATATCTCAGGCACTACTGCAAGTACAAACATGGAACCAACGCTATATTGAAAACATTGAACAAAAGAATTGATCAACATAGTGTATGACCATATATGGTCATAGAACTTATTAAATATGCGTGTCTCTAATATCTCAGGCATTATTGCAAGTACAAACATGGAATCAACGCTATATTGAAGACATTGGACAAAAGAATTGACCAACATATTCGATGACCATATATGGTCATAGAACTCATTAAATATGCATGTCTCTAATATCTCAGGCATTATTGAAATCACAAACATGGAACCAATGTTATATTGAAGACATTGGACAAAAGGATTGACCAACACATTCGATGACCATATATGGTCATAGAACTCATTTAATATGCATATCCATAATATCTCGAGCACTTTTAAAGATAGAGACATGTACCCAAACCTATACTGAAGGCATTGGACAAAAGAATTGACCAACATTTTAAATGACCATATATGGTCATAGAACTCATTAAATATGCATGTCTCTAATATCTTAGGCACTGTTACAAGTAGGAACATTGAACCAATGCTATATTGAAGACATTGGACAAGAGAATTGACAAACATACCTGATGACTATATATGGTCATAGAACTCATTAAATATGCATGTCTCTAATATCTCAGGCACTATTGCAAACACAAACATGGAACCAATGTTATATTGAAGACATTGGACAAAAGAATTGACCAACATAGATGATGACCATATATGGTCATGGAACTCATTAAATATGCATGGCTATAATATCTCGGACACTATCACATATACAAACATGGAACCAACGTTAATTTTGAGGGCTATTGCAAACAGTCATACATGGCCATGCATTGCATGTGACTTGGCCATGTGCCATGGTCTTGAAAACCGGTGATTGCTGCTATGCAGCTATATTTATTATTATTATTATTATTATTCTTCCGCCTAAATTTTTGGTCACGCTTTATGTCAACGCCGTTGGACCGATCAATTCAATACTTGCCACAATGGTAAAGCTATATGAGATCTGGTGCATATCCTAAGTTCAGACACATAGGTCACATGACCAGGCCGCCATCTTGGATTAAAGGCGAAATTTTCAATGCCGAATTGCGCACCTTTCTGAGGGTCTGAGTGCTCCAATTTTTTTATGATAGTAGCGGTGCGACAAGGGCTACAAATTTCATCAAAAAAAACTTTAGCGGTCACGTGACTTTTTTTTTTAGAATTTTTTTAAATTTTGTTTTGCATCTCATTTGCATAATTTTCGACAAATCAACTAACCCTGAATAACTTTGAAAGATCATATGACATAGTATTTAATTCCAAAATATGGAAGTCCAGGCGAAAAGCCGTTTTTTATAAGAAGATTTTAGAATGTTTTTTCATATTTTTTTGTTCTTTTATATGGTCACGTGACCTCATTTTATAGACATAATTGCAATATCCCAAGCACTGTTACAGATAGGAACATGCAACCAGTGCAATATTGAAGTGATGGTACATGAAATTCTACTAACAAACAAGATGACCATATATGGTCATGTGATCTCATTAAATATACATGAATGTAATATATCAAGCACTGTTACAGATAGGGACATGCAACCTGTGCAATATCGAAGCTATAAGACACGAGATGTGACTAACTAATGTGATGACCATATATGGTCATGTGACTTCCTCAAATATGCATAAATGTCATAACTCAAGCACAGTTACAGGCGGGAACATGCAACCAGTGCAATATTGAAGTGATGGTACATGAAATTTTACTAACAAACAAGATTACCATATATGGTCATGTGACCTCATTGAATATGCATAAATGTAATATATCAAGCACTGCAAGAGTTAGGGACATGCAACCTGTGCAATATCGAAGGTATGGGTCAAGAGATGTGGCTAACTAATGTGATGACCATATATGGTCATGTGACTTCATTAAATATGCATAATTGAATTATCTCAAGCACTGTTACAGACATGAACATGCAACCTGTGCAAAATCGAAGCTGTGGGACATGAGATGTGAGTAACTAATGTGATGACCGTATATGGTCATGTGACGTCATTAAATATGCATAATTGTAATATCTCAAGCAGAATCACAGATAGAGACATGCAACCTATGCAATATCGAAGCTATGAGACAAGAGATGTGGCTAACTAATGTGATGACCATATATGGTCATGTAATTTCATCAAATATGCATAAATGTAATAACTCAAGCACTGTTACAGATACGAACATGCAACCAGTGCAATATTGAAGCTATTGCACAACAGAAGTGACTAACACATCCGATGACCATATATGGTCATGTGACCTCATCAAATATGCATAAATGTTATATCTCAAGCACTGTTACAGATAGGAACATGCAACTAGTGCAATATTGAAGCTATTGCACAACAGAAGTCACTAACATATCCGATGACCATATATTTTCATGTGACCTCATCAAATAAGCATAAATGTAATAACTCAAGCACTATTACAGACGGGAACATGCAACCAGTGCAATATTGAAGCTATTGCACAACAGAAGTCACTAACGTATCCGATGACCATATATGGTCATGTGACCTCATCAAATATGCATAAATGTTATATTTGAAACACAGTAACAGATAGAAACACACAACCTGTGCAATATCGAAGCTATTGCACAACAGAAGTGACTAACACATCTGATGCCCATACACGGTCATGTGACATCATTAAATATGCATAAATGTAATAACTCAAGCACTGTTACAGACGGGAACATGCAACCTGTGCAATATCGAATCTACGGAACAAGAGATGTGACTAACTAATGTGATGACCACATATGGTCATGTGACATCATCAAATATGCATGAATGTTACATCTCAAGCACTGTTACAGATAGGAAAATGCAACCAATGCAATATTGAAGTTATTGCACAACAGAGCTGACAAAAACATCCGATGACCATATATGGTCATGGGACATCATTAAATATGCAAGATTGTAATACCTTAAGCACTGTTACAGACAGGAACATGCAACATGTTTAGTATGAAGGCCATGCAATTTCCTTTAATATATTATTGTCAATGATGCTGATTTTGCAACGCTGCTAATAAGTCAGTGGGCTCGAAACCCGACATTGCTGCAACGCAGCTATATTTATTATTATTATTCTTCCGCCGTTTTTCGGTCACACTTTATGTCAACGCCGTTGGACCGATCAGCTCAGTACTTGCCACAATGGTAAAGCTGGATGAGATCTAGTGCATAGCCTAAGTTCAGACACATAGGTCACATGGCCAGGCCGCCATCTTGAAATAAAGGCGAAATTTTCAATGCCAAATTGCGCAGCTTTCTGAGGGTCTGAGTGCTCCAATTTTTTTATGATAGCAGCAGTGGGTCAAGTGCTACAAATTTCATCAAAAAAATCTTTAGCGGTCACGTGACATTTTTTTTAAGAATTTTTTTAAATTTTGTTTTGCATCTCATTTGCATAATTTTCGACAAATCAACTAACCCTGAATAACTTTGAAAGGTCATATGACATAGTATTTAATTCCAAAATATGGAGTCCAGGCGATAAGCCGTTTTTTATAAGAAGATTTTAGAATGTTTTTTCATATTTTTTTGTTCTTTTATATGGTCACGTGACCTCATTTTTTAGACATAATTGCAATATCCCAAGCACTGTTACAGATAAGAACATGCAACCAGTGCAATATTGAAGCTGTGAGACAAGAGATGTGACCAACTAATGTGATGACCATATATGGTCATGTAACTTCATCAAATATGCATACATGTAATAACTCAAGCACTGTTACAGACATGAACATGCAACCTGTGCAAAATCGAAGCTATGGGACATGAGATGTGAGTAACTAATGAGATGACCGTATATGGTCATGTGACGTCATTAAATATGCATAATTGAATTATCTCAAGCACTGTTACAGACATGAACATGCAACCTGTGCAAAATCGAAGCTATGGGACATGAGATGTGAGTAACTAATGAGATGACCGTATATGGTCATGTGACGTCATTAAATATGCATAATTGAATTATCTCAAGCACTGTTACAGACATGAACATGCAACCTGTGCAAAATCGAAGCTGTGGGACAAGAGATGTGACTAACTAATGTGATGACCATATATGGTCATGTAACTTCATCAATTATGAATAAATGTAGTAACTCAAGCACTGTTACAGATAGGAACATGCAACCAGTGCAATATTGAAGCTATTGCACAACAGAAGTGACTAACACATCCGATGACCATATATGGTCATGTGACCTCATCAAATATGCATAAATGTTATATCTCAAGCACTGTTACAGATAGGAACATGCAACCAGTGCAATATTGAAGCTATTGCTCAATAGAAGTGACTAACTAATGTGATGACCATATATGGTCATGTGACTTCATCAAATATGCATAAATGTCATAACTCAAGCACAGTTACAGATGGGAACATGCAACCAGTGCAATATTGAAGGGATGGTACATGAAATTTTACTAACAAACAAGATGACCATATATGGTAATGTGACCTCATTGAATATGCATAAATGTAATATATCAAGCACTGCAAGAGTTAGGGACATGCAACCTGTGCAATATCGAAGGTATGGGTCAAGAGATGTGACTAACTAATGTGATGACCATATATGGTCATGTGACTTCATTAAATATGCATTATTGAATTATCTCAAGCACTGTTACAGACATGAACATGCAACCTGTGCAAAATCGAAGCTGTGGGACATGAGATGTGAGTAACTAATGTGATAACCGTATATGGTCATGTGACGTCATTAAATATGCATAATTGTAATATCTCAAGCAGAATCACAGATAGAGACATGCAACCTATGCAATATTGAAGCTATTGCACAACAGAAGTGACTAACATGTCCGATGACCATATATGGTCATGTGACCTCATCAAATAAGCATAAATGTAATAACTCAAGCACTATTTCAGACGGGAACATGCAATCTGTGCAATATCGAATCTATGGAACAAGAGATGTGACAAACTAATGTGATGACCATATATGGTTATGTGACCTCATCAAATATGCATAAATGTTATATCTCAAGCACTGTTACAGATAGGAACATGCAACCAATGCAATATTGAAGTTATTGCACAACAGAGCTGTCAAAAACATCAGATGACCATATATGGTCATGGGACATAATTAAATATGCGAGATTGTAATACCTTAAGCACTGTTACAGACAGGAACATGTAACATGTTTAGTATGAAGGCCATGCAATTTCCTTTAATATATTATTGTCAATGATGCTGATTTTGGAACGCTGCTAATAAGTCAGTGGGCTCGAAACCCGACATTGCTGCAACGCAGCTATATTTAGGGTTTCGAGCCCATTTGGTCGAAACCCTTTTGTAATTGTTCCGTTTATTATTATTATTATTATTATTATTATTATTCTTCCGCCTAAATTTTTGGTCACGCTTTATGTCAACGCCGTTGGACCGATCAATTCAATACTTGCCACAATGGTAAAGCTATATGAGATCTGGTGCATATCCTAAGTTCAGACACATAGGTCACATGACCAGGCCGCCATCTTGGATTAAAGGTGAAATTTTCAATGCCGAATTGCGCACCTTTCTGAGGGTCTGAGTGCTCCAATTTTTTTATGATAGTAGCAGTGCGACAAGGGCTACAAATCTCATCAAAAAAAACTTTAGCGGTCACGTGACTTTTTTTTAAAGAATTTTTTTAAATTTTGTTTTGCATCTCATTTGCATAATTTTCGACAAATCAACTAACCCTGAATAACTTTGAAAGATCATATGACGTAGTATTTAATTCCAAAATATTGAGTCCAGGCGATAAGCCGTTTTTTATAAGAAGATTTTAGAATGTTTTTTTATATTTTTTTGTTCTTTTATATGGTCACGTGACCTCATTTTATAGACAAAATTGCAATATCTCAAGCACTGTTACAGATAGGAACATGCAACCAGTGCAATATTGAAGTGATGGTACATGAAATTCTACTAACAAACAAGATGACCATATATGGTCATGTGATCTCATTAAATATGCATAAAAATAATATATCAAGCACTGTTACAGATAGGGACATGCAACCTGTGCAATATCGAAGCTATAAGACACGAGATGTGACTAACTAATGTAATGACCATATATGGTCATGTGACTTCATCAAATATGCATAAATGTAATAACTCAAGCACAGTTACAGACGGGAACATGCAACCAGTGCAATATTGAAGTGATGGTACATGAAATTTTACTAACAAACAAGATGACTATATATGGTCATGTGACCTCATTGAATATGCATAAATGTAATATATCAAGCACTGCAAGAGTTAGTTACATGCAACCTGTGCAATATCGGAGGTATGGGTCAAGAGATGTGACTAACTAATGTGTTGACCATATATGGTCATGTGACTTCATTAAATATGCATAATTGAATTATCTCAAGCACTGTTACAGATAGAAACATGCAACCTGTGCAAAATCGAAGCTATGGGACATGAGATGTGAGTAACTAATGTGATGACCGTATATGGTCATGTGCCGTCATTAAATATGCATAATTGTAATATCTCAAGCAGAATCACATGCAACCTATGCAATATCCAAGCTATGTGACAAGAGATATGACTACCTAATGTGATGACCATATGTGGTCATGTGACTTCATCAAATATGCATAAATGTAATAACTCAAGCACAATTACAGACGGGAACATGCAACCAGTGCAATATTGAAGTGATGGTACATGAAATTTTACTAACAAACAAGATGACCATATATGGTCATGTGACTTCATTGAATATGCATAAATGTAATATATCAAGCACTGTTACAGATAGGGACATGCAACCTGTGCAATATCGAAGCTATAAGACACGAGATGTGACTAACTAATGTGATGACCATATATGGTCATGTGACTTCATCAAATATGCATAAATGTAATAACTCAAGCACACTTACAGACGGGAACATGCAACCAGTGCAATATTGAAGTGATGGTACATGAAATTTTACTAACAAACAAGATGACCATATATGGTCATGTGACCTCATTGAATATGCATAAATGTAATATATCAAGCACTGCAAGAGATAGGGACATGCAACCTGTGCAATATCGAAGGTATGGGTCAAGAGATGTGACTAACTAATGTGATGACCATATATGGTCATGTGACTTCATTAAATATGCATAATTGAATTATCTCAAGCACTGTTACATACATGAACATGCAACTTGTGCAAAATCGAAGCTGTGGGACATGAGATGTGAGTAACTAATGTGATGACCGTATATGGTCATGTGACGTCATTAAATATGCATAATTGTAATATCTCAAGCAGAATCACAGATAGAGACATGTAACCTATGTAATATCGAAGCTATGAGACAAGAGATGTGGCTAACTAATGTGATGACCATATATGGTCATGTAATTTCATCAAATATGCATATATGTAATAACTCAAGCACTGTTACAGATAGGAACATGCAACCAGTGCAATATTGAAGCTATTGCACAACAGAAGTGACTAACACATCCGATGACCATATATGGTCATGTGACCTCATCAAATATGCATAAAAGTTATATCTCAAGCACTGTTACAGATAGGAACATGCAACCAGTGCAATATTGAAGCTATTGCACAACAGAAGTCACTAACATATCCGATGACCATATATGGTCATGTGACCTCATCAAATAAGCATAAATGTAATAACTCAAGCACTATTACAGACGGGAACATGCAACCTGTGCAATATCGAATCTATGGAACAAGAGATGTGACTAACTAATGTGATGACAATATATGGTCATGTGACCTCATCAAATATGCATAAATGTTATATCTCAAGCACTGTTACAGATAGGAAAATGCAACCAATGCAATATTGAAGTTATTGCACAACAGAGCTGACAAAAACATCCGATGACCATATATGGTCATGGGACATCATTAAATATGCAAGATTGTAATACCTTAAGCACTGTTACAGACAGGAACATGCAACATGTTTAGTATGAAGGCCATGCAATTTCCTTTAATATATTATTGTCAATGATGCTGATTTTGGAACGCTGCTAATAAGTCAGTGGGCTCGAAACCCGCCATTGCTGCAACGCAGCTATATTTATTATTATTATTCTTCCGCCTAAATTTTTGGTCACGCTTTATGTCAACGCCGTTGGACCGATCAATTCAATACTTGCCACAATGGTAAAGCTATATGAGATCTGGTGCATATCCTAAGTTCAGACACGTAGGTCACATGACCAGGCCGCCATCTTGGATTAAAGGCGAAATTTTCAATGCCGAATTGCGCACCTTTCTGAGGGTCTGAGTGCTCCAATTTTTTTATGATAGTAGCAGTGCGACAAGGGCTACAAATTTCATCAAAAAAAACTTTAGCGGTCACGTGACTTTTTTTTTTAGAATTTTTTTAAATTTTGTTTTGCATCTCATTTGCATAATTTTCGACAAATCAACTAACCCTGAATAACTTTGAAAGATCATATGACATAGTATTTAATTCCAAAATATCGAGTCCAGGCGATAAGCCGTTTTTTATAAGAAGATTTTGGAATGTTTTTTCATATTTTTTGTTCTTTTATATGGTCACGTGACCTCATTTTATAGACATAATTGCAATATCTCAAGCACTGTTACAGATAGGAACATGCAACCAGTGCAATTTTGAAGTGATGGTACATGAAATTCTACTAACAAACAAGATGACCATATATGGTCATGTGATCTCATTAAATATGCATGAATGTAATATATCAAGCACTGTTACAGATAGGGACATGCAACCTGTGCAATATCGAAGCTATAAGACACGAGATGTGACTAACTAATGTCATGACCATATATGGTCATGTGACTTCATCAAATATACATAAATGTAATAACTCAAGCACAGTTACAGACAGGAACATGCAACCAGTGCAATATTGAAGTGATGGTACATGAAATTTTACTAACAAACAAGATGACCATATATGGTCATGTGACCTCATTGAATATGCATAAATGTAATATATCAAGCACTGTAAGAGTTAGGGACATGCAACCTGTGCAATATCGAAGCTATGGGTCAAGAGATGTGATTAACTAATGTGATGACTATATATGATCATGTGACCTCATCAAATATGCATAAATGTAATAACTCAAGCACTGTTACAGACGGGAACATGCAACATGTGCAATATCGAAGCTATGGGACAAGAGATGTGACTAACTAATGTGATGACCATATATGGTCATGTGACCTCATCAAATATGCATAAATGTTATATTTGAAACACAGTAACAGATAGAAACACACAACCTGTGCAATATCGAAGCTATGAGACAAGATATGTGACTAACACATCTGATGCCCATACACGGTCATGTGACATCATTAAATATGCATAAATGTAATAACTCAAGCACTGTTACAGACGGGAACATGCAACCTGTGCAATATCGAATCTATGGAACAAGAGATGTGACTAACTAATGTGATGACCACATATGGTCATGTGACCTCATCAAATATGCATAAATGTTATATCTCAAGCACTGTTACAGATAGGAAAATGCAACCAATGCAATATTGAAGTTATTGCACAACAGAGCTGACAAAAACATCCGATGACCATATATGGTCATGGGACATCATTAAATATGCAAGATTGTAATACCTTAAGCACTGTTACTAGACAGGAACATGCAACATGTTTAGTATGAAGGCCATGCAATTTCCTATAATATATTATTGTCAATGATGCTGATTTTGGAACGCTGCTAATAAGTCAGTGGGCTCGAAACCCGACATTGCTGCAACGCAGCTATATTTAGGGTTTCGAGCCCATTTGGTCGAAACCCTTTTGTAATTGTTCCGTTTATTAGGGTTTCGAGCCCATTTGGTCGAAACCCTATTGAAATTGTTCCGTTTATTATTATTAGGTTTTCAAGACACATGTCTTGGAAACCTTTTGTAATTGTTATGTTTTTTATTATTATTATTCCGCCAGATTTTTCGCTAAGCGCCATTCGAACACCGTTGCACATATCTGGAAAATTTTTTCACATGTTTGTTAAGTTTGATGAGATCTAGTGCATATCCTAAGATGACGCATATTGGTCACGTGGTACGGCGGCCATTTTGAATTTTAGGCAAAAAATGGCATGTTCATTTAAACACCTTTCTGAGGGTCTAGGAGTCTCAAACTTTCGCTTAAAAGAAGCATTGGCCATAGAGCTACGTATTTCATGAAAAAAAAGTTGAACGGTCATGTGACTTTTTTTTCTAGAATTTTCTAAAATATTGTTTTGCATCTCATTTGCATAATTTTGATCGTATCAAAATTGCACGCCATAATTTTGAAGAACATCATACATACTACAGATTAATCAAAGAATCATGCAAGTGCGACCAGTAGTTTTGGAGCAGTTGATTTATGAATATTTTTCACATTTTATATTAAATAGTCAGCAATGTTGCATTATGGGAAAGGGGGGAGGGCCCATATACGATACACATTGAATTGACATATATTGAGAACTATTGCACATACAAACATGGAACTAACGCTATATTGAAGACATTGGACAAGAGAATTGACCAAAATATTGGATGACCATATATGGTCATGCAACTCATTAAATATGCATGTCTCTAATATCTCAGGCACTATTGCAAGTACAAACATGGAACTAACGCTGTATTGAAGACATTGAACAAGAAAATTGACCAAAACATTGGATGACCATATATGGTCATAGAACTCATTAAATATACATGTCTTTAATATCTCAGGCACTATTGCAAGTACAAACATGGAACCAATGCTATATTGAAGACATTGAACAAAAGAATTGATCAACATAGTTGATTACCATATATGGTCATAAAACTCATTAAATATGCGTGTCTCTAATATATCAGGCATTATTGTAAGTACAAACATGCAACCAATGCTATATTGAAGACATAGGACGAGAGAATTGACCAACATATTCGATGACCATATATGGTCATAGAACTGATTAAATATGTATATCCATATATCTCGAGCACTTTTAAAGATAGAGACATGTACCCAAACCTATATTGAAGGTATTGGACAAGAGAATTGACCAACACGTTCGATGACCATATATGGTCAGAGTACTCTTTAAATATGCATGTCTCTAATATCTCAGGCACTATTGCAAGCACAAACATGAAACCAATGTTATATTGAAGACATTGGAAAAAAGAATTGACCAACACAGTCGATGACCTTATATGGTCATACAACTCATTAAATATGCATGTCTCTAATATCTCGAGCACTATTGCAAGCACAAACATGGAACCAATGCTATATTGAAGACATTGAACAAAAGGATTGACCAACATATTCGATTGCCATATATGGTCATATAACTCATTAAATATGCATATCCATAATATCTCGAGCACTTTTAAAGATAGGGACATGTACCCAAACCTATACTGAAGATATTGGACAAGAAAATTGTCCAACATATGAGATGACCATATATGGTCACAGAACTCATTAAATATGCATGCCTCTAATATCTTAGGCACTATCACATATACAAACATGGGACCAACGCTAATTTTGAGGGCTATTGCAAACAGTCATACATGGCCATGCATTGCATGTGACTTGGCCATGTGCCATGGTCTTGAAAACCGGTCATTGCTGCTATGCAGCTATATTTATTATTATTATTCTTCCGCCGTTTTTCGGTCACACTTCATGTCAACGCCGTTGGACCGATCAGCTCAGTACTTGCCACAATGGTAAAGCTGGATGAGATCTAGTGCATAGCCCAAGTTCAGACACATAGGTCACATGACCAGGCCGCCATCTTGGATTAAAGGCGAAATTTTCAATGCCAAATTGCGCAACTTTCTGAGGGTCTGAGTGCTCCAATTTTTTTATGATAGTAGCAGTGCGACAAGGGCTACAAATTTCATCAAAAAAAACTTTAGCGGTCACGTGATTTTTTTTTTTAGAATTTTTTTTAATTTTGTTTTGCATCTCATTTGCATAATTTTCGACAAATCAACTAACCCTGAATAACTTTGAAAGATCATATGACATAGTATTTAATTCCAAAATATCGAGTCCAGGTGATAAGCCGTTTTTTATAAGAAGATTTTAGAATGTTTTTTCATATTTTTTTGTTCTTTTATATGGTCACGTGACCTCATTTTTTAGACATAATTGCAATATCTCAAGCACTGTTACAGATAGGAACATGCAACCAGTGCAATTTTGAAGTGATGGTACATGAAATTCTACTAACAAACAAGATGACCATATATGGTCATGTGATCTCATTAAATATGCATGAATGTAATATGTCAAGCACTGTTACAGATAGGGACATGCAACCTGTGCAATATCGAAGCTATAAGACACGTGATGTGACTAACTAATGTCATGACCATATATGGTCATGTGACTTCATCAAATATACATAAATGTAATAACTCAAGCACTGTTACAGACGGGAACATGCAACCTGTGCAATATCGAAGCTATGGGACAAGAGATGTGACTAACTAATGTGATGACCATATATGGTCATGTGACCTCATCAAATATGCATAAATGTTATATTTGAAACACAGTAACAGATAGAAACACACAACCTGTGCAATATCAAAGCTATGAGACAAGATATGTGACTAACACATCTGATGCCCATACACGGTCATGTGACATCATTAAATATGCATAAATGTAATAACTCAAGCACTGTTACAGACGGGAACATGCAACCTGTGCAATATCGAAGCTATGGGACAAGAGATGTGACTAACTAATGTGATGACCATATATGGTCATGTGACCTCATCAAATATGCATAAATGTTATATTTGAAACACAGTAAGATAGAAACACACAACCTGTGCAATATCGAAGCTATGAGACAAGATATGTGACTAACACATCTGATGCCCATACACGATCATGTGACATCATTAAATATGCATAAATGTAATAACTCAAACACTGTTACAGACGGGAACATGCAACCTGTGCAATATCGAATCTATGGAACAAGAGATGTGACTAACTAATGTGATGACCACATATGGTCATGTGACCTCATCAAATATGCATAAATGTTATATCTCAAGCACTGTTACAGATAGGAAAATGCAACCAATGCAATATTGAAGTTATTGCACAACAGAGCTGAAAAAACATCCGATGACCATATATGGTCATGGGACATCATTAAATATGCAAGATTGTAATACCTTAAGCACTGTTACAGACAGGAACATGCAACATGTTTAGTATGAAGGCCATGCAGTTTCCTTTAATATATTATTGTCAATGATGCTGATTTTGGAACGCTGCTAATAAGTCAATGGGCTCGAAACCCGACATTGCTGCAACGCAGCTATATTTAGGGTTTCGAGCCCATTTGGTCGAAACCCTATTGAAATTGTTCCGTTTATTATTAGGGTTTCGAGCCCATTTGGTCGAAACCCTTTTGTAATTGTTCCGTTTATTATTATTAGGGTTTCGAGCCCATTTGGTCGAAACCCTTTTGTAATTGTTCCGTTTATTAGGGTTTCGAGCCCATTTGGTCGAAACCCTATTGAAATTGTTCCGTTTATTATTATTATTATTATGATTCCGCCTAAATTTTTGGTCACGCTTTATGTCAACACCGTTGGACCGATCAGTTTCATACTTGCCACAATGGTAAAGCTGTATGAGATCTGGTGCATATCCTAAGTTCAGACACATAGGTCACATGACCAGGCCGCCATCTTGGATTAAAGGCGAAATTTTCAATGCCGAATTGCGCACCTTTCTGAGGGTCTGAGTGCTCCAATTTTTTTATGATGGTAGCAGTGCGACAAGGGCTACAAATTTCATCAAAAAAAACTTTAGCGGTCACGTGACTTTTTTTTTTAGAATTTTTTTAAATTTTGCTTTGCATCTCATTTGCATAATTTTCGACAAATCAACTAACCCTGAATAACTTTGAAAGATCATATGACATAGTATTTAATTTCAAAATATTGAAGTCCAGGCGAAAAGCCATTTTTTATAAGAAGATTTTAGAATGTTTTTTCATATTTTTTTGTTCTTTTATATGGTCACGTGACCTCATTTTATAGACATAATTGCAATATCTCAAGCACTGTTACAGATAGGAACATGCAACCAGTGCAATATTGAAGTGATGGTACATGAAATTCTACTAACAAACAAGATGACCATATATGGTCATGTGATCTCATTAAATATGTATAAATGTAATATATCAAGCACTGTTACAGATAGGGACATGCAACCTGTGCAATATCGAAGCTATAAGACACGAGATGTGACTAACTAATGTGATGACCATATATGGTCATGTGACTTCATCAAATATGCATAAATGTAATAACTCAAGCACAGTTACAGACGGGAACATGCAACCAGTGCAATATTGAAGTGATGGTACATGAAATTGTACTAACAAACAAGATGACCATATATGGTCATGTGACCTCATTGAATATGCATAAATGTAATATATCAAGCACTGCAAGAGTTAGGGACATGCAACCTGTGCAATATCGAAGGTATGGTCAAGAGATGTGGCTAACTAATGTGATGACCATATATGGTCATGTGACTTCATTAAATATGCATAATTGAATTATCTCAAGCACTGTTACAGACATGAACATGCAACCTGTGCAAAATCGAAGCTGTGGGACATGAGATGTGAGTAACTAATGTGATGACCGTATATGGTCATGTGACGTCATTAAATATGCATAATTGTAATATCTCAAGCAGAATCACAGATAGAGACATGCAACCTATGCAATATCGAAGCTATGAGACAAGAGATGTGGCTAACTAATGTGATGACCATATATGGTCATGTAATTTCATCAAATATGCATAAATGTAATAACTCAAGCACTGTTACAGATAGGAACATGCAACCAGTGCAATATTGAAGCTATTGCACAACAGAATTGACTAACACATCCGATGACCATATATGGTCATGTGACCTCATCAAATATACATAAATGTTATATCTCAAGCACTGTTACAGATAGGAACATGCAACCAATGCAATATTGAAGTTATTGCACAACAGAGCTGACAAAAACATCAGATGACCATATATGGTCATGGGACATCATTAAATATGCGAGATTATAATACCTTAAGCACTGTTACAGACAGGAACATGTAACATGTTTAGTATGAACGCCATGCAATTTCCTTTAATATATTATTGTCAATGATGCTGATTTTGGAACGCTGCTAATAAGTCAGTGGGCTCGAAACCCGACATTGCTGCAACGCAGCTATATTTATTATTATTAGGGTTTCGAGCCCATTTGGTCGAAACCCTTTTGTAATTGTTCCGTTTATTATTATTATTATTATTATTATTATTATTATTCTTCCGCCTAAATTTTTGGTCACGCTTTATGTCAACACCGTTGGACCGATCAGTTCCATACTTGCCACAATGGTAAAGCTGTATGAGATCTGGTGCATATCCTAAGTTCAGACACATAGGTCACATGACCAGGCCGCCATCTTGGATTAAAGGCGAAATTTTCAATGCCGAATTGCGCACCTTTCTGAGGGTCTGAGTGCTCCAATTTTTTTACGATAGTAGCAGTGCGACAAGGGCTACAAATTTCAGCAAAAAAAACTTTAGCGGTCACGTGACTTTTTTTTTTAGAATTTTTTTAAATTTTGTTTTGCATCTCATTTGCATAATTTTCGACAAATCAACTAACCCTGAATAAATTTGAAAGATCATATGACATAGTATTTAATTCCAAAATATTGAGTCCAGGCGATAAGCCGTTTTTTATAAGAAGATTTTAGAATGTTTTTCCATATTTTTTTGTTCTTTTACATGGTCACGTGACCTCATTTTTTAGACATAATTGCAATATCTCAAGCACTGTTACAGATAGGAACATGCAACCAGTGCAATATTGAAGTGATGGTACATGAAATTCTACTAACAAACAAGATGACCATATATGGTCATGTGATCTCATTAAATATGCATAAATGTAATATATCAAGAACTGTTACAGATAGGGACATGCAACCTGTGCAATATCGAAGCTATAAGACACGAGATGTGACTAACTAATGTGATGACCATATATGGTCATGTGACTTCATCAAATATGCATAAATGTAATAACTCAAGCACAGTTACAGATGGGAACATGCAACCAGTGCAATATTGAAGTGATGGTACATGAAATTTTACTAACAAACAAGATGACTATATATGGTCATGTGACCTCATTGAATATGCATAAATGTAATATATCAAGCACTGCAAGAGTTAGTTACATGCAACCTGTGCAATATCGGAGGTATGGGTCAAGAGATGTGACTAACTAATGTGATGACCATATATGGTCATGTGACTTCATTAAATATGCATAATTGAATTATCTCAAGCACTGTTACAGATAGAAACATGCAACCTGTGCAAAATCGAAGCTATGGGATATGAGATGTGAGTAACTAATGTGATGACCGTATATGGTCATGTGCCGTCATTAAATATGCATAATTGTAATATCTCAAGCAGAATCACAGATAGAGACATGCAACCTATGCTATATCGAAGCTATGTGACAAGAGATATGACTAACTAATGTGATGACCATATATGGTCATGTAACTTCATCAAATATGCATAAATGTAATAACTCAAGCACTGTTACAGATAGGAACATGCAACCAGTGCAATATTGAAGTGATGGTACATGAAATTCTACTAACAAACAAGATGACCATATATGGTCATGTGATCTCATTAAATATGCATAAATGTAATATATCAAGCACTGTTACAGATAGGGACATGCAACCTGTGCAATATCGAAGCTATAAGACACGAGATGTGACTAACTAATGTGATGACCATATATGGTCATGTGACTTCATCAAATATGCATAAATGTAATAACTCAAGCACAGTTACAGATGGGAACATGCAACCAGTACAATATTGAAGTGATGGTACATGAAATTTTACTAACAAACAAGATAACTATATATGGTCATGTGACCTCATTGAATATGCATAAATGTAATATATCAAGCACTGCAAGAGTTAGTTACATGCAACCTGTGCAATATCGGAGGTATGGGTCAAGAGATGTGACTAACTAATGTGATGACCATATATGGTCATGTGACTTCATTAAATATGCATAATTGAATTATCTCAAGCACTGTTACAGATAGAAACATGCAACCTGTGCAAAATCGAAGCTATGGGATATGAGATGTGAGTAACTAATGTGATGACCGTATATGGTCATGTGCCGTCATTAAATATGCATAATTGTAATATCTCAAGCAGAATCACAGATAGAGACATGCAACCTATGCTATATCGAAGCTATGTGACAAGAGATATGACTAACTAATGTGATGACCATATATGGTCATGTAACTTCATCAAATATGCATAAATGTAATAACTCAAGCACTGTTACAGATAGGAACATGCAACCAGTGCAATATTGAAGCTATTGCACAACAGATGTGACTAACACATCCGATGACCATATATGGTCATGTGACCTCATCAAATATGCATAAATGTTATATCTCAAGCACTGTTACAGATAGGAACATGCAACCAGTGCAATATTAAAGCTATTGCACAACAGAGCTGACAAAAACATCCAATGACCATATATGGTCATGGGACATCATTGAATATGCATAAATGTAATATATCAAGCACTGTTACAGATGGGAACATGCAACCTGTGCAATATCGAAGCTATGGGACAAGAGAGGTGACTAACTAATGTGATGACCATATATGGTCATGTGACCTCATCAAATATGCATAAATGTTATATTTGAAACACAGTAACAGATAGAAACACACAACCTGTGCAATATCGAAGCAATGGGTCAAGAGATGTGACTAACTAATGTGATGACTATATATGATCATGTGACCTCATTAAATATGCAAGATTGTAATACCTTAAGCACTGTTACAGACAGGAACATGCAACATGTTTAGTATGAAGGCCATGCAATTTCCATTAATATATTATTGTCAATGATGCTGATTTTGGAATGCTGCGAATAAGTCAGTGGGCTCGAAACCCGACATTGCTGCAACGCAGCTATATTTATTATTATTATTCTTCCGCCTAAATTTTTGGTCACGCTTTATGTCAACACCGTTGGTCCGATCAGTTTCATACTTGCCACAATGGTAAAGCTGTATGAGATCTGGTGCATATCCTAAGTTCAGACACATAGGTCACATGACCAGGCCGCCATCTTGGATTAAAGGCGAAATTTTCAATGCCGAATTGCGCACCTTTCTGAGGGTCTGAGTGCTCCAATTTTTTTATGATAGTAGCAGTGGGACAAGGGCTACAAATTTCATCAAAAAAAACTTTAGCGGTCACGTGACTTTTTTTTTTAGAATTTTTTGAAATTTTGTTTTGCATCTCATTTGCATAATTTTCGACAAATCAACTAACCCTGAATAACTTTGAAAGATCATATGACATAGTATTTAATTCCAAAATATGGAAGTCCAGGCGAAAAGCCGTTTTTTATAAGAAGATTTTAGAATGTTTTTTTCATATTTTTTTGTTCTTTTATATGGTCACGTGACCTCATTTTATAGACATAATTGCAATATCTCAAGCACTGTTACAGATAGGAACATGCAACCAGTGCAATATTGAAGTGATGGTACATGAAATTCTACTAACAAACAAGATGACCATATATGGTCATGTGATCTCATTAAATATGCATAAATGTAATATATCAAGCACTGTTACAGATAGGGACATGTAACCTGTGCAATATCGAAGCTATAAGACACGAGATGTGACTAACTAATGTGATGACCATATATGGTCATGTGACTTCATTAAATATGCATAATTGAATTATCTCAAGCACTGTTACAGATAGAAACAAGCAACCTGTGCAAAATCGAAGCTATGGGACATGAGATGTGAGTAACTAATGTAATGACCGTATATGGTCATGTGCCGTCATTAAATATGCATAATTGTAATATCTCAAGCAGAATCACAGATAGAGACATGCAACCTATGCAATATCGAAGCTATGTGACAAGAGATATGACTAACTAATGTGATGACCATATATGGTCATGTAACTTCATCAAATATGCATAAATGTAATAACTCAAGCACTGTTACAGATAGGAACATGCAACCAGTGCAATATTGAAGCTATTGCACAACAGAAGTGACTAACACATCCGTTGACCATATATGGTCATGTGACCTCATCAAATATGCATAAATGTTATATCTCAAGCACTGTTACAGATAGGAACATGCAACCAGTGCAATATTGAAGCTATTGCACAACAGAAGTGACTAACATATCCGTTCACCATATATGGTCATGTGACCTCATCAAATAAGCATAAATGTAATAACTCAAGCACTATTACAGACGGGAATATGCAACCTGTGCAATATCGAATCTATGGAACAAGAGATGTGACTAACTAATGTGATGACCATATATGGTCAGGTGACCTCGTCAAATATGCCCAAATGTTATATCTCAAGCACTGTTACAGATAGGAACATGCAACCAATGCAATATTGAAGTTATTGCACAACAGAGCTGAAAAAAACATCCGATGACCGTATATGGTCATGGGACATTATTAAATATGCAAGATTGTAATACGTTAAGCACTGTTACAGACAGGAACATGTAACATGTTTAGTATGAAGGCCATGCAATTTCCTTTAATATATTATTGTCAATGATGCTGATTTTGGAACGCTGCTAATAAGTCAGTGGGCTCGAAACCCGACATTGCTGCAACGCAGCTATATTTATTAGGGTTTCGAGCCCATTTGGTCGAAACCCTATTGTAATTGTTCCGTTTATTATTATTATTAGGTTTTCAAGACACATGTCTTGGAAACCTATTGTAATCGTTATGTTTTTTATTATTCCGCCAGATTTTTTCGCTAAGCGCCATTTCGACACCGTTACACATATCTGTAAAAAATTTTCATATGTTTGTAAAGGTTGATGAGATCTAGTGCATATCCTAAGATGACGCATATTGATCACGTGGTACGGCGACCATTTTGAATTTAAGGCGAAAAATGGCATGCTCATTTGAACACCTTTCTGAGGGCCTAGGAGTCTCAAACTTTCGCCTAAAAGAAGCATTGGCCCTAGAGCTACGTATATCAGAAAAAAAAAGTTGAACGGTCATGTGACTTTTTTTTCTAGAATTTTCTGAAATATTGTTTTGCATCTCATTTGCATAATTTTGATCGTATCGAAATTCCACGCCATAATTTTGAAGAATATCATACATACTACAGATTAATCAAAGAATCATGGAAGTGCGACCAGTAGTTTTGGAGCAGTTGATTTATGAATATTTTTCACATTTTATATAAAATAGTCAGCAATGTTGCATTATGGGAAAGGGGGGAGGGCCCATATACGATACACATTAAATTGACATATATTGAGAACTATTGTATATACAACCATGGAACTAACGCTATATTGAAAACATTGGACAAGAAAATTGACCAAAACATTGGATGACCATATATGGTCATAGAACTCATTAAATATGCATGTCTCTAATATCTCAGGCCCTATTGCAAGTACAAACATGGAACCAATGCTATATTGAAGACATTGGACAAGAGATTTGACCAAAAAATTGGATGACCATATATGGTCATAGAACTCATTAAATATGCATGTCTCTAATATCTCAGGCACTATTGCAAGTACAAACATGGAACCAATGCTATATTGAAGACATTGGACAAAAGAATTGACCAACATATTCGATGACCATATATGGTCATAGAACTCATTAAATATGCATATCCATAATATCTCGATCACTTTGAAAGATATAGATATGTACCCAAACCTATATTGAAGACATTGGACAAGAGAATTGACCAACACATTCGATGACCATATATGGTCATAGAACTCATTAAATATGCATGTCTCTAATATCTCAGCCTCTATTGCAAACACAAACATGGAACCAATGTTATATTGACGGTATTGGACAAGAGAATTGACCAACATATTCGATGACCATATATGGTCATAGAACTCATTAAATATACACATTAAATATACACACGATACACATTGAATTGACATATATTGAGAACTATTGCATATACAAACATGGAACTAACGCTATATTGAAGACATTGACAAGAGAATTGACCAAAATATTGGATGACCATAAATGGTCATGCAACTCATTAAATATGCATGTCACTAATATCTCAGGCACTATTGCAAGTACAAACATGGAACTAACGCTATATTGAAGACATTGGACAAGATAATTGACCAAGATATTGGATGACCATATATGGTCATGTAACTCATTAAATATGCATGTCTTTAATATCTCAGGCACTATTGCAAGTATAAACATGGAACCAATGCTATATTGAAGACATTGAACAAAAGAATTGATCAACATAGTGTATGACCATATATGGTCATATAACTCATTAAATATGCGTGTCTCTAATATCTCGGGCATTATTGCAAGTTCAAACATGGAATCAACGCTATATTGAAGACATAGGACGAGAGAATTGACCAACATATTCGATGACCATATATGGTCATAGAACTGATTAAATATGCATATCCATATATCTCGAACACTTTTAAAGATAGAAACATGTACCCAAACCTATATTGAAGACTTTGGACAAGATAATTGACCAACACAGTCGATGACCATATATGGTCATACAACTCATTAAATATGCATGTCTCTAATATCTCGAGTACTATTGTAAGCACAAACATGGAACCAATACTATATTGAAGACATTGGACAAAAGGATTGACCAACATATTCGATTACCATATATGGTCATAGAACACATTAAGTATGCATATCCATAATATCTCGAGCACTTTTAAAGATAGGGACATGTACCCAAACCTATACTGAAGACATTGGACAAGAGAATTGTCCAACATATGAGATGACCATATATGGTCATAGAACTCATTAAATATGCATGCCTCTAATATCTTAGGCACTGATGCAGGTAGGAACATGGAACCAATGCTATATTGAAGTCATTGGACAAGAGAATTGACAAACATACCTGATGACTATATATGGTCATATAACTCATTACATATGCATGGCAATAATATCTTGGACACTATCACATATACAAACATGGGACCAACGTTAATTTTGGGGGCTATTGCAAACAGTCATACCTGGCCATGCATTGCATGTGACTTGGCCATGTGCCATGGTCTTGAAAACCGGTCATTGCTGCTATGCAGCTATATTTAGGGTTTCGAGCCCATTTGGTCGAAACCCTATTGTAATTGTTCCGTTTATTATTATTATTAGGGTTTCGAGCCCATTTGGTCGAAACCCTATTGAAATTGTTCCGTTTATTATTATTATTATTATGATTCCGCCTAAATTTTTGGTCACGCTTTATGTCAACGCCGTTGGACCGATCAGCTCAATACTTGCCACAATGGTAAAGCTGGATGAGATCTGGTGCATATCCTAAGTTCAGACACATAGGTCACATGACCAGGCCGCCATCTTGGGTTAAAGGCGAAATTTTCAATGCCGAATTGCACACCTTTCTGAGGGTCTGAGTGCTCCAATTTTTTTATGGCAGTAGCAGTGGGATAAGGGCTACAAATTTCATCAAAAAAAACATTAGCGGTCACGTGACTAATTTTTTTCTAGAATTTTTTTAATTTTGTTTTGCATCTCATTTGCATAATTTTCAACTAATCAACTAACCCTGAATAACTTTGAAAGATCATATGACATAGTATTTAATTCCAAAATATTGAGTCCAGGCGATAAGCCGTTTTTTATAAGAAGATTTTAGAATGTTTTTTTTTATATTTTTTTTGTTCTTTTATATGGTCACGTGACCTCATTTTATAGACATAATTGCAATATCTCAAGCACTGTTACAGATAGGAACATGCAACCAATGCAATATTGAAGTGATGGTACACGAAATTTTACTAACAAACAAGATGACCATATATGGTCATGTTACCTCATTAAATATGCATAAATGTAATATATCAAGCACTGTTACAGATAGGGACATGCAACCTGTGCAATATCGAAGCTATAAGACACGAGATGTGACTAACTAATGTGATGACTATATATGGACATGTGACTTCATCAAATATGCATAAATTTAATAACTCAAGCACTGTTACAGCCGGGAACATGCAACCTGTGCAATATCGAAGCTATGAGACAAGAGATGTGACAAACTAATGTGATGACCATATATGGTCATGTGATCTCGTCAAATATGCATAAATGTAATATATCAAGCACTGTTACAGATAGGGACATGCAACCTGTGCAATATCGAAGCTATAAGACACGAGATGTGACTAACTAATGTGATGACCATATATGGACATGTGACTTCATCAAATATGCATAAATTTAATAACTCAAGCACTGTTACTGCCGGGAACATGCAACCTGTGCAATATCGAAGCTATGAGACAAGAGATGTGACTAACTAATGTGATGACCATATATGGTCATGTGATCTCGTCAAATATGCATAAAGGTAATAACTCAAGTACTGTTACAGACAGGAACATGCAACTACTGCAATATCGAAGCTATGAGACAAGATATGTGACTAACTAATGTGATGACCATATATGGTCATGTGACCTCATCAAATATGCATAAATTTTATATCTCAAGCACTGTTACAGATAGGAACATGTAACCAGTGAAATATTGAAATTATTGCACAACAGAGGTGACTAACATATCCGATGTCCGTATATGGTAATGTGACCTCATCAAATATGCATAAATGTAATAACTCAAGCGCTGTTACAGACAGGAACATGCAACTAGTGCAATATTGAAGGTTTTGCACAAGAGAGATGAATAAAACATCTGATGACCATACACGGTCATGTGACATCATTAAATATGCATAAATGTAATAACTCAAGCACTGTTACAGACGGGAACATGCAACCTGTGCAATATCGAATCTATGGAACAAGAGATGTGACTAACTAATGTGATGACCATATATGATCATGTGACCACATCAAATATGCATAGATGTTATATCTCAAGCACTGTTGCAGATAAGAACATGCAACCAATGCAATATTGAAGTTATTGCACAACAGACCTGACAAAAACATCTGATGACCATATATGGTCATGGGACATCATTAAATATGCAAGACTGTAATTCCTTAAGCACTGTTACAGACAGGAACATGTAACATGTTTAGTATGAAGGCCATGCAATTTCCTTTAATATACTATTGTCAATGATGCTGATTTTGGAATGCTGCTAATAAGTCAGTGGGCTCGAAACCCGACATTGCTGCAACGCAGCTATATTTATTATTATTATTATTATTATTCTTCCGCCTAAATTTTTGGTCACGCTTTATGTCAACACCGTTGGACCGATCAGTTCCATACTTTCCACAATGGTAAAGCTGTATGAGATCTGGTGCATATCCTAAGTTCAGACACATAGGTCACATGACCAGGCCGCCATCTTGGATTAAAGGCGAAATTTTCAATGCCGAATTGCGCACCTTTCTGAGGGTCTGAGTGCTCCACTTTTTTTATGATAGTAGCAGTGCGACAAGGGCTACAAATTTCATCAAAAAAAACTTTAGCGGTCACGTGACTTTTTTTTTTAGAATTTTTTTAAATTTTGTTTTGCATCTCATTTGCATAATTTTCGACAAATCAACTAACCCTGAATAACTTTGAAAGATCATATGACATAGTATTTAATTCCAAAATATGGAAGTCCAGGCGAAAAGCCGTTTTTTATAAGAAGATTTTAGAATGTTTTTTCATATTTTTTTGTTCTTTTATATGGTCACGTGACCTCATTTTATAGACATAATTGCAATATCTCAAGCACTGTTACAGATAGGAACATGCAACCAGTGCAATATTGAAGTGATGGTACATGAAATTCTACTAACAAACAAGATGACCATATATGGTCATGTGATCTCATTAAATATGCATAAATGTAATATATCAAGCACTGTTACAGATAGGGACATGCAACCTGTGCAATATCGAAGCTATAAGACACGAAATGTGACTAACTAATGTGATGACCATATATGGTCATGTGACTTCATCAAATATGCATAAATGTAATAACTCAAGCACAGTTACAGACGGGAACATGCAACCAGTGCAATATTGAAGTGATGGTACATGAAATTCTAATAACAAACAAGATGACCATATATGGTCATGTGATCTCATTAAATATGCATAAATGTAATATCTCAAGCAGAATTACAGATAGAGACATGCAACCTGTGCAATATTCAAGCTATTAGACAAAGATATGTGACTAACAAATGTGATGACCATATATGGCCATGTGACTTCAGTAAATATGCATAATTGTAATATCTCAAGCAGAATTACAGATAGATACATGTAACCTGTGCAATATTGAAGTGATGGTACATGAAATTCTACTAACAAACAAGATGACCATATATGGTCATGTGATCTCATTAAATATGCATAAATGTAATATATCAAGCACTGTTACAGATAGGGACATGCAACCTGTGCAATATCGAAGCTATAAGACACGAGATGTGACTAACTAATGTGATGACCATATATGGTCATGTGACCTCATTGAATATGCATAAATGTAATATATCAAGCACTGCAAGAGTTAGTTACATGCAACCTGTGCAATATTGGAGGTATGGGTCAAGAGATGTGACTAACTAATGTGATGACCATATATGGTCATGTGACTTCATTAAATATGCATAATTGAATCATCTCAAGCACTGTTACAGATAGAAACATGCAACCTGTGCAAAATCGAAGCTATGGGACATGAGATGTGAGTAACTAATGTGATGACCGTATATGGTCATGTGCCGTCATTAAATATGCATAATTGTAATATCTCAAGCAGAATCACAGATAGAGACATGCAACCTATGCAATATCGAAGCTATGTGACAAGAGATATGAGTAACTAATGTGATGACCATATATGGTCATGTAACTTCATCAAATATGCATAAATGTAATAACTCAAGCACTGTTACAGATAGGAACATGCAACCAGTGCAATATTGAAGCTATTGCACAACAAAAGTGACTAACACATCCGATGACCATATATGGTTATGTGACCTCATCAAATATGCATAAATGTTATATCTCAAGCACTGTTACAGATAGGAACATGCAACCAGTGCAATATTGAAGCTATTGCACAACAGAAGTGACTAACATATCCGTTGACCATATATGGTCATGTGACCTCATCAAATAAGCATAAATGTAATAACTCAAGCACTATTACAGACGGGAATATGCAACCTGTGCAATATCGAATCTATGGAACAAGAGATGTGACTAACTAATGTGATGACCATATATGGTCAGGTGACCTCATCCAATATGCACAAATGTTATATCTCAAGCACTATTACAGATAGGAACATGCAACCAATGCACTATTGAAGTTATTGCACAACAGAGCTGAAAAAAACATCCGATGACCGTATATGGTCATGGGACATTATTAAATATGCAAGATTGTAATACGTTAAGCACTGTTACAGACAGGAACATGTAACATGTTTAGTATGAAGGCCATGCAATTTCCTTTAATATATTATTGTCAATGATGCTGGTTTTGGAACGCTGCTAATATGTCAGTGGGCTCGAAACCCGACATTGCTGCAACGCAGCTATATTTAGGGTTTCGAGCCCATTTGGTCGAAACCCTATTGTAATTGTTCCGTTTATTATTATTATTATTATTATTATTATTATTATTCTTCCGCCTAAATTTTTGGTCACGCTTTATGTCAACACCGTTGGACCGATCAGTTCCATACTTGCCACAATGGTAAAGCTGTATGAGATCTGGTGCATATCCTAAGTTCAGACACATAGGTCACATGACCAGGCCGCCATCTTGGATTAAAGGCGAAATTTTCAATGCCGAATTGCGCACCTTTCTGAGGGTCTGAGTGCTCCAATTTTTTTATGATAGTAGCAGTGCGACAAGGGCTACAAATTTCATCAAAAAAAACTTTAGCGGTCACGTGACTAATTTTTTTCTAGAATTTTTTTAATTTTCTTTTGCATCTCATTTGCATAATTTTCGACTAATCAACTATCCCTGAATAACTTTGAAAGATCATATGACATAGTATTTAATTCCAAAATATGAAGTCCAGGCGATAAGCCGTTTTTTAGAAGAAGATTTTAGAATGTTTTTTCATATTTTTTTTTGTTCTTTTATATGGTCACGTGACCTCATTTTATAGACATAATTGCAATATCTCAAGCACTGCTACAGATAGGAACATGCAACCAGTGCAATATTGAAGTGATGGTACATGAAATTCTACTAACAAACAAGATGACCATATATGGTCATGTGATCTCATTAAATATGCATAAATGTAATATATCAAGCACTGTAAGAGTTAGGGACATGCATCCTGTGCAATATCGAAGGTATGGGTCAAGAGATGTGACTAACTAATGTGATGACCATATATGGTCATGTGACTTCATTAAATATGCATAATTGAATTATCTCAAGCACAGTTACAGACGGGAACATGCAACCAGTGCAATATTGAAGTGATGGTACATGAAATTTTACTAACAAACAAGATGACCATATATGGTCATGTGACCTCATTGAATATGATTAAATGTAATATATCAAGCACTGTAAGAGTTAGGGACATGCATCCTGTGCAATATCGAAGGTATGGGTCAAGAGATGTGACTAACTAATGTGATGACCATATATGGTCATGTGACTTCATTAAATATGCATAATTGAATTATCTCAAGCACTGTTACAGTTAGAAACATGCAACCTGTGCAATATCGAAGCTGTGAGACAAGAGATGTGACTAACTAATGTGATGACCATATATGGTCATGTAACTTCATCAAATATGCATACATGAAATAACTCAAGCACTGTTACAGACATGAACATGCAACCTGTGCAAAATCGAAGCTATGGGACATGAGATGTGAGTAACTAATGAGATGACCGTATATGGTCATGTGACGTCATTAAATATGCATAATTGTAATATCTCAAGCAGAATCACAAATAGAGACATGCAACATATGCAATATCGAAGCTATGAGACAAGAGATGTGACTAACTAATGTGATGACCATATATGGTCATGTAACTTCATCAAATATGCATAAATGTAATAACTCAAGCACTGTTACAGATAGGAACATGCAACCAGTGCAATATTGAAGCTATTGCACAACAGAAGTGACTAACACATCTGATGACCATATATGGTCATGTGACCTCATCAAATATGCATAAATGTTATATCTCAATCACTGTTACAGATAGGAACATGCAACCAGTGCAATATTGAAGCTATTGCACAACAGAAGTGACTAACATATCCGATGACCATATATGGTCATGTGACCTCATCAAATAAGCATAAATGTAATAACTCAAGCACTATTACAGACGGGAACATGCAACCTGTGCAATATCGAATCTATGGAACAAGAGATGTGACTAACTAATGTGATGACCATATATGGTCATGTGACCTCATCAAATATGCATAAATGTTACATCTCAAGCACTGTTACAGATAGGAAAATGCAACCAGTGCAATATTGAAGTTATTGCACAACAGAAGTGACCGACACATCCGATGTCCATATATGGTCATGTGACATCATTAAATATGTATGATTGTAAAACATTAAGCACTGTTACAGACAGGAACATGTAACATGTTTAGTATGAAGGCCATGCAAATCCATTAATATATTCTTGTCGATGATGCTGGTTTTGGAATGCTGCTAATAAGTCAGTGGGCTCGAAACCCGACATTGCTGCAACGCAGCTATATTTATTATTATTATTCTTCCGCCTAAATTTTTGGTCACGCTTTATGTCAACACCGTTGGACCGATCAGTTCCATACTTGCCACAATGGTAAAGCTGTATGAGATCTGGTGCATATCCTAAGTTCAGACACATAGGTCACATGACCAGGCCGCCATCTTGGATTAAAGGCGAAATTTTCAATGCCGAATTGCGCACCTTTCTGAGGGTCTGAGTGCTCCAATTTTTTTATGATAGTAGCAGTGCGACAAGGGCTACAAATTTCATCAAAAAAAACTTTAGCGGTCACGTGACTTTTTTTTTTAGAATTTTTTTAAATTTTGTTTTGCATCTCATTTGCATAATTTTCGACAAATCAACTAACCCTGAATAACTTTGAAAGATCATATGACATAGTATTTAATTCCAAAATATGGAAGTCCAGGCGAAAAGCCGTTTTTTATAAGAAGATTTTAGAATGTTTTTTTCATATTTTTTTGTTCTTTTATATGGTCACGTGACCTCATTTTATAGACATAATTGCAATATCTCAAGCACTGTTACAGATAGGAACATACAACCAGTGCAATATTGAAGTGATGGTACATGAAATTCTACTAACAAACAAGATGACCATATATGGTCATGTGATCTCATTAAATATGCATAAATGTAATATATCAAGCACTGTTACAGATAGGGACATGCAACCTGTGCAATATCGAAGCTATAAGACACGAGATGTGACTAACTAATGTGATGACCATATATGGTCATGTGACTTCATCAAATATGCATAAATGTAATAACTCAAGCACAGTTACAGACGGGAACATGCAACCTGTGCAATATTGAAGTGATGGTACATGAAATTTTACTAACAAACAAGATGACTATATATGGTCATGTGACCTCATTGAATATGCATAAATGTAATATATCAAACACTGCAAGAGTTAGTTACATGCAACCTGTGCAATATCGGAGGTATGGGTCAAGAGATGTGACTAACTAATGTGATGACCATATATGGTCATGTGACTTCATTAAATATGCATAATTGAATTATCTCAAGCACTGTTACAGATAGAAACATGCAACCTGTGCAAAATCGAAGCTATGGGACATGAGATGTGAGTAACTAATGTGATGACCGTATATGGTCATGTGACATCATTAAATATGCATAAATGTTATATTTGAAACACAGTAACAGATAGAAACACAACCTGTGCAATATCGAAGCTATGAGACAAGATATGTGACTAACACATCTGATGCCCATACACGGTCATGTGACATCATTAAATATGCATAAATGTAATAACTCAAGCACTGTTACAGACGGGAACATGCAACCTGTGCAATATCGAATCTATGGAACAAGAGATGTGACTAACTAATGTGATGACCATATATGGCCGAGTGACTTCATTAAATATGCATAATTGTAATTTCTCCAGCACTGTTACAGATAGAAACATGCAACCTGTGCAATATTCAAGCTATTAGAAAAGAGATGTGACTAACAAATGTGATGACCATATATGGTCATGTGACTTCATTAAATATGCATAATTTTATTATCTCAAGCACTGTTACAGATAGAAACATGCAACCTGTGCAATATCGAAGCTATGGGACAAGAGATGTGACTAACTAATGTGATGACAATATATGGTCATGTGACCTCATCAATTATGCATAAATGTTATATGTCAAGCACTGTTACAGATAGGAATATGCAACCAGTGCAATATTGAAGTTATTGCACAACAGAAGTGACTAACACATCCGATGACCATATATGGTCATGTGACCTCATCAAATATGCATAAATGTAATAACTCAAATACTGTGACAAATGGGAACATGCAACCTGTGCAATATTGAAGCTATTGCACAAGAGAGGTGACTAACGTATCCGATAACCATATATGGTCATGTGACATCATTGAATATGCATAAATGTAATATATCAAGCACTGTAAGAGTTAGGGACATGCAACCAGTGTAATATCGAAGCTATGGGTCAAGAGATGTGACTAACTAATGTGATGACTATATATGATCATGTGACCTCATCAAATATGCATAAATGTAATAACTCAAGCACTGTTACAGACGGGAACATGCAACCTGTGCAATATCGAAGCTATGGGACATGAGATGTGACTAACTAATGTGATGACCATATATGGTCATGTGACCTCATCAAATATGCATAAATGTTATCTTTGAAACACAGTAACAGATAGAAACACACAACCTGTGCAATATCGAAGCTATGAGACAAGATATGTGACTAACACATCTGATGCCCATACACGGTCATGTGACATCATTAAATATGCATAAATGTAATAACTCAAGCACTATTAAAGACGGGAACATGCAACCTGTGCAATATCGAATCTATGGAACAAGAGATGTGACTAACTTATTTGATGACCATATATGGTCATGTGACCTCATCAATTATTCATAAATGTTATATCTCAAGCACTGTTACAGATAGGAACATGCAACCAATGCAATATTGAAGTTATTGCACAACAGAGCTGACAAAAACATCCGATGACCATATATGGTCATGGGACACCATTAAATATGCAAGATTGTAATACCTTAAGCACTGTTACAGACAGGAAAATGTGACATGTTTAGTATGAAGGCCATGCAATTTCCTTTAATATATTATTGTCGATGATGCTGATTTTGGAACGCTGCTAATAAGTCAGTGGGCTCGAAACCCAACATTGCTGCAACGCAGCTATATTTATTATTATTATTATTATTATTATTCTTCCGCCTAAATTTTTGGTCACGCTTTATGTCAACACCGTTGGACCGATCAGTTTCATACTTGCCACAATGGTAAAGCTGTATGAGATCTGGTGCATATCCTAAGTTCAGACACATAGGTCACATGACCAGGCCGCCATCTTGGATTAAAGGCGAAATTTTCAATGCCGAATTGCGCACCTTTCTGAGGGTCTGAGTGCTCCAATTTTTTTATGATAGTAGTAGTGCGACAAGGGCTACAAATTTCATCAAAAAAAACTTTAGCGGTCACGTGACTTTTTTTTTTAGAATTTTTTTAAATTTTGTTTTGCATCTCATTTGCATAATTTTCGACAAATCAACTAACCCTGAATAACTTTGAAAGATCATATGACATAGTATTTAATTTCAAAATATGGAAGTCCAGGCGAAAAGCCGTTTTTTATAAGAAGATTTTAGAATGTTTTTTCATATTTTTTTGTTCTTTTATATGGTCACGTGACCTCATTTTATAGACATAATAGCAATATCTCAAGCACTGTTACAGATAGGAACATGCAACCAGTGCAATATTGAAGTGATGGTACATGAAATTCTACTAACAAACAAGATGACCATATATGGTCATGTGATCTCATTAAATATGCATAAATGTAATATATCAAGCACTGTTACAGATAAGGACATGCAACCTGTGCAATATCGAAGCTATAAGACACGAGATGTGACTAACTAATGTGATGACCATATATGGTCATGTGACTTCAACAAATATGCATAAATGTAATAACTCAAGCACAGTTACAGACGGGAACATGCAACCAGTGCAATATTGAAGTGATGGTACATGAAATTTTACTAACAAACAAGATGACCATATATGGTCATGTGACCTCATTGAATATGCATAAATGTAATATATCAAGCACTGCAAGAGTTAGGGACATGCAACCTGTGCAATATCGAAGGTATGGGTCAAGAGATGTGGCTAACTAATGTGATGACCATATATGGTCATGTGACTTCATTAAATATGCATAATTGAATTATCTCAAGCACTGTTACAGACATGAACATGCAACCTGTGCAAAATCGAAGCTGTGGGACATGAGATGTGAGTAACTAATGTGATGACCGTATATGGTCATGTGACGTCATTAAATATGCATAATTGTAATATCTCAAGCAGAATCACAGATAGAGACATGCAACCTATGCAATATCGAAGCTATGAGACAAGAGATGTGGTTAACTAATGTGATGACCATATATGGTCATGTAATTTCATCAAATATGCATAAATGTAATAACTCAAGCACTGTTACAGATAGGAACATGCAACCAGTGCAATATTGAAGCTATTGCACAACAGAAGTGACTAACACATCCGATGACCATATATGGTCATGTGACCTCATCAAATATGCATAAATGTTATATCTCAAGCACTATTACTGATAGGAAAATGCAACCAATGCAATATTGAAGTTATTGCACAACAGAGCTGACAAAAACATCCGATGACCATATATGGTCATGGGACATCATTAAATATGCAAGATTGTAATACATTAAGCACTGTTACAGACAGGAACATGCAACATGTTTAGTATGAAGGCCATGCAATTTCCTTTAATATATTATTGTCAATGATGCTGATTTTGGAACACTGCTAATAAGTCAGTGGGCTCGAAACCCGACATTGCTGCAACGCAGCTATATTTATTATTATTATTATTATTATTCTTCCGCCTAAATTTTTGGTCACGCTTTATGTCAACGCCGTTGGACCGATCAATTCAATACTTGCCACAATGGTAAAGCTATATGAGATCTGGTGCATATCCTAAGTTCAGACACGTAGGTCACATGACCAGGCCGCCATCTTGGATTAAAGGCGAAATTTTCAATGACGAATTGCGCACCTTTCTGAGGGTCTGAGTGCTCCAATTTTTTTATGATAGTAGCAGTGCGACAAGGGCTACAAATCTCATCAAAAAAAACTTTAGCGGTCACGTGACTTTTTTTTTTAGAATTTTTTTAAATTTTGTTTTGCATCTCATTTGCATAATTTTCGACAAATCAACTAACCCTGAATAACTTTGAAAGATCATATGACATAGTATTTAATTCCAAAATATCGAGTCCAGGCGATAAGCCGTTTTTTATAAGAAGATTTTAGAATGTTTTTTCATATTTTTTTGTTCTTTTATATGGTCATGTGACCTCATTTTATAGACATAATTGCAATATCTCAAGCACTGTTACAGATAGGAACATGCAACCAGTGCAATATTGAAGTGATGGTACATGAAATTCTACTAACAAACAAGATGACCATATATGGTCATGTGATCTCATTAAATATGCATAAATGTAATATATCAAGCACTGTTACAGATAGGGACATGCAACCTGTGCAATATCGAAGCTATAAGACACGAGATGTGACTAACTAATGTGATGACCATATATGGTCATGTGACTTCATCAAATATGCATAAATGTAATAACTCAAGCACAGTTACAGACGGGAACATGCAACCAGTGCAATATTGAAGTGATGGTACATGAAATTTTACTAACAAACAAGATGACCATATATGGTCATGCGACCTCATTGAATATGCATAAATATAATATATCAAGCACTGCAAGAGTTAGGGACATGCAACCTGTGCAATATCGAAGGTATGGGTCAACAGATGTGGCTAACTAATGTGATGACCATATATGGTCATGTGACTTCATTAAATATGCATAATTGAATTCTCTCAAGAACTGTTACAGACATAAACATGCAACCTGTGCAAAATCGAAGCTGTGGGACATGAGATGTGAGTAACTAATGTGATGACCGTATATGGTCATGTGACGTCATTAAATATGCATAATTGTAATATCTCAAGCAGAATCACAGATAGAGTCATGCAACCTATGCAATATCGAAGCTATGAGACAAGAGATGTGGCTAACTAATGTGATGACCATATATGGTCATGTAATTTCATCAAATATGCATAAATGTAATAACTCAAGTACTGTTACAGATAGGAACATGCAACCAGTGCAATATTGAAGCTATTGCACAACAGATGTGACTAACACATCCGATGACCATATATGGTCATGTGACCTCATCAAATATGCATAAATGTTATATCTGAAGCACTGTTACAGATAGGAACATGCAACCAGTGCAATATTGAAGCTATTGCACAACAGAAGTCACTAACATATCCGATGACCATATATGGTCATGTGACCTCGTCAAATAAGCATAAATGTAATAACTCAAGCACTATTACAGACGGGAACATGCAACCTGTACAATATCGAATCTATGGAACAAGAGATGTGACTAACTAATGTGATGACCATATATGGTCATGTGACCTCATCAAATATGCATAAATGTTATATTTGAAACACAGTAACAGATAGAAACACACAACCTGTGCAATATCGAAGCTATGAGACAAGATATGTAACTAACACATCTGATGCCCAAACACGGTCATGTGACATCATTAAATATGCATAAATGTAATAACTCAAGCACTGTTACAGACGGGAACATGCAACCAGTGCAATATCGAATCTATGGAACAAGAGATGTGACTAACTAATGTGATGACCACATATGGTCATGTGACCTCATCAAATATGCATAAATGTTATATCTCAAGCACTGTTACAGATAGGAAAATGCAACCAATGCAATATTGAAGTTATTGCACAACAGAGCTGACAAAAACATCCGATGACCATATATGGTCATGGGACATCATTAAATATGCAAGATTGTAATACCTTAAGCACTGTAACAGACAGGAACATGCAACATGTTTAGTATGAAGGCCATGCAATTTCCTTTAATATATTATTGTCAATGATGCTGATTTTGGAACGCTGCTAATAAGTCAGTGGGCTCGAAACCCGACATTGCTGCAACGCAGCTATATTTATTATTATTATTATTATTATTCTTCCGCCTAAATTTTTGGTCACGCTTTATGTCAACACCGTTGGACCGATCAGTTCCATACTTGCCACAGTGGTAAAGCTGTATGAGATCTGGTGCATATCCTAAGTTCAGACACATAGGTCACATGACCAGGCCGCCATCTTGGATTAAAGGCGAAATTTTCAATGCCGAATTGCGCACCTTTCTGAGGGTCTGAGTGCTCCAATTTTTTTATGATAGTAGCAGTGCGACAAGGGCTACAAATTTCATCAAAAAAAACTTTAGCGGTCACGTGACTTTTTTTTTTAGAATTTTTTTAAATTTTGTTTTGCATCTCATTTGCATAATTTTCGACAAATCAACTAACCCTGAATAACTTTGAAAGATCATATGACATAGTATTTAATTCCAAAATATGGAAGTCCAGGCGAAAAGCCGTTTTTTATAAGAAGATTTTAGAATGTTTTTTCATATTTTTTTGTTCTTTTATATGGTCACGTGACCTCATTTTATAGACATAATTGCAATATCTCAAGCACTGTTACAGATAGGAACATGCAACCAGTGCAATATTGAAGTGATGGTACATGAAATTCTACTAACAAACAAGATGACCATATATGGTCATGTGATCTCATTAAATATGCATAAATGTAATATATCAAGCACTGTTACAGATAGGGACATGCAACCTGTGCAATATCGAAGCTATAAGACACGAGATGTGACTAACTAATGTGATGACCATATATGGTCATGTGACTTCATCAAATATGCATAAATGAAATAACTCAAGCACAGTTACAGACGGGAACATGCAACCAGTGCAATATTGAAGTGATGGTACATGAAATTTTACTAACAAACAAGATGACCATATATGGTCATGTGACCTCATTGAATATGCATAAATGTAATATATCAAGCACTGCAAGAGTTAGGGACATGCAACCTGTGCAATATCGAAGGTATGGGTCAAGAGATGTGACTAACTAATGTGATGACCATATATGGTCATGTGACTTCATTAAATATGCATAATTGAATTATCTCAAGTACTGATACAGATAGAAACATGCAACCTGTGCAATATCGAAGCTATTAGACAAGAGATGTGACTAACGAATGTGATGACCATATATGGTCATGTGACCTCATCAAATATGCATAAATGTAATAACACAAGCACTGTTACAGACAGGAACATGCAACTAGTGCAATATTGAAGGTCTTGCACAAGAGAGATGACTAACACATCTGATGACCATACACGGTCATGTGACATCATTAAATATGCATAAATGTAATAACTCAAGCACTGTTACAGACGGGAACATGCAGCCCATGCAATATCAAATCTATGGAACAAGAGATGTGACTAACTAATGTGATGACCATATATAATCATGTGACCTCATCAAATATGCATAGATGTTATATCTCAAGCACTGTTACAGATAGGAACATGCAATCAATGCAATATTGAAGTTATTGCACAACAGAGCTGACAAAAACATCCGATGACCATATATGGTCATGTGACATCATTAAATATGCAAGATTGTAATACCTTAAGCACTGTTACAGACAGGAACATGTAACATGTTTAGTATAAAGGCCATGCAATTTCCTTTAATATATTATTGTCAATGATGCTGATTTTGGAACGCTGCTAATAAGTCAGTGGGCTCGAAACCCGACATTGCTGCAACGCAGCTATATTTAGGGTTTCGAGCCCATTTGGTCGAAACCCTATTGTAATTGTTCCGTTTATTATTATTATTATTATTATTATTATTATTATTCTTCCGCCTAAATTTTTGGTCACGCTTTATGTCAATGCCGTTGGACCGATCAATTCAATACTTGCCACAATGGTAAAGCTATATGAGATCTGGTGCATATCCTAAGTTCAGACACGTAGGTCACATGACCAGGCCGCCATCTTGGATTAAAGGCGAAATTTTCAATGCCGAATTGCGCACCTTTCTGAGGGTCTGAGTGCTCCAATTTTTTTATGATAGTAGCAGTGCGACAAGGGCTACAAATCTCATCAAAAAAAACTTTAGCGGTCACGTGACTTTTTTTTTTAGAATTTTTTTAAATTTTGTTTTGCATCTCATTTGCATAATTTTCGACAAATCAACTAACCCTGAATAACTTTGAAAGATCATATGACATAGTATTTAATTCCAAAATATCGAGTCCAGGCGATAAGCCGTTTTTTATAAGAAGATTTTAGAATGTTTTTTCATATTTTTTTGTTCTTTTATATGGTCACGTGACCTCATTTTATAGACATAATTGCAATATCTCAAGCACTGTTACAGATAGGAACATGCAACCAGTGCAATTTTGAAGTGATGGTACATGAAATTCTACTAACAAACAAGATGACCATATATGGTCATGTGATCTCATTAAATATGCATGAATGTAATATATCAAGCACTGTTACAGATAGGGACATGCAACCTGTGCAATATCGAAGCTATAAGACACGAGATGTGACTAACTAATGTGATGACCATATATGGTCATGTGACTTCATCAAATATACATAAATGTAATAACTCAAGCACAGTTGCAGACAGGAACATGCAACCAGTGCAATATTGAAGTGATGGTACATGAAATTTTGCTAACAAACAAGATGACCATATATGGTCATGTGACCTCATTGAATATGCATAAAGCATAAATGTAATAACTCAAGCACTGTTACAGATGGTAACATGCAACCTGTGCAATATCGAAGTAATGGGACAAGAGATGTGAATAACTAATGTGATGACCAAATATTGTCATGTGACCTAATCAAATATGCATAAATGTAATAACTCAAGCACTGTTACAGACGGGAACATGCAACCTGTGCAATATCGAAGCTATGGAACAAGAGATGTGACTAACTAATGTGATGACCATATATGGTCATGTGACCTCATCAAATATGCATAAATGTAATAACTGAAGCACTGTTACAGACAGGAACATGCAACTAGTGCAATATTGAAGGTCTTGCACAAGAGAGATGACTAACGCATCTGATGACCATACACGGTCATGTGACATCATTAAATATTCATAAGTGTAATAACTCAAACACTGTTACAGATAGAAAAATGCAACCTGTGCAATATCGAAGCAATGAGACAAGAGATGTGACTAACTAATGTGATGACCATATATGGTCATGTGACTTCATCAAATATGCATAAATGTAATAACTCAAGCGCAGTTACAGACGGGAACATGCAATCAGTGCAATATTGAAGTGATGGTACATGGAATTTTACTAACAAACAAGATGACCATATATGGTCATGTGAACTCATTGAATATGCATAAATGTAATATATCAAGCACTGTAAGAGTTAGGGACATGCAACCTGTGCAATATCGAAGGGTATGGGTCAAGAGATGTGACTAACTAATGTGATGACCATATATGGTCATGTGACCTCATCAAATATGCATAAATGTTATATTTGAAACACAGTAACAGATAGAAACACGCAACCAGTGCAATATTGAAGTTATTGCACAACAGAGGTGACTGACATATCCGATGACTATATATGATCATGTGACCTCATCAAATATGCAAAAATGTAATAACTCAAGCACTGTTACAGATAGAAAAAATGCAACCTGTGCAATATCGAATCTATGGAACAAGAGATGTGACTAACTAATGTGATGACTATATATGATCATGTGACCTCATCAAATATGCATAAATGTTATATTTGAAACACAGTAACAGATAGAAACACACAACCTGTGCAATATCGAAGCTATGAGACAAGATATGTGACTAACACATCTGATGCCCATACACGGTCATGTGACATCATTAAATATGCATAAATGTAATAACTCAAGCACTGTTACAGACGGGAACATGCAACCAGTGCAATATTGAAGTGATAGTACATGAAATTCTACTAATAAACAAGATGACCATATATGGTCATGTGACCTCATCAAATATGCATAAATGTTATATCTCAAGCACTGTTACAGATAGGAAAATGCAACCAATGCAATATTGAAGTTATTGCACAAGAGAGCTGACAAAAACATCCGATGACCATATATGGTCATGGAACATCATTAAATATGCAAGATTGTAATACCTTAACCACTGTTACAGACAGGAACATGCAACATGTTTAGTATGAAGGCCATGCAATTTCCTTTAATATATTATTGTCAATGATGCTGATTTTGGAACGCTGCTAATAAGTCAGTGGGCTCGAAACCCGACATTGCTGCAACGCAGCTATATTTATTATTATTATTATTATTATTCTTCCGCCTAAATTTTTGGTCACGCTTTATGTCAACACCGTTGGACCGATCAGTTCCATACTTGCCACAATGGTAAAGCTGTATGAGATCTGGTGCATATCCTAAGTTCAGACACATAGGTCACATGACCAGGCCGCCATCTTGGATTAAAGGCGAAATTTTCAATGCCGAATTGCGCACCTTTCTGAGGGTCTGAGTGCTCCAATTTTTTTATGATAGTAGCAGTGCGACAAGGGCTACAAATTTCATCAAAAAAAACTTTAGCGGTCACGTGACTAATTTTTTTCTAGAATTTTTTTAATTTTCTTTTGCATCTCATTTGCATAATTTTCGACTAATCAACTATCCCTGAATAACTTTGAAAGATCATAAGACATAGTATTTAATTCCAAAATATGAAGTCCAGGCGATAAGCCGTTTTTTAGAAGAAGATTTTAGAATGTTTTTTCATATTTTTTTTGTTCTTTTATATGGTCACGTGACCTCATTTTGTAGACATAATTGCAATATCTCAAGCACTATTACAGATAGGGACATGCAACTAGTGCAATATTGAAGTGATGGTACAAGAAATTTTACTTACAAACAAGATGACCATATATGGTCATGTGACCTCATTAAATATACATTAATGTAATATATCAAGCACTGATACAGATACGAACATGCAACCTGTGCAATATCGAAGCTATGAGGCAAGATATGTGACTAACTAATGTGATGACCATATATGGTCATGTGACCTCATCAAATATGCGTAAATGTAATAAGTCAAGCACTGTTACAGACGGGAACATGCAACCTGTGCAATATTGAAGCTATGAGACAAGAGATGTGACTAACTAATGTGATGACCATATATGGTCATGTGAGCTCATCAAATATGGATAAATGTAATAACTCAAGCACTGTTACAGACAGGAACATGCAACTAGTGCAATATTGAAGGTCTTGCACAAGAGAGATGACTAGATTATCTGATGACTATATATGGTCATGTGACCTCATCAAATATGCATAAATGTAATAACTCAAGCACTGTTACAGATAGAAACATGTAACCAGTGCAATATTGAAATTATTGCACAACAGAGGTAACTAACATATCCGATGACCGTATATGGTCATGTGACCTCATCAAATATGCATAAATGTAATAACTCAAGCACTGTTACAGACAGGAACATGCAACTAGTGCAATATTGAAGGTCTTGCACAAGAGAGATGACTAACACATCTGATGACCATACACGGTCATGTGACATCATTAAATATTCATAAATGTAATAACTCAAGCACTGTTACAGACGGGAACAATCAACCTGTGCAATATCGAATCTATGGAACAAGAGATGTGACTAACTCATGTAATGACCATATATGGTCATGTGACATCATTAAATATACAAGATTGTAATACCTTAAGCACTGTTACAGACAGGAAGATGTAACATGTTTAGTATGAAGGCCATGCAATTTCCTTTAATATATTATTGTCAATGATGCTGATTTTGGAATGCTGCTAATAAGGCAGTGGGCTCGAAACCCGACATTGCTGCAACGCAGCTATATTTAGGGTTTCGAGCCCATTTGGTCGAAACCCTATTGAAATTGTTCCGTTTATTATTAGGGTTTCGAGCCCATTTGGTCGAAACCCTTTTGTAATTGTTCCGTTTATTATTATTATTATTATTAGGGTTTCGAGCCCATTTGGTCGAAACCCTATTGAAATTGTTCCGTTTATTATTATTATTATTATGATTCCGCCTAAATTTTTGGTCACGCTTTATGTCAACACCGTTGGACCGATCAGTTCCATACTTGCCACAATTGTAAAGCTGTATGAGATCTGGTGCATATCCTAAGTTCAGACACATAGGTCACATGACCAGGCCGCCATCTTGGATTAAAGGCGAAATTTTCAATGCCGAATTGCGCACCTTTCTGAGGGTCTGAGTGCTCCAATTTTTTTATGATAGTAGCAGTGCGACAAGGGCTACAAATTTCATCAAAAAAAACTTTAGCGGTCACGTGACTTTTTTTTTTAGAATTTTTTTAAATTTCGTTTTTCATCTCATTTGCATAATTTTCGACAAATCAACTAACCCTGAATAACTTTGAAAGATCATATGACATAGTATTTAATTCCAAAATATTGAGTCCAGGCAATAAGCCGTTTTTTATAAGAAGATTTTAGAATGTTTTTCCATATTTATTTGTTCTTTTACATGGTCACGTGACCTCATTTTTTAGACATAATTGCAATATCCCAAGCACTGTTACAGATAGGAACATGCAACCAGTGCAATATTGAAGTGATGGTACATGAAATTCTACTAACAAACAAGATGACCATATATGGTCATGTGATCTCATTAAATATGCATAAATGTAATATATCAAGCACTGTTACAGATAGGGACATGCAACCTGTGCAATATCGAAGCTATAAGACACGAGATGTGACTAACTAATGTGATGACCATATATGGTCATGTGACTTCATCAAATATGCATAAATGTAATAACTCAAGCACAGTTACAGACGGGAACATGCAACCTGTGCAATATTGAAGTGATGGTACATGAAATTTTACTAACAAACAAGATGACTATATATGGTCATGTGACCTCATTGAATATGCATAAATGTAATATATCAAGCACTGCAAGAGTTAGTTACATGCAACCTGTGCAATATCGGAGGTATGGGTCAAGAGATGTGACTAACTAATGTGATGACCATATATGGTCATGTGACTTCATTAAATATGCATAATTGAATTATCTCAAGCACTGTTACAGATAGAAACATGCAACCTGTGCAAAATCGAAGCTATGGGACATGAGATGTGAGTAACTAATGTGATGACCGTATATGGTCATGTGACATCATTAAATATGCATAAATGTTATATTTGAAACAGAGTAACAGATAGAAACACAACCTGTGCAATATCGAAGCTATGAGACAAGATATGTGACTAACACATCTGATGCCCATACACGGTCATGTGACATCATTAAATATGCATAAATGTAATAACTCAAGCACTGTTACAGACGGGAACATGCAACCTGTGCAATATCGAATCTATGGAACAAGAGATGTGACTAACTAATGTGATGACCATATATGGCCGAGTGACTTCATTAAATATGCATAATTGTAATTTCTCCAGCACTGTTACAGATAGAAACATGCAACCTGTGCAATATTCAAGCTATTAGAAAAGAGATGTGACTAACAAATGTGATGACCATATATGGTCATGTGACTTCATTAAATATGCATAATTTTATTATCTCAAGCACTGTTACAGATAGAAACATGCAACCTGTGCAATATCGAAGCTATGGGACAAGAGATGTGACTAACTAATGTGATGACAATATATGGTCATGTGACCTCATCAATTATGCATAAATGTTATATGTCAAGCACTGTTACAGATAGGAATATGCAACCAGTGCAATATTGAAGTTATTGCACAACAGAAGTGACTAACACATCCGATGACCATATATGGTCATGTGACCTCATCAAATATGCATAAATGTAATAACTCAAATACTGTGACAAATGGGAACATGCAACCTGTGCAATATTGAAGCTATTGCACAAGAGAGGTGACTAACGTATCCGATAACCATATATGGTCATGTGACATCATTGAATATGCATAAATGTAATATATCAAGCACTGTAAGAGTTAGGGACATGCAACCAGTGTAATATCGAAGCTATGGGTCAAGAGATGTGACTAACTAATGTGATGACTATATATGATCATGTGACCTCATCAAATATGCATAAATGTAATAACTCAAGCACTGTTACAGACGGGAACATGCAACCTGTGCAATATCGAAGCTATGGGACATGAGATGTGACTAACTAATGTGATGACCATATATGGTCATGTGACCTCATCAAATATGCATAAATGTTATCTTTGAAACACAGTAACAGATAGAAACACACAACCTGTGCAATATCGAAGCTATGAGACAAGATATGTGACTAACACATCTGATGCCCATACACGGTCATGTGACATCATTAAATATGCATAAATGTAATAACTCAAGCACTATTAAAGACGGGAACATGCAACCTGTGCAATATCGAATCTATGGAACAAGAGATGTGACTAACTTATTTGATGACCATATATGGTCATGTGACCTCATCAATTATTCATAAATGTTATATCTCAAGCACTGTTACAGATAGGAACATGCAACCAATGCAATATTGAAGTTATTGCACAACAGAGCTGACAAAAACATCCGATGACCATATATGGTCATGGGACACCATTAAATATGCAAGATTGTAATACCTTAAGCACTGTTACAGACAGGAAAATGTGACATGTTTAGTATGAAGGCCATGCAATTTCCTTTAATATATTATTGTCGATGATGCTGATTTTGGAACGCTGCTAATAAGTCAGTGGGCTCGAAACCCAACATTGCTGCAACGCAGCTATATTTATTATTATTATTCTTCCGCCTAAATTTTTGGACACGCTTTATGTCAACACCGTTGGACCAATCAGTTTCATACTTGCCACAATTGTAAAGCTGTATGAGATCTGGTGCATATCCTAAGTTCAGACACATAGGTCACATGACCAGGCCGCCATCTTGGATTAAATGCGAAATTTTCAATGCCGAATTGCGCACCTTTCTGAGGGTCTGAGTGCTCCAATTTTTTTATGATAGTAGCAGTGCAACAAGGGCTATAAATCTCATCAAAAAAAACTTTAGCGGTCACGTGACTTTTTTTTTTAGAATTTTTTTAAATTTTGTTTTGCATCTCATTTGCATAATTTTCGACAAATCAACTAACCCTGAATAACTTTGAAAGATCATATGACATAGTATTTAATTCCAAAATATCGAGTCCAGGCGATAAGCCGTTTTTTATAAGAAGATTTTAGAATGTTTTTTCATATTTTTTTGTTCTTTTATATGGTCACGTGACCTCATTTTATAGACATAATTGCAATATCTCAATCACTGTTACAGATAGGAACATGCAACCAGTGCAATTTTGAAGTGATGGTACATGAAATTCTACTAACAAACAAGATGACCATATATGGTCATGTGATCTCATTAAATATGCATGAATGTAATATATCAAGCACTGTTACAGATAGGGACATGCAACCTGTGCAATATCGAAGCTATAAGACACGAGATGTGACTAACTAATGTGATGACCATATATGGTCATGTGACTTCATCAAATATGCATAAATGTAATAACTCAAGCACTGTTACAGATAGGAACATGCAACCAGTGCAATATTGAAGCTATTGCACAACAGAAGTGACTAACACATCTGATGACCATATATGGTCATGTGACCTCATCAAATATGCATAAATGTTATATTTGAAACACAGTAACAGATAGAAACACACAACCTGTGCAATATCAAAGCTATGAGACAAGATATGTGACTAACACATCTGATGCCCATACACGGTCATGTGACATCATTAAATATGCATAAATGTAATAACTCAAGCACTGTTACAGACGGGAACATGCAACCTGTGCAATATCGAAGCTATGGGACAAGAGATGTGACTAACTAATGTGATGACCATATATGGTCATGTGACCTCATCAAATATGCATAAATGTTATATTTAAAACACAGTAACAGATAGAAACACACAACCTGTGCAATATCGAAGCTATGAGACAAGATATGTGACTAACACATCTGATGCCCATACACGATCATGTGACATCATTAAATATGCATAAATGTAATAACTCAAGCACTGTTACAGACGGGAACATGCAACCTATGCAATATCGAATCTATGGAACAAGAGATGTGACTAACTAATGTGATGACCACATATGGTCATGTGACCTCATCAAATATGCATAAATGTTATATCTCAAGCACTGTTACAGATAGGAAAATGCAACCAATGCAATATTGAAGTTATTGCACAACAGAGCTGACAAAAACATCCGATGACCATATATGGTCATGGGACATCATTAAATATGCAAGATTGTAATACATTAAGCACTGTTACAGACAGGAATATGCAACATGTTTAGTATGAAGGCCATGCAATTTCCTTTAATATATTATTGTCAATGATGCTGATTTTGGAACGCTGCTAATAAGTCAGTGGGCTCGAAACCCGACATTGCTGCAACGCAGCTATATTTAGGCTTTCAAGTCCCTTCAGGCTTGAAAGCCTATTGTTTTTGTTAAGTTTATTATTATTATTATTATTATTATTATTATTATTATTATTATTATTATTATTATTATTCCGCCAACTTCAAACGACTTCTTCTCTGAAACGGCTGTACCATTTTGCCTGAAAATTTGTATATACCTTCTACATGTCATGCCATTAAAAGTGACTGAAACAGATTTTCGATTAGTCACGTGGTTCGGCCGCCATCTTGGAACTCATTAAATATGCATGTCTCTTGTATCTCAAAAACTATTGCATGTACAAACATGGAACGAACGGTATGTTAAAGGCAACGGACAAGAGAATTGGCCAAAATATTCGTTGACCATATATGGTCATAGAACTCATTAACTATGCATGTCTCTTATATCTCGAGCACTATTGCATGTACAAACGTGAAACTAACGTTATATTGAAGGTAATGGTCAAGAGAATGAGCCAACATATTCGTTGACCATATAAGGTCATATACCTCATTAAATATGCATATCTATAATATCTCAGGCACTATTGCACATACAGACATGGAACCATTGCTATATTGAAGGCTTTGGACAAGAGAAATTGTCAACATGTTCAATGGCCATATATGGTCATATAACTCATTAAATATGCATGTCTCCAATATCTCAAGCACTATTGCATGTACAAACATGGAACTAACGGTATACCGAAGGCAATGGACAAGAAAATTGACCAACATATTCGTTGACCATATATGGTCATAGAACTCATTAAATATGCATGTCTCCAATATCTCAAGCACCATTGCAAGTATAAACATGGTACCAATGATATATTGAAGGCAATGGACAAGAAAATTGGCCAACATATCTGTTGACCATATATGGTCATAGAACTCATTTAATATGCATGTCTCTAATTTCTCAAGCGCTATTCCATGTACAAACATGGAACAAATACTATATTGAAGGCAATAGAAAAGAGAATTGGCCAACATATCCGTTGACCATATATGGTCATGGAACTCATTAAATATGCATGTCTCTAATATTTCAAGCAGTATTGCATGTACAGACAGGGTACCAACGCTATAATGAAGGCAATGGAAAAGAGAATTGGCCAACATATCCGTTGACCATATATGGTCATAGAACTCATTAAATATGCATATATATAATATATCGAGCACTATCGAAGTTAGAGACATGGAAATAGCGCTATAATGAAGACATTGGGCCAGAAGGTCGTGTAACCTACACGTATATACATTGCACAAATCAAATCTTCAAACTTTTTTTTCAAATTGAATGGTGTTATGGCCCTTCAGGCTTGAAAGCCGTTAATAGCTGCTCTGCAGCTATATTTATTATTATTATTCTTCCGCCGTTTTTCGGTCACACTTTATGTCAACGCTGTTGGACCGATCAGTTCCATACTTGCCACAATGGTAAAGCTGGATGAGATCTAGTGCATAGCCTAAGTTCAGACACATAGGTCACATGACCAGGCCGCCATTTTGGATTGAAGGCGAAATTTTCAATGCCGAATTGCGCACCTTTCTGAGGGTCTGAGTGCTCCAATTTTTTTATGATAGCAGCAGTGGGTCAAGTGCTACAAATTTCAGCAAAAAAATCTTTAGCGGTCACGTGACTTTTTTTTTTAGAATTTTTTTAAATTTTGTTTTGCATCTCATTTGCATAATTTTCGACGAATCAACTAACCCTGAATAACTTTGAAAGATCATATGACATAGTATTTAATTCCAAAATATGCAGTACAGGCGATAAGCCGTTTTTTATAAGAAGATTTTAGAATGTTTTTTTATATTTTTTTGTTCTTTTATATGGTCACGTGACCTCATTTTATAGACAAAATTGCAATATCTCAAGCACTGTTACAGATAGGAACATGCAACCAGTGCAATATTGAAGTGATGGTACATGAAATTCTTTTAACAAACAAGATGACCATATATGGTCATGTGATCTCATTAAATATGCATAAATATAATATATCAAGCACTGTTACAGATAAGGACATGCAACCTGTGCAATATCGAAGCTATAAGACACGAGATGTGACTAACTAATGTGATGACCATATATGGTCATGTGACTTCATCAAATATGCATAAATGTAATAACTCAAGCACAGTTAAAGACGGGAACATGCAACCAATGCAATATTGAAGTGATGGTACATGAAATTTTACTAACAAACAAGATGACCATATATGGTCAGGTGACCTCATTGAATATGCATAAATGTAATATATCAAGCACTGTAAGAGTTAGGGACATGCAACCTGTGCAATATCGAAGGTATGGGTCAAGAGATGTGACTAACTAATGTGATGACCATATATGGTCATGTGACTTCATTAAATATGCATAATTGAATTATCTCAAGCACTGTTACAGATAGAAACATGCAATCTGTGCAATATCGAAGCTATGAGACAAGAGATGTGACTAACTAATGTGATGACCATATATGGTCATGTAACTTAATCAAATATGCATACATGTAATAACTCAAGCACTGTTACAGACATGAACATGCAACCTGTGCAAAATCGAAGCTATGGGACATGAGATGTGAGTAACTAATGTGATGACCGTATATGGTCATTTGACGTTATTACATATGCATAATTGTAATATCTCAAGCAGAATCACAGATAGAGACATGCAACCTATGCAATATCGAAGCTATGAGACAAGAGATGTGACTAACTAATGTGATGACCATATATGGTCATGTAACTTCATCAAATAGGCATAAATGTAATAACTCAAGCACTGTTACAGATAGGAACATGCAACCAGTGCAATATTAAAGCTATTGCACAACAGAAGTGACTAACACACCTGATGACCATATATGGTCATGTGACCTCATCAAATATGCATAAATGTTATATCTCAAGCACTGTTACAGATAGGAACATGCAACCAGTGCAATATTGAAGCTATTGCACAACAGAAGTGACTAACATATCGGATGACCATATATGGTCATGTGACCTCATCAAATAAGCATAAATGTAATATATCAAGCACTGTTACAGTTCGGGACATGCAACCTGTGCAATATCGAAGCTATGGGTCAAGAGATGTGACTAACTAATGTGATGACCATATATGGTCATGTGACCTCATCAAATATGCATAAATGTTATATGTCAAGCACTGCTACAGATAGGAACATGCAACCAATGCAATATTGAAGTTATTGCACAACAGAGCTGACAAACAAACATCAGATGACCATATATGGTCATGGGACATCATTAAATATGCGAGATTGTAATACCTTAAGCACTGTTACAGACAGGAACATGTAACATGTTTAGTATGAAGGCCATGCAATTTCCTTTAATATATTATTGTCAATGATGCTGATTTTGGAACGCTGCTAATAAGTCAGTGGGCTCGAAACCCGACATTGCTGCAATGCAGCTATATTTAGGGTTTCGAGCCCATTTGGTCGAAACCCTTTTGTAATTGTTCCGTTTATTATTATTATTATTATTATTATTATTATTCTTCCGCCTAAATTTTTGGTCACGCTTTATGTCAACACCGTTGGACCGATCAGTTCCATACTTGCCACAATGGTAAAGCTGTATGAGATCTGGTGCATATCCTAAGTTCAGACACATAGGTCACATGACCAGGCCGCCATCTTGGATTAAAGGCGAAATTTTCAATGCCGAATTGCGCACCTTTCTGAGGGTCTGAGTGCTCCAATTTTTTTATGATAGTAGCAGTGCGACAAGGGCTACAAATTTCATCAAAAAAAACTTTAGCGGTCACGTGACTTTTTTTTTTAGAATTTTTTTAAATTTTGTTTTGCATCTCATTTGCATAATTTTCGACAAATCAACTAACCCTGAATAACTTTGAAAGATCATATGACATAGTATTTAATTACAAAATATGGAAGTCCATGCGAAAAGCCGTTTTTTATAAGAAGATTTTAGAATGTTTTTTTCATATTTTTTTGTTCTTTTATATGGTCACGTGACCTCATTTTATAGACATAATTGCAATATCTCAAGCACTGTTACAGATAGGAACATGCAACCAGTGCAATATTGAAGTGATGGTACTTGAAATTCTACTAACAAACAAGATGACCATATATGGTCATGTGATCTCATTAAATATGCATAAATGTAATATATCAAGCACTGTTACAGATAGGGACATGCAACCTGTGCAATATCGAAGCTATAAAACACGAGGTGTGACTAACTAATGTGATGACCATATATGGTCATGTGACTTCATCAAATATGCATAAATGTAATAACTTAAGCACAGTTACAGACGGGAACATGCAACCAGTGCAATATTGAAGTGATGGTACATGAAATTTTACTAACAAACAAGATGACCATATATGGTCATGTGACCTCATTGAATATGCATAAATGTAATATATCAAGCACTGCAAGAGTTAGGGACATGCAACCTGTGCAGTATCGAAGGTATGGGTCAAGAGATGTGGCAAACTAATGTGATGACCATATATGGTCATGTGACTTCATTAAATATGCATAATTGAATTATCTCAAGCACTGTTACAGACATGAACATGCAACCTGTGCAAAATCGAAGCTGTGGGACATGAGATGTGAGTAACTAATGTGATGACCGTATATGGTCATGTGACGTCATTAAATATGCATAATTGTAATATCTCAAGCAGAATCACAGATAGAGACATGCAACCTATGCAATATCGAAGCTATGAGACAAGAGATGTGGCTAACTAATGTGATGACCATATATGGTCATGTAATTTCATCAAATATGCATAAATGTAATAACTCAAGCACTGTTACAGATAGGAACATGCAACCAGTGCAATATTGAAGCTATTGCACAACAGAAGTCACTAACATATCCAATGACCATATATGGTCATGTGACCTCATTAAATAAGCATAAATGTAATAACTCAAGCACTATTACAGACGGGAACATGCAACCAGTGCAATATTGAAGTGATGGTACATGAAATTTTACTAACAAACAAGATGACCATATATGGTCATGTGACCTCATTGAATATGCATAAATGTAATATATCAAGCACTGTTACAGACGGGAACATGCAACCTGTGCAATATCGAAGCTATGGGACAAGAGATGTGACTAACTAATGTGATGACCATATATGGTCATGTGACCTCATCAAATATGCATAAATGTTATATCTCAAGCACTGTTACAGATAGGAAAATGCAACCAATGCAATATTGAAGTTATTGCACAACAGAGCTGACAAAAACATCCAATGACCATATATGGTCATGGGACATCATTAAATATGCAAGATTGTAATACCTTAAGCACTGTTACAGACAGGAACATGCAACATGTTTAGTATGAAGGCCATGCAATTTCCATTAATATATTATTGTCAATGTTGCTGATTTTGGAACGCTGCGAATAAGTCAGTGGGCTCGAAACCCGACATTGCTGCAACGCAGCTATATTTATTATTATTATTCTTCCACCTAAATTTTTGGTCACGCTTTATGTCAACGCCGTTGGACCGATCAATTCAATACTTGCCACAATGGTAAAGCTATATGAGATCTGGTGCATATCCTAAGTTCAGACACATAGGTCACATGACCAGGCCGCCATCTTGGATTAAAGGCGAAATTTTCAATGCCGAATTGCGCACCTTTCTGATGGTCTGAGTGCTCCAATTTTTTATGATAGCAGCAGTGTGATAAGGGCTACAAATTTCATAAAAAAAAACTTTAGCGGTCACGTGACTTTTTTTTTTAGAATTTTTTTAAATTTTGTTTTGCATCTCATTTGCATAATTTTCGACAAATCAACTAACCCTGAATAACTTTGAAAGATCATATGACATAGTATTTAATTCCAAAATATGAAATCCAGGCGATAAGCCGTTTTTTATAAGAAGATTTTAGAATGTTTTTTCATATTTTTTTGTTTTTTTACATGGTCACGTGACCTCATTTTTTTAGACATAATTGCAATATCCCAAGCACTGTTACAGATAGGAACATGCAACCAGTGCAATATTGAAGTGATGGTACATGAAATTCTACTAACAAACAAGATGACCATATATGGTCATGTGATCTCATTAAATATGCATAAATGTAATATATCAAGCACTGTTACAGATAGGGACATGCAACCTGTGCAATATCGAAGCTATAAGACACGAGATGTGACTAACTAATGTGATGACCATATATGGTCATGTGACTTCATCAAATATACATAAATGTAATAACTCAAGCACAGTTACAGACAGGAACATGCAACCAGTGCAATATTGAAGTGATGGTACATGAAATTTTACTAACAAACAAGATGACCATATATGGTCATGTGACCTCATTGAATATGCATAAATGTAATATATCAAGCACTGTAAGAGTTAGGGACATGCAACCTGTGCAATATCGAAGCTATGGGTCAAGAGATGTGATTAACTAATGTGATGACTATATATGATCATGTGACCTCATCAAATATGCATAAATGTTATATTTGAAACACAGTAACAGATAGAAACACACAACCTGTGCAATATCGAAGCTATGAGACAAGATATGTGACTAACACATCTGATGCCCATACACGGTCATGTGACATCATTAAATATGCATAAATGTAATAACTCAAGCACTGTTACAGACGGGAACATGCAACCTGTGCAATATCGAATCTATGGAACAAGAGATGTGACTAACTAATGTGATGACCACATATGGTCATGTGACCTCATCAAATATGCATAAATGTTATATCTCAAGCACTGTTGCAGATAGGAAAATGTAACCAATGCAATATTGAAGTTAATGCACCACAGAGCTGACAAAAACATCCGATGATCATATATGGTCATGGGACATCATTAAATATGCAAGATTGTAATACATTAAGCACTGTTACAGACAGGAACATGCAACATGTTTAGTATGAAGGCCATGCAATTTCCTATAATATATTATTGTCAATGATGCTGATTTTGGAATGCTGCTAATAAGTCAGTGGGCTCGAAACCCGACATTGCTGCAACGCAGCTATATTTATTATTATTATGATTCCGCCTAAATTTTTGGTCACGCTTTATGTCAACGCCGTTGGACCGATCAATTCAATACTTGCCACAATGGTAAAGCTATATGAGATCTGGTGCATATCCTAAGTTCAGACACATAGGTCACATGACCAGGCCGCCACCTTGGATTAAAGGCGAAATTTTCAATGCCGAATTGCGCACCTTTCTGAGGGTCTGAGTGGTCCAATTTTTTTATGATAGTAGCAGTGCGACAAGGGCTACAAATTTCATCAAAAAAAACTTTAGCGGTCACGTGACTTTTTTTTTTAGAATTTTTTTAAATTTTGTTTTGCATCTCATTTGCATAATTTTCGACAAATCAACTAACCCTGAATAACTTTGAAAGATCATATGACATAGTATTTAATTCCAAAATATTGAGTCCAGGCGATAAGCCGTTTTTTATAAGAAGATTTTAGAATGTTTTTCCATATTTTTTTGTTCTTTTACATGGTCACGTGACCTCATTTTTTAGACATAATTGCAATATCTCAAGCACTGTTACAGATAGGAACATTCAACCAGTGCAATATTGAAGTGATGGTACATGAAATTCTACTAACAAACAAGATGACCATATATGGTCATGTGATCTCATTAAATATGCATAAATGTAATATATCAAGCACTGTTACAGATAGGGACATGCAACCTGTGCAATATCGAAGCTATAAGACACGAGATGTGACTAACTAATGTGATGACCATATACGGTCATGTGACTTCATCAAATATGCATAAATGTAATAACTCAAGCACAGTTACAGACAGGAACATGCAACCAGTGCAATATTGAAGTGATGGTACATGAAATTTTACTAACAAACAAGATGACTATATATGGTCATGTGATCTCATTGAATATGCATAAATGTAATATATCAAGCACTGCAAGAGTTAGTTACATGCAACCTGTGCAATATCGGAGGTATGGGTCAAGAGATGTGACAAACTAATGTGATGACCATATATGGTCATGTGACTTCATTAAATATGCATAATTGAATTATCTCAAGCACTGTTACAGATAGAAACATGCAACCTGTGCAAAATCGAAGCTATGGGACATGAGATGTGAGTAACTAATGTGATGATCGTATATGGTCATGTGCCGTCATTAAATATGCATAATTGTAATATCTCAAGCAGAATCACAGATAGAGACATGCAACCTTTGCAATATCGAAGCTATGTGACAAGAGATATGACTAACTAATGTGATGACCATATATGGTCATGTAACTTCATCAAATATGCATAAATGTAATAACTCAAGCACTGTTACAGATAGGAACATGCAACCAGTGCAATATTGAAGCTATTGCACAACAGAAGTGACTAACACATCCGATGACCATATATGGTCATGTGACCTCATCAAATATGCATAAATGTTATATCTCAAGCACTGTTACAGATAGGAACATGCAACCAGTGCAATATTGAAGCTATTGCACAACAGAAGTGACTAACATATCCGTTGACCATATATGGTCATGTGACCTCATCAAATAAGCATAAATGTAATAACTCAAGCACTATTACAGACGGGAATATGCAACCTGTGCAATATCGAATCTATGGAACAAGAGATGTGACTAACTAATGTGATGACCACATACGGTCATGTGACCTCATCAAATATGCATAAATGTTATATCTCAAGCACTGTTACAGATAGGAAAATGCAACCAATGCAATATTGAAGTTATTGCACAACAGAGCTGATAAAAACATCCGATGACCATATATGGTCATGGGACATCATTAAATATGCAAGATTGTAATACCCTAAGCACTGTTACAGACAGGAACATGCAACTTGTTTAGTATGAATGCCATGCAATTTCCTTAAATATATTATTGTCAATGATGCTGATTTTGGAACGCTGCTAATAAGTCAGTGGGCTCGAAACCCGCCATTGCTGCAACGCAGCTATATTTATTATTATTATTATTCCGCCTAAATTTTTGGTCACGCTTTATGTCAACGCCGTTGGACCGATCAATTCAATACTTGCCACAATGGTAAAGCTATATGAGATCTGGTGCATATCCTAAGTTCAGACACATTGGTCACATGACCAGGCCGCCATCTTGGATTAAATGCGAAATTTTCAATGCCGAATTGCGCACCTTTCTGAGGGTCTGAGTGCTCCAACTTTTTTATGATAGTAGCAGTGCGACAAGGGCTACAAATCTCATCAAAAAAAACTTTAGCGGTCACGTGACTTTTTTTTTAAGAATTTTTTTAAATTTTGTTTTGCATCTCATTTGCATAATTTTCGACAAATCAACTAACCCTGAATAACTTTGAAAGATCATATGACATAGTATTTAATTCCAAAATATGGAGTCCAGGCGATAAGCCGTTTTTTATAAGAAGATTTTAGAATGTTTTTTCATATTTTTTTGTTCTTTTATATGGTCACGTGACCTCATTTTATAGACATAATTGCAATATCTCAAGCACTGTTACAGATAGGAACATGCAACCAGTGCAATATTGAAGTGATGGTACATGAAATTCTACTAACAAACAAGATGACCATATATGGTCATGTGATCTCATTAAATATGCATGAATGTAATATATCAAGCACTGTTACAGATAGGGACATGCAACCTGTGCAATATCGAAGCTATAAGACACGAGATGTGACTAACTAATGTGATGACCATATATGGTCATGTGACTTCATCAAATATACATAAATGTAATAACTCAAGCACAGTTACAGACAGGAACATGCAACCAGTGCAATATTGAAGTGATGGTACATGAAATTTTACTAACAAACAAGATGACCATATATGGTCATGTGACCTCATTGAATATGCATAAATGTAATATATCAAGCACTGTAAGAGTTAGGGACATGCAACCTGTGCAATATCGAAGCTATGGGTCAAGAGATGTGACTAACTAATGTGATGACCATATATGGTCATGTGACCTCATCAAATATGCATAAATGTTATATTTGAAACACAGTAACAGATAGAAACACGCAACCAGTGCAATATTGAAGTTATTGCACAACAGAGGTGACTGACATATCCGATGACTATATATGATCATGTGACCTCATCAAATAAGCATAAACGTAATAACTCAAGCACTGTTACAGATAGAAAAATGCAACCTGTGCAATATCGAAGCTATGAGACAAGTTATGTGACTAACTAATGTGATGACCATATATGGTCATGTGACCTCATCAAATATGCATAAATGTTATATCTCAAGCACTATTACAGATAGGAACATGTGACCAGTGCAATATTGAAATTATTGCACAACAGAGATGACTAACATATCCGATGACCGTATATGGTCATGTGACCTCATCAAATATGCATACATATAATAACTCAAGCTCTGTTTCAGACAGGAACATGCAACCAGTACAGTATTGAAGGTATTGCACAAGGAAGGTGACTAACATATCCTATGACCATATATGATCATGTGACATCATTAAATATGCATTAATGTAATAACTCAAGCACTGTTACAGACGGGAACATGCAACCTGTGCAATATCGAAGCTATGAGACAAGAGATGTGACTAACTAATGTGATGACCATATATGGTCATGTGACCTCATCAAATATGCATAAATGTTATATCTCAAGCACTGTTACAGATATGAACATGTAACCAGTGTAATATTGAAATTATTGCACAACAGAGATGACTAACATATCCGATGACCGTATATGGTCATGTGACCTCATCAAATATGCATACATATAATAACTCAAGCTCTGTTTCAGACAGGAACATGCAACCAGTACAGTATTGAAGGTATTGCACAAGGAAGGTGACTAACATATCCTATGACCATATATGATCATGTGACATCATTAAATATGCATTAATGTAATAACTCAAGCACTGTTACAGACGGGAACATGCAACCTGTGCAATATCGAAGCTATGAGACAAGAGATGTGCCTAACTAATGTGATGACCATATATGGTCATGTGACCTCATCAAATATGCATAAATGTTATATCTCAAGCACTGTTACAGATATGAACATGTAACCAGTGTAATATTGAAATTATTGCACAACAGAGATGACTAACATATCGGATGACTGTATATGGTCATGTGACCTCATCAAATATGCATAAATGTAATAACTCAAGCGCTGTTTCAGACGGGAACATGCAACAAGTGCAGTATTGAAGGTATTGCACAAGGAATGTGACTAACATATCTGATGACCATATATGATCATGTGACATCATTAAATATGCATTAATGTAATAACTCTAGCATTGTTACAGATAGGAACATGCAACCAGTGCAATATTGAAGATACTGCACAAGAGAGGTGACTAACATATCCGATGACCATATATGGTCATGGGACATCATTAAATATGCAAGATTGTAATACCTTAAGCACTGTTACAGACAGGAACATGTAACATGTTTAGTATGAAGGCCATCCAATTTCCTTTAATATATTATTGTCAATGATGCTGATTTTGGAACGCTGCTAATAAGTCAGTGGGCTCGAAACCCGACATTGCTGCAACGCAGCTATATTTATTATTATTATTATTATTATTCTTCCGCCTAAATTTTTGGTCACGCTTTATGTCAACGCCGTTGGACCGATCAATTCAATACTTGCCACAATGGTAAAGCTATATGAGATCTGGTGCATATCCTAAGTTCAGACACGTAGGTCACATGACCAGGCCGCCATCTTGGATTAAAGGCGAAATTTTCAATGCCGAATTGCGCACCTTTCTGAGGGTCTGAGTGCTCCAATTTTTTTATGATAGTAGCAGTGCGATAAGGGCTACAAATTTCATAAAAAAAAACTTTAGCGGTCACGTGACTTTTTTTTTTAGAATTTTTTTAAATTTTGTTTTGCATCTCATTTGCATAATTTTCGACAAATCAACTAACCCTGAATAACTTTGAAAGATCATATGACATAGTATTTAATTCCAAAATATCGAGTCCAGGCGATAAGCCGTTTTTTATAAGAAGATTTTAGAATGTTTTTTCATATTTTTTTGTTCTTTTATATGGTCACGTGACCTCATTTTATAGACATAATTGCAATATCTCAAGCACTGTTACAGATAGGAACATGCAACCAGTGCAATTTTGAAGTGATGGTACATGAAATTCTACTAACAAACAAGATGACCATATATGGTCATGTGATCTCATTAAATATGCATGAATGTAATATATCAAGCACTGTTACAGATAGGGACATGCAACCTGTGCAATATCGAAGCTATAAGACACGAGATGTGACTAACTAATGTCATGACCATATATGGTCATGTGACTTCATCAAATATACATAAATGTAATAACTCAAGCACAGTTGCAGACGGGAGCATGCAACCAGTGCAATATTGAAGTGATGGTACATGAAATTTTACTTACAAACAAGATGATCATATATGGTCATATGACGTCATTGAATATGCATAAATGTAGTATATCAAGCACTGTAAGAGTTAGGGACATGCAACTTGTGCAATATCGAAGCTATGGGTCAAGAGATGTGACTAACTAATGTGATGACTATATATGATCATGTGACCTCATCAAATATGCATAAATGTAATAACTCAAGCACTGTTACAGACGGGAACATGCAACCTGTGCAATATCGAAGCTATGGGACAAGAGATGTGACTAACTAATGTGATGACCATATATGGTCATGTGACCTCATCACATATGCATACATGTTATATTTGAAACACAGTAACAGATAGAAACACACAACCTGTGCAATATCGAAGCTATGAGACAAGATATGTGACTAACACATCTGATGCCCATACACGGTCATGTGACATCATTAAATATGCACAAATGTAATAACTCAAGCACTGTTACAGACGGGAACATGCAACCTGTGCAATATCGAATCTGTGGAACAAGAGATGTGACTAACTAATGTGATGACCACATATGGTCATGTGACCTCATCAAATATGCATAAATGTTATATCTCAAGCACTGTTACAGATAGGAACATGCAACCAATGCAATATTGAAGTTATTGCACAACAGAGCTGACAAAAACATCCGCTGACCATATATGGTCATGGGACATCATTAAATATGCAATATTGTAATACCTTAAGCACTGTTACAGACAGGAACATGCAACATGTTTAGTATGAAGACCATGCAATTTTCTTTAATATATTATTGTCAATGATGCTGATTTTGGAACGCTGCTAATAAGTCAGTGGGCTCGAAACCCGACATTGCTGCAACGCAGCTATATTTAGGGTTTCGAGCCAATTTGGTCGAAACCCTATTGAAATTGTTCCGTTTATTATTATTATTAGGGTTTCGAGCCCATTTGGTCGAAACCCTTTTGTAATTGTTCCGTTTATTATTATTATTAGGGTTTCGAGCCCATTTGGTCGAAACCCTTTTGTAATTGTTCCGTTTATTATTATTATTATTATTATTATTATTATTATTCTTCCGCCTAAATTTTTGGTCACGCTTTATGTCAACGCCGTTGGACCGATCAATTCAATACTTGCCACAATGGTAAAGCTGTATGAGATCTGGTGCATATCCTAAGTTCAGACACATAGGTCACATGACCAGGCCGCCATCTTGGATTAAAGGCGAAATTTTCAATGCCGAATTGCGCACCTTTCTGAGGGTCTGAGTGCTCCAATTTTTTTATGATAGTAGCAGTGCGACAAGGGCTACAAATCTCATCAAAAAAAACTTTAGCGGTCACGTGACTTTTTTTTTTAGAATTTTTTTAAATTTTGTTTGGCATCTCATTTGCATAATTTTCGACAAATCAACTAACCCTGAATAACTTTGAAAGATCATATGACATAGTATTTAATTCCAAAATATGAAGTCCAGGCGATAAGCCGTTTTTTATAAGAAGATTTTAGAATGTTTTTTTCATATTTTTTTGTTCTTTTATATGGTCACGTGACCTCATTTTATAGACATAATTGCAATATCTCAAGCACTGTTACAGATAGGAACATGCAACCAGTGTAATATTGAAGTGATGGTACATGAAATTCTACTAACAAACAAGATGACCATATATGGTCATGTGATCTCATTAAATATGCATGAATGTAATATATCAAGCTCTGTTACAGATAGGGACATGCAACCTGTGCAATATCGAAGCTATAAGACATGAGATGTGACTAACTAATGTGATGACCATATATGGTCATGTGACTTCATCAAATATACATAAATGTAATAACTCAAGCACAGTTACAGACAGGAACATGCAACCAGTGCAATATTGAAGTGATGGTACATGAAATTTTACTAACAAACAAGATGACCATATATGGTCATGTGACCTCATTGAATATGCATAAATGTAATATATGAAGCACTGTAAGAGTTAGGGACATGCAACCTGTGCAATATCGAAGCTATGGGTCAAGAGATGTGACTAACTAATGTGATGAATATATATGATCATGTGACCTCATCAAATATGCATAAATGTAATAACTCAAGCACTGTTACAGACGGGAACATGCAACCTGTGCAATATCGAAGCTATGGGACAAGAGATGTGACTAACTAATGTGATGACCATATATGGTCATGTGACCTCATCAAATATGCATAAATGTTATATATGAAACACAGAAACAGATAAAAACACACAACCTGTGCAATATCGAAGCTATGAGACAAGATATGTGACTAACACATCTGATGCCCATACACGGTCATGTGACATCATTAAATATGCATAAATGTAATAACTCAAGCACTGTTACAGACGGGAACATGCAACCTGTGCAATATCGAATCTATGGAACAAGAGATGTGACTAACTAATGTGATGACCACATATGGTCATGTGACCTCATCAAATATGCATAAATGTTATATCTCAAGCACTGTTACAGATAGGAAAATGCAACCAATGCAATATTGAAGTTATTGCACAACAGAGCTGACAAAAACATCCGATGACCATATATGGTCATGGGACATCATTAAATATGCAAGATTGTAATTCCTTAAGCACTGTTACAGACAGGAACATGCAACATGTTTAGTATGAAGGCCATGCAATTTCCTTTAATATATTATTGTCAATGATGCTGATTTTGGAACGCTGCTAATAAGTCAGTGGGCTCGAAACCCGACATTGCTGCAACGCAGCTATATTTATTATTATTATTATTATTATTCTTCCGCCTAAATTTTTGGTCACGCTTTATGTCAACACCGTTGGACCGATCAGTTCCATACTTGCCACAATAGTAAAGCTGTATGAGATCTGGTGCATATCCTAAGTTCAGACACATAGGTCACATGACCAGGCCGCCATCTTGGATTAAAGGCGAAATTTTCAATGCCGAATTGCGCACCTTTCTGAGGGTCTGAGTGCTCCAATTTTTCTATGATAGTAGCAGTGCGACAAGGGCTACAAATTTCATCAAAAAAAACTTTAGCGGTCACGTGACTTTTTTTTTTAGAATTTTTTTAAATTTTGTTTTGCATCTCATTTGCATAATTTTCGACAAATCAACTAACCCTGAATAACTTTGAAAGATCATATGACATAGTATTTAATTCCAAAATATTCAAGTCCAGGCGAAAAGCCGTTTTTTATAAGAAGATTTTAGAATGTTTTTTCATATTTTTTTGTTCTTTTATATGGTCACGTGACCTCATTTTATAGACATAATTGCAATATCTCAAGCACTGTTACAGATAGGAACATGCAACCAGTGCAATATTGAAGTGATGGTACATGAAATTCTACTAACAAACAAGATGACCATATATGGTCATGTGATCTCATTAAATATGCATAAATGTAATATATCAAGCACTGTTACAGATAGGGACATGCAACCTGTGCAATATCGAAGCTATAGACACGAGATGTGACTAACTAATGTGATGACCATATATGGTCATGTGACTTCATCAAATATGCATAAATGTAATAACTCAAGCACAGTTACAGACGGGAACATGCAACCAGTGCAATATTGAAGTGATGGTACATGAAATTTGACTAACAAACAATATGACCATATATGGTCATGTGACCTCATTAAATATGCATAAATGTAATATATCAAGCACTGCAAGAGTTAGGGACATGCAACCTGTGCAATATCGAAGGTATGGGTCAAGAGATGTGACTAACTAATGTGATGACCAAATATGGTCATGTGACTTCATTAAATATGCATAATTGAATTATCTCAAGCACTGTTACAGACATGAACATGCAACCTGTGCAAAATCGAAGCTGTGGGATATGAGATGTGAGTAACTAATGTGATGACCGTATATGGTCATGTGACGTCATTAAATATGCATAATTGTAATATCTCAAGCAGAATCACAGATAGAGACATGCAACCTATGCAATATCGAAGCTATGAGACAAGAGATGTGGCTAACTAATGTGATGACCATATATGGTCATGTAATTTCATCAAATATGCATAAATGTAATAACTCAAGCACTGTTACAGATAGGAACATGCAACCAGTGCAATATTGAAGCTATTGCACAACAGAAATGACTAACACATCCGATGACCATATATGGTCATGTGACCTCATCAAATATGCATAAATGTTATATGTCAAGCACTGTTACAGATAGGAACATGCAACCAGTGCAATATTGAAGCTATTGCACAACAGAAGTCACTAATATATCCGATGACCATATATGGTCATGTGACCTCATCAAATAAGCATAAATGTAATAACTCAAGCACTATTACAGACGGGAACATGCAACCTGTGCAATATCGAATCTATGGAACAAGAGATGTGACTAACTAATGTGATGACCATATATGGTCATGTGACCTCATCAAATATGCATAAATGTTATATTTGAAACACAGTAACAGATAGAAACACACAACCTGTGCAATATCGAAGCTATGAGACAAGATATGTGACTAACACATCTGATGCCCATACACGGTCATGTGACATCATTAATTATGCATACATGTAATAACTCAAGCACTGTTACAGACGGGGACATGCAACCTGTGCAATATCGAATCTATGGAACAAGAGATGTGACTAACTAATGTGATGACCACATATGGTCATGTGACCTCATCAAATATGCATAAATGTTATATCTCAAGCACTGTTACAGATAGGAAAATGCAACCAATGCAATATTGAAGTTATTGCACAAGAGAGCTGACAAAAACATCCAATGACCATATATGGTCATGGGACATCATTAAATATGCAAGATTGTAATACCTTACAGACAGGAATATGCAACATGTTTAGTATGAAGGCCATGCAATTTCCTTTAATATATTATTGTCAATGATGCTGATTTTGGAACGCTGCTAATAAGTCAGTGGGCTCGAAACCCGACATTGCTGCAACGCAGCTATATTTAGGGTTTCGAGCCCATTTGGTCGAAACCCTATTGTAATTGTTCCGTTTATTATTATTATTATTATTATTATTATTATTATTCTTCCGCCTAAATTTTTGGTCACGCTTTATGTCAACACCGTTGGACCGATCAGTTCCATACTTGCCACAATGGTAAAGCTGTATGAGATCTGGTGCATATCCTAAGTTCAGACACATAGGTCACATGACCAGGCCGCCATCTTGGATTAAAGGCGAAATTTTCAATGCCGAATTGCGCACCTTTCTGAGGGTCTGAGTGCTCCAATTTTTTATGATAGTAGCAGTGCGACAAGGGCTACAAATTTCATCCAAAAAAACTTTAGCGGTCACGTGACTTTTTTTTAAGAATTTTTTGAAATTTTGTTTTGCATCTCATTTGCATAATTTTCGACAAATCAACTAACCCTGAATAACTTTGAAAGATCATATGACATAGTATTTAATTCCAAAATATGGAAGTCCAGGCGAAAAGCCGTTTTTTATAAGAAGATTTTAGAATGTTTTTTCATATTTTTTTGTTCTTTTATATGGTCACGTGACCTCATTTTATAGACATAATTGCAATATCTTAAGCACTGTTACAGTTAGGAACATGCAACCAGTGCAATATTGAAGTGATGGTACATGAAATTCTACTAACAAACAAGATGACCATATATGGTCATGTGATCTCATTAAATATGCATGAATGTAATATATCAAGCACTGTTACAGATAGGGACATGCAACCTGTGCAATATCGAAGCTATAAGACACGAGATGTGACTAACTAATGTGATGACCATATATGGTCATGTGACTTCATCAAATATGCATAAATGTAATAACTCAAGCACAGTTACAGACGGGAACATGCAACCAGTGCAATATTGAAGGGATGGTTCATGAAATTTTACTAACAAACAAGATGACCATATATGGTCATGTGACCTCATTGAATATGCATAAATGTAATATATCAAGCACTGCAAGAGTTAGGGACATGCAACTTGTGCAATATCGAAGGTATGGGTCAAGAGATGTGACTAACTAATGTGATGACCATATATGGTCATGTGACTTCATTAAATATGCATAATTGAATTATCTCAAGCACTGTTACAGACATGAACATGCAACCTGTGCAAAATCGAAGCTGTGGGACATGAGATGTGAGTAACTAATGTGATAATCGTATATGGTCATGTGACGTCATTAAATATGCATAATTGTAATATCTCAAGCAGAATCACAGATAGAGACATGCAACCTATGCAATATCGAAGCTATGAGACAAGAGATGTGGCTAACTAATGTGATGACCATATATGGTCACGTAATTTCATCAAATATGCATAAATGTTATATCTCAAGCACTGTTACAGATAGGAACATGCAACCAGTGCAATATTGAAGCTATTGCACAACAGAAGTGACTAACATATCCGATGACCATATATGGTCATGTGACCTCATCAAATAAGCATAAATGTAATAACTCAAGCACTATTACAGACGTGAACATGCAACCTGTGCAATATCGAATCTATGGAACAAGAGATGTGACTAACTAATGTGATGACCATATATGGTCATGTGACCTCATCAAATATGCATAAATGTTATATTTGAAACACAGTAACAGAAAGAAACACACAACCTGTACAATATCGAAGCTATGAGACAAGATATGTGACTAACACATCTGATGCCCATACACGGTCATGTGACATCATTAAATATGCATAAATGTAATAACTCAAGCACTGTTACAGACGGGAATATGCAACATGTGCAATATCGAATCTATGGAACAAGAGATGTGACTAACTAATGTGATGACCACACATGGTCATGTGACCTCATCAAATATGTATAAATGTTATATCTCAAGCACTGTTACAGATAGGAAAATGCAACCAATGCAATATTGAAGTTATTGCACAACAGAGCTGACAAAAACATCCGATGACCATATATGGTCACGGGACATCATTAAATATGCAAGATTGTAATACATTAAGCACTGTTACAGACAGGAACATGCAACATGTTTAGTATGAAGGCCATGCAATTTCCTTTAATATATTATTGTCAATGATGCTGATTTTGGAACGCTGCTAATAAGTCAATGGGCTCGAAACCCGACATTGCTGCAACGCAGCTATATTTATTATTATTATTATTATTATTCTTCCGCCTAAATTTTTGGTCACGCTTTATGTCAACACCGTTGGACCGATCAGTTCCATACTTGCCACAATGGTAAAGCTGTATGAGATCTGGTGCATATCCTAAGTTCAGACACATAGGTCACATGACCAGGCCGCCATCTTGGATTAAAGGCGAAATTTTCAATGCCGAATTGCGCACCTTTCTGAGGGTCTGAGTGCTCCAATTTTTTTATGATAGTAGCAGTGCGACAAGGGCTACAAATTTCATCAAAAAAAACTTTAGCGGTCACGTGACTTTTTTTTTAGAATTTTTTTAAATTTTGTTTTGCATCTCATTTGCATAATTTTCGACAAATCAACTAACCCTGAATAACTTTGAAAGATCATATGACATAGTATTTAATTCCAAAATATGGAAGTCCAGGCGAAAAGCCGTTTTTTATAAGAAGATTTTAGAATGTTTTTTCATATTTTTTTGTTCTTTTATATGGTCACATGACCTCATTTTATAGACATAATTGCAATATCTTAAGCACTGTTACAGATAGGAACATGCAACCAGTGCAATATTGAAGTGATGGTACATGAAATTCTACTAACAAACAAGATGACCATATATGGTCATGTGATCTCATTAAATATGCATAAATGTAATATATCAAGCACTGTTACAGATAGGGACATGCAACCTGTGCAATATCGAAGCTATAAGACACGAGATGTTACTAACTAATGTGATGACCATATATGGTCATGTGACTTCATTAAATATGCATAATTGAATTATCTGAAGCACTGTTACTGACATGAACATGCAACCTGTGCAAAATCGAAGCTGTGGGACATGAGATGTGAGTAACTAATGTGATGACCGTATATGGTCATGTGACTTCATTAAATATGCATAATTGAATTATCTCAAGCACTGTTACAGATAGGAACATGCAACCAGTGCAATATTGAAGCTATTGCACAACAGAAGTGACTAACATATCCGATGACCATATATGGTCATGTGACCTCATCAAATAAGCATAAATGTAATAACTCAAGCACTATTACAGACGGGAACATGCAACCTGTGCAATATCGAATCTATGGAACAAGAGATGTGACTAACTAATGTGATGACCATATATGGTCATGTGACCTCATCAAATATGCATAAATGTTATATCTCAAGCACTGTTACAGATAGGAACATGCAACCAATGCAATATTGAAGTTATTGCACAACAGAGCTGACAAAAAATATCAGATGACCATATATGGTCATGTGACATCATTAAATATGCAAGATTGTAATACCTTAAGCACTGTTACAGACAGGAACATGTAACATGTTTAGTATGAAGGCCATGCAATTTCCTTTAATATATTATTGTCAATGATGCTGATTTTGGAACGCTGCTAATAAGTCAGTGGGCTCGAAACCCGACATTGCTGCAACGCAGCTATATTTATTATTATTATTCTTCCGCCTAAATTTTTGGTCACGCTTTATGTCAACACCGTTGGACCGATCAGTTCCATACTTGCCACAATGGTAAAGCTGTATGAGATCTGGTGCATATCCTAAGTTCAGACACATAGGTCACATGACCAGGTCGCCATCTTGGATTAAAGGCGAAATTTTCAATGCCGAATTGCGCACCTTTCTGAGGGTCTAAGTGGTCCAATTTTTTTATGATAGTAGCAGTGCGACAAGGGCTACAAATTTCATCAAAAAAAACTTTAGCGGTCACGTGACTAATTTTTTTCTAGAATTTTTTTAATTTTCTTTTGCATCTCATTTGCATAATTTTCGACTAATCAACTATCCCTGAATAACTTTGAATGATCATATGACATAGTATTTAATTCCAAAATATGAAGTCCAGGCGATAAGCCGTTTTTTAGAAGAAGATTTTAGAATGTTTTTTCATATTTTTTTTGTTCTTTTATATGGTCACGTGACCTCATTTTATAGACATAATTGCAATATCTCAAGCACTGTTACAGATAGGAACATGCAACCAGTGCAATATTGAAGTGATGGTACATGAAATTCTACTAACAAACAAGATGACCATATATGGTCATTTGATCTCATTAAATATGCATAAATGTAATATATCAAGCACTGTTACAGATAGCGACATGCAACCTGTGCAATATCGAAGCTATAAGACACGAGATGTGACTAACTAATGTGATGACCATATATGGTCATGTGACTTCATCAAATATGCATAAATGTAATAACTCAAGCACAGTTACAGACGGGAACATGCAACCAGTGCAATATTGAAGTGATGGTACATGAAATTTTACTAACAAACAAGATGACCATATATGGTCATGTGACCTCATTGAATATGATTAAATGTAATATATCAAGCACTGTAAGAGTTAGGGACATGCATCCTGTGCAATATCGAAGGTATGGGTCAAGAGATGTGACTAACTAATGTGATGACCATATATGGTCATGTAACTTCATCAAATATGCATACATGAAATAACTCAAGCACTGTTACAGACATGAACATGCAACCTGTGCAAAATCGAAGCTATGGGACATGAGATGTGAGTAACTAATGAGATGACCGTATATGGTCATGTGACGTCATTAAATATGCATAATTGTAATATCTCAAGCAGAATCACAAATAGAGACATGCAACATATGCAATATCGAAGCTATGAGACAAGAGATGTGACTAACTAATGTGATGACCATATATGGTCATGTAACTTCATCAAATATGCATAAATGTAGTAACTCAAGCACTGTTACAGATAGGAACATGCAACCAGTGCAATATTGAAGCTATTGCACAACAGAAGTGACTAACACATCTGATGACCATATATGGTCATGTGACCTCATCAAATATGCATAAATGTTATATCTCAATCACTGTTACAGATAGGAACATGCAACCAGTGCAATATTGAAGCTATTGCACAACAGAAGTGACTAACATATCCGATGACCATATATGGTCATGTGACCTCATCAAATAAGCATAAATGTAATAACTCAAGCACTATTACAGACGGGAACATGCAACCTGTGCAATATCGAATCTATGGAACAATAGATGTGACTAACTAATGTGATGACCATATATGGTCATGTGACCTCATCAAATATGCATAAATGTTATATGTCAAGCACTGATACAGATAGGAACATGCAACCAGTGCAATATTGAAGTTATTGCACAACAGAAGTGACCGACACATCCGATGGCCATATATGGTCATGTGACATCATTAAATATGTAGGATTGTAAATCATTAAGCACTGTTACAGACAGGAACATGTAACATGTTTAGTATGAAGGCCATGCAAATCCATTAATATATTCTTGTCGATGATGCTGGTTTTGGAACGCTGCTAATAAGTCAGTGGGCTCGAAACCCGACATTGCTGCAACGCAGCTATATTTATTATTATTATGATTCCGCCTAAATTTTTGGTCACGCTTTATGTCAACGCTGTTGGACCAATCAGCTCCATACTTGCCACAATGGTAAAGCTGGATGAGATCTGGTGCATATCCTAAGTTCAGACACATAGGTCACATGACCAGGCCGGCATCTTGGATTAAAGACGAAATTTTCAATGCCGAATTGCACACCTTTCTGAGGGTCTGAGTGCTCCAAATTTTTTATGCCAGTAGCAGTGAGAGAAGGGCTACAAATTTCATCAAAAAAAACTTTAGCGGTCATGTGACTAATTTTTTTCTAGAATTTTTTTAATTTTAGTTTGCATCTCATTTGCATAATTTTCGACTCATCAACTAACCCTGAATAACTTTGAAAGATCATATGACATAGTATTTAATTCCAAAAGATGAAGTCCAGGCGATAAGCCGTTTTTTATAAGAAGATTTTAGAATGTTTTTTCATATTTTTTTTTATATGGTCACGTGACCTCATTTTTTAGACATAATTGCAATATCTCAAGCACTGTTACAGATAGGGACATGCAACTAGTGCAATATTGAAGTGATGGTACAAGAAATTTTACTTACAAACAAGATGACCATATATGGTCATGTGACCTCATTAAATATGCATAAATATAATATATCAAGCACTGATACAGATACGAACTTGCAACCAGTGCAATATCGAAGCTATGAGGCAAGAGATGTGACTAACTAATGTGATGACCATATATGGTCATGTGACTTCATCAAATATGCGTAAATGTAATAACTCAAGCACTGTTACAGACGGGAACATGCAACCTGTGCAATATTGAAGCTATGAGACAAGAGATGTGACTAACTAATGTGATGACCATATATGGTCACGTGACTTCATCAAATATGCATAAATATTATATCTCAAGCACTGTTACAGATAGGAACATGCAACCAGTGCAATATTGAAGTTATTGCACACAGAGGTGACTAACATATCTGATGACCATATATGGTCATGTGACCCCATCAAATATGAATATATGAAATAACTCAAGAGCTGTTACAGACACGAACATGCAACCAGTGCAGTATTGAAGGTATTGCACAAGAGAGGTGACTAACATATCCAATGACCATATATGGTCATGTGACCTCATCAAATATGAATATATGTAATAACTCAAGAGCTGTTACAGACAGGAACATGCAACCAGTGCAATATTGAAGGTATTGCACAAGAGAGGTGACTAACATATCCAATGACCATATATGGTCATGTGACCTCATCAAATATGAATATATGAAATAACTCAAGAGCTGTTACAGACACGAACATGCAACCAGTGCAATATTGAAGGTATTGCACAAAAGAGGTGACTAACATATCCAATGACCATATATGGTCATGTGACCTCATCAAATATGAATATATGAAATAACTCAAGAGCTGTTACAGACACGAACATGCAACCAGTGCAGTATTGAAGGTATTGCACAAGAGGGGTGACTAACATATCCAATGACCATATATGGTCATGTGACCTCATCAAATATGAATATATGTAATAACTCAAGAGCTGTTACAGACAGGAACATGCAACCAGTGCAATATTGAAGTTATTGCACAACAGATGTGACTAACATATATGATGACTATATATGGTCATGTGACCTCATCAAATATACATAATTGTAATATTTCAAACACTGTTACGGATAGGGACATGCAACCTGTGCAATATCGAGGCTATGGGATAAGAGATGTGACTAATGTATCCAAAGACCATATATGGTCATGTGACATCATTAAATATGCATAAATATAATATATCAAGCACTGATACAGATACGAACATGCAACCAGTGCAATATCGAAGCTATGAGGCAAGAGATGTGACTAACTAATGTGATGACCATATATGGTCATGTGATTTCATCAAATATGCGTAAATGTAATAAGTCAATCACTGTTACAGACGGGAACATGCAACCTGTTCCATATTGAAGCTATGAGACAAGAGATGTGACTAACTAATGTGATGACCATATATGGTCACGTGACTTCATCAAATATGCATAAATGTTATATCTCAAGCACTGTTACAGACAGGAACATGTAACATGTTTAGTATGAAGGCCATGTAATTCCTTTTATATATTCTTGTCGATGATGCTGATTTTGGAACGCTGCTAATAAGTCACGGGGCTCGAAACCCGACATTGCTGCAACGCAGCTATATTTAGGTTTTCAAGACACATGTCTTGGAAACCTTTTGTAATTGTTATGTTTATTATTATTATTATTATTATTATTATTATTATTATTATTATTATTATTATTCCGCCAGATTTTTCGCTAAGCGCCATTCGAACACCGTTGCACATATCTTGAAAATGTTTGCACATGTTTGTAAAGTCTGATGAGATCTAGTGCATATCCTAAGATGACGCATATTGGTCACGTGGTACGGCGGCCATTTTGAATTTAAGGCGAAAAATGGCATGCTCATTTAAACACCTTTCTGAGGGTCTAGGATTCTCAAACTTTCGATTAAAAGAAGCATTGACCCTAGAGCTACGTATTTCATGAAAAAAAAGTTGAACGGTCATGTGACTTTTTTTTCTAGAATTTTCTGAAATATTGTTTTGCATCTCATTTGCATAATTTTGATCGTATCAAAATTCCACGCCATAATTTTGAAGAACATCATACATACTACAGGTTAATCAAAGAATCATGGAAGTGCGACCAGTAGTTTTGGAGCAGTTGATTTATGAATATTTTTCACATTTTATATTTAATAGTCAGCAATGTTGCATTATGGGAAAGGGGGGAGGGCCCATATACGATAAACATTGAATTGACATATAATGAGAACTATTGCATATACAAACATGGAACTAACGCTATATTGAAGACATTGGACAAGAGAATTGACCAAAATATTGGATGACCATATATGGTCATGCAACTCATTAAATATGCATGTCTGTAATATCTCAGGCACTATTGCAAGTACAAACATGGAACCAATGCTATATTGAAGACATTGGACAAAAGAATTGACCAACATATTCGATGACCATATATGGTCATAGAACTCATTAAATATGCATATCCATAATATCTTGAGCACTTTTAAAGATATAGACATGTACCCAAACCTATAGTGAAGACATTGGACAAGAGAATTGACCAACACATTCGATGACCATATATGGTCATGGAACTCATTAAATATGCATGTTTCTAATATCTCAGGCACTATTGCAAGTACAAACATGGAACCAATGCTATATTGAAGACATTGGACAAAAGAATTGACCAACATAGTTGATTACCATATATGGTCATAGAACTCATTAAATATACATATCCATAATATCTCGAGCACTTTTAAAGATATAGACATGTACCCAAACCTATATTGAAGACATTGGACAAGAGAATTGACCAACACATTCGATGACCATATATGGTCATAGAACTCATTAAATATGCATATCCATAATATCTCGAGCACTTTTAAAGATAGTGACATGTACCCAAACCTATACTGAAGGCATTGGACAAAAGAATTGACCAACATTTTAAATGACCATATATGGTCATAGAACTCATTAAATATGCAAGTCTCCAATATCTTAGGCACTGTTGCAAGTAGGAACATTGAACCAATGCTATATTGAAGACATTGGACAAGAGAAATGACCAACATATTCGATGACCATATATGGTCATAGAACTCATTAAATATGCATATCCATAATATCTCGATCACCTTTAAAGATATAGACATGTACCCAAACCTATATTGATTGCATTGGACAAAAAATTGACCAACATATAAAATGACTATATATGGTCATAGAACTCATTAAATATGCCTGTCTCTAATATCTCAGGCTCTATTTCAAGTACAAACATGGAACCAATGCTATATTGAAGACATTGGACAAAAGAATTGACCAACGTAGTTGATGACCATATATGGTCATATAACTCATTAAATATGCATATCCATAATATCTCGAGCACTTTTAAAGATAGAGACATGTACCCAAACCTATACTGAAGGCATTGGACAAAAGAATTGGCCAACATTTTAAATGACCATATATGGTCATAGAACTCATTAAATATGCAAGTCTCTAATATCTTAGGCACTTTTGCAAGTATGAACATTGAACCAATGCTATATTGAAGACATTGGACAAGAGAATTGACAAACATACCCGATGACTACATATGGTCATGGAACTCATTAAATATGCATGGCTATAATGTCTCGGACACTATCACATATACAAACATGGGACCAACGTTAATTTTGAGGGCTATTGCAAACAGTCATACATGGCCATGCAATGCATGTGACTTGGCCATGTGCCATGGTCTTGAAAACCGGTGATTGCTGCTATGCAGCTATATTTAGGTTTTCAAGACACATGTCTTGGAAACCTTTTGTAATTGTTATGTTTTTTATTATTATTATTAGGTTTTCAAGACACATGTCTTGGAAACCTTTTGTAATTGTTATGTTTTTTATTATTATTAGGTTTTCAAGACACATGTCTTGGAAACCTATTGTAATCGTTATGTTTTTTATTATTATTATTATTCCGCCAGATTTTTTCGCTAAGCGCCATTCGAACACCGTTGCACATATCTGGAAAATTTTTTCACATGTTTGTTAAGTATGATGAGATCTAGTGCATATCCTAAGATGATGCATATTGGTCACGTGGTATGGCGGCCATTTTGAATTTAAGGCGAAAAATGGCATGCTCATTTAAACACCTTTCTGAGGGTCTAGGAGTCTCAAACTTTCGCTTAAAAGAAGCATTGGCCCTAGAGCTACGTATTTCATGAAAAAAAAGTTGAACGGTCATGTGACTTTTTTTTCTAGAATTTTCTAAAATATTGTTTTGCATCTCATTTGCATAATTTTGATCGTATCAAAATTCCACGCCATAATTTTGAAGAACATCATACATACTACAGATTAATCAAAGAATCATGAAAGTGCGACCAGTAGTTTTGGAGCAGTTGATTTATGAATATTTTTCACATTTTATATAAAATAGTCAGCAATGTTGCATTATGGGAAAGGGGGGAGGGCCTATATACGATACACATTGAATTGACATATATTGAGAACTATTGTATATACAAACATGGAACTAACGCTATATTGAAGACATTGGACAAGCGACTTGACCAAAGTATTGGATGACCATATATGGTCATGCAACTCATTAAATATGCATGTCTCTAATATCTCAGGCACTATTGCAAGTACAAACATGGAACTAACGTTGTATTGAAGACATTGGACAAGAAAATGTACCAAAACATTGAATGACCATATATGGTCATATAACTCATTAAATATACATGTCTTTCATATCTCAGGCACTATTGCAAGTATAAACATGGAACCAATGCTATATTGAAGACATTGAACAAAAGAATTGATCAACATAGTTGATAACCATATATGGTCATAGAACTCATTAAATATGCGTGTCTCTAATATCTCAGGCATTATTGCAAGTACAAACATGGAACCAACGCTATATTGAAGACAAAGGACGAGAGAATTGACCAAAATATTCGATAACCATATATGGTCATAGAACTCATTAAATATGCATGTCTCTAATATCTCATGCACTATTGCAAGTACAAACACGGAACCAACGCCATATTGTAGATATTGAAGAAGAGGATTGACCAACACAATCGATGACCATATATGGTCATAGAACTCATTAAATATGCATATCCATAATATCTCGAGCACTTTTAAAGATAGAAACATGTACCCAAACCTATTGTGAAGGCATTGGACAAGAGAATTGACCAACACGTTCGATGACCATATATGGTCATAGAACTCATTAAATATACATGTCTCTAATATCGCAGGCACAATTGCAAGTACAAACATGGAACCAATGCTATATTGAATACATTGGACAAAAGAAATGACCAGCACAGTCAATGACCATATATGGTCATAGAACTCATTAAAATGCATATCCATTATATCTCGAGCACATTTAAGGATAGAGACATGTACCCAAACTTATATTGAAGGCATTGGACAAGAAAATTGACCAACATATTCGATGACCATATATGGTCACAGAACTCATTAAACATGCATGTCTTTAATATCTCAGGTACTATTGCAAGCACATACATGGAACCAATGCTATATTGAAGACATTGGACAAAAGAATTGACCAACACAGTCGATGACCATATATGGTCATAGAACTCATTAAAAACGCATATCCATTATATCTCGAGCACTGTTAAAGTTAGAGACATGTACCCAAACCTTTATTGAAAGCATTGGACAAGAGAATTGACGAACACATTCGATGACCATATATGGTAATAGAACTCATTAAATATGCATATCTCTAATATCTTATGCACTATTGCAAGTGCAAACGTGGTACCAATCCTATATTGAAGACATTGGACAACAGAATTGACCAACATAGTTGATGACCATATATGGTCACAGAACTCATTAAATATGCATGTCTCTAATATATTATGCACTATTGCAAGTACAAACATGGTACCCACCCTATATTGAAGACATTGGACAACAGAATTGACCAACATAGTTGATGAGCATATATGGTCATAAAACTCATTAAATATGCATGTCTCTAATATCTTATGCACTATTGCAAGTACAAACATGGAACCAATGATATATTGAAGACATTGGACAAAAGAATTGACCAACATATTCGATGACCATATATGGTCATAGAACTCATTAAATATGCATATCTATAATATCTCGATCACTTTTAAAGATATAGACATGTACCCAAACCTATATTGACATTGGACAGGAGAATTGATCAACACATTCGATGACCATATATGGTCATAGAACTCATTAAATATGCATGTCTCTAATATTTCAGGCACCATTGGAAACACACACATGGAACCAATGTTATATTGAAGACATTGGACAAGAGGATTGACCAACACATTCCATGACCATATATGGTCATATAACTCATTAAATATGCATATCCATAATATCTCGAGCACTTTTAAAGATAGAGACATGTACCCAAACCTATAGTGAAGGCATTGGACAAAAGAATTGACCAACATTTTAAATGACCATATATGGTCATAGAACTCATTAAATATGCAAGTCTCTAATATCTTAGGCACTGTTACAAGTAGGAACATTGAACCAATGCTATATTGAAGACATTAGACAAGAGAATTGACAAACATACCCGATGACTATATATGGTCATAGAACTCATTAAATATGCATGGCTATAATATCTCGGACACTATCACATATACAAACATGGAACCAACGTTAATTTTCAGGGCTGTTGCAAACAGTCATACATGGCCATGCATTGCATGTGACTTCGCCATGTGCCATGGTCTTGAAAACCGGTGATTGCTGCTATGCAGCTATATTTATTATTATTATTATTCCGCCAGATTTTTCGCTAAGCGCCATTCGAACATCGTTGCACATATCTGGAAATTTTTTTCACATGTTTGTTAAGTTTGATGAGATCTAGTGCATATCCTAAGATGACGCATATTGGTCACGTGGTACGGCGGCCATTTTGAATTTAAGGCAAAAAATGGCATGCTCATTTAAACACCTTTCTGAGGGTCTAGGAGTCTCAAACTTTCGCTTAAAAGAAGCATTGGCCCTAGAGCTACGTATTTCATGAAAAAAAAGTTGAACGGTCATGTGACTTTTTTTTCTAGAATTTTCTAAAATATTGTTTTGCATCTCATTTGCATAATTTTGATCGTATCAAAATTCCACGCCATAATTTTGAAGAACATCATACATACTACAGATTAATCAAAGAATCATGAAAGTGCGACCAGTAGTTTTGGAGCAGTTGATTTATGAATATTTTTCACATTTTATATAAAATAGTCAGCAATGTTGCATTATGGGAAAGGGGGGAGGGCCTATATACGATACACATTGAATTGACATATATTGAGAACTATTATATATACAAACATGGAACTAACGCTATATTGAAGACATTGGACAAGAGAATTGACCAAAGTATTGGATGACCATATATGGTCATGCAACTCATTAAATATGCATGTCTCTAATATCTCAGGCACTACTGCAAGTACAAACATGGAACCAACTCTATATTGAAGACATTGGCCGAGAGAATTGACCAACATATTCGCTGACCATATATGGTCATAGAACTCATTAAATATGCATATCCATAATATCTCGAGTACTTTTAAAGATAGAGACATGTACCCAAACCTATATTGAAGGCATTGGACAAAAAAATTGACCAACATATAAAATGACCATATATGGTCATATAACTCATTAGATATGCATGTCTCTAATATCTCAGGCACTATTGCAAGTACAAACATGGAACCAATGCTATATTGAAGACTGCGGACGAAAGAATTGACCAACACATTCGATGACCATATATGGTCATAGAACTCATTAAATATGCATGTCTCTAATATCTCAGGCACTATTCCAAACACAAACATGGAACCAATATTATATTGAAGACATTGAAGAAAAGGATTGACCAACACATTCGATGGCCATATATGGTCATAGAACCCATTAAATATGCATATCCATAATATCTCGAGCACTTTTAAAGATGTAGAGACATGTACCCAAACCTGTACTGAAGGCATTGGACAAAAGAATTGACCAACATTTTAAATGACCATATATGGTCATAGAACTCATTAAATATGCAAGTCTCTAATATCTTAGGCACTGTTGCAAGTAGGAACATTGAACCAATGCTATATTGAAGACATTGGACAAGAGAACTGACAAACATACCCGGTGACTATATATGGTCATGGAACTCATTAAATATGCATGGCTATAATATCTCGGACATGATCACATATACAAACATGGGACCAACGTTAATTTTCGGGGCTATTGCAAACAGTCATTCATGACCATGCATTGCATGTGACTTGGCAATGTGCCATGGTCTTGAAAACCGGTGATTGCTGCTATGCAGCTATATTTAGGGTTTCGAGCCCATTTGGTCGAAACCCTATTGTAATTGTTCCGTTTATTAGGGGCCCAAGCCTGTAGGGCGTGGCCCCTATTCTTATTGTTCGGATTTTTCTTCTTCATCATCTTCTTCTTTCTTCCGTAACTTTTTTCGTCAAGCCGTTTGAGAAAACCGCTGAACGGAATGGTCTGATAATGCTCTATACTGATAGTCCCTAATGTGAACTGGTGCAACATGCTTTCAGAATTTAGATTGCTCAATTAGTTTGGCAGCCATATTGGATTGAAATAAAACCGGAAGTGGCTGTTTGACCACTTTCTGAGGGTCTAGGCCTCTAGATTTTTTTATGGTATATAGTACAACTCATGTGTAATAGATATCAGCAATAAAAACTTTAGCGGTCATGTGACTTTTCCCGCCATTTTGTTTTTCCTAAAAACGGCAAAAACTACTAAAAAATCTTCTTCTTCAGAACCACCAAGCAGAATGCTCTCATATGTAGTATTTAGCTTCTATATATGAATCCCATCTATGTTTGAAAAAATGTTTACGATTGGTCACGTGGTTTGGCCACCATTTTGGATTTGTTCTCAACAGGAAGTAGTTTTTTACTCTGGCAACACTTGAGGGAATATTTTCAATTTTGCTTCATGGCATCTGTGTATCAAGCCCTTTCAGAAACCTAAAAAAAATTTCAGATCAGTCACATGGTTTGGCCGCCATTTTGGATTTTAAGCAAAATTGACCAAAAGTTTGGGTATTTGTTTCTCAGAGACAATTCAACCAATCTACTAGATGTTTTTATATTTACCATGCCTGGCCTTAGCTGCATACGAGAAAAATAATGTTATTTTGATCAGTCACATGGTTTGGCCGCCATCTTGGATTTTGTGAAAATAGAAATTATGCAACTACATGTTTTGTATTAGTCTGATTTCTTTCAAATTTTGTATGTGCATTTGTGTCATCAGATGCATCATTTTGCCCCAATAGCACACTGTTAGGCCACGTGGCTGGGCACCCATGGGGTGGGGGCTTCTAACCTCATTAATATGCATAACTGTTATAACTCAAGCACTGTTGTAGTTAGGATGATGAATCCTGCGTTATTATGACAAACTTGAACAAGAGATTCGATTAAAATAACAAATGATCATATATGGTCATGTGAGCTCATTAATATGCATAACTGTCATATCTCAAACACTGTTGCAGTTAGGAAGTGGAATCCTGTGTTATTATGACAACATTGAACAAAAGATTTGATTAAAATAACAGATGACCATATATAGTCACGTGAGCTCATTAATATGCGTAATCGTTATATCTCAAACACTGTTGCAGTTAGGAAGATGAATCCTGTGTCATGACAACAGTGAACAAGAGATTTGATTAAAATAACAGATAACCATATATGGTCATGTGAACTCATTAATATGCATAGCAGTCATATCTAAAACACTGACGCAGTTAGGAAGATGAATCCTGTGTTATTATGACAACAGTGAACAAGAGATTTGATTATAATAACAGATGACCATATATGGTCATGTGAACTCATTAATATGCATAACTATTATATTTTAAACACTGTTGCAGTTAGGAAGATGAATCCTGTGTTCTTATGACAACAGTGAACAAGAGATTTGATTAAAATAACAGATGACCATATATGGTCATGTGAACTCATTAATATGCAAAGCAGTCATATCTAAGCACTGTCGCAGAGCAGGACATGTAACTAGTGTCATTATGAAGACATTGAATGAAAGATGTAACTGACATTAGAAATGGCTATATATGATTATTTAATCTAATTATTGTGCATAAGAACATGGCTCATTATATATCTTGAAAACCATATGTCGATAACCAAACCAGTGAAATACATGGTACCAACTTCATTTTGACCTCATGTTACTGATAATACAATCTACCTGCAGCTGATTGTCTAACATGTGACCTCATTAATTATGAAACAGAATCTTATCAGCTTGGGCCCCGGTGACGCCGCTTGCGGCTTTAATTAGGGGCCCAAGCCCGAAGGGCGAGGCCCCTATTCTTATTGTCCGGTTTTTTTAGGGGCCCAAGCCCAAAGGGCGAGGCCCCTATTCTTATTGTCCGGTTTTTTCTTCTTCTTTCTTCTTCTTCTTCTTCTTCTTCTTCTTCTTCTTCTTTCTTCCACAACTTCTTTCGTCAAGCCGTTTGAGAAAACTGCTAAACTGAATAGTCTGAAAAAGCTCTATACTTATAGTCCCTAATGTGACCTAGTGCAACATGCTTTCAGAATTTTGATTGCCCAATTAGTTTGGCAGCCATATTGGATTGAAATAAAACCGGAAGTGGCTGTTTGACCACTTTCCGAGGGTCTAGGCTTCTAGATTTTTTTATGGTATATAGTACAACTCATGTGTAATAAATATCAGCAATAAAAACGTTAGCGGTCATGTGACTTTTCCCGCCATTTTGTTTTTCCTAAAAACGGCAAAAAACACTTTAAAATCTTCTTCTTCAGAACCACCAAGCAGAATGCTCTCATATGTAGTATTTAGCTTCTATATATGAATACCATTTATGTTTGAAAAAATGTTTACGATTGGTCACGTGGTTTGGCCACCATTTTGGATTTCTTCTAAACAGGAAGTAGTTTTTTACTCTGGCAACACTTGGGGGAATATTTTCAGTTTTGCTTCATGGCATCTATGTATCAAGCCCTTTCAGAAACCTAAAAAAATATTCAGATCAGTCACATGGTTTGGCCGCCATTTTGGATTTTAAGCAAAATTGACCAAAAGTTTGGGTATTTGTTTCTCAGAGACGATTCAACCAATCTACTAGATGTTTTTATATTTACCATGTCTTGCCTTAGCTGCATACGAGAAAAATAATATTATTTTGATCAGTCACGTGGTTTGGCCGCCATCTTGGATTTTGTGAAAATAGAAATTATGCAACTACATGTTTTGTATTAGTCTGATTTCTTTCAAATTTTGTATGTGCATTTGTGTCATCAGATGGATCATTTTGCCCCAATAGCACACTGTTAGGCCACGTGGCTGGGCACCCATGGGGTGGGGGCTTCTAACCTTATTAATATGCATAACTGTTATAACTCAAGCACTGTTGTAGTTAGGATGATGAATCCTGTGTTATTATGACAACGTTGAACAAGAGATTCGATTAAAATAACAAATGACCATATATGGTCATGTGAGCTCATTAATATGCATAACTGTCATATCTCAAACACTGTTGCAGTTTGGAAGTGGAATCCTGTGTTATTATGACAACATTGAACAAAAGATTTAATTAAAATAACAGATGACCATATATAGTCATGTGAGCTCATTAATATGCGTAATCGTTATATCTCAAACACTGTTGCAGTTAGGAAGATGAATCCTGTGTCATTATGACAACAAGTGAACAAGAGATCTGATTAAAATAACAGATAACCATATATGGTCATGTGAACTCATTAATATGCATAGCAGTCATATCTAAAACACTGTCGCAGTTAGGAAGATGAATCCTGTGTTATTATTACAACAGTGAACAAGAGATTTGTTTAAAAATAACAGATGACCATATATGGTCATGTGAACTCATTAATATACATAGCAGTCATATCTGAAACACTATCGCAGAGCAGGACATGTAAGTAGTGTCATTATGAAGACATTGAATGAAAGATGTAACTGACATTAGAAATGGCTATATATGATTATGTAATCTCATTATTGTGCATAAGAACATGGCTCATTATATATCCTGAAAACCATATTTCGATAACCAAACCAGGTAAATACATGGTACCAACTTCATTTCGACCTCATGTTACTGATAATACAATCTACCTGACTGTCTAACATGTGACCACATTAATTATGAAACAGAATCTTATCAGCTTGGGCCCCGGTGACGCCGCTTGCGGCTTTAATCTTTCTTCTTTCTTTCTTTCTTTCTTTCTTCCGTAACTTTTTTCGTCAAGCCGTTTGAGAAAACTGCTGAACGGAATGGTCTGATAATGTTCTATACTGATAGTCCCTAATGTGAACTGGTGCAACATGCTTTCAGAATTTCGATTGGTCAATTAGTTTGGCAGCCATATTGGATTGAAATAAAACCGGAAGTGGCTGTTTGACCACTTTCTGAGGGTCTAGGCGTCTAGATTTTTTTATGGTATATAGTACAACTCATGTGTAATAAATATCAGCAATAAAAACTTTAGCGGTCATGTGACTTTTCCCGCCATTTTGTTTTTCCTAAAAACGGCAAAAAACACTTAAAAATCTTCTTCTTCAGAACCACCAAGCAGAATGCTCTCATATGTAGTATTTAGCTTCTATATATGAATCCCATTTATGTTTGAACATTTTTTTACGATTGGTCACGTGGTTTGGCCACCATTTTGGATTTCTTCTAAACAGGAAGTAGTTTTTTACTCTGGCAACACTTGAGGGATTATTTTCAATTTTGCTTCATGGCATCTGTGTATCAAGCCCTTTCAGAAACCTAAAAAAAAATTCAGATCAGTCACATGGTTTGGCCGCCATTTTGGATTTTAAGCAAAATTGACCAAAAGTTTGGGTATTTGTTTCTCAGAGACGATTCAACCAATCTACTAGATGTTTTTATATTTACCATACCTGGCCTTAGCTGCATACGAGAAAAATAATATTATTTTGATCAGTCACATGGTTTGGCCGCCATCTTGGATTTTGTGAAAATAGACATTATGCAACTACATGTTTTGTATTAGTCTGATTTCTTTCAAATTTTGTATGTGCATTTGTGTCATCAGATGCATCATTTTGCCCCAATAGCACACTGCTAGGCCACGTGGCTGGGCACCCATGGGGTGGGGGCTTCTAACCTCATTAATATGCATAACTGTTATAACTCAAACACTGTCGCAGTTAGGATGATGAATCCTGTGTTATTATGACAACCTTGAACAAGAGATTCGATTAAAATAACAAATGACCATATATGGTCATGTGAGCTCATTAATATGCATAACTGTCATATCTCAAACACTGTTGCAGTTAGGAAGTGGAATCCTGTGTTATTATGACAACATTGAACAAAAGATTTGATTAAAATAACAGATGACCATATATAGTCACGTGAGCTCATTAATATGCGTAATCGTTATATCTAAAACACTGTCGCAGTTAGGAAGATGAATCCTGTGTTAGTATGACAACAGTGAACAAGAGATTTGATTAAAATAACAGATGACCATATATGGTCATGTGAACTCATTAATATGCATAACCATTATATCTTAAACACTGTTGCAGTTAGGAAGATGAATCCTGTGTTATTATGACAACAGTGAACAAGAAATTTGATTAAAATAACAGATGACCATATATGGTCATGTGAACTCATTAATATGCAAAGCAGTCATATCTAAAACACAGTCGCAGAGCAGGACATGTAACTCGTGTCATTATGAAGACATTGAATGAAAGATGTAACTGACATTAGAAATGGCTATATATGATTATGTAATCCCATTATTGTGCACAAGAACATGGCTCATTATATATCCTGAAAACCATATTTTGATAACCAAACCAGGTAAATACATGGTACCAACTTCATTTCGACCTCATGTTACTGATAATACAAGCTACCTGATTGTCTAACGTGACCTCATTTATTATGAAACAGAATCTTGTCATGATAGATCAGCTTGGGCCCCGGTGACGCCGCTTGCGGCTTTAATTAGGGTTTCGAGCCCATTTGGTCGAAACCCTTTTGTAATTGTTCCGTTTATTATTATTATTAGGGTTTCGAGCCCATTTGGTCGAAACCCTTTTGTAATTGTTCCGTTTATTATTATTATTATTATTATTATTATTATTATTCTTCCGCCTAAATTTTTGGTCACGCTTTATGTCAACGCCGTTGGACCGATCAATTCAATACTTGCCACAATGGTAAAGCTATATGAGATCTGGTGCATATCCTAAGTTCAGACACGTAGGTCACATGACCAGGCCGCCATCTTGGATTAAAGGCGAAATTTTCAATGCCGAATTGCGCACCTTTCTGAGGGTCTGAGTGCTCCAATTTTTTTATGATAGTAGCAGTGCGACAAGGGCTACAAATATCATAAAAAAAAACTTTAGCGGTCACGTGACTTTTTTTTTTAGAATTTTTTTAAATTTTGTTTTGCATCTCATTTGCATAATTTTCGACAAATCAACTAACCCTGAATAACTTTGAAAGATCATATGACATAGTATTTAATTCCAAAATATCGAGTCCAGGCGATAAGCCGTTTTTTATAAGAAGATTTTAGAATGTTTTTTCATATTTTTTTGTTCTTTTATATGGTCACGTGACCTCATTTTATAGACATAATTGCAATATCTCAAGCACTGTTACAGATAGGAACATGCAACCAGTGCAATATTGAAGTGATGGTACATGAAATTCTACTAACAAACAAGATGACCATATATGGTCATGTGATCTCATTACATATGCATAAATGTAATATATCAAGCACTGTTACAGATAGGGACATGCAACCTGTGCAATATCGAAGCTATAAGACACGAGATGTGACTAACTAATGTGATGACCATATATGGTCATGTGACTTCATCAAATATGCATAAATGTAATAACTCAAGCACAGTTACAGACGGGAACATGCAACCAGTGCAATATTGAAGTGATGGTACATGAAATTTTACTAACAAACAAGATGACCATATATGGTCATTTGACCTCATTGAATATGCATAAATGTAATATATCAAGCACTGTAAGAGTTAGGGACATGCAACCTGTGCAATATCGAAGGTACGGGTCAAGAGATGTGGCTAACTAATGTGATGACCATATATGGTCATGTAAAGTCATCAAATATGCATAAATGTAATAACTCAAGCACTGTTACAGATAGGAACATGCAACCAGTGCAATATTGAAGCTATTGCACAACAGAAGTGACTAACACATCCGATGACCATATATGGTCATGTGACCTCATCAAATATGCATAAATGTTATATCTCAAGCACTGTTACAGATAGGAACATGCAACCAGTGCAATATTGAAGCTATTGCACAACAGAAGTCACTAACATATCCGATGACCATATATGGTCATGTGACCTCATCAAATAAGCATAAATGTAATAACTCAATCACTATTACAGACGGGAACATGCAACCTGTGCAATATCGAATCTATGGAACAAGAGATGTGACTAACTAATGTGATGACTATATATGATCATGTGACCTCATCCAATATGCATAAATGTAATAACTCAAGCACTGTTACAGACGGGAACATGCAACCTGTGCAATATCAAAGCTATGGGACAAGAGATGTGACTAACTAATGTGATGACCATATATGGTCATGTGACCTCATCAAATATGCATCAATGTTATATCTCAAGCACTGTTACAGATAGGAAAATGCAACCAATGCAATATTGAAGTTATTGCACAACAGAGCTGACAAAAACATCCGATGACCATATATGGTCATGGGACATCATTAAATATGCAAGATTGTAATACCTTAAGCACTGTTACAGACAGGAACATGCAACATGTTTAGTATGAAGGCCATGCAATTTCCTTTAATATATTATTGTCAATGATGCTGATTTTGGAACGCTGCTAATAAGTCAGTGGGCTCGAAACCCGACATTGCTGCAACGCAGCTATATTTAGGGTTTCGAGCCCATTTGGTCGAAACCCTTTTGTAATTGTTCCGTTTATTATTATTATTATTATTATTATTATTATTATTCTTCCGCCTAAATTTTTGGTCACGCTTTATGTCAACACCGTTGGACCGATCAGTTTCATACTTGCCACAATGGTAAAGCTGTATGAGATCTGGTGCATATCCTAAGTTCAGACACATAGGTCACATGACCAGGCCGCCATCTTGGATTAAAGGCGAAATTGTCAATGCCGAATTGCGCACCTTTCTGAGGGTCTGAGTGCTCCAATTTTTTTATGATAGTAGCAGAGCGACAAGGGCTACAAATTTCATCAAAAAAAACATTAGCGGTCACGTGACTTTTTTTTTAAGAATTTTTTTAAATTTTGTTTTGCATCTCATTTGCATAATTTTCGGCGAATCAACTAACCCTGAATAACTTTGAAAGATCATATGACATAGTATTTAATTCCACAATATGGAAGTCCAGGCGAAAAGCCGTTTTTTATAAGAAGATTTTAGAATGTTTTTTCATATTTTTTTTGTTCTTTTATATGGTCACGTGACCTCATTTTATAGACATAATTGCAATATCTCAAGCACTGTTACAGATAGGAACATGCAACCAGTGCAATATTGAAGTGATGGTACATGAAATTCTACTAACAAAAAAGATGACCATATATGGTCATGTGATCTCATTAAATATGCATAAATGTAATATATCAAGCACTGTTACAGATAGCGACATGCAACCTGTGCAATATCGAAGCTATAAGACACGAGATGTGACTACCTAATGTGATGACCATATATGGTCATGTGACTTCATCAAATATGCATAAATGTAATAACTCAAGAACAGTTACAGACGGGAACATGCAACCAGTGCAATATTGAAGTGATGGTACATGAAATTTTACTAACAAACAAGATGACCATATATGGTCATGTGACCTCATTGAATATGATTAAATGTAATATATCAAGCACTGTAAGAGTTAGGGACATGCATCCTGTGCAATATCGAAGGTATGGGTCAAGAGATGTGACTAACTAATGTGATGACCATATATGGTCATGTGACTTCATTAAATATGCATAATTGAATTATCTCAAGCACTGTTACAGTTAGAAACATGCAACCTGTGCAATATCGAAGCTGTGAGACAAGAGATGTGACTAACTAATGTGATGACCATATATGGTCATGTAACTTCATCAAATATGCATACATGAAATAACTCAAGCTCTGTTACAGACATGAACATGCAACCTGTGCAAAATCGAAGCTATGGGACATGAGATGTGAGTAACTAATGAGATGACCGTATATGGTCATGTGACGTCATTAAATATGCATAATTGTAATATCTCAAGCAGAATCACAAATAGAGACATGCAACATATGCAATATCGAAGCTATGAGACAAGAGATGTAACTAACTAATGTGATGACCATATATGGTCATGTAACTTCATCAAATATGCATAAATGTAGTAACTCAAGCACTGTTACAGATAGGAACATGCAACCAGAGCAATATTGAAGCTATTGCACAACAGAAGTGACTAACACATCTGATGACCATATATGGTCATGTGACCTCATCAAATATGCATAAATGTTATATCTCAATCACTGTTACAGATAGGAACATGCAACCAGTGCAATATTGAAGCTATTGCACAACAGAAGTGACTAACATATCCGATGACCATATATGGTCATGTGACCTCATCAAATAAGCATAAATGTAATAACTCAAGCACTATTACAGACGGGAACATGCAACCTGTGCAATATCGAATCTATGGAACAATATATGTGACTAACTAATGTGATGACCATATATGGTCATGTGACCTCATCAAATATGCATAAATGTTATATGTCAAGCACTGATACAGATAGGAACATGCAACCAGTGCAATATTGAAGTTATTGCACAACAGAAGTGACCGACACATCCGATGTCCATATATGGTCATGTGACATCATTAAATATGTATGATTGTAAAACATTAAGCACTGTTACAGACAGGAACATGTAACATGTTTAGTATGAAGGCCATGCAAATCCATTAATATATTCTTGTCGATGATGCTGGTTTTGGAACGCTGCTAATAAGTCAGTGGGCTCGAAACCCGACATTGCTGCAACGCAGCTATATTTATTATTATTATTATTATTATTCTTCCGCCTAAATTTTTGGTCACGCTTTATGTCAACGCCGTTGGACCGATCAATTCAATACTTGCCACAATGGTAAAGCTATATGAGATCTGGTGCATATCCTAAGTTCAGACACGTAGGTCACATGACCAGGCCGCCATCTTGGATTAAAGGCGAAATTTTCAATGACGAATTGCGCACCTTTCTGAGGGTCTGAGTGCTCCAATTTTTTTATGATAGTAGCAGTGCGACAAGGGCTACAAATCTCATCAAAAAAAACTTTAGCGGTCACGTGACTTTTTTTTTTAGAATTTTTTTAAATTTTGTTTTGCATCTCATTTGCATAATTTTCGACAAATCAACTAACCCTGAATAACTTTGAAAGATCATATGACATAGTATTTAATTCCAAAATATCGAGTCCAGGCGATAAGCCGTTTTTTATAAGAAGATTTTAGAATGTTTTTTCATATTTGTTTGTTCTTTTATATGGTCACATAATTGCAATATCTCATGCACTGTTACAGATAGGAACATGCAACCAGTGCAATATTGAAGTGATGGTACATGAAATTCTACTAACAAACAAGATGACCATATATGGTCATGTGATCTCATTAAATATGCATAAATGTAATATATCAAGCACTGTTACAGATAGGGACATGCAACCTGTGCAATATCGAAGCTATAAGACACGAGATGTGACTAACTAATGTGATGACCATATATGGTCATGTGACTTCATCAAATATGCATAAATGTAATAACTCAAGCACAGTTACAGACGGGAACATGCAACCAGTGCAATATTGAAGTGATGGTACATGAAATTTTACTAACAAACAAGATGACCATATATGGTCATGCGACCTCATTGAATATGCATAAATATAATATATCAAGCACTGCAAGAGTTAGGGACATGCAACCTGTGCAATATCGAAGGTATGGGTCAAGAGATGTGGCTAACTAATGTGATGACCATATATGGTCATGTGACTTCATTAAATATGCATAATTGAATTCTCTCAAGAACTGTTACAGACATGAACATGCAACCTGTGCAAAATCGAAGCTGTGGGACATGAGATGTGAGTAACTAATGTGATGACCGTATATGGTCATGTGTGTCATTAAATATGCATAATTGTAATATCTCAAGCAGAATCACAGATAGAGTCATGCAACCTATGCAATATCGAAGCTATGAGACAAGAGATGTGGCTAACTAATGTGATGACCATATATGGTCATGTAATTTCATCAAATATGCATAAATGTAATAACTCAAGCACTGTTACAGATAGGAACATGCAACCAGTGCAATATTGAAGCTATTGCACAACAGAAGTGACTAACACATCCGATGACCATATATGGTCATGTGACCTCATCAAATATGCATAAATGTTATATCTCAAGCACTGTTACAGATAGGAACATGCAACCAGTGCAATATTGAAGCTATTGCACAACAGAAGTCACTAACATATCCGATGATCATATATGGTCATGTGACCTCATCAAATAAGCATAAATGTAATAACTCAATCACTATTACAGACGGGAACATGCAACCTGTGCAATATCGAATCTATGGAACAAGAGATGTGACTAACTAATGTGATGACTATATATGATCATGTGACCTCATCCAATATGCATAAATGTAATAACTCAAGCACTGTTACAGACGGGAACATGCAACCTGTGCAATATCAAAGCTATGGGACAAGAGATGTGACTAACTAATGTGATGACCATATATGGTCATGTGACCTCATCAAATATGCATAAATGTTATATTTGAAACACAGTAACAGATAGAAACACACAACCTGTGCAATATCGAAGCTATGAGACAAGATATGTAACTAACACATCTGATGCCCAAACACGGTCATGTGACATCATTAAATATGCATAAATGTAATAACTCAAGCACTGTTACAGACGGGAACATGCAACCTGTGCAATATCGAATCTATGGAACAAGAGATGTGACTAACTAATGTGATGACCACATATGGTCATGTGACCTCATCAAATATGCATAAATGTTATATCTCAAGCACTGTTACAGATAGGAAAATGCAACCAATGCAATATTGAAGTTATTGCACAACAGAGCTGACAAAAACATCCGATGACCATATATGGTCATGGGACATCATTAAATATGCAAGATTGTAATACCTTAAGCACTGTAACAGACAGGAACATGCAACATGTTTAGTATGAAGGCCATGCAATTTCCTTTAATATATTATTGTCAATGATGCTGATTTTGGAACGCTGCTAATAAGTCAGTGGGCTCGAAACCCGACATTGCTGCAACGCAGCTATATTTATTATTATTATGATTCCGCCTAAATTTTTGGTCACGCTTTATGTCAACGCTGTTGGACCGATCAGCTCCATACTTGCCACAATGGTAAAGCTGGATGAGATCTGGTGCATATCCTAAGTTCAGACACATAGGTCACATGACCAGGCCGCCATCTTGGGTTAAAGACGAAATTTTCAATGCCGAATTGCACACCTTTCTGAGGGTCTGAGTGCTCCAATTTTTTTATGGCAGTAGCAGTGGGATAAGGGCTACAAATTTCATCAAAAAAAACTTTAGCGGTCACGTGACTAATTTTTTTCTAGAATTTTTTTAATTTTGTTTTGCATCTCATTTGCATAATTTTCGACTAATCAACTAACCCTGAATAACTTTGAAAGATCATATGACATAGTATTTAATTCCAAAATATGAAGTCCAGGCGATAAGCCGTTTTTTAGAAGAAGATTTTAGAATGTTTTTTCATATTTTTTTGTTCTTTTACATGGTCACGTGACCTCATTTTGTAGACATAATTGCAATATCTCAAGCACTGTTACAGGTAGGAGTATGCGACCAATGCAATACTTAATACATAGAACAGGAGATGTGACTAACATATCAGATGACCATATATGGTCACGTGACCTCATTAAATAAGCATAAATGCAATATCTCAAAGATTCTAACAGGTAGGGACATATTTCCAGTGCAATATTGAAGTGATGGTACAAGAAATTTTACTAACAAACAATATGACCATATATGGTCATGTGACCTCATTAAATATGCATAAATGTAATATATCAAGCACTGTTACAGATAGAAACATGCAACCTGTGCAATATCGAAGCTATGAGACAAGAGATGTGACTAACTAATGTGATGACCATATATGGCCATGTGACTTCTTTAAATATGCATAATTGAATTATCTCAAGCACTGTTACAGATAGAAACATGCAACCTGTGCAATATCGAAGCTATGAGTCAAGAGATGTAACTAACTAATGTGATGACCATATATGGTCATGTAACTTCATCAAATATGCATAAATGTAATAACTCAAGCACTGTTACAGACATGAACATGCAACCTGTGCAAAATCGAAGCTATGGGACAAGAGATGTGAGTAACTAATGTGATGACCGTATATGGTCATGTGACGTCATTAAATATGCATAATTGTAATATCTCAAGCAGAATCACAGATAGAGACATGCAACCTATGCAATATCGAAGCTATGAGACAAGAGATGTGACTAACTAATGTGATGACCATATATGGTCTTGTAACTTCATCAAATAAGCATAAATGTAATAACTCAAGCACTGTTACAGATAGGAACATGCAACCAGTGCAATATTGAAGCTATTGCACAACAGAAGTGACTAACACATCCGATGACCATATATAGTCATGTGACCTTATCAAATATGCATGAATATAATAACTCAAGTACTGTTACAAATGGGAGCATGCAACCAGTGCAATATTGAAGGAATTGCGCAAGAGAGGTGACCAACATATCCGATGTCCATATATGGTCATGTGACATCATTAAATATGCATGATTGTAAAACCTTAAGCACTGTTACAGACAGGAACATGTAACATGTTTAGTATGAAGGCCATGCAATTCCTTTAATATATTCTTGTCACTGATGCTGATTTTGGAACGCTGCTAATAAGTCACGGGGCTCGAAACCCGACATTGCTGCAATGCAGCTATATTTAGGGTTTCGAGCCCATTTGGTCGAAACCCTATTGTAATTGTTCCGTTTATTATTATTATTATTATTATTATTATTATTATTCTTCCGCCTAAATTTTTGGTCACGCTTTATGTCAACACCGTTGGACCGATCAGTTCCATACTTGCCACAATGGTAAAGCTGTATGAGATCTGGTGCATATCCTAAGTTCAGACACATAGGTCACATGACCAGGCCGCCATCTTGGATTAAAGGCGAAATTTTCAATGCCGAATTGCGCACCTTTCTGAGGGTCTGAGTGCTCCAATTTTTTTATGATAGTAGCAGTGCGACAAGGGCTACAAATTTCATCAAAAAAAACTTTAGCGGTCACGTGACTAATTTTTTTCTAGAATTTTTTTAATTTTCTTTTGCATCTCATTTGCATAATTTTCGACTAATCAACTATCCCTGAATAACTTTGAAAGATCATATGACATAGTATTTAATTCCAAAATATGAAGTCCAGGCGATAAGCCGTTTTTTAGAAGAAGATTTTAGAATGTTTTTTCATATTTTTTTTGTTCTTTTATATGGTCACGTGACCTCATTTTATAGACATAATTGCAATATCTCAAGCACTTTTACAGATAGGAACATGCAACCAGTGCAATATTGAAGTGATGGTACATGAAATTCTACTAACAAACAAGATGACCATATATGGTCATGTGATCTCATTAAATATGCATAAATGTAATATATCAAGCACTGTTACAGATAGCGACATGCAACCTGTGCAATATCGAAGCTATAAGACACGAGATGTGACTAACTAATGTGATGACCATATATGGTCATGTGACTTCATCAAATATGCATAAATGTAATAACTCAAGCACAGTTACAGACGGGAACATGCAACCAGTGCAATATTGAAGTGATGGTACATGAAATTTTACTAACAAACAAGATGACCATATATGGTCATGTGACCTCATTGAATATGATTAAATGTAATATATCAAGCACTGTAAGAGTTAGGGACATGCATCCTGTGCAATATCGAAGGTATGGGTCAAGAGATGTGACTAACTAATGTGATGACCATATATGGTCATGTGACTTCATTAAATATGCATAATTGAATTATCTCAAGCACTGTTACAGTTAGAAACATGCAACCTGTGCAATATCGAAGCTGTGAGACAAGAGATGTGACTAACTAATGTGATGACCATATATGGTCATGTAACTTCATCAAATATGCATACATGAAATAACTCAAGCACTGTTACAGACATGAACATGCAACCTGTGCAAAATCGAAGCTATGGGACATGAGATGAGAGTAACTAATGAGATGACCGTATATGGTCATGTGACGTCATTAAATATGCATAATTGTAATATCTCAAGCAGAATCACAAATAGAGACATGCAACATATGCAATATCGAAGCTATGAGACAAGAGATGTGACTAACAAATGTGATGACCATATATGGTCATGTAACTTCATCAAATATGCATAAATGTAGTAACTTAAGCACTGTTACAGATAGGAACATGCAACCAGTGCAATATTGAAGCTATTGCACAACAGAAGTGACTAACACATCTGATGACCATATATGGTCATGTGACCTCATCAAATATGCATAAATGTTATATCTCAATCACTGTTACAGATAGGAACATGCAACCAGTGCAATATTGAAGCTATTGCGCAACAGAAGTGACTAACATATCCGATGACCATATATGGTCATGTGACCTCATCAAATAAGCATAAATGTAATAACTCAAGCACTATTACAGACGGGAACATGCAACCTGTGCAATATCGAATCTATGGAACAATAGATGTGACTAACTAATGTGATGACCATATATGGTCATGTGACCTCATCAAATATGCATAAATGTTATATGTCAAGCACTGATACAGATAGGAACATGCAACCAGTGCAATATTGAAGTTATTGCACAACAGAAGTGACCGACACATCCGATGTCCATATATGGTCATGTGACATCATTAAATATGTATGATTGTAAAACATTAAGCACTGTTACAGACAGGAACATGTAACATGTTTAGTGTGAAGGCCATGCAAATCCATTAATATATTCTTGTCGATGATGCTGGTTTTGGAACGCTGCTAATAAGTCAGTGGGCTCGAAACCCGACATTGCTGCAACGCAGCTATATTTATTATTATTATTATTCCGCCAGATTTTTCGCTAAGCGCCATTCGAACACCGTTGCACATATCTTGAAAATGTTTGCACATGTTTGTAAAGTCTGATGAGATCTAGTGCATATCCTAAGATGACGTATATTGGTCACGTGGTACGGCGGCCATTTTGAATTTAAGGCGAAAAATCGCATGCTCATTTAAACACCTTTCTGAGGGTCTAGGAGTCTCAAACTTTCGCTTAAAAGAAGCATTGACCCTAGAGCTACGTATTTCATGAAAAAAAAGTTGAACGGTCATGTGACTTTTTTTTCTAGAATTTTCTGAAATATTGTTTTGCATCTCATTTGCATAATTTTGATCGTATCAAAATTCCACGCCATAATTTTGAAGAACATCATACATACTACAGATTAATCAAAGAATCATGAAAGTGCGACCAGTAGTTTTGGAGCAGTTGATTTATGAATATTTTTCACATTTTATATAAAATAGTCAGCAATGTTGCATTATGGGAAAGGGGGGAGGGCCCATTTACGATATACATTGAATTGACATATATAGAGAACTATTGCACATACAAACATGGAACTAACGCTATATTGAAGACATTGGACAAGAGAATTGACCAAAATATTGGATGACCATATATGGTCATGCAACTCATTAAATATGCATGTCTCTAATATCTCAGGCACTATTGCAAGTACAAACATGGAACCAATGCTATATTGAAGACATTGGACAAAAGAATTGACCAACATATTCGATGACCATATATGGTCATAGAACTCATTAAATATGCATATCCATAATATCTCGATCACTTTTAAAGATATAGACATGTACCCAAATCTATATTGAAGACATTGGACAAGAGAATTGACCAACACATTCGATGACCATATAAGGTCATAGAACTCATTAAATATGCATGTCTCTAATATCTCAGGCACTATTGCAAACACAAACATGGAACCAATGTTATATTGAAGACATTGGACAAAAGGATTGACCAACACATTCGATGACCATATATGGTCATATAACTCATTAAATATGCATATCCATAATATCTCGAGCACTTTTAAAGATAGAGACATGTACCCAAACCTATACTGAAGGCATTCGACAAAAGAATTGTCCAACATTTTAAATGACCATATATGGTCATAAAACTCATTAAATATGCAAGTCTCTAATATCTTAGGCACTGTTACAAGTAGGAACATTGAACCAATGCTATATTGAAGACATTGGACAGGAGAATTGACAAACATACCCGATGACTATATATGGTCATGGAACTCATTAAATATGCATGGCTATAATATCTCGAACACTATCACATATACAAACATGGGACCAACGTTAATTATCAGGGCTATTGCAAACAGTCATACATGGCCATGCATTGCATGTGACTTGGCCATGTGCCATGGTCTTGAAAACCGGTGATTGCTGCTATGCAGCTATATTTAGGTTTTCAAGACACATGTCTTGGAAACCTTTTGTAATTGTTATGTTTTTTATTATTATTATTATTATTATTATTCCGCCAGATTTTTCGCTAAGCGCCATTCGAACACCGTTGCACATATCTTGAAAATGTTTGCACATGTTTGTAAAGTCTGATGAGATCTAGTGCATATCCTAAGATGACGCATATTGGTCACGTGGTACGGCGGCCATTTTGAATTTAAGGCGAAAAATGGCATGCTCATTTAAACACCTTTCTGAGGGTCTAGGAGTCTCAAACTTTCGCTTAAAAGAAGCATTGGCCCTAGAGCTACGTATTTAATGAAAAAAAAGTTGAACGGTCATGTGACTTTTTTTTTTCTAGAATTTTCTGAAATATTGTTTTGCATCTCATTTGCATAATTTTGATCGTATAAAAATTCCACGCCATAATTTTGAAGAACATCATACATACTACATATTAATCAAAAAATCATGAAAGTGCGACCAGTAGTTTTGGAGCAGTTGATTTATGAATATTTTTCACATTTTATATAAAATAGTCAGCAATGTTGCATTGTGGGAAAGGGGGGAGGGCCCATATACGATCACACATTGAATTGACATATATTGAGAACTATTGTATATACAAACATGGAACTAACGCTATATTGAAGACATTGGACATGAGAATTGACCAAAATATTGGATGACCATATATGGTCATGCAACTCATTAAATATGCATGTCTCTAATATCTCAGGCACTATTGCAAGTACAAACATGGAACCAACGCTATATTAAAGACATTGACCGAGAGAATTGACCAACACAATCAATGACCATATATGGTCATAGAACTCATTAAATATGCATATCCATAATATCTCGAGCACTTTTAAAGATAGAGACATGTACCCAAACCTATATTAAAGACATTGGACAAGAGAATTGACCAACACATTCGATGACCATATATGGTCTTAGAACTCATTAAATATGCATGTCTCTAATATCTCAGGCACTATTGCAAACACAAACATGGCCCCAATGTTATATGGAAGACATTGAACAAAAGGAGTGACCAACACATTAGATGACCATATATGGTCATAGAACTCATTAAATATGCATATCCATAATATCTCGAGCACTTGTAAAGATAGAGACATGTACCCAAACCTATACAGAAGGCATTGGACAAAAGAATTGACCAACATTTTGAATGACCATATATGGTCATAGAACTCATTAAATATGCATGTCTCTAATATCTTAGGCACTGTTGCAAGTAGGAACATTGAACCAATGCTATATTGAAAACATTGGACAAGAGAATTGACAAACATACCCGATGACTATATATCATGGAACTCATTAAATATGCATGGCTATGATATCTCGGACACTATCACATATACAAACATGGAACCAACGTTAATTTTCAGGGCTATTGCAAACAGTCATACATGGCCATGCATTGCATGTGACTTGGCCATGTGCCATGGTCTTGAAAACCGGCGATTGCTGCTATGCAGCTATATTTAGGTTTTCAAGACACATGTCTTGGAAACCTATTGTAATCGTTATGTTTTTTATTATTCCGCCAGATTTTTTCGCTAAGCGCCATTTCGACACCGTTGCACATATCTGGAAAATTTTTTCATATGTTTGTAAAGGTTGATGAGATCTAGTGCATATCCTAAGATGACGCATGTTGGTCACGTGGTACGGCGGCCATTTTGAATTTAAGACGAAATATGGCATGCTCATTTAAACACCTTTCTGAGGGTCTAGGAGTCTCAAACTTTCGCTTAAAAGAAGCATTGGCCCTAGAGCTACGTATTTCATGAAAAAAAAGTTGAACGGTCATGTGACTTTTTTTTCTAGAATTTTCTGAAATATTGTTTTGCATCTCATTTGCATAATTTTGATCGTATCAAAATTCCACGCCATAATTTTGAAGAACATCATACATACTACCGATTAATCAAAGAATCATGAAAGTGCGACCAACAGTTTTGGAGGAGTTGATTTATGAATATTTTTCACATTTTATATAAAATAGTGAGCAATGATGCATTATGGGAAAGGGGGGAGGGCCCTTAATACGATACACATTGTATTGCCATATATTGAGAACTATTGCATATACAAACATGGAACCAACGCTTTATTGAAGACATTGGACAAGAGAATTGACCAAAATATTGGATGACCATATATGGACATAAAACTCATTAAATATGCATGTCTCTAATATCTCATGCACTATTGCAAGTACAAACATGGAACCATGGCTATATTGAAGACATTGGACGAGAGAATTGACCAACATATTCGATGACCATATATGGTCATAGAACTCATTGAATATGCATGTCTCTAATATCTCATGCACTTTTAAAGATAGAAACATGTACCCAAACCTATTGTGAAGGCATTGGACAAGAGAATTGACCAACACATTCGATGACCATATATGGTCATAGAACTCATTAAATATACATGTCTCTAATATCTCAGGCACTATTGTAAGTACAAACATGCAACCAGTGCTATATTGAAGACATTGGACGAGACAATTGAGCAACATATTCGATGACCATATATGGTCATATAACTCATTAAATATGCATGTCTCTAATATCTCGTGCACTATTGCAAGTACAAACATGGAACCAATGCTATATTGAAGACATTGGACAAAAGAATTGACCAACATAGTTGATGACCATATATGGTCATCGAACTCATTAAATATGCATGTCTCTAATATCTCTAGCACTTAAAAAGATAGACATGTACCCAAACCTATATTGAAAGCATTGGACAAGAGAATTGACCAGCATATTCAATGACCATATATGGTCATCGAACTCATTAAATATGCATGTCTCTAATATCTATAGCACTTAAAAAGATAGACATGTACCCAAACCTATATTGAAAGCATTGGACAAGAGAATTGACCAACATATTCAATGACCATATATGGTCATATAACTCATTAAATATGCATGTCTCTAATATCTCATGCACTATTGCAACTACAAACATGGAACCAATGCTATATTGAAGACATTGGTCAAAAGAATTGACCAACACAGTTGATGACCATATATGGTCATATAACTCATTAAATATGCATATCCATAATATCTCTAGCACTTTAAAAGATAGAGACATGTACCCAAACCTACATTGAAAAACATTGGACAAGAGAATTGACGAACACATTCGATGACCATATATGGTCATAGAACTCATTAAATATGCATGTCTATAATATCTCAGGCACTATTGCAAACACAAACATGGAACCAATGTTATATTGAAGACATTGGACAAGAGGATTGACCAACACATTCGATGACCATATATGGTCATAGAACTCATTAAATATGCATGTCTCTAATATCTTATGCACTATTGCAAGTACAAACGTGGTACCAACGCTATATTGAATACATTGGACAACAGAATTGACCAACATAGTTGATGACCATATATGGTCATAGAACTCATTAAATATGCATGTCTCTAATATCTTATGCATTATTGCAAGTACAAACATGGAACCAATGCTATATTGAAGACATTGGACAAAAGAATTGACCAACACATTCGATGACCATATATGGTCATAGAACTCATTAAATATGCATGTCTCTAATATTTCAGGCACCATTGGAAACACACACATGGAACCAATGTTATATTGAAGACATTGGACAAGAGGATTGACCAACACATTCCATGACCATATATGGTCATATAACTCATTAAATATGCATATCCATAATATCTCGAGCACTTTTAAAGATAGAGACATGTACCCAAACCTATAGTGAAGGCATTGGACAAAAGAATTGACCAACATTTTAAATGACCATATATGGTCATAGAACTCATTAAATATGCAAGTCTCTAATATCTTAGGCACTGTTACAAGTAGGAACATTGAACCAATGCTATATTGAAGACATTAGACAAGAGAATTGACAAACATACCCGATGACTATATATGGTCATAGAACTCATTAAATATGCATGGCTATAATATCTCGAACACTATCACATATACAAACATGGAACCAACGTTAATTTTCAGGGCTATTGCAAACAGTCATACACGGCCATGCTATGCATGTGACTTGGCCATGTGCCATGGTCTTGAAAACCGGTGATTGCTGCTATGCAGCTATATTTATTATTATTATTATTCCGCCAGATTTTTCGCTAAGCGCCATTCGAACACCGTTGCACATATCTTGAAAATTTTTTCATATGTTTGTAAAGTTTGATGAGATCTAATGCATATCCTAAGATGACGCATATTGGTAACGTGGTACGGCGGCCATTTTGAATTTAAGGCGAAATATGGCATGGTCATTTAAACACCTTTCTGAGGGTCTAGGAGTCTCAAACTTTCGCTAAAAAGCAGCATTGGCCCAAGAACTAAGTATTTCATGAAAGAAAAGTTGAACGGTCATGTGACTTTTTTTTCTAGAATTTTCTGAAATATTGTGTTGCATCTCATTTGCATAATTTTGATCGTATCAAAATTCCACGCCATAATTTTGAAGAACATCATACATACTACAGATTAATCAAAGAATCGTGAAAGTGCGACCAGTAGTTTTGGAGCAGTTGATTTATGAATATTTTTCACATTTTATATTAAATAGTCAGCAATGTTGCATTATGGGAAAGGGGGGAGGGCCCATATACGATACACATTGAATTGACATATATTGAGAACTATTGCACATACAAACATGGAACTAACGCTATATTGAAGACATTGGACAAAAGAATTGACCAAAATATTGGATGACCATATATGGTCATGCAACTCATTAAATTTGCATGTCTCTAATATCTCAGGCACTATTGCAAGTACAAACATGGAACTAACGCTGTATTGAAGACATTGAACAAGAAAATTGACCAATACATTGGATGACCATATATGGTCATAGAACTCATTAAATATACATGTCTTTAATATCTCAGGCACTATTGCAAGTACAAACATGGAACCAATGCTATATTGAAGACATTGAACAAAAGAATTGATCAACATAGTTGATTACCATATATGGTCATAAAACTCATTAAATATGCGTGTCTCTAATATATCAGGCATTATTGTAAGTACAAACATGCAACCAATGCTATATTGAAGACATAGGACGAGAGAATTGACCAACATATTCGATGACCATATATGGTCATAGAACTGATTAAATATGCATATCCATATATCTCGAGCACTTTTAAAGATAGAGACATGTACCCAAACCTATATTGAAGGTATTGGACAAGAGAATTGACCAACACGTTCGATGACCATATATGGTCATAGTACTCTTTAAATATGCATGTCTCTAATATCTCAGGCACTATTGCAAGCACAAACATGAAACCAATGTTATATTGAAGACATTGGAAAAAAGAATTGACCAACACAGTCGATGACCTTATATGGTCATACAACTCATTAAATATGCATGTCTCTAATATCTCGAGCACTATTGCAAGCACAAACATGGAACCAATGCTATATTGAAGACATTGAACAAAAGGATTGACCAACATATTCGATTGCCATATATGGTCATATAACTCATTAAATATGCATATCCATAATATCTCAATCACTTTTAAAGATAGGGACATGTACTCAAACCTATACTGAAGACATTGGACAAGACAATTGTCCAACATATGAGATGACCATATATGGTCACAGAACTCATTAAATATGCATGCCTCTAATATCTTAGGCACTATCACATATACAAACATGGGACCAACGCTAATTTTGAGGGCTATTGCAAACAGTCATACATGGCCATGCATTGCATGTGACTTGGCCATGTGCCATGGTCTTGAAAACCGTTGATTGCTGCTATGCAGCTATATTTATTATTATTATTATTCCGCCAGATTTTTTGCTAAGTGCCATTCGAACACTGTTGTACATATCTGGAAAATGTTTTCATATGTTTGTAAAGCTTGATGAGATCTAATGCATATCCTAAGATGACGCATATTGGTCACGTGGTACGGAGGCCATTTTGAATTTTAGGCAAAAAATGGCATGCTCATTTAAACACCTTTCTGAGGGTCTAGGAGTCTCAAACTTTCGCTTAAAAGAAGCATTGGCCCTAGAGCTACGTATTTCATGAAAAAAAAGTTGAACGGTCATGTGACTTTTTTTTCTAGAATTTTCTAAAATATTGTTTTGCATCTCATTTGCATAATTTTGATCGTATCAAAATTCCACGCCATAATTTTGAAGAACATCATACATACTACAGATTAATCAAAGAATCATGAACGTGCGACCAGTAGTTTTGGAGCAGTTGATTTATGAATATTTTTCACATTTTATATAAAATAGTCAGCAATGTTGCATTATGGGAAAGGGGGGAGGACCCATATACGATACACATTGAATAGACATATATTGAGAACTATTGCACATACAAACATGGAACTAATGCTATATTGAAGACATTGGACAAGAGAATTGACCAAAATATTGGATGACCATATATGGTTATACAACTCATTAAATATGCACGTCTCTAATATCTCAGGCACTATTGCAAGTACAAACATGGAACCATGGCTATATTTAAGACATTGGACAAAAGAATTGACCAACATAGTTGATGACCATATATGGTCATAGAACTCATTAAATATGCATATCCATAATATCTCGAGCACTTTTAAAGATATAGACATGTACCCAAACCTATATTGAAGACATTGGACAAGAGAATTGACCAACACATTCGATGACCATATATGGCCATAGAACTCATTAAATATACATGTCTCTAATATCTCAGGCACAATTGCATGTACAAACATGGAACCAATGCTATATTGAAGACATTGGAGAAAAGAATTGACCAGCACAGTCAATGACCATATATGGTCATAGAACTCATTAAAAATGCATATCCATAATATCTCGAGCACTTTTAAAGATAGAGACATGTACCCAAACTTATATTGAAGGCATTGGATAAGAAAATTGACCAACATATTCGATGACCATATATGGTCACAGAACTCATTAAACATGCATGTCTTTAATATCTCAGGTACTATTGCAAGCACAAACATGGAACCAATGCGATATTGAAGACATTGGACAAAAGAATTGACCAACGCAGTCGATGACCATATATGGTCATATAACTCATTAAATATGCATGCTTCTAATATCGCAGGCACTATTGCAAGTACAAACATGGAACCAATGCTATATTGAAGACATTGGACAAAAGAATTGACCAACACATTCGATGACCATATATGGTCATAGAACTCATTAAATATGCATATCCATAATATCTCGAGCACTTTTAATTATAGAGACATGTACCCAAACCTATATTTAAGACATTGGACAAGAGAATTGACCAACATAGTTGATGACCATATATGGTCATATAACTCATTAACCATAATATCTCGATCACTTTTAAAGATATAGACATGTACCCAAACCTATATTGAAGACATTGGACAAGAGAATTGACCAACACATTCGATGACCATAAATGGTCATATAACTCATTAAATATGCATGCTTCTAATATCTCAGGCACTATTGCAAGTACTAACATTGAACCAATGCTATATTGAAGACATTGGACAAGAGAATTGACAAACATACCTGATGACTATATATGGTCATGGAACTCATTAAATATGCATGGCTATAATATCTCGGACACTATCACATATACAAACGTGGAACCAACATTAATTTTCAGGGCTATTGGAAACAGTCATACATGGCCATGCATTGCATGTGACTTGGCCATGTGCCATGGTCTTGAAAACCGGTGATTGCTGCTATGCAGCTATATTTAGGCTTTCAAGTCCCTTCAGGCTTGAAAGCCTATTGTTTTTGTTAAGTTTATTATTATTATTAGGGTTTCGAGCCCATTTGGTCGAAACCCTATTGTAATTGTTCCGTTTATTAGGTTTTCAAGACACATGTCTTGGAAACCTATTGTAATCGTTATGTTTTTTATTATTCCGCCAGATTTTTTCGCTAAGCGCCATTTCGACACCGTTGCACATATCTGTAAAAAAATTTCATATGTTTGTAAAGGTTGATGAGATCTAGTGCATATCCTAAGATGACGCATATTGATCACGTGGTACGGCGGCCATTTTGAATTTAAGGCGAAAAATGGCATGCTCATTTGAACACCTTTCTGAGGGCCTAGGAGTCTCAAACTTTCGCCTAAAAGAAGCATTGGCCCTAGAGCTACGTATATCAGAAAAAAAAAGTTGAACGGTCATGTGACTTTTTTTTCTAGAATTTTCTGAAATATTGTTTTGCATCTCATTTGCATAATTTTGATCGTATCGAAATTCCACGCCATAATTTTGAAGAACATCATACATACTACAGATTAATCAAAGAATCATGGAAGTGCGACCAGTAGTTTTGGAGCAGTTGATTTATGAATATTTTTCACATTTTATATAAAATAGTCAGCAATGTTGCATTATGGGAAAGGGGGGAGGGCCCATATACGATACACATTGAATTGACATATATTGAGAACTATTGCATATACAAACATGGAACTAACGCTATATTGAAGACATTGGACAAGAGAATTGACCAAAATATTGGATGACCATAAATGGTCATGCAACTCATTAAATATGCATGTCTCTAATATCTCAGGCACTATTGCAAGTACAAACATGGAACTAACGCTATATTGAAGACATTGGACAAGATAATTGACCAAGATATTGGATGACCATATATGGTCATGTAACTCATTAAATATGCATGTCTTTAATATCTCAGGCACTATTGCAAGTATAAACATGGAACCAATGCTATATTGAAGACATTGAACAAAAGAATTGATCAACATAGTGTATGACCATATATGGTCATATAACTCATTAAATATGCGTGTCTCTAATATCTCGGGCATTATTGCAAGTTCAAACATGGAATCAACGCTATATTGAAGACATAGGACGAGAGAATTGACCAACATATTCGATGACCATATATGGTCATAGAACTGATTAAATATGCATATCCATATATCTCGAACACTTTTAAAGATAGAAACATGTACCCAAACCTATATTGAAGACTTTGGACAAGATAATTGACCAACACAGTCGATGACCATATATGGTCATACAACTCATTAAATATGCATGTCTCTAATATCTCGAGTACTATTGTAAGCACAAACATGGAACCAATACTATATTGAAGACATTGGACAAAAGGATTGACCAACATATTCGATTACCATATATGGTCATAGAACACATTAAGTATGCATATCCATAATATCTCGAGCACTTTTAAAGATAGGAACATGTACCCAAACCTATACTGAAGACATTGGACAAGAGAATTGTCCAACATATGAGATGACCATATATGGTCATAGAACTCATTAAATATGCATGCCTCTAATATCTTAGGCACTGATGCAGGTAGGAACATGGAACCAATGCTATATTGAAGTCATTGGACAAGAGAATTGACAAACATACCTGATGACTATATATGGTCATATAACTCATTACATATGCATGGCAATAATATCTTGGACACTATCACATATACAAACATGGGACCAACGTTAATTTTGGGGGCTATTGCAAACAGTCATACCTGGCCATGCATTGCATGTGACTTGGCCATGTGCCATGGTCTTGAAAACCGGTCATTGCTGCTATGCAGCTATATTTAGGGTTTCGAGCCCATTTGGTCGAAACCCTTTTGTAATTGTTCCGTTTATTATTATTATTATTATTATTATTATTATTATTCTTCCGCCTAAATTTTTGGTCACGCTTTATGTCAACACCGTTGGACCGATCAGTTCCATACTTGCCACAATGGTAAAGCTGTATGAGATCTGGTGCATATCCTAAGTTCAGACACATAGGTCACATGGCCAGGCCGCCATCTTGGATTAAAGGCGAAATTTTCAATGCCGAATTGCGCACCTTTCTGAGGGTCTGAGTGCTCCAATTTTTTTACGATAGTAGCAGTGCGACAAGGGCTACAAATTTCAGCAAAAAAAACTTTAGCGGTCACGTGACTTTTTTTTTTAGAATTTTTTTAAATTTTGTTTTGCATCTCATTTGCATAATTTTCGACAAATCAACTAACCCTGAATAACTTTGAAAGATCATATGACATAGTATTTAATTCCAAAATATTGAGTCCAGGCGATAAACCGTTTTTTATAAGAAGATTTTAGAATGTTTTTCCATATTTTTTTGTTCTTTTACATGGTCACGTGACCTCATTTTTTAGACATAATTGCAATATCTCAAGCACTGTTACAGATAGGAACATGCAACCAGTGCAATATTGAAGTGATGGTACATGAAATTCTACTAACAAACAAGATGACCATATATGGTTATGTGATCTCATTAAATATGCATAAATGTAATATATCAAGCACTGTTACAGATAGGGACATGCAACCTGTGCAATATCGAAGCTATAAGACACGAGATGTGACTAACTAATGTGATGACCATATATGGTCATGTGACTTCATCAAATATGCATAAATGTAATAACTCAAGCACAGTTACAGATGAGAACATGCAACCAGTGCAATATTGAAGTGATGGTACATGAAATTTTACTAACAAACAAGATGACTATATATGGTCATGTGACCTCATTGAATATGCATAAATGTAATATGTCAAGCACTGCAAGAGTTAGTTACATGCAACCTGTGCAATATCGGAGGTATGGGTCAAGAGATGTGACTAACTAATGTGATGACCATATATGGTCATGTGACTTCATTAAATATGCATAATTGAATTATCTCAAGCACTGTTACAGATAGAAACATGCAACCTGTGCAAAATCGAAGCTATGGGATATGAGATGTGAGTAACTAATGTGATGACCGTATATGGTCATGTGCCGTCATTAAATATGCATAATTGTAATATCTCAAGCAGAATCACAGATAGAGACATGCAACCTATGCAATATCGAAGCTATGTGACAAGAGATGTGACTAACTAATGTGATGACCATATATGGTCATGTAACTTCATCAAATATGCATAAATGTAATAACTCAAGCACTGTTACAGATAGGAACATGCAACCAGTGCAATATTGAAGCTATTGCACAACAGAAGTGACTAACACATCCGATGACCATATATGGTCATAAATGTAATAACTCAAGCACTGTTACAGACAGGAACATGCAACCTGTGCAATATCGAATCTATGGAACAAGTGATGTGACTAACTAATGTAATGACCATATATGGTCATGTGACATCATTAAATATGCAAGATTGTAATACCTTAAGCACTGTTACAGACTGGAACATGTAACATGTTTAGTATGAAGGCCATGCAATTTCCTTTAATATATTATTGTCAATGATGCTGATTTTGGAACGCTGCTAATAAGCCAGTGGGCTCGAAACCCGACATTGCTGCAACGCAGCTATATTTATTATTATTATTATTATTATTCTTCCGCCTAAATTTTTGGTCACGCTTTATGTCAACACCGTTGGACCGATCAGTTCCATACTTGCCACAATGGTAAAGCTGTATGAGATCTGGTGCATATCCTAAGTTCAGACACATAGGTCACATGACCAGGCCGCCATCTTGGATTAAAGGCGAAATTTTCAATGCCGAATTGCGCACCTTTCTGAGGGTCTGAGTGCTCCAATTTTTTTATGATAGTAGCAGTGCGACAAGGGCTACAAATTTCATCAAAAAAAACTTTAGCGGTCACGTGACTAATTTTTTTCTAGAATTTTTTTAATTTTCTTTTGCATCTCATTTGCATAATTTTCGACTAATCAACTATCCCTGAATAACTTTGAAAGATCATATGACATAGTATTTAATTCCAAAATATGAAGTCCAGGCGATAAGCCGTTTTTTAGAAGAAGATTTTAGAATGTTTTTTCATATTTTTTTTGTTCTTTTATATGGTCACGTGACCTCATTTTATAGACATAATTGCAATATCTCAAGCACTTTTACAGATAGGAACATGCAACCAGTGCAATATTGAAGTGATGGTACATGAAATTCTACTAACAAACAAGATGACCATATATGGTCATGTGATCTCATTAAATATGCATAAATGTAATATATCAAGCACTGTTACAGATAGCGACATGCAACCTGTGCAATATCGAAGCTATAAGACACGAGATGTGACTAACTAATGTGATGACCATATATGGTCATGTGACTTCATCAAATATGCATAAATGTAATAACTCAAGCACAGTTACAGACGGGAACATGCAACCAGTGCAATATTGAAGTGATGGTACATGAAATTGTACTAACAAACAAGGTGACCATATATGGTCATGTGACCTCATTGAATATGATTAAATGTAATATATCAAGCACTGTAAGAGTTAGGGACATGCATCCTGTGCAATATCGAAGGTATGGGTCAAGAGATGTGACTAACTAATGTGATGACCATATATGGTCATGTAACTTCATCAAATATGCATAAATGTAGTAACTCAAGCACTGTTACAGATAGGAACATGCAACCAGTGCAATATTGAAGCTATTGCACAACAGAAGTGACTAACACATCTGATGACCATATATGGTCATGTGACCTCATCAAATATGCATAAATGTTATATCTCAATCACTGTTACAGATAGGAACATGCAACCAGTGCAATATTGAAGCTATTGCACAACAGAAGTGACTAACATATCTGATGACCATATATGGTCATGTGACCTTATCAAATAAGCATAAATGTAATAACTCAAGCACTATTACAGACGGGAACATGCAACCTGTGCAATATCGAATCTATGGAACAATAGATGTGACTAACTAATGTGATGACCATATATGGTCATGTGACCTCATCAAATATGCATAAATGTTATATGTCAAGCACTGATACAGATAGGAACATGCAACCAGTGCAATATTAAAGTTATTGCACAACAGAAGTGACCGACACATCCGATGTCCATATATGGTCATGTGACATCATTAAATATGTATGATTGTAAAACATTAAGCACTGTTACAGACAGGAACATGTAACATGTTTAGTATGAAGGCCATGCAAATCCATTAATATATTCTTGTCGATGATGCTGGTTTTGGAACGCTGCTAATAAGTCAGTGGGCTCGAAACCCGACATTGCTGCAACGCAGCTATATTTATTATTATTATTATTATTCCGCCAACTTCAAACGACTTCTTCTCTGAAACGGCTGGACCGTTTTGCCTGAAAATTTGTATATACCTTCTACATGTCATGCCATTAAAAGTGACTGAAACAGATTTTCGATTAGTCACGTGGTTCGGCCGCCATCTTGAAACTCATTAAATATGCATGTCTCTTGTATCTCAAAAACTATTGCATGTACAAACATGGAACTAACGGTATATTGAAGGCAACGAATAAGAGAATTGGACAAAATATTCGTTGACCATATATGGTCATAGAACTCATTAAATATGCATGTCTCTTATATCTCAAGCACTATTGCATGTACAAACGTGAAACTGACGCTACATTGAAGGAAATGGTCACGAGAATGAGCCAACATATTCGTTGACCATATAAGGTCATATACCTCATTAAATATGCATATGTATAATATCTCAGGCACTATTGCACATACATACATGAAACCATTGCTATATTGAAGGCTTTGGACAAGAGAAATTGTCAACATGTTCAAAGACCATATATGGTCATATAACTCATTAAATATGCATGTCTCCAATATCTCAAGCACTATTACATGTACAATCATGGAACTAACGTTATACTGAAGGCAATGGACAAGGAAATTGGCCAACATATTCGTTGACCATATATGGTCATAGAACTCATTAAATATGCATGTCTCCAATATCTCAAGCACCATTGCAAGCATAAACATGATACAAATGCTATATTGAAGGCACTGGGAAAGAAAATTGGCCAACATATCCGTTGACCATATATGGTCATAGAACTCATTTAATATGCATGTCTCTAATATCTCAAGCGCTATTCCATGTACAAACATGGAACAAACACTATATTGAAGGCAATAAAAAAGAGAATTGGCCAACATATCCGTTGACCATATATGGTCATAGAACTCATTAAATATGCATGTCTCTAATATTTCAAGCAGTATTGCATGTACAGACAGGGTACCAACGCTTTATTGAAGGCAATGGAAAAGAGAATTGACCAACATATCCGTTGACCATATATGGTCATATAACTCATTAGATATGCATATATATATAATATCTCGAGCACTATTGAAGTTAGAGACATGGAAATATCGCTATAATGAAGGCATTGGGCCAAAACGTCGTGTAACCTACATGTATATACATTGCACAAATCAAATCTTCAAACTTTTTCTTCCCAAAAATGAATGGTGTTATGGCCCTTCTTTCTTGAAAGCCGTTAATAGCTGCTCTGCAGCTATATTTAGGTTTTCAAGACACATGTCTTGGAAACCTTTTGTAATTGTTATGTTTTTTATTATTATTATTCCGCCAGATTTTTCGCTAAGCGCCATTCGAACACCGTTGCACATATCTGGAAATTTTTTTCACATGTTTGTTAAGTTTGATGAGATCTAGTGCATATCCTAAGATGACGCATATTGGTCACGTGGTACGGCGGCCATTTTGAATTTAAGGCGAAAAATGGCATGCTCATTTAAACACCTTTCTGAGGGTCTAGGAGTCTCAAACTTTCGCTTAAAAGAAGCATTGGCCTTAGAGCTACGTATTTCATGAAAAAAAAAGTTGAACGGTCATGTGACTTTTTTTTCTAGAATTTTCTAAAATATTGTTTTGCATCTCATTTGCATAATTTTGATCGTATCAAAATTCCACGCCATAATTTTGAAGAACATCATACATACTACAGATTAATCAAAAAATCATGAAAGTGCGACCAGTAGTTTTGGAGCAGTTGATTTATGAATATTTTTCACATTTTATATAAAATAGTCAGCAATGTTGCATTATGGGAAAGGGGGGAGGGCCCATATACGATACACATTGAATTGACATATATTGAGAACTATTGCATATACAAACATGGAACTAACGCTATATTGAAGACATTGGACAAGAGAATTGACCAAATTATTGGATGACCATATATGGTCATAGAACTCATTTAATATGCATGTATTTAATATCTCAGGCACTATTGCAAGTACAAACATGGAACCATAGTTATATTTAAGACATTGGACAAAAGAATTGACCAACATAGTTGATGACCATATATGGTCATAGAACTCATTAAATATGCATATCCATAATATCTCGAGCACTTTTAAAGATATAGACATGTACCCAAACCTATATTGAAGACATTGGACAAGAGAATTGACCAACACATTCGATGACCATATATGGTCATAGAACTCATTAAATATGCATGTCTCTAATATCTCAGGCACTATTGCAAACACAAACATGGAACTAATGTTATATTGAAGACATTGAACAAAAGGATTGACCAACACATTCGATGACCATATATGGTCATAGAACTCATTAAATATGCATATCCATAATATCTCGAGCACTTTTAAAGATAGAGACATGTACCCAAACCTATACTGAAGCCATTGGACAAAAGAATTGACCAACATTTAAAATGACCATATATGGTCATAGAACTTATTAAATATTCAAGTCTCTAATATCTTAGGCACTGTTGCAAGAAGGAACATTGAACCAATGCTATATTGAAGACATTGGACAAGAGAATTGACAAACATACCTGATGACTATATATGGTCATGGAACTCATTAAATATGCATGGCTATAATATCTCGTACACTATCACATATACAAACATGGAACCAACGTTAATTTTCAGGGCTATTGCAAACAGTCATACATGGCCATGCAATGCATGTGACTTGGCCATGTGCCATGGTCTTGAAAACCGGTGATTGCTGCTATGCAGCTATATTTAGGTTTTCAAGACACATGTCTTGGAAACCTTTTGTAATTGTTATGTTTTTTATTATTATTATTAGGTTTTCAAGACACATGTCTTGGAAACCTTTTGTAATTGTTATGTTTTTTATTATTATTAGGTTTTCAAGACACATGTCTTGGAAACCTATTGTAATCGTTATGTTTTTTATTATTATTATTATTCCGCCAGATTTTTTCGCTAAGCGCCATTCGAACACCGTTGCACATATCTGGAAAATTTTTTCACATGTTTGTTAAGTATGATGAGATCTAGTGCATATCCTAAGATGATGCATATTGGTCACGTGGTATGGCGGCCATTTTGAATTTAAGGCGAAAAATGGCATGCTCATTTAAACACCTTTCTGAGGGTCTAGGAGTCTCAAACTTTCGCTTAAAAGAAGCATTGGCCCTAGAGCTACGTATTTCATGAAAAAAAAGTTGAACGGTCATGTGACTTTTTTTTCTAGAATTTTCTAAAATATTGTTTTGCATCTCATTTGCATAATTTTGATCGTATCAAAATTCCACGCCATAATTTTGAAGAACATCATACATACTACAGATTAATCAAAGAATCATGAAAGTGCGACCAGTAGTTTTGGAGCAGTTGATTTATGAATATTTTTCACATTTTATATAAAATAGTCAGCAATGTTGCATTATGGGAAAGGGGGGAGGGCCTATATACGATACACATTGAATTGACATATATTGAGAACTATTGTATATACAAACATGGAACTAACGCTATATTGAAGACATTGGACAAGCGACTTGACCAAAGTATTGGATGACCATATATGGTCATGCAACTCATTAAATATGCATGTCTCTAATATCTCAGGCACTATTGCAAGTACAAACATGGAACTAACGTTGTATTGAAGACATTGGACAAGAAAATGTACCAAAACATTGAATGACCATATATGGTCATATAACTCATTAAATATACATGTCTTTCATATCTCAGGCACTATTGCAAGTATAAACATGGAACCAATGCTATATTGAAGACATTGAACAAAAGAATTGATCAACATAGTTGATAACCATATATGGTCATAGAACTCATTAAATATGCGTGTCTCTAATATCTCAGGCATTATTGCAAGTACAAACATGGAACCAACGCTATATTGAAGACAAAGGACGAGAGAATTGACCAAAATATTCGATAACCATATATGGTCATAGAACTCATTAAATATGCATGTCTCTAATATCTCATGCACTATTGCAAGTACAAACACGGAACCAACGCCATATTGTAGATATTGAAGAAGAGGATTGACCAACACAATCGATGACCATATATGGTCATAGAACTCATTAAATATGCATATCCATAATATCTCGAGCACTTTTAAAGATAGAAACATGTACCCAAACCTATTGTGAAGGCATTGGACAAGAGAATTGACCAACACGTTCGATGACCATATATGGTCATAGAACTCATTAAATATACATGTCTCTAATATCGCAGGCACAATTGCAAGTACAAACATGGAACCAATGCTATATTGAATACATTGGACAAAAGAAATGACCAGCACAGTCAATGACCATATATGGTCATAGAACTCATTAAAATGCATATCCATTATATCTCGAGCACATTTAAGGATAGAGACATGTACCCAAACTTATATTGAAGGCATTGGACAAGAAAATTGACCAACATATTCGATGACCATATATGGTCACAGAACTCATTAAACATGCATGTCTTTAATATCTCAGGTACTATTGCAAGCACATACATGGAACCAATGCTATATTGAAGACATTGGACAAAAGAATTGACCAACACAGTCGATGACCATATATGGTCATAGAACTCATTAAAAACGCATATCCATTATATCTCGAGCACTGTTAAAGTTAGAGACATGTACCCAAACCTTTATTGAAAGCATTGGACAAGAGAATTGACGAACACATTCGATGACCATATATGGTAATAGAACTCATTAAATATGCATATCTCTAATATCTTATGCACTATTGCAAGTGCAAACGTGGTACCAATCCTATATTGAAGACATTGGACAACAGAATTGACCAACATAGTTGATGACCATATATGGTCACAGAACTCATTAAATATGCATGTCTCTAATATATTATGCACTATTGCAAGTACAAACATGGTACCCACCCTATATTGAAGACATTGGACAACAGAATTGACCAACATAGTTGATGAGCATATATGGTCATAAAACTCATTAAATATGCATGTCTCTAATATCTTATGCACTATTGCAAGTACAAACATGGAACCAATGATATATTGAAGACATTGGACAAAAGAATTGACCAACATATTCGATGACCATATATGGTCATAGAACTCATTAAATATGCATATCTATAATATCTCGATCACTTTTAAAGATATAGACATGTACCCAAACCTATATTGACATTGGACAGGAGAATTGATCAACACATTCGATGACCATATATGGTCATAGAACTCATTAAATATGCATGTCTCTAATATTTCAGGCACCATTGGAAACACACACATGGAACCAATGTTATATTGAAGACATTGGACAAGAGGATTGACCAACACATTCCATGACCATATATGGTCATATAACTCATTAAATATGCATATCCATAATATCTCGAGCACTTTTAAAGATAGAGACATGTACCCAAACCTATAGTGAAGGCATTGGACAAAAGAATTGACCAACATTTTAAATGACCATATATGGTCATAGAACTCATTAAATATGCAAGTCTCTAATATCTTAGGCACTGTTACAAGTAGGAACATTGAACCAATGCTATATTGAAGACATTAGACAAGAGAATTGACAAACATACCCGATGACTATATATGGTCATAGAACTCATTAAATATGCATGGCTATAATATCTCGGACACTATCACATATACAAACATGGAACCAACGTTAATTTTCAGGGCTGTTGCAAACAGTCATACATGGCCATGCATTGCATGTGACTTCGCCATGTGCCATGGTCTTGAAAACCGGTGATTGCTGCTATGCAGCTATATTTATTATTATTATTATTCCGCCAGATTTTTTGCTAAGCGCCATTCGAACATCGTTGCACATATCTGGAAATTTTTTTCACATGTTTGTTAAGTTTGATGAGATCTAGTGCATATCCTAAGATGACGCATATTGGTCACGTGGTACGGCGGCCATTTTGAATTTAAGGCAAAAAATGGCATGCTCATTTAAACACCTTTCTGAGGGTCTAGGAGTCTCAAACTTTCGCTTAAAAGAAGCATTGGCCCTAGAGCTACGTATTTCATGAAAAAAAAGTTGAACGGTCATGTGACTTTTTTTTCTAGAATTTTCTAAAATATTGTTTTGCATCTCATTTGCATAATTTTGATCGTATCAAAATTCCACGCCATAATTTTGAAGAACATCATACATACTACAGATTAATCAAAGAATCATGAAAGTGCGACCAGTAGTTTTGGAGCAGTTGATTTATGAATATTTTTCACATTTTATATAAAATAGTCAGCAATGTTGCATTATGGGAAAGGGGGGAGGGCCTATATACGATACACATTGAATTGACATATATTGAGAACTATTATATATACAAACATGGAACTAACGCTATATTGAAGACATTGGACAAGAGAATTGACCAAAGTATTGGATGACCATATATGGTCATGCAACTCATTAAATATGCATGTCTCTAATATCTCAGGCACTACTGCAAGTACAAACATGGAACCAACTCTATATTGAAGACATTGGCCGAGAGAATTGACCAACATATTCGCTGACCATATATGGTCATAGAACTCATTAAATATGCATATCCATAATATCTCGAGTACTTTTAAAGATAGAGACATGTACCCAAACCTATATTGAAGGCATTGGACAAAAAAATTGACCAACATATAAAATGACCATATATGGTCATATAACTCATTAGATATGCATGTCTCTAATATCTCAGGCACTATTGCAAGTACAAACATGGAACCAATGCTATATTGAAGACTGCGGACGAAAGAATTGACCAACACATTCGATGACCATATATGGTCATAGAACTCATTAAATATGCATGTCTCTAATATCTCAGGCACTATTCCAAACACAAACATGGAACCAATATTATATTGAAGACATTGAAGAAAAGGATTGACCAACACATTCGATGGCCATATATGGTCATAGAACCCATTAAATATGCATATCCATAATATCTCGAGCACTTTTAAAGATGTAGAGACATGTACCCAAACCTGTACTGAAGGCATTGGACAAAAGAATTGACCAACATTTTAAATGACCATATATGGTCATAGAACTCATTAAATATGCAAGTCTCTAATATCTTAGGCACTGTTGCAAGTAGGAACATTGAACCAATGCTATATTGAAGACATTGGACAAGAGAACTGACAAACATACCCGGTGACTATATATGGTCATGGAACTCATTAAATATGCATGGCTATAATATCTCGGACATGATCACATATACAAACATGGGACCAACGTTAATTTTCGGGGCTATTGCAAACAGTCATTCATGACCATGCATTGCATGTGACTTGGCAATGTGCCATGGTCTTGAAAACCGGTGATTGCTGCTATGCAGCTATATTTAGGGTTTCGAGCCCATTTGGTCGAAACCCTATTGTAATTGTTCCGTTTATTAGGGGCCCAAGCCTGTAGGGCGTGGCCCCTATTCTTATTGTTCGGATTTTTCTTCTTCATCATCTTCTTCTTTCTTCCGTAACTTTTTTCGTCAAGCCGTTTGAGAAAACCGCTGAACGGAATGGTCTGATAATGCTCTATACTGATAGTCCCTAATGTGAACTGGTGCAACATGCTTTCAGAATTTAGATTGCTCAATTAGTTTGGCAGCCATATTGGATTGAAATAAAACCGGAAGTGGCTGTTTGACCACTTTCTGAGGGTCTAGGCCTCTAGATTTTTTTATGGTATATAGTACAACTCATGTGTAATAGATATCAGCAATAAAAACTTTAGCGGTCATGTGACTTTTCCCGCCATTTTGTTTTTCCTAAAAACGGCAAAAACTACTAAAAAATCTTCTTCTTCAGAACCACCAAGCAGAATGCTCTCATATGTAGTATTTAGCTTCTATATATGAATCCCATCTATGTTTGAAAAAATGTTTACGATTGGTCACGTGGTTTGGCCACCATTTTGGATTTGTTCTCAACAGGAAGTAGTTTTTTACTCTGGCAACACTTGAGGGAATATTTTCAATTTTGCTTCATGGCATCTGTGTATCAAGCCCTTTCAGAAACCTAAAAAAAATTTCAGATCAGTCACATGGTTTGGCCGCCATTTTGGATTTTAAGCAAAATTGACCAAAAGTTTGGGTATTTGTTTCTCAGAGACAATTCAACCAATCTACTAGATGTTTCTATATTTACCATGCCTGGCCTTAGCTGCATACGAGAAAAATAATGTTATTTTGATCAGTCACATGGTTTGGCCGCCATCTTGGATTTTGTGAAAATAGAAATTATGCAACTACATGTTTTGTATTAGTCTGATTTCTTTCAAATTTTGTATGTGCATTTGTGTCATCAGATGCATCATTTTGCCCCAATAGCACACTGTTAGGCCACGTGGCTGGGCACCCATGGGGTGGGGGCTTCTAACCTCATTAATATGCATAACTGTTATAACTCAAGCACTGTTGTAGTTAGGATGATGAATCCTGCGTTATTATGACAAACTTGAACAAGAGATTCGATTAAAATAACAAATGATCATATATGGTCATGTGAGCTCATTAATATGCATAACTGTCATATCTCAAACACTGTTGCAGTTAGGAAGTGGAATCCTGTGTTATTATGACAACATTGAACAAAAGATTTGATTAAAATAACAGATGACCATATATAGTCACGTGAGCTCATTAATATGCGTAATCGTTATATCTCAAACACTGTTGCAGTTAGGAAGATGAATCCTGTGTCATGACAACAGTGAACAAGAGATTTGATTAAAATAACAGATAACCATATATGGTCATGTGAACTCATTAATATGCATAGCAGTCATATCTAAAACACTGACGCAGTTAGGAAGATGAATCCTGTGTTATTATGACAACAGTGAACAAGAGATTTGATTATAATAACAGATGACCATATATGGTCATGTGAACTCATTAATATGCATAACTATTATATTTTAAACACTGTTGCAGTTAGGAAGATGAATCCTGTGTTCTTATGACAACAGTGAACAAGAGATTTGATTAAAATAACAGATGACCATATATGGTCATGTGAACTCATTAATATGCAAAGCAGTCATATCTAAGCACTGTCGCAGAGCAGGACATGTAACTAGTGTCATTATGAAGACATTGAATGAAAGATGTAACTGACATTAGAAATGGCTATATATGATTATTTAATCTAATTATTGTGCATAAGAACATGGCTCATTATATATCTTGAAAACCATATGTCGATAACCAAACCAGTGAAATACATGGTACCAACTTCATTTTGACCTCATGTTACTGATAATACAATCTACCTGCAGCTGATTGTCTAACATGTGACCTCATTAATTATGAAACAGAATCTTATCAGCTTGGGCCCCGGTGACGCCGCTTGCGGCTTTAATTAGGGGCCCAAGCCCGAAGGGCGAGGCCCCTATTCTTATTGTCCGGTTTTTTTAGGGGCCCAAGCCCAAAGGGCGAGGCCCCTATTCTTATTGTCCGGTTTTTTCTTCTTCTTTAGGGGCCCAAGCCCAAAGGGCGAGGCCCCTATTATTATCGTTCAGTTTTTTCTTTCTTTCTTTCTTTCTTTCTTCCGTAACTTTTTTCGTCGAGCCGTTTGAGAAAACTGCTGAACCAAATAGTTTGAAAATGCTCTATAATGATAGGCTCTACTATGAACTGGTGCAACATGCTTTCAGAATTTTGATTGGCCAATTAGTTTGGCAGCCATATTGGATTGAAATAAAACCGGAAGTGGCTGTTTGACCACTTTCTGAGGGTCTAGGTGTCTAGATTTTTTTTATGGTATATAGTACAACTCATGTGTAATAAATATCAGCAATAAAAACTTTAGCGGTCATGTGACTTTTCCCGCCATTTTGTTTTTCCTAAAAACGGCAAAAAACACTTAAAAATCTTCTTCTTCAGAACCACCAAGTAGAATGCTCTCATGTGTTGTATTTAGCTTCTATATATGAATCCGATTTAGGTTTGAAAAAATGTTTACGATTGGTCACGTGGTTTGGCCACCATTTTGGATTTCTTCTAAACAGGAAGTAGTTTTTTACTCTGGCAACACTTGAGGGATTATTTTCAATTTTGCTTCATGGCATCTGTATATCAAACTATTTCAGAAACCTAAACAAAATTTCAGATCAGTCACATGGTTTGGCCGCCATTTTGGATTTTAAGCAAAATTGACCAAAAGTTTGGGTAATTGTTTCTCAGAGACGATTCAACCAATCTACTATATGTTTTTATATTTACCATGCCTGGCCTTAGCTGCATACGAGAAAAATAATATTATTTTGATCAGTCACGTGGTTTGGCCGCCATCTTGGATTATGTGAAAATAGAAATTATGCAACTACATGTTTTGTATTAGTCTGATTTCTTTCAAATTTTGTATGTGCATTTGTGTCATCAGATGCATCATTTTGCCCCAATAGCACAATGTTAGGCCACGTGGCTGGGCACCCATGGGGTGGGGGCTTCTAACCTCATTAATATGCATAACTGTTATAACTCAAGCACTGTTGTAGTTAGGATGATGAATCCTGTGTTATTATGACAACCTTGAACAAGAGATTCGATTAAAATAACAAATGACCATATATGGTCATGTGAGCTCATTAATATGCATAACTGTCATATCTCAAACACTGTTGCAGTTAGGAAGTGGAATCCTGTGTTATTATGACAACAGTGAACAAGAGATTTGATTAAAATAACAGATAACCATATATGGTCATGTGAACTCATTAATATGCATAGCAGTCATATCTAAAACACTGTCGCAGTTAGGAAGATGAATCCTGTGTTATTATGACAACAGTGAACAAGAGATTTGATTAAAATAACAGATGACCATATATGGTCATGTGAACTCATTAATATGCATAACCATTATATCTTAAACACTGTTGCAGTTAGGAAGATGAATCCTGTGTTCTTATGACAACAGTGAACAAGAGATTTGATTAAAATAACAGATGACCATATATGGTCATGTGAACTCATTAATATGCATAGCAGTCATATCTGAAACACTGTCGCAGAGTAGGACATGTAACTAGTGTCATTATGAAGACATTGAATGAAAGATGTGTCCTGTGTCATTATGACAACAGTGAACAAGAGATTTGATTAAATAATAGATAACCATATATGGTCATGTGAACTCATTAATATGCATAGCAGTCATATCTAAAACACTGTCGCAGTTAGGAAGATGAATCCTGTGTTATTATGACAACAGTGAACAAGAGATTTGATTAACAGATGACCATATATGGTCATGTGAACTCATTAATATGCATAACCATTATATCTTAAACACTGTTGCAGTTAGGAAGATGAATCCTGTGTTCTTATGACAACAGTGAACAAGAGATTTGATTAAAATAACAGATGACCATATATGGTCATGTGAACTCATTAATATGCATAGCAGTCATATCTGAAACACTGTCGCAGAGCAGGACATGTAACTAGTGTCATTATGAAGACATTGAATGAAAGATGTAACTGACATTAGAAATGGCTATATATGATTATGTAATATATGATTATGTAATCTCATTATTGTGCATAAGAACATGGCTCATTATATATCCTGAAAACCATATTTTGATAACCAAACCAAGTAAATACATGGTACCAACTTCATTTTGACCTCATGTTACTGATAATTCAAGCTACCTGATTGTCTAACATGTGACCACATTAATTACGAAACAGAATCTTGTCAGCTTGGGCCCCGGTGACGCCGCTTGCGGCTTTAATTCTTCTTCTTCTTCTTCTTCTTCTTCTTCTTCTTCTTTCTTCCACAACTTCTTTCGTCAAGCCGTTTGAGAAAACTGCTAAACTGAATAGTCTGAAAAAGCTCTATACTTATAGTCCCTAATGTGACCTAGTGCAACATGCTTTCAGAATTTTGATTGCCCAATTAGTTTGGCAGCCATATTGGATTGAAATAAAACCGGAAGTGGCTGTTTGACCACTTTCCGAGGGTCTAGGCTTCTAGATTTTTTTATGGTATATAGTACAACTCATGTGTAATAAATATCAGCAATAAAAACGTTAGCGGTCATGTGACTTTTCCCGCCATTTTGTTTTTCCTAAAAACGGCAAAAAACACTTTAAAATCTTCTTCTTCAGAACCACCAAGCAGAATGCTCTCATATGTAGTATTTAGCTTCTATATATGAATACCATTTATGTTTGAAAAAATGTTTACGATTGGTCACGTGGTTTGGCCACCATTTTGGATTTCTTCTAAACAGGAAGTAGTTTTTTACTCTGGCAACACTTGGGGGAATATTTTCAGTTTTGCTTCATGGCATCTATGTATCAAGCCCTTTCAGAAACCTAAAAAAATATTCAGATCAGTCACATGGTTTGGCCGCCATTTTGGATTTTAAGCAAAATTGACCAAAAGTTTGGGTATTTGTTTCTCAGAGACGATTCAACCAATCTACTAGATGTTTTTATATTTACCATGTCTTGCCTTAGCTGCATACGAGAAAAATAATATTATTTTGATCAGTCACGTGGTTTGGCCGCCATCTTGGATTTTGTGAAAATAGAAATTATGCAACTACATGTTTTGTATTAGTCTGATTTCTTTCAAATTTTGTATGTGCATTTGTGTCATCAGATGGATCATTTTGCCCCAATAGCACACTGTTAGGCCACGTGGCTGGGCACCCATGGGGTGGGGGCTTCTAACCTTATTAATATGCATAACTGTTATAACTCAAGCACTGTTGTAGTTAGGATGATGAATCCTGTGTTATTATGACAACGTTGAACAAGAGATTCGATTAAAATAACAAATGACCATATATGGTCATGTGAGCTCATTAATATGCATAACTGTCATATCTCAAACACTGTTGCAGTTTGGAAGTGGAATCCTGTGTTATTATGACAACATTGAACAAAAGATTTAATTAAAATAACAGATGACCATATATAGTCATGTGAGCTCATTAATATGCGTAATCGTTATATCTCAAACACTGTTGCAGTTAGGAAGATGAATCCTGTGTCATTATGACAACAAGTGAACAAGAGATCTGATTAAAATAACAGATAACCATATATGGTCATGTGAACTCATTAATATGCATAGCAGTCATATCTAAAACACTGTCGCAGTTAGGAAGATGAATCCTGTGTTATTATTACAACAGTGAACAAGAGATTTGTTTAAAAATAACAGATGACCATATATGGTCATGTGAACTCATTAATATACATAGCAGTCATATCTGAAACACTATCGCAGAGCAGGACATGTAAGTAGTGTCATTATGAAGACATTGAATGAAAGATGTAACTGACATTAGAAATGGCTATATATGATTATGTAATCTCATTATTGTGCATAAGAACATGGCTCATTATATATCCTGAAAACCATATTTCGATAACCAAACCAGGTAAATACATGGTACCAACTTCATTTCGACCTCATGTTACTGATAATACAATCTACCTGACTGTCTAACATGTGACCACATTAATTATGAAACAGAATCTTATCAGCTTGGGCCCCGGTGACGCCGCTTGCGGCTTTAATCTTTCTTCTTTCTTTCTTTCTTTCTTTCTTCCGTAACTTTTTTCGTCAAGCCGTTTGAGAAAACTGCTGAACGGAATGGTCTGATAATGTTCTATACTGATAGTCCCTAATGTGAACTGGTGCAACATGCTTTCAGAATTTCGATTGGTCAATTAGTTTGGCAGCCATATTGGATTGAAATAAAACCGGAAGTGGCTGTTTGACCACTTTCTGAGGGTCTAGGCGTCTAGATTTTTTTATGGTATATAGTACAACTCATGTGTAATAAATATCAGCAATAAAAACTTTAGCGGTCATGTGACTTTTCCCGCCATTTTGTTTTTCCTAAAAACGGCAAAAAACACTTAAAAATCTTCTTCTTCAGAACCACCAAGCAGAATGCTCTCATATGTAGTATTTAGCTTCTATATATGAATCCCATTTATGTTTGAACATTTTTTTACGATTGGTCACGTGGTTTGGCCACCATTTTGGATTTCTTCTAAACAGGAAGTAGTTTTTTACTCTGGCAACACTTGAGGGATTATTTTCAATTTTGCTTCATGGCATCTGTGTATCAAGCCCTTTCAGAAACCTAAAAAAAAATTCAGATCAGTCACATGGTTTGGCCGCCATTTTGGATTTTAAGCAAAATTGACCAAAAGTTTGGGTATTTGTTTCTCAGAGACGATTCAACCAATCTACTAGATGTTTTTATATTTACCATACCTGGCCTTAGCTGCATACGAGAAAAATAATATTATTTTGATCAGTCACATGGTTTGGCCGCCATCTTGGATTTTGTGAAAATAGACATTATGCAACTACATGTTTTGTATTAGTCTGATTTCTTTCAAATTTTGTATGTGCATTTGTGTCATCAGATGCATCATTTTGCCCCAATAGCACACTGCTAGGCCACGTGGCTGGGCACCCATGGGGTGGGGGCTTCTAACCTCATTAATATGCATAACTGTTATAACTCAAACACTGTCGCAGTTAGGATGATGAATCCTGTGTTATTATGACAACCTTGAACAAGAGATTCGATTAAAATAACAAATGACCATATATGGTCATGTGAGCTCATTAATATGCATAACTGTCATATCTCAAACACTGTTGCAGTTAGGAAGTGGAATCCTGTGTTATTATGACAACATTGAACAAAAGATTTGATTAAAATAACAGATGACCATATATAGTCACGTGAGCTCATTAATATGCGTAATCGTTATATCTAAAACACTGTCGCAGTTAGGAAGATGAATCCTGTGTTAGTATGACAACAGTGAACAAGAGATTTGATTAAAATAACAGATGACCATATATGGTCATGTGAACTCATTAATATGCATAACCATTATATCTTAAACACTGTTGCAGTTAGGAAGATGAATCCTGTGTTATTATGACAACAGTGAACAAGAAATTTGATTAAAATAACAGATGACCATATATGGTCATGTGAACTCATTAATATGCAAAGCAGTCATATCTAAAACACAGTCGCAGAGCAGGACATGTAACTCGTGTCATTATGAAGACATTGAATGAAAGATGTAACTGACATTAGAAATGGCTATATATGATTATGTAATCCCATTATTGTGCACAAGAACATGGCTCATTATATATCCTGAAAACCATATTTTGATAACCAAACCAGGTAAATACATGGTACCAACTTCATTTCGACCTCATGTTACTGATAATACAAGCTACCTGATTGTCTAACGTGACCTCATTTATTATGAAACAGAATCTTGTCATGATAGATCAGCTTGGGCCCCGGTGACGCCGCTTGCGGCTTTAATTATTATTATTATGATTCCGCCTAAATTTTTGGTCACGCTTTATGTCAACGCTGTTGGACCGATCAGCTCCATACTTGCCACAATGGTAAAGCTGGATGAGATCTGGTGCATATCCTAAGTTCAGACACATAGGTCACATGACCAGGCCGCCATCTTGGGTTAAAGACGAAATTTTCAATGCCGAATTGCACACCTTTCTGAGGGTCTGAGTGCTCCAATTTTTTTATGGCAGTAGCAGTGGGATAAGGGCTACAAATTTCATCAAAAAAAACTTTAGCGGTCACGTGACTAATTTTTTTCTAGAATTTTTTTAATTTTGTTTTGCATCTCATTTGCATAATTTTCGACTAATCAACTAACCCTGAATAACTTTGAAAGATCATATGACATAGTATTTAATTCCAAAATATGAAGTCCAGGCGATAAGCCGTTTTTTAGAAGAAGATTTTAGAATGTTTTTTCATATTTTTTTGTTCTTTTACATGGTCACGTGACCTCATTTTGTAGACATAATTGCAATATCTCAAGCACTGTTACAGGTAGGAGTATGCGACCAATGCAATACTTAATACATAGAACAGGAGATGTGACTAACATATCAGATGACCATATATGGTCACGTGACCTCATTAAATAAGCATAAATGCAATATCTCAAAGATTCTAACAGGTAGGGACATATTTCCAGTGCAATATTGAAGTGATGGTACAAGAAATTTTACTAACAAACAATATGACCATATATGGTCATGTGACCTCATTAAATATGCATAAATGTAATATATCAAGCACTGTTACAGATAGAAACATGCAACCTGTGCAATATCGAAGCTATGAGACAAGAGATGTGACTAACTAATGTGATGACCATATATGGCCATGTGACTTCTTTAAATATGCATAATTGAATTATCTCAAGCACTGTTACAGATAGAAACATGCAACCTGTGCAATATCGAAGCTATGAGTCAAGAGATGTAACTAACTAATGTGATGACCATATATGGTCATGTAACTTCATCAAATATGCATAAATGTAATAACTCAAGCACTGTTACAGACATGAACATGCAACCTGTGCAAAATCGAAGCTATGGGACAAGAGATGTGAGTAACTAATGTGATGACCGTATATGGTCATGTGACGTCATTAAATATGCATAATTGTAATATCTCAAGCAGAATCACAGATAGAGACATGCAACCTATGCAATATCGAAGCTATGAGACAAGAGATGTGACTAACTAATGTGATGACCATATATGGTCTTGTAACTTCATCAAATAAGCATAAATGTAATAACTCAAGCACTGTTACAGATAGGAACATGCAACCAGTGCAATATTGAAGCTATTGCACAACAGAAGTGACTAACACATCCGATGACCATATATAGTCATGTGACCTTATCAAATATGCATGAATATAATAACTCAAGTACTGTTACAAATGGGAGCATGCAACCAGTGCAATATTGAAGGAATTGCGCAAGAGAGGTGACCAACATATCCGATGTCCATATATGGTCATGTGACATCATTAAATATGCATGATTGTAAAACCTTAAGCACTGTTACAGACAGGAACATGTAACATGTTTAGTATGAAGGCCATGCAATTCCTTTAATATATTCTTGTCACTGATGCTGATTTTGGAACGCTGCTAATAAGTCACGGGGCTCGAAACCCGACATTGCTGCAATGCAGCTATATTTATTATTATTATTATTCCGCCAGATTTTTCGCTAAGCGCCATTCGAACACCGTTGCACATATCTTGAAAATGTTTGCACATGTTTGTAAAGTCTGATGAGATCTAGTGCATATCCTAAGATGACGTATATTGGTCACGTGGTACGGCGGCCATTTTGAATTTAAGGCGAAAAATGGCATGCTCATTTAAACACCTTTCTGAGGGTCTAGGAGTCTCAAACTTTCGCTTAAAAGAAGCATTGACCCTAGAGCTACGTATTTCATGAAAAAAAAGTTGAACGGTCATGTGACTTTTTTTTCTAGAATTTTCTGAAATATTGTTTTGCATCTCATTTGCATAATTTTGATCGTATCAAAATTCCACGCCATAATTTTGAAGAACATCATACATACTACAGATTAATCAAAGAATCATGAAAGTGCGACCAGTAGTTTTGGAGCAGTTGATTTATGAATATTTTTCACATTTTATATAAAATAGTCAGCAATGTTGCATTATGGGAAAGGGGGGAGGGCCCATTTACGATATACATTGAATTGACATATATAGAGAACTATTGCACATACAAACATGGAACTAACGCTATATTGAAGACATTGGACAAGAGAATTGACCAAAATATTGGATGACCATATATGGTCATGCAACTCATTAAATATGCATGTCTCTAATATCTCAGGCACTATTGCAAGTACAAACATGGAACCAATGCTATATTGAAGACATTGGACAAAAGAATTGACCAACATATTCGATGACCATATATGGTCATAGAACTCATTAAATATGCATATCCATAATATCTCGATCACTTTTAAAGATATAGACATGTACCCAAATCTATATTGAAGACATTGGACAAGAGAATTGACCAACACATTCGATGACCATATAAGGTCATAGAACTCATTAAATATGCATGTCTCTAATATCTCAGGCACTATTGCAAACACAAACATGGAACCAATGTTATATTGAAGACATTGGACAAAAGGATTGACCAACACATTCGATGACCATATATGGTCATATAACTCATTAAATATGCATATCCATAATATCTCGAGCACTTTTAAAGATAGAGACATGTACCCAAACCTATACTGAAGGCATTCGACAAAAGAATTGTCCAACATTTTAAATGACCATATATGGTCATAAAACTCATTAAATATGCAAGTCTCTAATATCTTAGGCACTGTTACAAGTAGGAACATTGAACCAATGCTATATTGAAGACATTGGACAGGAGAATTGACAAACATACCCGATGACTATATATGGTCATGGAACTCATTAAATATGCATGGCTATAATATCTCGAACACTATCACATATACAAACATGGGACCAACGTTAATTATCAGGGCTATTGCAAACAGTCATACATGGCCATGCATTGCATGTGACTTGGCCATGTGCCATGGTCTTGAAAACCGGTGATTGCTGCTATGCAGCTATATTTAGGTTTTCAAGACACATGTCTTGGAAACCTTTTGTAATTGTTATGTTTTTTATTATTATTATTATTATTATTATTCCGCCAGATTTTTCGCTAAGCGCCATTCGAACACCGTTGCACATATCTTGAAAATGTTTGCACATGTTTGTAAAGTCTGATGAGATCTAGTGCATATCCTAAGATGACGCATATTGGTCACGTGGTACGGCGGCCATTTTGAATTTAAGGCGAAAAATGGCATGCTCATTTAAACACCTTTCTGAGGGTCTAGGAGTCTCAAACTTTCGCTTAAAAGAAGCATTGGCCCTAGAGCTACGTATTTAATGAAAAAAAAGTTGAACGGTCATGTGACTTTTTTTTTTCTAGAATTTTCTGAAATATTGTTTTGCATCTCATTTGCATAATTTTGATCGTATAAAAATTCCACGCCATAATTTTGAAGAACATCATACATACTACATATTAATCAAAAAATCATGAAAGTGCGACCAGTAGTTTTGGAGCAGTTGATTTATGAATATTTTTCACATTTTATATAAAATAGTCAGCAATGTTGCATTGTGGGAAAGGGGGGAGGGCCCATATACGATCACACATTGAATTGACATATATTGAGAACTATTGTATATACAAACATGGAACTAACGCTATATTGAAGACATTGGACATGAGAATTGACCAAAATATTGGATGACCATATATGGTCATGCAACTCATTAAATATGCATGTCTCTAATATCTCAGGCACTATTGCAAGTACAAACATGGAACCAACGCTATATTAAAGACATTGACCGAGAGAATTGACCAACACAATCAATGACCATATATGGTCATAGAACTCATTAAATATGCATATCCATAATATCTCGAGCACTTTTAAAGATAGAGACATGTACCCAAACCTATATTAAAGACATTGGACAAGAGAATTGACCAACACATTCGATGACCATATATGGTCTTAGAACTCATTAAATATGCATGTCTCTAATATCTCAGGCACTATTGCAAACACAAACATGGCCCCAATGTTATATGGAAGACATTGAACAAAAGGAGTGACCAACACATTAGATGACCATATATGGTCATAGAACTCATTAAATATGCATATCCATAATATCTCGAGCACTTGTAAAGATAGAGACATGTACCCAAACCTATACAGAAGGCATTGGACAAAAGAATTGACCAACATTTTGAATGACCATATATGGTCATAGAACTCATTAAATATGCATGTCTCTAATATCTTAGGCACTGTTGCAAGTAGGAACATTGAACCAATGCTATATTGAAAACATTGGACAAGAGAATTGACAAACATACCCGATGACTATATATCATGGAACTCATTAAATATGCATGGCTATGATATCTCGGACACTATCACATATACAAACATGGAACCAACGTTAATTTTCAGGGCTATTGCAAACAGTCATACATGGCCATGCATTGCATGTGACTTGGCCATGTGCCATGGTCTTGAAAACCGGCGATTGCTGCTATGCAGCTATATTTAGGTTTTCAAGACACATGTCTTGGAAACCTATTGTAATCGTTATGTTTTTTATTATTCCGCCAGATTTTTTCGCTAAGCGCCATTTCGACACCGTTGCACATATCTGGAAAATTTTTTCATATGTTTGTAAAGGTTGATGAGATCTAGTGCATATCCTAAGATGACGCATGTTGGTCACGTGGTACGGCGGCCATTTTGAATTTAAGACGAAATATGGCATGCTCATTTAAACACCTTTCTGAGGGTCTAGGAGTCTCAAACTTTCGCTTAAAAGAAGCATTGGCCCTAGAGCTACGTATTTCATGAAAAAAAAGTTGAACGGTCATGTGACTTTTTTTTCTAGAATTTTCTGAAATATTGTTTTGCATCTCATTTGCATAATTTTGATCGTATCAAAATTCCACGCCATAATTTTGAAGAACATCATACATACTACCGATTAATCAAAGAATCATGAAAGTGCGACCAACAGTTTTGGAGGAGTTGATTTATGAATATTTTTCACATTTTATATAAAATAGTGAGCAATGATGCATTATGGGAAAGGGGGGAGGGCCCTTAATACGATACACATTGTATTGCCATATATTGAGAACTATTGCATATACAAACATGGAACCAACGCTTTATTGAAGACATTGGACAAGAGAATTGACCAAAATATTGGATGACCATATATGGACATAAAACTCATTAAATATGCATGTCTCTAATATCTCATGCACTATTGCAAGTACAAACATGGAACCATGGCTATATTGAAGACATTGGACGAGAGAATTGACCAACATATTCGATGACCATATATGGTCATAGAACTCATTGAATATGCATGTCTCTAATATCTCATGCACTTTTAAAGATAGAAACATGTACCCAAACCTATTGTGAAGGCATTGGACAAGAGAATTGACCAACACATTCGATGACCATATATGGTCATAGAACTCATTAAATATACATGTCTCTAATATCTCAGGCACTATTGTAAGTACAAACATGCAACCAGTGCTATATTGAAGACATTGGACGAGACAATTGAGCAACATATTCGATGACCATATATGGTCATATAACTCATTAAATATGCATGTCTCTAATATCTCGTGCACTATTGCAAGTACAAACATGGAACCAATGCTATATTGAAGACATTGGACAAAAGAATTGACCAACATAGTTGATGACCATATATGGTCATCGAACTCATTAAATATGCATGTCTCTAATATCTCTAGCACTTAAAAAGATAGACATGTACCCAAACCTATATTGAAAGCATTGGACAAGAGAATTGACCAGCATATTCAATGACCATATATGGTCATCGAACTCATTAAATATGCATGTCTCTAATATCTATAGCACTTAAAAAGATAGACATGTACCCAAACCTATATTGAAAGCATTGGACAAGAGAATTGACCAACATATTCAATGACCATATATGGTCATATAACTCATTAAATATGCATGTCTCTAATATCTCATGCACTATTGCAACTACAAACATGGAACCAATGCTATATTGAAGACATTGGTCAAAAGAATTGACCAACACAGTTGATGACCATATATGGTCATATAACTCATTAAATATGCATATCCATAATATCTCTAGCACTTTAAAAGATAGAGACATGTACCCAAACCTACATTGAAAAACATTGGACAAGAGAATTGACGAACACATTCGATGACCATATATGGTCATAGAACTCATTAAATATGCATGTCTATAATATCTCAGGCACTATTGCAAACACAAACATGGAACCAATGTTATATTGAAGACATTGGACAAGAGGATTGACCAACACATTCGATGACCATATATGGTCATAGAACTCATTAAATATGCATGTCTCTAATATCTTATGCACTATTGCAAGTACAAACGTGGTACCAACGCTATATTGAATACATTGGACAACAGAATTGACCAACATAGTTGATGACCATATATGGTCATAGAACTCATTAAATATGCATGTCTCTAATATCTTATGCATTATTGCAAGTACAAACATGGAACCAATGCTATATTGAAGACATTGGACAAAAGAATTGACCAACACATTCGATGACCATATATGGTCATAGAACTCATTAAATATGCATGTCTCTAATATTTCAGGCACCATTGGAAACACACACATGGAACCAATGTTATATTGAAGACATTGGACAAGAGGATTGACCAACACATTCCATGACCATATATGGTCATATAACTCATTAAATATGCATATCCATAATATCTCGAGCACTTTTAAAGATAGAGACATGTACCCAAACCTATAGTGAAGGCATTGGACAAAAGAATTGACCAACATTTTAAATGACCATATATGGTCATAGAACTCATTAAATATGCAAGTCTCTAATATCTTAGGCACTGTTACAAGTAGGAACATTGAACCAATGCTATATTGAAGACATTAGACAAGAGAATTGACAAACATACCCGATGACTATATATGGTCATAGAACTCATTAAATATGCATGGCTATAATATCTCGAACACTATCACATATACAAACATGGAACCAACGTTAATTTTCAGGGCTATTGCAAACAGTCATACACGGCCATGCTATGCATGTGACTTGGCCATGTGCCATGGTCTTGAAAACCGGTGATTGCTGCTATGCAGCTATATTTATTATTATTATTATTCCGCCAGATTTTTCGCTAAGCGCCATTCGAACACCGTTGCACATATCTTGAAAATTTTTTCATATGTTTGTAAAGTTTGATGAGATCTAATGCATATCCTAAGATGACGCATATTGGTAACGTGGTACGGCGGCCATTTTGAATTTAAGGCGAAATATGGCATGGTCATTTAAACACCTTTCTGAGGGTCTAGGAGTCTCAAACTTTCGCTAAAAAGCAGCATTGGCCCAAGAACTAAGTATTTCATGAAAGAAAAGTTGAACGGTCATGTGACTTTTTTTTCTAGAATTTTCTGAAATATTGTGTTGCATCTCATTTGCATAATTTTGATCGTATCAAAATTCCACGCCATAATTTTGAAGAACATCATACATACTACAGATTAATCAAAGAATCGTGAAAGTGCGACCAGTAGTTTTGGAGCAGTTGATTTATGAATATTTTTCACATTTTATATTAAATAGTCAGCAATGTTGCATTATGGGAAAGGGGGGAGGGCCCATTTACGATACACATTGAATTGACATATATTGAGAACTATTGCACATACAAACATGGAACTAACGCTATATTGAAGACATTGGACAAAAGAATTGACCAAAATATTGGATGACCATATATGGTCATGCAACTCATTAAATTTGCATGTCTCTAATATCTCAGGCACTATTGCAAGTACAAACATGGAACTAACGCTGTATTGAAGACATTGAACAAGAAAATTGACCAATACATTGGATGACCATATATGGTCATAGAACTCATTAAATATACATGTCTTTAATATCTCAGGCACTATTGCAAGTACAAACATGGAACCAATGCTATATTGAAGACATTGAACAAAAGAATTGATCAACATAGTTGATTACCATATATGGTCATAAAACTCATTAAATATGCGTGTCTCTAATATATCAGGCATTATTGTAAGTACAAACATGCAACCAATGCTATATTGAAGACATAGGACGAGAGAATTGACCAACATATTCGATGACCATATATGGTCATAGAACTGATTAAATATGCATATCCATATATCTCGAGCACTTTTAAAGATAGAGACATGTACCCAAACCTATATTGAAGGTATTGGACAAGAGAATTGACCAACACGTTCGATGACCATATATGGTCATAGTACTCTTTAAATATGCATGTCTCTAATATCTCAGGCACTATTGCAAGCACAAACATGAAACCAATGTTATATTGAAGACATTGGAAAAAAGAATTGACCAACACAGTCGATGACCTTATATGGTCATACAACTCATTAAATATGCATGTCTCTAATATCTCGAGCACTATTGCAAGCACAAACATGGAACCAATGCTATATTGAAGACATTGAACAAAAGGATTGACCAACATATTCGATTGCCATATATGGTCATATAACTCATTAAATATGCATATCCATAATATCTCAATCACTTTTAAAGATAGGGACATGTACTCAAACCTATACTGAAGACATTGGACAAGACAATTGTCCAACATATGAGATGACCATATATGGTCACAGAACTCATTAAATATGCATGCCTCTAATATCTTAGGCACTATCACATATACAAACATGGGACCAACGCTAATTTTGAGGGCTATTGCAAACAGTCATACATGGCCATGCATTGCATGTGACTTGGCCATGTGCCATGGTCTTGAAAACCGTTGATTGCTGCTATGCAGCTATATTTATTATTATTATTATTCCGCCAGATTTTTTGCTAAGTGCCATTCGAACACTGTTGTACATATCTGGAAAATGTTTTCATATGTTTGTAAAGCTTGATGAGATCTAATGCATATCCTAAGATGACGCATATTGGTCACGTGGTACGGAGGCCATTTTGAATTTTAGGCAAAAAATGGCATGCTCATTTAAACACCTTTCTGAGGGTCTAGGAGTCTCAAACTTTCGCTTAAAAGAAGCATTGGCCCTAGAGCTACGTATTTCATGAAAAAAAAGTTGAACGGTCATGTGACTTTTTTTTCTAGAATTTTCTAAAATATTGTTTTGCATCTCATTTGCATAATTTTGATCGTATCAAAATTCCACGCCATAATTTTGAAGAACATCATACATACTACAGATTAATCAAAGAATCATGAACGTGCGACCAGTAGTTTTGGAGCAGTTGATTTATGAATATTTTTCACATTTTATATAAAATAGTCAGCAATGTTGCATTATGGGAAAGGGGGGAGGACCCATATACGATACACATTGAATAGACATATATTGAGAACTATTGCACATACAAACATGGAACTAATGCTATATTGAAGACATTGGACAAGAGAATTGACCAAAATATTGGATGACCATATATGGTTATACAACTCATTAAATATGCACGTCTCTAATATCTCAGGCACTATTGCAAGTACAAACATGGAACCATGGCTATATTTAAGACATTGGACAAAAGAATTGACCAACATAGTTGATGACCATATATGGTCATAGAACTCATTAAATATGCATATCCATAATATCTCGAGCACTTTTAAAGATATAGACATGTACCCAAACCTATATTGAAGACATTGGACAAGAGAATTGACCAACACATTCGATGACCATATATGGCCATAGAACTCATTAAATATACATGTCTCTAATATCTCAGGCACAATTGCATGTACAAACATGGAACCAATGCTATATTGAAGACATTGGAGAAAAGAATTGACCAGCACAGTCAATGACCATATATGGTCATAGAACTCATTAAAAATGCATATCCATAATATCTCGAGCACTTTTAAAGATAGAGACATGTACCCAAACTTATATTGAAGGCATTGGATAAGAAAATTGACCAACATATTCGATGACCATATATGGTCACAGAACTCATTAAACATGCATGTCTTTAATATCTCAGGTACTATTGCAAGCACAAACATGGAACCAATGCGATATTGAAGACATTGGACAAAAGAATTGACCAACGCAGTCGATGACCATATATGGTCATATAACTCATTAAATATGCATGCTTCTAATATCGCAGGCACTATTGCAAGTACAAACATGGAACCAATGCTATATTGAAGACATTGGACAAAAGAATTGACCAACACATTCGATGACCATATATGGTCATAGAACTCATTAAATATGCATATCCATAATATCTCGAGCACTTTTAATTATAGAGACATGTACCCAAACCTATATTTAAGACATTGGACAAGAGAATTGACCAACATAGTTGATGACCATATATGGTCATATAACTCATTAACCATAATATCTCGATCACTTTTAAAGATATAGACATGTACCCAAACCTATATTGAAGACATTGGACAAGAGAATTGACCAACACATTCGATGACCATAAATGGTCATATAACTCATTAAATATGCATGCTTCTAATATCTCAGGCACTATTGCAAGTACTAACATTGAACCAATGCTATATTGAAGACATTGGACAAGAGAATTGACAAACATACCTGATGACTATATATGGTCATGGAACTCATTAAATATGCATGGCTATAATATCTCGGACACTATCACATATACAAACGTGGAACCAACATTAATTTTCAGGGCTATTGGAAACAGTCATACATGGCCATGCATTGCATGTGACTTGGCCATGTGCCATGGTCTTGAAAACCGGTGATTGCTGCTATGCAGCTATATTTAGGCTTTCAAGTCCCTTCAGGCTTGAAAGCCTATTGTTTTTGTTAAGTTTATTATTATTATTAGGGTTTCGAGCCCATTTGGTCGAAACCCTATTGTAATTGTTCCGTTTATTAGGTTTTCAAGACACATGTCTTGGAAACCTATTGTAATCGTTATGTTTTTTATTATTCCGCCAGATTTTTTCGCTAAGCGCCATTTCGACACCGTTGCACATATCTGTAAAAAAATTTCATATGTTTTGTAAAGGTTGATGAGATCTAGTGCATATCCTAAGATGACGCATATTGATCACGTGGTACGGCGGCCATTTTGAATTTAAGGCGAAAAATGGCATGCTCATTTGAACACCTTTCTGAGGGCCTAGGAGTCTCAAACTTTCGCCTAAAAGAAGCATTGGCCCTAGAGCTACGTATATCAGAAAAAAAAAGTTGAACGGTCATGTGACTTTTTTTTCTAGAATTTTCTGAAATATTGTTTTGCATCTCATTTGCATAATTTTGATCGTATCGAAATTCCACGCCATAATTTTGAAGAACATCATACATACTACAGATTAATCAAAGAATCATGGAAGTGCGACCAGTAGTTTTGGAGCAGTTGATTTATGAATATTTTTCACATTTTATATAAAATAGTCAGCAATGTTGCATTATGGGAAAGGGGGGAGGGCCCATATACGATACACATTGAATTGACATATATTGAGAACTATTGCATATACAAACATGGAACTAACGCTATATTGAAGACATTGGACAAGAGAATTGACCAAAATATTGGATGACCATAAATGGTCATGCAACTCATTAAATATGCATGTCTCTAATATCTCAGGCACTATTGCAAGTACAAACATGGAACTAACGCTATATTGAAGACATTGGACAAGATAATTGACCAAGATATTGGATGACCATATATGGTCATGTAACTCATTAAATATGCATGTCTTTAATATCTCAGGCACTATTGCAAGTATAAACATGGAACCAATGCTATATTGAAGACATTGAACAAAAGAATTGATCAACATAGTGTATGACCATATATGGTCATATAACTCATTAAATATGCGTGTCTCTAATATCTCGGGCATTATTGCAAGTTCAAACATGGAATCAACGCTATATTGAAGACATAGGACGAGAGAATTGACCAACATATTCGATGACCATATATGGTCATAGAACTGATTAAATATGCATATCCATATATCTCGAACACTTTTAAAGATAGAAACATGTACCCAAACCTATATTGAAGACTTTGGACAAGATAATTGACCAACACAGTCGATGACCATATATGGTCATACAACTCATTAAATATGCATGTCTCTAATATCTCGAGTACTATTGTAAGCACAAACATGGAACCAATACTATATTGAAGACATTGGACAAAAGGATTGACCAACATATTCGATTACCATATATGGTCATAGAACACATTAAGTATGCATATCCATAATATCTCGAGCACTTTTAAAGATAGGAACATGTACCCAAACCTATACTGAAGACATTGGACAAGAGAATTGTCCAACATATGAGATGACCATATATGGTCATAGAACTCATTAAATATGCATGCCTCTAATATCTTAGGCACTGATGCAGGTAGGAACATGGAACCAATGCTATATTGAAGTCATTGGACAAGAGAATTGACAAACATACCTGATGACTATATATGGTCATATAACTCATTACATATGCATGGCAATAATATCTTGGACACTATCACATATACAAACATGGGACCAACGTTAATTTTGGGGGCTATTGCAAACAGTCATACCTGGCCATGCATTGCATGTGACTTGGCCATGTGCCATGGTCTTGAAAACCGGTCATTGCTGCTATGCAGCTATATTTATTATTATTAGGGTTTCGAGCCCATTTGGTCGAAACCCTTTTGTAATTGTTCCGTTTATTATTATTATTATTATTATTATTATTATTATTCTTCCGCCTAAATTTTTGGTCACGCTTTATGTCAACGCCGTTGGACCGATCAATTCAATACTTGCCACAATGGTAAAGCTATATGAGATCTGGTGCATATCCTAAGTTCAGACACATAGGTCACATGACCAGGCCGCCATCTTGGATTAAAGGCGAAATTTTCAATGCCGAATTGCGCACCTTTCTGAGGGTCTGAGTGCTCCAATTTTTTTATGATAGTAGCAGTGCGACAAGGGCTACAAATTTCATCAAAAAAAACTTTAGCGGTCACGTGACTTTTTTTTAAAGAATTTTTTTAAATTTTGTTTTGCATCTCATTTGCATAATTTTCGACAAATCAACTAACCCTGAATAACTTTGAAAGATCATATGACATAGTATTTAATTCCAAAATATCGAGTCCAGGCGATAAGCCGTTTTTTATAAGAAGATTTTAGAATGTTTTTTCATATTTTTTTGTTCTTTTATATGGTCACGTGACCTCATTTTATAGACATAATTGCAATATCTCAAGCACTGTTACAGATAGGAACATGCAACCAGTGCAATTTTGAAGTGATGGTACATGAAATTCTACTAACAAACAAGATGACCATATATGGTCATGTGATCTCATTAAATATGCAAGAATGTAATATATCAAGCACTGTTACAGATAGGGACATGCAACCTGTGCAATATCGAAGCTATAAGACACCTGATGTGACTAACTAATGTGATGACCATATATGGTCATGTGACTTCATCAAAATATGCATAAATGTAATAACTCAAGCACAGTTACAGACGGGAACATGCAACCAGTGCAATATTGAAGTGATGGTACATGACATTTTACTAACAAACAAGATGACCATATATGGTCATGTGACTTCATCAAATATGCATAAATGTAATAACTCAAGCACTGTTGCAGATGGTAACATGCAACCTGTGCAATATCGAAGCAATGGGACAAGAGATGTGAATAACTAATGTGATGACCATATATTGTCATGTGACCTAATCAAATATGCCTAAATGTAATAACTCAAGCACAGTTACAGACGGGAACATGCAACCAGTGCAATATTGAAGTGATGGTACATGAAATTTTACTAACAAACAATATGACCATATATGGTCATATGACCTCATTGAATATGCGTAAATGTAATATATCAAGCAATGTAAGAGTTAGGGACATGCAACCTGTGCAATATCGAAGCTATGGGTCAAGAGATGTGACTAACTAATGTGATAACCATATATGGTCATGTGACCTCATCAAATATGCATAAATATTATATTTGAAACACAGTAACAGATAGAAACACGCAACCAGTGCAATATTGAAGTAATTGCACAACAGAGGTGACTGACATATCCGATGACTATATATGATCATGTGACCTCATCAAATATGCATAAATGTAATAACTCAAGCACTGTTACAGATAGAAAAATGCAACCTGTGCAATATTCAAGCTATTAGACAAGAGATATGACTAACTAATGTAATGACCATATATGGTCATGTGACGTCATTGAATATGCATAATTGTAATATCTCAAGCAGAATCACAGATAGAGACATGCAACCTATGCAATATCGAAGCTATGGGACAAGAGATGTGACTAACAAACAAGATGACCGTATATGGTCATGTGACCTCATTAAAAATGTGTAAATGTAATATATCAAGCACTGTTACAGATAGGGATATGCAACCTGTGCAATATCGAAGCTATGGGACAAGAGATGTGACTAACTAATGTGATGACCATATATGGTCATGTGACCTCATCAAATATGCATAAATGTTATATTTGAAACACAGTAACAGATAGAAACACGCAACCAGTGCAATATTGAAGTTATTGCACAACAGAGGTGACTGACATATACGATGACTATATATGGTCATGTGACTTCACCAAATATGCATAAATGTAATAACTCAAGCACTGTTACAGACGGGAACAAGCAACCTGTGCAATATCGAAGCTATGGGACAAGAGATGTGACTAACTAATGTGATGACCATATATGGTCATGTGACCTCATCAAATATGCATAAATGTTATATGTCAAGCACTGTTAAAGATAGGAACATGCAACCAGTGCAATATTGAAGTTATTGCACAACAGAAGTGACTGACACATCCGATGACCTTATATGGCCACGTGACATCATTAAATATGTATGATTGTAAAACATTAAGCACTGTTACAGACAGGAACATGTAACATGTTTAGTATGAAGGCCATGCAAATCCTTTAATATATTCTTGTCGATGATGCTGGTTTTGGAACGTTGCTAATAAGTCAGTGGGCTCGAAACCCGACATTGCTGCAACGCAGCTATATTTATTATTATTATTCTTCCGCCTAAATTTTTGGTCACGCTTTATGTCAACACCGTTGGACCGATCAGTTCCATACTTGCCACAATGGTAAAGCTGTATGAGATCTGGTGCATATCCTAAGTTCAGACACATAGGTCACATGACCAGGCCGCCATCTTGGATTAAAGGCGAAATTTTCAATGCCGAATTGCGCACCTTTCTGAGGGTCTGAGTGCTCCAATTTTTTTATGATAGTAGCAGTGCGACAAGGGCTACAAATTTCATCAAAAAAAACTTTAGCGGTCACGTGACTAATTTTTTTCTAGAATTTTTTTAATTTTCTTTTGCATCTCATTTGCATAATTTTCGACTAATCAACTATCCCTGAATAACTTTGAAAGATCATATGACATAGTATTTAATTCCAAAATATGAAGTCCAGGCGATAAGCCGTTTTTTAGAAGAAGATTTTAGAATGTTTTTTCATATTTTTTTTGTTCTTTTATATGGTCACGTGACCTCATTTTATAGACATAATTGCAATATCTCAAGCACTTTTACAGATAGGAACATGCAACCAGTGCAATATTGAAGTGATGGTACATGAAATTCTACTAACAAACAAGATGACCATATATGGTCATGTGATCTCATTAAATATGCATAAATGTAATATATCAAGCACTGTTACAGATAGCGACATGCAACCTGTGCAATATCGAAGCTATAAGACACGAGATGTGACTAACTAATGTGATGACCATATATGGTCATGTGACTTCATCAAATATGCATAAATGTAATAACTCAAGCACAGTTACAGACGGGAACATGCAACCAGTGCAATATTGAAGTGATGGTACATGAAATTGTACTAACAAACAAGGTGACCATATATGGTCATGTGACCTCATTGAATATGATTAAATGTAATATATCAAGCACTGTAAGAGTTAGGGACATGCATCCTGTGCAATATCGAAGGTATGGGTCAAGAGATGTGACTAACTAATGTGATGACCATATATGGTCATGTAACTTCATCAAATATGCATAAATGTAGTAACTCAAGCACTGTTACAGATAGGAACATGCAACCAGTGCAATATTGAAGCTATTGCACAACAGAAGTGACTAACACATCTGATGACCATATATGGTCATGTGACCTCATCAAATATGCATAAATGTTATATCTCAATCACTGTTACAGATAGGAACATGCAACCAGTGCAATATTGAAGCTATTGCACAACAGAAGTGACTAACATATCTGATGACCATATATGGTCATGTGACCTTATCAAATAAGCATAAATGTAATAACTCAAGCACTATTACAGACGGGAACATGCAACCTGTGCAATATCGAATCTATGGAACAATAGATGTGACTAACTAATGTGATGACCATATATGGTCATGTGACCTCATCAAATATGCATAAATGTTATATGTCAAGCACTGATACAGATAGGAACATGCAACCAGTGCAATATTAAAGTTATTGCACAACAGAAGTGACCGACACATCCGATGTCCATATATGGTCATGTGACATCATTAAATATGTATGATTGTAAAACATTAAGCACTGTTACAGACAGGAACATGTAACATGTTTAGTATGAAGGCCATGCAAATCCATTAATATATTCTTGTCGATGATGCTGGTTTTGGAACGCTGCTAATAAGTCAGTGGGCTCGAAACCCGACATTGCTGCAACGCAGCTATATTTATTATTATTATTATTATTCCGCCAACTTCAAACGACTTCTTCTCTGAAACGGCTGGACCGTTTTGCCTGAAAATTTGTATATACCTTCTACATGTCATGCCATTAAAAGTGACTGAAACAGATTTTCGATTAGTCACGTGGTTCGGCCGCCATCTTGAAACTCATTAAATATGCATGTCTCTTGTATCTCAAAAACTATTGCATGTACAAACATGGAACTAACGGTATATTGAAGGCAACGAATAAGAGAATTGGACAAAATATTCGTTGACCATATATGGTCATAGAACTCATTAAATATGCATGTCTCTTATATCTCAAGCACTATTGCATGTACAAACGTGAAACTGACGCTACATTGAAGGAAATGGTCACGAGAATGAGCCAACATATTCGTTGACCATATAAGGTCATATACCTCATTAAATATGCATATGTATAATATCTCAGGCACTATTGCACATACATACATGAAACCATTGCTATATTGAAGGCTTTGGACAAGAGAAATTGTCAACATGTTCAAAGACCATATATGGTCATATAACTCATTAAATATGCATGTCTCCAATATCTCAAGCACTATTACATGTACAATCATGGAACTAACGTTATACTGAAGGCAATGGACAAGGAAATTGGCCAACATATTCGTTGACCATATATGGTCATAGAACTCATTAAATATGCATGTCTCCAATATCTCAAGCACCATTGCAAGCATAAACATGATACAAATGCTATATTGAAGGCACTGGGAAAGAAAATTGGCCAACATATCCGTTGACCATATATGGTCATAGAACTCATTTAATATGCATGTCTCTAATATCTCAAGCGCTATTCCATGTACAAACATGGAACAAACACTATATTGAAGGCAATAAAAAAGAGAATTGGCCAACATATCCGTTGACCATATATGGTCATAGAACTCATTAAATATGCATGTCTCTAATATTTCAAGCAGTATTGCATGTACAGACAGGGTACCAACGCTTTATTGAAGGCAATGGAAAAGAGAATTGACCAACATATCCGTTGACCATATATGGTCATATAACTCATTAGATATGCATATATATATAATATCTCGAGCACTATTGAAGTTAGAGACATGGAAATATCGCTATAATGAAGGCATTGGGCCAAAACGTCGTGTAACCTACATGTATATACATTGCACAAATCAAATCTTCAAACTTTTTCTTCCCAAAAATGAATGGTGTTATGGCCCTTCTTTCTTGAAAGCCGTTAATAGCTGCTCTGCAGCTATATTTAGGTTTTCAAGACACATGTCTTGGAAACCTTTTGTAATTGTTATGTTTTTTATTATTATTATTCCGCCAGATTTTTCGCTAAGCGCCATTCGAACACCGTTGCACATATCTGGAAATTTTTTTCACATGTTTGTTAAGTTTGATGAGATCTAGTGCATATCCTAAGATGACGCATATTGGTCACGTGGTACGGCGGCCATTTTGAATTTAAGGCGAAAAATGGCATGCTCATTTAAACACCTTTCTGAGGGTCTAGGAGTCTCAAACTTTCGCTTAAAAGAAGCATTGGCCTTAGAGCTACGTATTTCATGAAAAAAAAAGTTGAACGGTCATGTGACTTTTTTTTCTAGAATTTTCTAAAATATTGTTTTGCATCTCATTTGCATAATTTTGATCGTATCAAAATTCCACGCCATAATTTTGAAGAACATCATACATACTACAGATTAATCAAAAAATCATGAAAGTGCGACCAGTAGTTTTGGAGCAGTTGATTTATGAATATTTTTCACATTTTATATAAAATAGTCAGCAATGTTGCATTATGGGAAAGGGGGGAGGGCCCATATACGATACACATTGAATTGACATATATTGAGAACTATTGCATATACAAACATGGAACTAACGCTATATTGAAGACATTGGACAAGAGAATTGACCAAATTATTGGATGACCATATATGGTCATAGAACTCATTTAATATGCATGTATTTAATATCTCAGGCACTATTGCAAGTACAAACATGGAACCATAGTTATATTTAAGACATTGGACAAAAGAATTGACCAACATAGTTGATGACCATATATGGTCATAGAACTCATTAAATATGCATATCCATAATATCTCGAGCACTTTTAAAGATATAGACATGTACCCAAACCTATATTGAAGACATTGGACAAGAGAATTGACCAACACATTCGATGACCATATATGGTCATAGAACTCATTAAATATGCATGTCTCTAATATCTCAGGCACTATTGCAAACACAAACATGGAACTAATGTTATATTGAAGACATTGAACAAAAGGATTGACCAACACATTCGATGACCATATATGGTCATAGAACTCATTAAATATGCATATCCATAATATCTCGAGCACTTTTAAAGATAGAGACATGTACCCAAACCTATACTGAAGCCATTGGACAAAAGAATTGACCAACATTTAAAATGACCATATATGGTCATAGAACTTATTAAATATTCAAGTCTCTAATATCTTAGGCACTGTTGCAAGAAGGAACATTGAACCAATGCTATATTGAAGACATTGGACAAGAGAATTGACAAACATACCTGATGACTATATATGGTCATGGAACTCATTAAATATGCATGGCTATAATATCTCGTACACTATCACATATACAAACATGGAACCAACGTTAATTTTCAGGGCTATTGCAAACAGTCATACATGGCCATGCATTGCATGTGACTTCGCCATGTGCCATGGTCTTGAAAACCGGTGATTGCTGCTATGCAGCTATATTTAGGTTTTCAAGACACATGTCTTGGAAACCTATTGTAATCGTTATGTTTTTTATTATTCCGCCAGATTTTTTCGCTAAGCGCCATTTCGACACCGTTACACATATCTGTAAAAAATTTTCATATGTTTGTAAAGGTTGATGAGATCTAGTGCATATCCTAAGATGACGCATATTGATCACGTGGTACGGCGACCATTTTGAATTTAAGGCGAAAAATGGCATGCTCATTTGAACACCTTTCTGAGGGCCTAGGAGTCTCAAACTTTCGCCTAAAAGAAGCATTGGCCCTAGAGCTACGTATATCAGAAAAAAAAAGTTGAACGGTCATGTGACTTTTTTTTCTAGAATTTTCTGAAATATTGTTTTGCATCTCATTTGCATAATTTTGATCGTATCGAAATTCCACGCCATAATTTTGAAGAATATCATACATACTACAGATTAATCAAAGAATCATGGAAGTGCGACCAGTAGTTTTGGAGCAGTTGATTTATGAATATTTTTCACATTTTATATAAAATAGTCAGCAATGTTGCATTATGGGAAAGGGGGGAGGGCCCATATACGATACACATTAAATTGACATATATTGAGAACTATTGTATATACAACCATGGAACTAACGCTATATTGAAAACATTGGACAAGAAAATTGACCAAAACATTGGATGACCATATATGGTCATAGAACTCATTAAATATGCATGTCTCTAATATCTCAGGCCCTATTGCAAGTACAAACATGGAACCAATGCTATATTGAAGACATTGGACAAGAGATTTGACCAAAAAATTGGATGACCATATATGGTCATAGAACTCATTAAATATGCATGTCTCTAATATCTCAGGCACTATTGCAAGTACAAACATGGAACCAATGCTATATTGAAGACATTGGACAAAAGAATTGACCAACATATTCGATGACCATATATGGTCATAGAACTCATTAAATATGCATATCCATAATATCTCGATCACTTTGAAAGATATAGATATGTACCCAAACCTATATTGAAGACATTGGACAAGAGAATTGACCAACACATTCGATGACCATATATGGTCATAGAACTCATTAAATATGCATGTCTCTAATATCTCAGCCTCTATTGCAAACACAAACATGGAACCAATGTTATATTGACGGTATTGGACAAGAGAATTGACCAACATATTCGATGACCATATATGGTCATAGAACTCATTAAATATACACATTAAATATACACACGATACACATTGAATTGACATATATTGAGAACTATTGCATATACAAACATGGAACTAACGCTATATTGAAGACATTGACAAGAGAATTGACCAAAATATTGGATGACCATAAATGGTCATGCAACTCATTAAATATGCATGTCACTAATATCTCAGGCACTATTGCAAGTACAAACATGGAACTAACGCTATATTGAAGACATTGGACAAGATAATTGACCAAGATATTGGATGACCATATATGGTCATGTAACTCATTAAATATGCATGTCTTTAATATCTCAGGCACTATTGCAAGTATAAACATGGAACCAATGCTATATTGAAGACATTGAACAAAAGAATTGATCAACATAGTGTATGACCATATATGGTCATATAACTCATTAAATATGCGTGTCTCTAATATCTCGGGCATTATTGCAAGTTCAAACATGGAATCAACGCTATATTGAAGACATAGGACGAGAGAATTGACCAACATATTCGATGACCATATATGGTCATAGAACTGATTAAATATGCATATCCATATATCTCGAACACTTTTAAAGATAGAAACATGTACCCAAACCTATATTGAAGACTTTGGACAAGATAATTGACCAACACAGTCGATGACCATATATGGTCATACAACTCATTAAATATGCATGTCTCTAATATCTCGAGTACTATTGTAAGCACAAACATGGAACCAATACTATATTGAAGACATTGGACAAAAGGATTGACCAACATATTCGATTACCATATATGGTCATAGAACACATTAAGTATGCATATCCATAATATCTCGAGCACTTTTAAAGATAGGGACATGTACCCAAACCTATACTGAAGACATTGGACAAGAGAATTGTCCAACATATGAGATGACCATATATGGTCATAGAACTCATTAAATATGCATGCCTCTAATATCTTAGGCACTGATGCAGGTAGGAACATGGAACCAATGCTATATTGAAGTCATTGGACAAGAGAATTGACAAACATACCTGATGACTATATATGGTCATATAACTCATTACATATGCATGGCAATAATATCTTGGACACTATCACATATACAAACATGGGACCAACGTTAATTTTGGGGGCTATTGCAAACAGTCATACCTGGCCATGCATTGCATGTGACTTGGCCATGTGCCATGGTCTTGAAAACCGGTCATTGCTGCTATGCAGCTATATTTAGGGTTTCGAGCCCATTTGGTCGAAACCCTATTGTAATTGTTCCGTTTATTATTATTATTAGGGTTTCGAGCCCATTTGGTCGAAACCCTATTGTAATTGTTCCGTTTATTAGGGTTTCGAGCCCATTTGGTCGAAACCCTTTTGTAATTGTTCCGTTTATTATTATTATTATTATTATTAGGGTTTCGAGCCCATTTGGTCGAAACCCTTTTGTAATTGTTCCGTTTATTATTATTATTATTATTATTATTATTATTATTCTTCCGCCTAAATTTTTGGTCACGCTTTATGTCAACACCGTTGGACCGATCAGTTCAATACTTGCCACAATGGTAAAGCTATATGAGATCTGGTGCATATCCTAAGTTCAGACACATAGGTCACATGACCAGGCCGCCATCTTGGATTAAAGGCGAAATTTTCAATGCCGAATTGCGCACCTTTCTGAGGGTCTGAGTGCTCCAATTTTTTTATGATAGTAGCAGTGCGACAAGGGCTACAAATCTCATCAAAAAAAACTTTAGCGGTCACGTGACTTTTTTTTTTAGAATTTTTTTAAATTTTGTTTTGCATCTCATTTGCATAATTTTCGACAAATCAACTAACCCTGAATAACTTTGAAAGATCATATGACATAGTATTTAATTGCGAAATATGGAAGTCCAGGCGATAAGCCGTTTTTATAAGAAGATTTTAGAATGTTTTTTCATATTTTTTTGTTCTTTTATATGGTCACGTGACCTCATTTTATAGACATAATTGCAATATCTCAAGCACTGTTACAGATTGGAACATGCAACCAGTGCAATATTGAAGTGATGGTACATGAAATTCTACTAACAAACAAGATGGCCATATATGGTCATGTGATCTCATTAAATATGCATAAATGTAATATATCAAGCACTGTTACAGATAGGGACATGTAACCTGTGCAATATCGAAGCTATAAGACACGAGATGTGACTAACTAATGTGATGACCATATATGGTCATGTGACTTCATCAAATATGCATAAATGTCATAACTCTAGCACAGTTACAGACAGGAACATGCAACCAGTGCAATATTGAAGGGATGGTACATGAAATTTTACTAACAAACAAGATGACCATATATGGTCATGTGACCTCATTGAATATGCATAAGTGTAATATATGAAGCACTGCAAGAGTTAGGGACATGCAACCTGTGCAATATCGAAGGTATGGGTCAAGAGATGTGACTAACTAATGTGATGACCATATATGGTCATGTGACTTCATTAAATATGCATAATTGAATTATCTCAAGCACTGTTACAGACATGAACATGCAACCTGTGCAAAATCGAAGCTGTGGGACACGAGATGTGAGTAACTAATGTGATAACCGTATATGGTCATGTGACGTCATTAAATATGCATAATTGTAATATCTCAAGCAGAATCACAGATAGAGACATGCAACCTATGCAATATCGAAGCTATGAGACAAGAGATGTGGCTAACTAATTTGATGACCATATATGGTCACGTAATTTCATCAAATATGCATAAATGTAATAACTCAAGCACTGTTACAGATAGGAACATGCAACCAGTGCAATATTGAAGCTATTGCACAACAGAAGTGACTAACATATCCGATGACCATATATGGTCATGATACCTCATCAAATAAGCATAAATGTAATAAATCAAGCACTATTACAGATGGGAACATGCAATCTGTGCAATATCGAATCTATGGAACAAGAGATGTGACTAACTAATGTGATGACCATATATGGTCATGTAACCTCATCAAATATGCATAAATGTTATATCTCAAGCACTGTTACAGATTGGAACATGCAACCAATGCAATATTGAAGTTATTGCACAACAGAGCTGACAAAAACATCCGATGACCATATATGGTCATGGGACATCTTTAAATATGCGAGATTGTAATAGCTTAAGCACTGTTACAGACAGGAACATGTAACATGTTTAGTATGAAGGCCATGCAATTTCCTTTAATATATTATTGTCAATGATGCTGATTTTGGAACGCTGCTAATAAGTCAGTGGGCTCGAAACCCGACATTGCTGCAACGCAGCTATATTTATTATTATTATTCTTCCGCCTAAATTTTTGGTCACGCTTTATGTCAACACCGTTGGACCGATCAGTTCCATACTTGCCACAATGGTAAAGCTGTATGAGATCTGGTGCATATCCTAAGTTCAGACACATAGGTCACATGACCAGGCCGCCATCTTGGATTAAAGGCGAAATTTTCAATGCCGAATTGCGCACCTTTCTGAGGGTCTGAGTGCTCCAATTTTTTTATGATAGTAGTAGTGCGACAAGGGCTACAAATCTCATCAAAAAAAACTTTAGCGGTCACGTGACTTTTTTTTTTAAGAATTTTTTTAAATTTTGTTTTGCATCTCATTTGCATAATTTTCGACAAATCAACTAACCCTGAATAACTTTGAAAGATCATATGACATAGTATTTAATTCCAAAATATCGAGTCCAGGCGATAAGCCGTTTTTTATAAGAAGATTTTAGAATGTTTTTTCATATTTTTTTGTTCTTTTATATGGTCACGTGACCTCATTTTATAGACATAATTGCAATATCTCAAGCACTGTTACAGATAGGAACATGCAACCAGTGCAATTTTGAAGTGATGGTACATGAAATTCTACTAACAAACAAGATGACCATATATGGTCATGTGATCTCATTAAATATGCATGAATGTAATATATCAAGCACTGTTACAGATAGGGACATGCAACCTGTGCAATATCGAAGCTATAAGACACGTGATGTGACTAACTAATGTCATGACCATATATGGTCATGTGACTTCATCAAATATACATAAATGTAATAACTCAAGCACTGTTACAGACGGGAACATGCAACCTGTGCAATATCGAAGCTATGGGACAAGAGATGTGACTAACTAATGTGATGACCATATATGATCATGTGACCTCATCAAATATGCATAAATGTTATATTTGAAACACAGTAACAGATAGAAACACACAACCTGTGCAATATCAAAGCTATGAGACAAGATATGTGACTAACACATCTGATGCCCATACACGGTCATGTGACATCATTAAATATGCATAAATGTAATAACTCAAGCACTGTTACAGACGGGAACATGCAACCTGTGCAATATCGAAGCTATGGGACAAGAGATGTGACTAACTAATGTGATGACCATATATGGTCATGTGACCTCATCAAATATGCATACATGTTATATTTGAAACACAGTAACAGATAGAAACACACAACCTGTGCAATATCGAAGCTATGAGACAAGATATGTGACTAACACATCTGATGCCCATACACGATCATGTGACATCATTAAATATGCATAAATGTAATAACTCAAGCACTGTTACAGACGGGAACATGCAACCTGTGCAATATCGAATCTATGGAACAAGAGATGTGACTAACTAATGTGATGACCACATATGGTCATGTGACCTCATCAAATATGCATAAATGTTATATCTCAAGCACTGTTACAGATAGGAAAATGCAACCAATGCAATATTGAAGTTATTGCACAACAGAGCTGAAAAAACATCCGATGACCATATATGGTCATGGGACATCATTAAATATGCAAGATTGTAATACCTTAAGCACTGTTACAGACAGGAACATGCAACATGTTTAGTATGAAGGCCATGCAGTTTCCTTTAATATATTATTGTCAATGATGCTGATTTTGGAACGCTGCTAATAAGTCAGTGGGCTCGAAACCCGACATTGCTGCAACGCAGCTATATTTATTATTATTATTATTATTCTTCCGCCTAAATTTTTGGTCACGCTTTATGTCAACACCGTTGGACCGATCAGTTTCATACTTGCCACAATGGTAAAGCTGTACGAGATCTGGTGCATATCCTAAGTTCAGACACATAGGTCACATGACCAGGCCGCCATCTTGGATTAAAGGCGAAATTTTCAATGCCGAATTGCGCACCTTTCTGAGGGTCTGAGTGCTCCAATTTTTTTATGATAGTAGCAGTGCGACAAGGGCTACAAATTTCATCAAAAAAAACTTTAGCGGTCACGTGACTTTTTTTTTTAGAATTTTTTTAAATTTTGTTTTGCATCTCATTTGCATAATTTTCGACAAATCAACTAACCCTGAATAACTTTGAAAGATCATATGACATAGTATTTAATTCAAAAATATGGAAGTCCAGGCGAAAAGCCGTTTTTTATAAGAAGATTTTAGAATGTTTTTTCATATTTTTTTGTTCTTTTATATGGTCACGTGACCTCATTTTATAGACATAATTGCAATATCTCAAGCACTGTTACAGACATGAACATGCAACCTGTGCAAAATCGAAGCTGTGGGATATGAGATGTGAGTAACTAATGTGATGACCGTATATGGTCATGTGATCTCATTAAATATGCATAATTGTAATATCTCAAGCAGAATCACAGATAGAGACATGCAACCTATGCAATATCGAAGCTATGAGACAAGAGATGAGGCTAACTAATGTGATGACCATATATGGTCATGTAATTTCATCAAATATGCATAAATGTAATAACTCAAGCACTGTTACAGATAGGAACATGCAGCCAGTGCAATATTGAAGCTATTGCACAACAGAAGTGACTAACACATCCGATGACCATATATGGTCATGTGACCTCATCAAATATGCATAAATGTTATATCTCAAGCACTGATACAGATAGGAACATGCAACCTGTGCAATATCGAAGCTATGGAACAAGAGATGTGAATAACTAATGTGATGACCATATATGGTCATGTGACCTCATCAAATATGCATAAATGTAATAACTCAAGCACTGTTACAGACGGGAACATGCAACCTGTGCAATATCGAATCTATGGGACAAGAGATGTGACTAACTAATGTGATGACCATATATGGTCATGTGACATCATTAAATATGCAAGATTGTAATACCTTAAGCACTGTTACAGACAGGAACATGTAACATGTTTAGTATGAAGGCCATGCCATTTCCTTTAATATATTAATGTCAATAATGCTGATTTTGGAACGCTGCTAATAAGTCAGTGGGCTCGAAACCCGACATTGCTGCAACGCAGCTATATTTATTATTATTATTATTATTATTATTATTATTCTTCCGCCTAAATTTTTGGTCACGCTTTATGTCAACACCGTTGGACCGATCAGTTCCATACTTGCCACAATGGTAAAGCTGTATGAGATCTGGTGCATATCCTAAGTTCAGACACATAGGTCACATGACCAGGCCGCCATCTTGGATTAAAGGCGAAATTTTCAATGCCGAATTGCGCACCTTTCTGAGGGTCTGAGTGCTCCAATTTTTTTATGATAGTAGCAGTGCGACAAGGGCTACAAATTTCATCAAAAAAAACTTTAGCGGTCACGTGACTTTTTTTTTTAGAATTTTTTGAAATTTTGTTTTGCATCTCATTTGCATAATTTTCGACAAATCAACTAACCCTGAATAACTTTGAAAGATCATATGACATAGTATTTAATTCCAAAATAAGGAAGTCCAGGCGAAAAGCCGTTTTTCATAAGAAGATTTTAGAATGTTTTTTCATATTTTTTTGTTCTTTTATATGGTCACGTGACCACATTTTATAGACATAATTGCAATATCTCAAGCACTGTTACAGATAGGAACATGCAACCAGTGCAATATCGAAGCTATGAGACAAGAGATGTGACTAACTACTGTGATGACCATATAAGGTCATGTGACCTCATTAAAAATGCATAAATGTAATATATCAAGCACTGTTACAGATAGGGACATGCAACTAGTGCAATATTGAAGTGATGGTACAAGAAATTTTACTTACAAACAAGATGACCATATATGGTCATGTGACCTCATCAAATATGCGTAAATGTAATAAGTCAAGCACTGTTACAGACGGGAACATGCAACCTGTGCAATATTGAAGCTATGAGACAAGAGATGTGACTAACTAATGTGATGACCATATATGGTCATGTGAGGTCATCAAATATGGATAAATGTAATAACTCAAGCACTGTTACAGACAGGATCATGCAACTAGTGCAATATTGAAGGTCTTGCACAAGAGAGATGACTAACACATCTGATGACCATATATGGTCATGTGACCTCATCAAATATGCATAAATGTAATAACTCAAGCCCTGTTACAGATAGGAACATGTAACCAGTGCAATATTGAAATTATTGCACAACAGAGGTAACTAACATATCCGATGACCGTATATGGTCATGTGACCTCATCAAATATGCATAAATGTAATAACTCAAGCACTGTTACAGACAGGAACATGCAACTAGTGCAATATTGAAGGTCTTGCACAAGAGAGATGACTAACACATCTGATGACCATACACGGTCATGTGACATCATTAAATATTCATAAATGTAATAACTCAAGCACTGTTACAGACGGGAACATGCAACCTGTGCAATATCGAATCTATGGAACAAGAGATGTGACTAACTAATGTAATGACCATATATGGTCATGTGACATCATTAAATATGCAAGATTGTAATACCTTAAGCACTGTTACAGACAGGAACATGTCACATGTTTAGTATGAAGGCCATGTAATTTCCTTTAATATATTATTGTCAATGATGCTGATTTTGGAACGCTGCTAATAAGGCAGTGGGCTCGAAACCCGACATTGCTGCAACGCAGCTATATTTATTATTAGGGGCCCAAGCCCAAAGGGCGAGGCCCCTATTATTATCGTTCAGTTTTTTCTTTCTTTCTTTCTTTCTTTCTTCCGTAACTTTTTTCGTCGAGCCGTTTGAGAAAACTGCTGAACCAAATAGTTTGAAAATGCTCTATAATGATAGGCTCTACTATGAACTGGTGCAACATGCTTTCAGAATTTTGATTGGCCAATTAGTTTGGCAGCCATATTGGATTGAAATAAAACCGGAAGTGGCTGTTTGACCACTTTCTGAGGGTCTAGGTGTCTAGATTTTTTTTATGGTATATAGTACAACTCATGTGTAATAAATATCAGCAATAAAAACTTTAGCGGTCATGTGACTTTTCCCGCCATTTTGTTTTTCCTAAAAACGGCAAAAAACACTTAAAAATCTTCTTCTTCAGAACCACCAAGTAGAATGCTCTCATGTGTTGTATTTAGCTTCTATATATGAATCCGATTTAGGTTTGAAAAAATGTTTACGATTGGTCACGTGGTTTGGCCACCATTTTGGATTTCTTCTAAACAGGAAGTAGTTTTTTACTCTGGCAACACTTGAGGGATTATTTTCAATTTTGCTTCATGGCATCTGTATATCAAACTATTTCAGAAACCTAAACAAAATTTCAGATCAGTCACATGGTTTGGCCGCCATTTTGGATTTTAAGCAAAATTGACCAAAAGTTTGGGTAATTGTTTCTCAGAGACGATTCAACCAATCTACTATATGTTTTTATATTTACCATGCCTGGCCTTAGCTGCATACGAGAAAAATAATATTATTTTGATCAGTCACGTGGTTTGGCCGCCATCTTGGATTATGTGAAAATAGAAATTATGCAACTACATGTTTTGTATTAGTCTGATTTCTTTCAAATTTTGTATGTGCATTTGTGTCATCAGATGCATCATTTTGCCCCAATAGCACAATGTTAGGCCACGTGGCTGGGCACCCATGGGGTGGGGGCTTCTAACCTCATTAATATGCATAACTGTTATAACTCAAGCACTGTTGTAGTTAGGATGATGAATCCTGTGTTATTATGACAACCTTGAACAAGAGATTCGATTAAAATAACAAATGACCATATATGGTCATGTGAGCTCATTAATATGCATAACTGTCATATCTCAAACACTGTTGCAGTTAGGAAGTGGAATCCTGTGTTATTATGACAACAGTGAACAAGAGATTTGATTAAAATAACAGATAACCATATATGGTCATGTGAACTCATTAATATGCATAGCAGTCATATCTAAAACACTGTCGCAGTTAGGAAGATGAATCCTGTGTTATTATGACAACAGTGAACAAGAGATTTGATTAAAATAACAGATGACCATATATGGTCATGTGAACTCATTAATATGCATAACCATTATATCTTAAACACTGTTGCAGTTAGGAAGATGAATCCTGTGTTCTTATGACAACAGTGAACAAGAGATTTGATTAAAATAACAGATGACCATATATGGTCATGTGAACTCATTAATATGCATAGCAGTCATATCTGAAACACTGTCGCAGAGTAGGACATGTAACTAGTGTCATTATGAAGACATTGAATGAAAGATGTGTCCTGTGTCATTATGACAACAGTGAACAAGAGATTTGATTAAATAATAGATAACCATATATGGTCATGTGAACTCATTAATATGCATAGCAGTCATATCTAAAACACTGTCGCAGTTAGGAAGATGAATCCTGTGTTATTATGACAACAGTGAACAAGAGATTTGATTAACAGATGACCATATATGGTCATGTGAACTCATTAATATGCATAACCATTATATCTTAAACACTGTTGCAGTTAGGAAGATGAATCCTGTGTTCTTATGACAACAGTGAACAAGAGATTTGATTAAAATAACAGATGACCATATATGGTCATGTGAACTCATTAATATGCATAGCAGTCATATCTGAAACACTGTCGCAGAGCAGGACATGTAACTAGTGTCATTATGAAGACATTGAATGAAAGATGTAACTGACATTAGAAATGGCTATATATGATTATGTAATATATGATTATGTAATCTCATTATTGTGCATAAGAACATGGCTCATTATATATCCTGAAAACCATATTTTGATAACCAAACCAAGTAAATACATGGTACCAACTTTATTTTGACCTCATGTTACTGATAATTCAAGCTACCTGATTGTCTAACATGTGACCACATTAATTACGAAACAGAATCTTGTCAGCTTGGGCCCCGGTGACGCCGCTTGCGGCTTTAATTATTATTATTATTATTCTTCCGCCTAAATTTTTGGTCACGCTTTATGTCAACACCGTTGGACCGATCAGTTCCATACTTTCCACAATGGTAAAGCTGTATGAGATCTGGTGCATATCCTAAGTTCAGACACATAGGTCACATGACCAGGCCGCCATCTTGGATTAAAGGCGAAATTTTCAATGCCGAATTGCGCACCTTTCTGAGGGTCTGAGTGCTCCACTTTTTTTATGATAGTAGCAGTGCGACAAGGGCTACAAATTTCATCAAAAAAAACTTTAGCGGTCACGTGACTTTTTTTTTTAGAATTTTTTTAAATTTTGTTTTGCATCTCATTTGCATAATTTTCGACAAATCAACTAACCCTGAATAACTTTGAAAGATCATATGACATAGTATTTAATTCCAAAATATGGAAGTCCAGGCGAAAAGCCGTTTTTTATAAGAAGATTTTAGAATGTTTTTTCATATTTTTTTGTTCTTTTATATGGTCACGTGACCTCATTTTATAGACATAATTGCAATATCTCAAGCACTGTTACAGATAGGAACATGCAACCAGTGCAATATTGAAGTGATGGTACATGAAATTCTACTAACAAACAAGATGACCATATATGGTCATGTGATCTCATTAAATATGCATAAATGTAATATATCAAGCACTGTTACAGATAGGGACATGCAACCTGTGCAATATCGAAGCTATAAGACACGAAATGTGACTAACTAATGTGATGACCATATATGGTCATGTGACTTCATCAAATATGCATAAATGTAATAACTCAAGCACAGTTACAGACGGGAACATGCAACCAGTGCAATATTGAAGTGATGGTACATGAAATTCTAATAACAAACAAGATGACCATATATGGTCATGTGATCTCATTAAATATGCATAAATGTAATATCTCAAGCAGAATTACAGATAGAGACATGCAACCTGTGCAATATTCAAGCTATTAGACAAAGATATGTGACTAACAAATGTGATGACCATATATGGCCATGTGACTTCAGTAAATATGCATAATTGTAATATCTCAAGCAGAATTACAGATAGATACATGTAACCTGTGCAATATTGAAGTGATGGTACATGAAATTCTACTAACAAACAAGATGACCATATATGGTCATGTGATCTCATTAAATATGCATAAATGTAATATATCAAGCACTGTTACAGATAGGGACATGCAACCTGTGCAATATCGAAGCTATAAGACACGAGATGTGACTAACTAATGTGATGACCATATATGGTCATGTGACCTCATTGAATATGCATAAATGTAATATATCAAGCACTGCAAGAGTTAGTTACATGCAACCTGTGCAATATTGGAGGTATGGGTCAAGAGATGTGACTAACTAATGTGATGACCATATATGGTCATGTGACTTCATTAAATATGCATAATTGAATCATCTCAAGCACTGTTACAGATAGAAACATGCAACCTGTGCAAAATCGAAGCTATGGGACATGAGATGTGAGTAACTAATGTGATGACCGTATATGGTCATGTGCCGTCATTAAATATGCATAATTGTAATATCTCAAGCAGAATCACAGATAGAGACATGCAACCTATGCAATATCGAAGCTATGTGACAAGAGATATGAGTAACTAATGTGATGACCATATATGGTCATGTAACTTCATCAAATATGCATAAATGTAATAACTCAAGCACTGTTACAGATAGGAACATGCAACCAGTGCAATATTGAAGCTATTGCACAACAAAAGTGACTAACACATCCGATGACCATATATGGTTATGTGACCTCATCAAATATGCATAAATGTTATATCTCAAGCACTGTTACAGATAGGAACATGCAACCAGTGCAATATTGAAGCTATTGCACAACAGAAGTGACTAACATATCCGTTGACCATATATGGTCATGTGACCTCATCAAATAAGCATAAATGTAATAACTCAAGCACTATTACAGACGGGAATATGCAACCTGTGCAATATCGAATCTATGGAACAAGAGATGTGACTAACTAATGTGATGACCATATATGGTCAGGTGACCTCATCCAATATGCACAAATGTTATATCTCAAGCACTATTACAGATAGGAACATGCAACCAATGCACTATTGAAGTTATTGCACAACAGAGCTGAAAAAAACATCCGATGACCGTATATGGTCATGGGACATTATTAAATATGCAAGATTGTAATACGTTAAGCACTGTTACAGACAGGAACATGTAACATGTTTAGTATGAAGGCCATGCAATTTCCTTTAATATATTATTGTCAATGATGCTGGTTTTGGAACGCTGCTAATATGTCAGTGGGCTCGAAACCCGACATTGCTGCAACGCAGCTATATTTAGGGTTTCGAGCCCATTTGGTCGAAACCCTATTGTAATTGTTCCGTTTATTATTATTATTATTATTATTATTATTATTATTCTTCCGCCTAAATTTTTGGTCACGCTTTATGTCAACACCGTTGGACCGATCAGTTCCATACTTGCCACAATGGTAAAGCTGTATGAGATCTGGTGCATATCCTAAGTTCAGACACATAGGTCACATGACCAGGCCGCCATCTTGGATTAAAGGCGAAATTTTCAATGCCGAATTGCGCACCTTTCTGAGGGTCTGAGTGCTCCAATTTTTTTATGATAGTAGCAGTGCGACAAGAGCTACAAATTTCATCAAAAAAAACTTTAGCGGTCACGTGACTTTTTTTTTTAGAATTTTTTTAAATTTTGTTTTGCATCTCATTTGCATAATTTTCGACAAATCAACTAACCCTGAATAACTTTGAAAGATCATATGACATAGTATTTAATTCCAAAATATGGAAGTCCAGGCGAAAAGCCGTTTTTTATAAGAAGATTTTAGAATGTTTTTTCATATTTTTTTGTTCTTTTATATGGTCACGTGACCTCATTTTATGGACATAATTGCAATATCTCAAGCACTGTTACAGATAGGAACATGCAACCAGTGCAATATTGAAGTGATGGTACATGAAATTCTACTAACAAACAAGATGACCATATATGGTCATGTGATCTCATTAAATATGCATAAATGTAATATATCCAGCACTGTTACAGATAGGGACATGCAACCTGTGCAATATCGAAGCTATAAGACACGAGATGTGACTAACTAATGTGATGACCATATATGGTCATGTGACTTCATCAAATATGCATAAATGTAATAACTCAAGCACAGTTACAGACGGGAACATGCAACCAGTGCAATATTGAAGGGATGGTACATGAAATTTTACTAACAAACAAGATGACCATATATGGTCATGTGACCTCATTGAATATGCATAAATGTAATATATCAAGCACTGCAAGAGTTAGGGACATGCAACCTGTGCAATATCGAAGGTATGGGTCAAGAGATATGACTAACTAATGTGATGACCATATATGGTCATGTGACTTCATTAAATATGCATAATTGAATTATCTCAAGCACTGTTACAGACATGAACATGCAACCTGTGCAAAATCGAAGCTGTGGGACATGAGATGTGAGTAACTAATGTGATGACCGTATATGGTCATGTGCCGTCATTAAATATGCATAATTGTAATATCTCAAGCACTGTTACAGATAGAGACATGCAACCTGTGCAATATCGAAGCTATGAGACAAGAGATGTGACTAACTAATGTGATGACCATATATGGTCATGTAACTTAATCAAATATGCATACATGTAATAACTCAAGCACTGTTACAGACATGAACATGCAACCTGTGCAAAATCGAAGCTGTGGGACATGAGATGTGACTAACTAATGTGATGACCATATATGGTCATGTAACTTCATCAAATATGCATAAATGTAGAAACTCAAGCACTGTTACAGATAGGAACATGCAACCAGTGCAATATTGAAGCTATTGAAAAACAGAAGTCACTAACACATCCAATGACCATATATGGTCATGTGACCTCATCAAATATGCATAAATGTTATATCTCAAGCACTGTTACAGATAGGAACATGCAAACAGTGCAATATTGAAGCTATTGCACAACAGAAGTGACTAACACATCCGATGACCATATATGGTCATGTGACCTCATCAAATATGCATAAATGTTATATCTCAAGCACTGTTACCGATAGGAACATGCAACCAGTGCAATATTGAAGCTATTGCACAACAGAAGTCACTAACATATCCGATGACCATATATGGTCATGTGACCTCATCAAATAAGCATAAATGTAATAACTCAAGCACTATTACAGACGGGAACATGCAACCTGTGCAATATCGAATCTATGGAACAAGAGATGTGACTAACTAATGTGATGACCATATATGGTCATGTGACCTCATCAAATATGCATAAATGTTATATTTGAAACACAGTAACAGATAGAAACACACAACCTGTGCAATATCGAAGCTATGAGACAAGATATGTGACTAACACATCTGATGCCCATACACGGTCATGTGACATCATTAAATATGCATAAATGTAATAACTCAAGCACTGTTACAGACGGGAACATGCAACCTGTGCAATATCGAATCTATGGAACAAGAGATGTGACTAACTAATGTGATGACCACATATGGTCATGTGACCTCATCAAATAAGCATAAATGTTATATCTCAAGCACTGTTACAGATAGGAAAATGCAACCAATGCAATATTGAAGTTATTGCACAACAGAGCTGACAAAAACATCAGATGACCATATATGGTCATGGGACATCATTAAATATGCAAGATTGAAATACCTTAAGCACTGTTACAGACAGGAACATGCAACATGTTTAGTATGAAGGCCATGCAATTTCCTATAATATATTATTGTCAATGATGCTGATTTTGGAACGCAGCTAATAAGTCAGTGGGCTCGAAACCCGACATTGCTGCAACGCAGCTATATTTATTATTATTATTCTTCCGCCTAAATTTTTGGTCACGCTTTATGTCAACACCGTTGGACCGATCAGTTCCATACTTGCCACAATGGTAAAGCTGTATGAGATCTGGTGCATATCCTAAGTTCAGACACATAGGTCACATGACCAGGCCGCCATCTTGGATTAAAGGCGAAATTTTCAATGCCGAATTGCGCACCTTTCTGAGGGTCTGAGTGCTCCAATTTTTTTATGATAGTAGCAGTGCGACAAGGGCTACAAATTTCATCAAAAAAAACTTTAGCGGTCACGTGACTTTTTTTTTTAGAATTTTTTTAAATTTTGTTTTGCATCTCATTTGCATAATTTTCGACAAATCAACTAACCCTGAATAACTTTGAAAGATCATATGACATAGTATTTAATTCCAAAATATGGAAGTCCAGGCGAAAAGCCGTTTTTTATAAGAAGATTTTAGAATGTTTTTTTCATATTTTTTTGTTCTTTTATATGGTCACGTGACCTCATTTTATAGACATAATTGCAATATCTCAAGCACTGTTACAGATAGGAACATACAACCAGTGCAATATTGAAGTGATGGTACATGAAATTCTACTAACAAACAAGATGACCATATATGGTCATGTGATCTCATTAAATATGCATAAATGTAATATATCAAGCACTGTTACAGATAGGGACATGCAGCCTGTGCAATATCGAAGCTATAAGACACGAGATGTGACTAACTAATGTGATGACCATATATGGTCATGTGACTTCATTAAATATGCATAATTGAATTAACTCAAGCACTGTTACAGATAGAAACATGCAACCTGTGCAATATCGAAGCTATTAGACAAGAGATGTGACTAACTAATGTGATGACCATATATGGTCATGTAACTTCAACAAATATGCATACATGTAATAACTCAAGCACTGTTACAGACATGAACATGCAACCTGTGCAAAATCGAAGCTATGGGACATGAGATGTGAGTAACTAATGTGATGACCGTATATGGTCATGTGACGTCATTAAATATGCATAATTGTAATATCTCAAGCAGAATCACAGATAGAGACATGCAACCTATGCAATATCGAAGCTATGAGACAAGAGATGTGACTAACTAATGTGATGACCATATATGGTCATGTAACTTCATCAAATATGCATAAATGTAATAACTCAAGCACTGTTACAGATAGGAACATGCAACCAGTGCAATATTGAAGCTATTGCACAACAGAAAGGACTAACACATCCGATGACCATATATGGTCATGTGACCTCATCAAATATGCATAAATGTTATATCTCAAGCACTGTTACCGATGGGAACATGCAACCAGTGCAATATTGAAGCTATTGCACAACAGAAGTGACCAACATATCCGATGACCATATATGGTCATGTGACCTCATCAAATAAGCATAAATGTAATAACTCAAGCACTATTACAGACAGGAACATGCAACCTGTGCAATATCGAATCTATGGAACAAGAGATGTGACTAACTAATGTGATGACCATATATGGTCATGTGACCTCATCAAATATGCATAAATGTTATATCTCAAGCACTGTTACAGATAGGAACATGCAACCAATGCAATATTGAAGTTATTGCACAACAGAACTGAAAAAAACATCCGATGACCGTATATGGTCATGGGACATCATTAAATATGCAAGATTGTAATACCTTAAGCACTGTTACAGACAGGAACATGTAACATGTTTAGTATGAAGGCCATGCAATTTCCTTTAATATATTATTGTCAATAATGCTGATTTTGGAACGCTGCTAATATGTCAGTGGGCTCGAAACCCGACATTGCTGCAACGCAGCTATATTTAGGGTTTCGAGCCCATTTGGTCGAAACCCTTTTGTAATTGTTCCGTTTATTATTAGGGTTTCGAGCCCATTTGGTCGAAACCCTATTGTAATTGTTCCGTTTATTATTAGGGTTTCGAGCCCATTTGGTCGAAACCCTTTTGTAATTGTTCCGTTTATTATTATTAGGTTTTCAAGACACATGTCTTGGAAACCTTTTGTAATTGTTATGTTTTTTATTATTATTATTATTATTATTCCGCCAGATTTTTCGCTAAGCGCCATTCGAACACCGTTGCACATATCTTGAAAATTTTTTCATATGTTTGTAAAGTTTGATGAGATCTAGTGCATATCCTAAGATGACGCATATTGGTCACGTGGTACGGCGGCCATTTTGAATTTTAGGCGAAAAATGGCATGCTCATTTAAACACATTTCTGAGGGTCTAGGAGTCTCAAACTTTCGCCTAAAAGAATCATTGGCCCTAGAGCTACGTATTTCAGAAAAAAAAAGTTGAACGGTCATGTGACTTTTTTTTCTAGAATTTTCTGAAATATTGTTTTGCATCTCATTTGCATAATTTTGATCGTATCAAAATTCCACGCCATAATTTTGAAGAACATCATACATACTACAGATTAATCAAAGAATCATGGAAGTGGGACCAGTAGTTTTGGAGCAGTTGATTTATGAATATTTTTCACATTTTATATAAAATAGTCAGCAATGTTGCATTATGGGAAAGGGGGGAGGGTCCATATACGATACACATTGAATTGACATATATTGAGAACTATTGCATATACAAGCATGGAACTAACGCTATATTGAAGACATTGGACAAGATAATTGACCAAAATATTGGATGACCATAAATGGTCATGCAACTCATTAAATATGCATGTCTTTAATATCTCAGGCACTATTGCAAGTACAAACATGGAACTAACGCTATATTGAAGACATTGGACAAGAGAATTGACCAAAATATTGGATGACCATATATGGTCATGTAACTCATTAAATATGCATGTCTTTAATATCTCAGGCACTATTGCAAGTATAAACATGGAACCAATGCTATATTGAAGACATTGAACAAAAGAATTGATCAACATAGTGTATGACCATATATGGTCATATAACTCATTAAATATGCGTGTCTCTAATATCTCAGGCATTATTGCAAGTTCAAACATGGAATCAACGCTATATTGAAGACATAGGACGAGAGAATTGACCAACATACTCGATGACCATATATGGTCATAGAACTGATTAAATATGCATATCCATATATCTCGAACACTTTTAATGATAGAAACATGTACCCAAACCTATATTGAAGACATTGGACAAGATAATTGACCAACACAGTCGATGACCATATATGGTCATACAACTCATTAAATATGCATGTCTCTAATATCTCGAGTACTATTGTAAGCACAAACATAGAACCAATACTATATTGAAGACATTGGACAAAAGGATTGACCAACATATTCGATTACCATATATGGTCATCGAACTCACTAAGTATGCATATCCATAATATCTCGAGCACTTTTAAAGATAGGGACATGTACCCAAACCTATACTGAAGACATTGGACAAGAGAATTGTCCAACATATGAGACGACCCATATGGTCATAGAACTCATTAAATATGCATGCCTCTAATATCTTAGGCACTGTTGCAGGTAGGAACATGAAACCAATGCTATATTGAAGTCATTGGACAAGAGAATTGACAAACATACCTGATGACTATATATGGTCATAGAACTCATTACATATGCATGGCAATAATATCTTGGACACTATCACATATACAAACATGGGACCAACGTTAATTTTCAGGGCTAATGCAAACAGTCATACCTGGCCATGCATTGCATGTGACTTGGCCATGTGCCATGGTCTTGAAAACCGGTCATTGCTGCTATGCAGCTATATTTATTATTATTATTATTATTATTCTTCCGCCTAAATTTTTGGTCACGCTTTATGTCAACACCGTTGGACCGATCAGTTTCATACTTGCCACAATGGTAAAGCTGTATGAGATCTGGTGCATATCCTAAGTTCAGACACATAGGTCACATGACCAGGCCGCCATCTTGGATTAAATGCGAAATTTTCAATGCCGAATTGCGCACCTTTCTGAGGGTCTGAGTGCTCCAATTTTTTTACGATAGTAGCAGTGCGACAAGGGCTACAAATTTCATCAAAAAAAACTTTAGCGGTCACGTGACTTTTTTTTTTTAGAATTTTTTTAAATTTTGTTTTGCATCTCATTTGCATAATTTTCGACAAATCAACTAACCCTGAATAACTTTGAAAGATCATATGACATAGTATTTAATTTCAAAATATGGAAGTCCAGGCGAAATGCCGTTTTTTATAAGAAGATTTTAGAATGTTTTTTCATATTTTTTTGTTCTTTTATATGGTCACGTGACCTCATTTTATAGACATAATTGCAATATCTCAAGCACTGTTACAGATAGGAACATGCAACCAGTGCAATATTGAAGTGATGGTACATGAAATTCTACTAACAAACAAGATGACCATATATGGTCATGTGATCTCATTAAATATGCATAAATGTAATATATCAAGCACTGTTACAGATAGGGACATGCAACCTGTGCAATATCGAAGCTATAAGACACGAGATGTGACTAACTAATGTGATGACCATATATGGTCATGTGACTTCATCAAATATGCATAAATGTAATAACTCAAGCACAGTTACAGACGGGAACATGCAACCAGTGCAATATTCAAGTGATGGTACATGAAATTTTACTAACAAACAAGATGACCATATATGGTCATGTGACCTCATTGAATATGCATAAATGTAATATATCAAGCACTGCAAGAGTTAGGGACATGCAACCTGTGCAATATCGAAGGTATGGGTCAAGAGAAGTGGCTAACTAATGTGATGACCATATATGGTCATGTGACTTCATTAAATATGCATAATTGAATTATCTCAAGCACTGTTACAGACATGAACATGCAACCTGTGCAAAATCGAAGCTGTGGGACATGAGATGTGAGTAACTAATGTGATGACCGTATATGGTCATGTGACGTCATTAAATATGCATAATTGTAATATCTCAAGCAGAATCACAGATAGAGACATGCAACCTATGCAATATCGAAGCTATGAGACAAGAGATGTGGCTAACTAATGTGATGACCATATATGGTCATGTAATTTCATCAAATATGCATAAATGTAATAACTCAAGCACTGTTACAGATAGGAACATGCAACCAGTGTAATATTGAAGCTATTGCACAACAGAAGTGACTAACACATCCGATGACCATATATGGTCATGTGACCTCATCAAATATGCATAAATGTTATATCTCAAGCACTGTTACAGATAGGAACATGCAACCAGTGCAATATTGAAGCTATTGCATAACAGAAATCACTAACATATCCGATGACCATATATGGTCATGTGACCTCATCAAATAAGCATAAATGTAATAACTCAATCACTATTACAGACGGGAACATGCAACCTGTGCAATATCGAATCTATGGAACAAGAGATGTGACTAACTAATGTGATGACGATATATGGTCATGTGACCTCATCAAATATGCATAAATGTTATATCTCAAGCACTGTTACAGATAGGAACATGCAACCAATGCAATATTGAAGTTATTGCACAACAGAGCTGACAAAAACATCAGATGACCATATATGGTCATGGGACATCATTAAATATGCGAGATTGTAATACCTTAAGCACTGTTACAGACAGGAACATGTTTAGTATGAAGGCCATGCAATTTCCTTTAATATATTATTGTCAATGATGCTGATTTTGGAACGCTGCTAATAAGTCAGTGGGCTCGAAACCCGACATTGCTGCAACGCAGCTATATTTATTATTATTATTATTATTATTATTATTCCGCCTAAATTTTTGGTCACGCTTTATGTCAACGCCGTTGGACCGATCAATTCAATACTTGCCACAATGGTAAAGCTATATGAGATCTGGTGCATATCCTAAGTTCAGACACATAGGTCACATGACCAGGCCGCCATCTTGGATTAAAGGCGAAATTTTCAATGCCGAATTGTGCACCTTTCTGAGGGTCTGAGTGCTCCAATTTTTTTATGATAGTAGCAGTACGACATGGGCTACACATTTCATCAAAAAAAACTTTAGCGGTCACGTGACTTTTTTTTTAGAATTTTTTTAAATTTTGTTTTGCATCTCATTTGCATAATTTTCGACAAATCAACTAACCCTGAATAACTTTGAAAGATCATATGACATAGTATTTAATTCCAAAATATGCAGTCGAGGCGATAAGCCGTTTTTTATAAGAAGATTTTAGAATGTTTTTTCATATTTTTTTGTTCTTTTATATGGTCACGTGACCTCATTTTATAGACATAATTGCAATATCTCAAGCACTGTTACAGATAGGAACATGCAACCAGTGCAATATTGAAGTGATGGTACATGAAATTCTACTAACAAACAAGATGACCATATATGGTCATGTGATCTCATTAAATATGTATAAATCTAATATATCATGCACTGTTACAGATAGGGACATGCAACCTTTGCAATATCGAAGCTATAAGACACGAGATGTGACTAACTAATGTGATGACCATATATGGTCATGTGACTTCATCAAATATGCATAAATGTAATAACTCAAGCACTGTTACAGACGGGAACGTGCAACCTGTGCAATATCAAAGCTATGACACAAGAGATGTGACTAACTAATGTGATGACCATATATGGTCATGTGACTTCATCAAATATGCATAAATGTTATATCTCAAGCACAGTTACAGATAGGAAAATGCAACCAATGCAATAGTGAAGTTATTGCACAACAGAGCTGATAAAAACATCCGATGACCATATATGGTCATGGGACATCATTAAATATGCAAGATTGTAATACCCTAAGCACTGTTACAGACAGGAACATGCAACATGTTTAGTATGAAGGCCATGCAATTTCCTTAAATATATTATTGTCAATGATGCTGATTTTGGAACGCTGCTAATAAGTCAGTGGGCTCGAAACCCGCCATTGCTGCAACGCAGCTATATTTAGGTTTTCAAGACACATGTCTTGGAAACCTATTGTAATCGTTATGTTTTTTATTATTCCGCCAGATTTTTTCGCTAAGCGCCATTTCGACACCGTTGCACATATCTGGAAAAATTTTTCATATGTTTGTAAAGGTTGATGAGATCTAGTGCATATCCTAAGATGACGCATGTTGGTCACGTGGTACGGCGGCCATTTTGAATTTAAGACGAAATATGGCATGCTCATTTAAACACCTTTCTGAGGGTCTAGGAGTCTCAAACTTTCGCTTAAAAGAAGCATTGGCCCTAGAGCTACGTATTTCATGAAAAAAAAGTTGAACGGTCATGTGACTTTTTTTTCTAGAATTTTCTGAAATATTGTTTTGCATCTCATTTGCATAATTTTGATCGTATCAAAATTCCACGCCATAATTTTGAAGAACATCATACATACTACCGATTAATCAAAGAATCATGAAAGTGCGACCAACAGTTTTGGAGGAGTTGATTTATGAATATTTTTCACATTTTATATAAAATAGTCAGCAATGTTGCATTATGGGAAAGGGGGGAGGGCCCATATACGATACACATTGAATTGACATATATTGAGAACTATTGCACATACAAGAATGGAACTAACGCTATATTGAAGACATTGGACAAGAGAATTTACCAAAATATTGGATGACCATATATGGTCATGCAACTCATTAAATATGCATGTCTCTAATATCTCAGGCACTATTGCAAGTACAAACATGGAACTAACGTTGTATTGAAGACATTGGACAAGAAAATGTACCAAAACATTGGATGACCATATATGGTCATATAACTCATTAAATATACATGTCTTTCATATCTCAGGCACTATTGCAAGTACAAACATGGAACCAATGCTATATTGAAGACAATGAACAAAAGAATTGATCAACATAGTTGATGACCATATATGGTCATAGAACTCATTAAATATGCATGTCTCTAATATCTCATGCACTATTGCAAGTACAAACATGGAACAAAAGCTATATTGTAGATATTGAACAAGAGAATTGACCAACACAATCGATGACTATATATGGTCATAGAACTCATTAAATATGCATGTTTTTAATATCTCAGGCACTATTGCAAGTACAAACATGCAACCAATGCTATATTGAAGACATTGGATGAGAGAATTGACCAACATATTCGATGACCATATAAGGTAATAGAACTCATTAAATATGCATATCCATAATATCTCGATCACTTTTAAAGATATAAACATGTACCCAAACCTATATTGAAGGCATTGGACAAAAAAATTGACCAACATATAAAATGACCATATATGGTCATAGAACTCATTAAATATGCAAGTCCCTAATATTGCATGCACTATTGCAAGTACAAACATAGTACCAACACTATATTGTAGATATTGAACAAGAGAATTGACCAACACAATCAATGACCATATATGGTCATAGAAATCATTAAATATGCTTGTCCCTAAAATCTCGGACACTATTGCAAGTATAGACATGCAACCAACACTATATTGAAGACATTGGACAAGAGAATTGAGCAACATAGTAGATGACCATATATGGTATTAAATATGCATGTCTCTGATATCTTAGGCACTGTTGCAAGTAGGAACATGGAACCAGTGCTACATTGAAGACATTGAACAAGAGAATTGACAAACATACCTGATGACTATATATGGTCATGGAACTCATTAAATATGCATGGCTATAATATCTCGGACACTATCACATATACAAACATGGAACCAACGTTAATTTTCAGGGCTATTGCAAACAGTTATACATGGCCATGCATTGCATGTGACTTGGCAATGTGCCATGGTCTTGAAAACCGGTCATTGCTGCTATGCAGCTATATTTATTATTATTATTATTATTATTCTTCCGCCTAAATTTTTGGTCACGCTTTATGTCAACACCGTTGGACCGATCAGTTCCATACTTGCCACAATGGTAAAGCTGTATGAGATCTGGTGCATATCCTAAGTTCAGACACATAGGTCACATGACCAGGCCGCCATCTTGGATTAAAGGCGAAATTTTCAATGCCGAATTGCGCACCTTTCTGAGGGTCTGAGTGCTCCAATTTTTTTATGATAGTAGCAGTGCGACAAGGGCTACAAATTTCATCAAAAAAAACTTTAGCGGTCACGTGACTAATTTTTTTCTAGAATTTTTTTAATTTTCTTTTGCATCTCATTTGCATAATTTTCGACTAATCAACTATCCCTGAATAACTTTGAAAGATCATAAGACATAGTATTTAATTCCAAAATATGAAGTCCAGGCGATAAGCCGTTTTTTAGAAGAAGATTTTAGAATGTTTTTTCATATTTTTTTTGTTCTTTTATATGGTCACGTGACCTCATTTTGTAGACATAATTGCAATATCTCAAGCACTATTACAGATAGGGACATGCAACTAGTGCAATATTGAAGTGATGGTACAAGAAATTTTACTTACAAACAAGATGACCATATATGGTCATGTGACCTCATTAAATATACATTAATGTAATATATCAAGCACTGATACAGATACGAACATGCAACCTGTGCAATATCGAAGCTATGAGGCAAGATATGTGACTAACTAATGTGATGACCATATATGGTCATGTGACCTCATCAAATATGCGTAAATGTAATAAGTCAAGCACTGTTACAGACGGGAACATGCAACCTGTGCAATATTGAAGCTATGAGACAAGAGATGTGACTAACTAATGTGATGACCATATATGGTCATGTGAGCTCATCAAATATGGATAAATGTAATAACTCAAGCACTGTTACAGACAGGAACATGCAACTAGTGCAATATTGAAGGTCTTGCACAAGAGAGATGACTAGATTATCTGATGACTATATATGGTCATGTGACCTCATCAAATATGCATAAATGTAATAACTCAAGCACTGTTACAGATAGAAACATGTAACCAGTGCAATATTGAAATTATTGCACAACAGAGGTAACTAACATATCCGATGACCGTATATGGTCATGTGACCTCATCAAATATGCATAAATGTAATAACTCAAGCACTGTTACAGACAGGAACATGCAACTAGTGCAATATTGAAGGTCTTGCACAAGAGAGATGACTAACACATCTGATGACCATACACGGTCATGTGACATCATTAAATATTCATAAATGTAATAACTCAAGCACTGTTACAGACGGGAACAATCAACCTGTGCAATATCGAATCTATGGAACAAGAGATGTGACTAACTCATGTAATGACCATATATGGTCATGTGACATCATTAAATATACAAGATTGTAATACCTTAAGCACTGTTACAGACAGGAAGATGTAACATGTTTAGTATGAAGGCCATGCAATTTCCTTTAATATATTATTGTCAATGATGCTGATTTTGGAATGCTGCTAATAAGGCAGTGGGCTCGAAACCCGACATTGCTGCAACGCAGCTATATTTAGGGTTTCGAGCCCATTTGGTCGAAACCCTATTGAAATTGTTCCGTTTATTATTAGGGTTTCGAGCCCATTTGGTCGAAACCCTTTTGTAATTGTTCCGTTTATTATTAGGGTTTCGAGCCCATTTGGTCGAAACCCTTTTGTAATTGTTCCGTTTATTATTATTATTATTATTATTATTATTATTATTCTTCCGCCTAAATTTTTGGTCACGCTTTATGTCAACACCGTTGGACCGATCAGTTCCATACTTGCCACAATGGTAAAGCTGTATGAGATCTGGTGCATATCCTAAGTTCAGACACATAGGTCACATGACCAGGCCGCCATCTTGGATTAAAGGCGAAATTTTCAATGCCGAATTGCGCACCTTTCTGAGGGTCTGAGTGCTCCAATTTTTTTACGATAGTAGCAGTGCGACAAGGGCTACAAATTTCAGCAAAAAAAACTTTAGCGGTCACGTGACTTTTTTTTTTAGAATTTTTTTAAATTTTGTTTTGCATCTCATTTGCATAATTTTCGACAAATCAACTAACCCTGAATAAATTTGAAAGATCATATGACATAGTATTTAATTCCAAAATATTGAGTCCAGGCGATAAGCCGTTTTTTATAAGAAGATTTTAGAATGTTTTTCCATATTTTTTTGTTCTTTTACATGGTCACGTGACCTCATTTTTTAGACATAATTGCAATATCTCAAGCACTGTTACAGATAGGAACATGCAACCAGTGCAATATTGAAGTGATGGTACATGAAATTCTACTAACAAACAAGATGACCATATATGGTCATGTGATCTCATTAAATATGCATAAATGTAATATATCAAGAACTGTTACAGATAGGGACATGCAACCTGTGCAATATCGAAGCTATAAGACACGAGATGTGACTAACTAATGTGATGACCATATATGGTCATGTGACTTCATCAAATATGCATAAATGTAATAACTCAAGCACAGTTACAGATGGGAACATGCAACCAGTGCAATATTGAAGTGATGGTACATGAAATTTTACTAACAAACAAGATGACTATATATGGTCATGTGACCTCATTGAATATGCATAAATGTAATATATCAAGCACTGCAAGAGTTAGTTACATGCAACCTGTGCAATATCGGAGGTATGGGTCAAGAGATGTGACTAACTAATGTGATGACCATATATGGTCATGTGACTTCATTAAATATGCATAATTGAATTATCTCAAGCACTGTTACAGATAGAAACATGCAACCTGTGCAAAATCGAAGCTATGGGATATGAGATGTGAGTAACTAATGTGATGACCGTATATGGTCATGTGCCGTCATTAAATATGCATAATTGTAATATCTCAAGCAGAATCACAGATAGAGACATGCAACCTATGCTATATCGAAGCTATGTGACAAGAGATATGACTAACTAATGTGATGACCATATATGGTCATGTAACTTCATCAAATATGCATAAATGTAATAACTCAAGCACTGTTACAGATAGGAACATGCAACCAGTGCAATATTGAAGTGATGGTACATGAAATTCTACTAACAAACAAGATGACCATATATGGTCATGTGATCTCATTAAATATGCATAAATGTAATATATCAAGCACTGTTACAGATAGGGACATGCAACCTGTGCAATATCGAAGCTATAAGACACGAGATGTGACTAACTAATGTGATGACCATATATGGTCATGTGACTTCATCAAATATGCATAAATGTAATAACTCAAGCACAGTTACAGATGGGAACATGCAACCAGTACAATATTGAAGTGATGGTACATGAAATTTTACTAACAAACAAGATAACTATATATGGTCATGTGACCTCATTGAATATGCATAAATGTAATATATCAAGCACTGCAAGAGTTAGTTACATGCAACCTGTGCAATATCGGAGGTATGGGTCAAGAGATGTGACTAACTAATGTGATGACCATATATGGTCATGTGACTTCATTAAATATGCATAATTGAATTATCTCAAGCACTGTTACAGATAGAAACATGCAACCTGTGCAAAATCGAAGCTATGGGATATGAGATGTGAGTAACTAATGTGATGACCGTATATGGTCATGTGCCGTCATTAAATATGCATAATTGTAATATCTCAAGCAGAATCACAGATAGAGACATGCAACCTATGCTATATCGAAGCTATGTGACAAGAGATATGACTAACTAATGTGATGACCATATATGGTCATGTAACTTCATCAAATATGCATAAATGTAATAACTCAAGCACTGTTACAGATAGGAACATGCAACCAGTGCAATATTGAAGCTATTGCACAACAGATGTGACTAACACATCCGATGACCATATATGGTCATGTGACCTCATCAAATATGCATAAATGTTATATCTCAAGCACTGTTACAGATAGGAACATGCAACCAGTGCAATATTAAAGCTATTGCACAACAGAGCTGACAAAAACATCCAATGACCATATATGGTCATGGGACATCATTGAATATGCATAAATGTAATATATCAAGCACTGTTACAGATGGGAACATGCAACCTGTGCAATATCGAAGCTATGGGACAAGAGAGGTGACTAACTAATGTGATGACCATATATGGTCATGTGACCTCATCAAATATGCATAAATGTTATATTTGAAACACAGTAACAGATAGAAACACACAACCTGTGCAATATCGAAGCAATGGGTCAAGAGATGTGACTAACTAATGTGATGACTATATATGATCATGTGACCTCATTAAATATGCAAGATTGTAATACCTTAAGCACTGTTACAGACAGGAACATGCAACATGTTTAGTATGAAGGCCATGCAATTTCCATTAATATATTATTGTCAATGATGCTGATTTTGGAATGCTGCGAATAAGTCAGTGGGCTCGAAACCCGACATTGCTGCAACGCAGCTATATTTATTATTATTATTCTTCCGCCTAAATTTTTGGTCACGCTTTATGTCAACACCGTTGGTCCGATCAGTTTCATACTTGCCACAATGGTAAAGCTGTATGAGATCTGGTGCATATCCTAAGTTCAGACACATAGGTCACATGACCAGGCCGCCATCTTGGATTAAAGGCGAAATTTTCAATGCCGAATTGCGCACCTTTCTGAGGGTCTGAGTGCTCCAATTTTTTTATGATAGTAGCAGTGGGACAAGGGCTACAAATTTCATCAAAAAAAACTTTAGCGGTCACGTGACTTTTTTTTTTAGAATTTTTTGAAATTTTGTTTTGCATCTCATTTGCATAATTTTCGACAAATCAACTAACCCTGAATAACTTTGAAAGATCATATGACATAGTATTTAATTCCAAAATATGGAAGTCCAGGCGAAAAGCCGTTTTTTATAAGAAGATTTTAGAATGTTTTTTTCATATTTTTTTGTTCTTTTATATGGTCACGTGACCTCATTTTATAGACATAATTGCAATATCTCAAGCACTGTTACAGATAGGAACATGCAACCAGTGCAATATTGAAGTGATGGTACATGAAATTCTACTAACAAACAAGATGACCATATATGGTCATGTGATCTCATTAAATATGCATAAATGTAATATATCAAGCACTGTTACAGATAGGGACATGTAACCTGTGCAATATCGAAGCTATAAGACACGAGATGTGACTAACTAATGTGATGACCATATATGGTCATGTGACTTCATTAAATATGCATAATTGAATTATCTCAAGCACTGTTACAGATAGAAACAAGCAACCTGTGCAAAATCGAAGCTATGGGACATGAGATGTGAGTAACTAATGTAATGACCGTATATGGTCATGTGCCGTCATTAAATATGCATAATTGTAATATCTCAAGCAGAATCACAGATAGAGACATGCAACCTATGCAATATCGAAGCTATGTGACAAGAGATATGACTAACTAATGTGATGACCATATATGGTCATGTAACTTCATCAAATATGCATAAATGTAATAACTCAAGCACTGTTACAGATAGGAACATGCAACCAGTGCAATATTGAAGCTATTGCACAACAGAAGTGACTAACACATCCGTTGACCATATATGGTCATGTGACCTCATCAAATATGCATAAATGTTATATCTCAAGCACTGTTACAGATAGGAACATGCAACCAGTGCAATATTGAAGCTATTGCACAACAGAAGTGACTAACATATCCGTTCACCATATATGGTCATGTGACCTCATCAAATAAGCATAAATGTAATAACTCAAGCACTATTACAGACGGGAATATGCAACCTGTGCAATATCGAATCTATGGAACAAGAGATGTGACTAACTAATGTGATGACCATATATGGTCAGGTGACCTCGTCAAATATGCCCAAATGTTATATCTCAAGCACTGTTACAGATAGGAACATGCAACCAATGCAATATTGAAGTTATTGCACAACAGAGCTGAAAAAAACATCCGATGACCGTATATGGTCATGGGACATTATTAAATATGCAAGATTGTAATACGTTAAGCACTGTTACAGACAGGAACATGTAACATGTTTAGTATGAAGGCCATGCAATTTCCTTTAATATATTATTGTCAATGATGCTGATTTTGGAACGCTGCTAATAAGTCAGTGGGCTCGAAACCCGACATTGCTGCAACGCAGCTATATTTATTATTATTATTATTATTATTATTCTTCCGCCTAAATTTTTGGACACGCTTTATGTCAACACCGTTGGACCAATCAGTTTCATACTTGCCACAATTGTAAAGCTGTATGAGATCTGGTGCATATCCTAAGTTCAGACACATAGGTCACATGACCAGGCCGCCATCTTGGATTAAATGCGAAATTTTCAATGCCGAATTGCGCACCTTTCTGAGGGTCTGAGTGCTCCAATTTTTTTATGATAGTAGCAGTGCAACAAGGGCTACAAATCTCATCAAAAAAAACTTTAGCGGTCACGTGACTTTTTTTTTTAGAATTTTTTTAAATTTTGTTTTGCATCTCATTTGCATAATTTTCGACAAATCAACTAACCCTGAATAACTTTGAAAGATCATATGACATAGTATTTAATTCCAAAATATCGAGTCCAGGCGATAAGCCGTTTTTTATAAGAAGATTTTAGAATGTTTTTTCATATTTTTTTGTTCTTTTATATGGTCACGTGACCTCATTTTATAGACATAATTGCAATATCTCAATCACTGTTACAGATAGGAACATGCAACCAGTGCAATTTTGAAGTGATGGTACATGAAATTCTACTAACAAACAAGATGACCATATATGGTCATGTGATCTCATTAAATATGCATGAATGTAATATATCAAGCACTGTTACAGATAGGGACATGCAACCTGTGCAATATCGAAGCTATAAGACACGAGATGTGACTAACTAATGTGATGACCATATATGGTCATGTGACTTCATCAAATATGCATAAATGTAATAACTCAAGCACTGTTACAGATAGGAACATGCAACCAGTGCAATATTGAAGCTATTGCACAACAGAAGTGACTAACACATCTGATGACCATATATGGTCATGTGACCTCATCAAATATGCATAAATGTTATATTTGAAACACAGTAACAGATAGAAACACACAACCTGTGCAATATCAAAGCTATGAGACAAGATATGTGACTAACACATCTGATGCCCATACACGGTCATGTGACATCATTAAATATGCATAAATGTAATAACTCAAGCACTGTTACAGACGGGAACATGCAACCTGTGCAATATCGAAGCTATGGGACAAGAGATGTGACTAACTAATGTGATGACCATATATGGTCATGTGACCTCATCAAATATGCATAAATGTTATATTTAAAACACAGTAACAGATAGAAACACACAACCTGTGCAATATCGAAGCTATGAGACAAGATATGTGACTAACACATCTGATGCCCATACACGATCATGTGACATCATTAAATATGCATAAATGTAATAACTCAAGCACTGTTACAGACGGGAACATGCAACCTATGCAATATCGAATCTATGGAACAAGAGATGTGACTAACTAATGTGATGACCACATATGGTCATGTGACCTCATCAAATATGCATAAATGTTATATCTCAAGCACTGTTACAGATAGGAAAATGCAACCAATGCAATATTGAAGTTATTGCACAACAGAGCTGACAAAAACATCCGATGACCATATATGGTCATGGGACATCATTAAATATGCAAGATTGTAATACATTAAGCACTGTTACAGACAGGAATATGCAACATGTTTAGTATGAAGGCCATGCAATTTCCTTTAATATATTATTGTCAATGATGCTGATTTTGGAACGCTGCTAATAAGTCAGTGGGCTCGAAACCCGACATTGCTGCAACGCAGCTATATTTATTATTATTATTCTTCCGCCGTTTTTCGGTCACACTTTATGTCAACGCTGTTGGACCGATCAGTTCCATACTTGCCACAATGGTAAAGCTGGATGAGATCTAGTGCATAGCCTAAGTTCAGACACATAGGTCACATGACCAGGCCGCCATTTTGGATTGAAGGCGAAATTTTCAATGCCGAATTGCGCACCTTTCTGAGGGTCTGAGTGCTCCAATTTTTTTATGATAGCAGCAGTGGGTCAAGTGCTACAAATTTCATCAAAAAAATCTTTAGCGGTCACGTGACTTTTTTTTTTAGAATTTTTTTAAATTTTGTTTTGCATCTCATTTGCATAATTTTCGACGAATCAACTAACCCTGAATAACTTTGAAAGATCATATGACATAGTATTTAATTCCAAAATATGCAGTACAGGCGATAAGCCGTTTTTTATAAGAAGATTTTAGAATGTTTTTTTATATTTTTTTGTTCTTTTATATGGTCACGTGACCTCATTTTATAGACAAAATTGCAATATCTCAAGCACTGTTACAGATAGGAACATGCAACCAGTGCAATATTGAAGTGATGGTACATGAAATTCTTTTAACAAACAAGATGACCATATATGGTCATGTGATCTCATTAAATATGCATAAATATAATATATCAAGCACTGTTACAGATAAGGACATGCAACCTGTGCAATATCGAAGCTATAAGACACGAGATGTGACTAACTAATGTGATGACCATATATGGTCATGTGACTTCATCAAATATGCATAAATGTAATAACTCAAGCACAGTTAAAGACGGGAACATGCAACCAATGCAATATTGAAGTGATGGTACATGAAATTTTACTAACAAACAAGATGACCATATATGGTCAGGTGACCTCATTGAATATGCATAAATGTAATATATCAAGCACTGTAAGAGTTAGGGACATGCAACCTGTGCAATATCGAAGGTATGGGTCAAGAGATGTGACTAACTAATGTGATGACCATATATGGTCATGTGACTTCATTAAATATGCATAATTGAATTATCTCAAGCACTGTTACAGATAGAAACATGCAATCTGTGCAATATCGAAGCTATGAGACAAGAGATGTGACTAACTAATGTGATGACCATATATGGTCATGTAACTTAATCAAATATGCATACATGTAATAACTCAAGCACTGTTACAGACATGAACATGCAACCTGTGCAAAATCGAAGCTATGGGACATGAGATGTGAGTAACTAATGTGATGACCGTATATGGTCATTTGACGTTATTACATATGCATAATTGTAATATCTCAAGCAGAATCACAGATAGAGACATGCAAACTATGCAATATCGAAGCTATGAGACAAGAGATGTGACTAACTAATGTGATGACCATATATGGTCATGTAACTTCATCAAATAGGCATAAATGTAATAACTCAAGCACTGTTACAGATAGGAACATGCAACCAGTGCAATATTAAAGCTATTGCACAACAGAAGTGACTAACACACCTGATGACCATATATGGTCATGTGACCTCATCAAATATGCATAAATGTTATATCTCAAGCACTGTTACAGATAGGAACATGCAACCAGTGCAATATTGAAGCTATTGCACAACAGAAGTGACTAACATATCGGATGACCATATATGGTCATGTGACCTCATCAAATAAGCATAAATGTAATATATCAAGCACTGTTACAGTTCGGGACATGCAACCTGTGCAATATCGAAGCTATGGGTCAAGAGATGTGACTAACTAATGTGATGACCATATATGGTCATGTGACCTCATCAAATATGCATAAATGTTATATGTCAAGCACTGCTACAGATAGGAACATGCAACCAATGCAATATTGAAGTTATTGCACAACAGAGCTGACAAACAAACATCAGATGACCATATATGGTCATGGGACATCATTAAATATGCGAGATTGTAATACCTTAAGCACTGTTACAGACAGGAACATGTAACATGTTTAGTATGAAGGCCATGCAATTTCCTTTAATATATTATTGTCAATGATGCTGATTTTGGAACGCTGCTAATAAGTCAGTGGGCTCGAAACCCGACATTGCTGCAATGCAGCTATATTTAGGGTTTCGAGCCCATTTGGTCGAAACCCTTTTGTAATTGTTCCGTTTATTATTATTATTATTATTATTATTATTATTCTTCCGCCTAAATTTTTGGTCACGCTTTATGTCAACACCGTTGGACCGATCAGTTCCATACTTGCCACAATGGTAAAGCTGTATGAGATCTGGTGCATATCCTAAGTTCAGACACATAGGTCACATGACCAGGCCGCCATCTTGGATTAAAGGCGAAATTTTCAATGCCGAATTGCGCACCTTTCAGAGGGTCTGAGTGCTCCAATTTTTTTATGATAGTAGCAGTGCGACAAGGGCTACAAATTTCATCAAAAAAAACTTTAGCGGTCACGTGACTTTTTTTTTTAGAATTTTTTTAAATTTTGTTTTGCATCTCATTTGCATAATTTTCGACAAATCAACTAACCCTGAATAACTTTGAAAGATCATATGACATAGTATTTAATTACAAAATATGGAAGTCCATGCGAAAAGCCGTTTTTTATAAGAAGATTTTAGAATGTTTTTTTCATATTTTTTTGTTCTTTTATATGGTCACGTGACCTCATTTTATAGACATAATTGCAATATCTCAAGCACTGTTACAGATAGGAACATGCAACCAGTGCAATATTGAAGTGATGGTACTTGAAATTCTACTAACAAACAAGATGACCATATATGGTCATGTGATCTCATTAAATATGCATAAATGTAATATATCAAGCACTGTTACAGATAGGGACATGCAACCTGTGCAATATCGAAGCTATAAAACACGAGGTGTGACTAACTAATGTGATGACCATATATGGTCATGTGACTTCATCAAATATGCATAAATGTAATAACTTAAGCACAGTTACAGACGGGAACATGCAACCAGTGCAATATTGAAGTGATGGTACATGAAATTTTACTAACAAACAAGATGACCATATATGGTCATGTGACCTCATTGAATATGCATAAATGTAATATATCAAGCACTGCAAGAGTTAGGGACATGCAACCTGTGCAGTATCGAAGGTATGGGTCAAGAGATGTGGCAAACTAATGTGATGACCATATATGGTCATGTGACTTCATTAAATATGCATAATTGAATTATCTCAAGCACTGTTACAGACATGAACATGCAACCTGTGCAAAATCGAAGCTGTGGGACATGAGATGTGAGTAACTAATGTGATGACCGTATATGGTCATGTGACGTCATTAAATATGCATAATTGTAATATCTCAAGCAGAATCACAGATAGAGACATGCAACCTATGCAATATCGAAGCTATGAGACAAGAGATGTGGCTAACTAATGTGATGACCATATATGGTCATGTAATTTCATCAAATATGCATAAATGTAATAACTCAAGCACTGTTACAGATAGGAACATGCAACCAGTGCAATATTGAAGCTATTGCACAACAGAAGTCACTAACATATCCAATGACCATATATGGTCATGTGACCTCATTAAATAAGCATAAATGTAATAACTCAAGCACTATTACAGACGGGAACATGCAACCAGTGCAATATTGAAGTGATGGTACATGAAATTTTACTAACAAACAAGATGACCATATATGGTCATGTGACCTCATTGAATATGCATAAATGTAATATATCAAGCACTGTTACAGACGGGAACATGCAACCTGTGCAATATCGAAGCTATGGGACAAGAGATGTGACTAACTAATGTGATGACCATATATGGTCATGTGACCTCATCAAATATGCATAAATGTTATATCTCAAGCACTGTTACAGATAGGAAAATGCAACCAATGCAATATTGAAGTTATTGCACAACAGAGCTGACAAAAACATCCAATGACCATATATGGTCATGGGACATCATTAAATATGCAAGATTGTAATACCTTAAGCACTGTTACAGACAGGAACATGCAACATGTTTAGTATGAAGGCCATGCAATTTCCATTAATATATTATTGTCAATGTTGCTGATTTTGGAACGCTGCGAATAAGTCAGTGGGCTCGAAACCCGACATTGCTGCAACGCAGCTATATTTATTATTATTATTCTTCCACCTAAATTTTTGGTCACGCTTTATGTCAACGCCGTTGGACCGATCAATTCAATACTTGCCACAATGGTAAAGCTATATGAGATCTGGTGCATATCCTAAGTTCAGACACATAGGTCACATGACCAGGCCGCCATCTTGGATTAAAGGCGAAATTTTCAATGCCGAATTGCGCACCTTTCTGATGGTCTGAGTGCTCCAATTTTTTATGATAGCAGCAGTGTGATAAGGGCTACAAATTTCATAAAAAAAAACTTTAGCGGTCACGTGACTTTTTTTTTTAGAATTTTTTTAAATTTTGTTTTGCATCTCATTTGCATAATTTTCGACAAATCAACTAACCCTGAATAACTTTGAAAGATCATATGACATAGTATTTAATTCCAAAATATGAAATCCAGGCGATAAGCCGTTTTTTATAAGAAGATTTTAGAATGTTTTTTCATATTTTTTTGTTTTTTTACATGGTCACGTGACCTCATTTTTTTAGACATAATTGCAATATCCCAAGCACTGTTACAGATAGGAACATGCAACCAGTGCAATATTGAAGTGATGGTACATGAAATTCTACTAACAAACAAGATGACCATATATGGTCATGTGATCTCATTAAATATGCATAAATGTAATATATCAAGCACTGTTACAGATAGGGACATGCAACCTGTGCAATATCGAAGCTATAAGACACGAGATGTGACTAACTAATGTGATGACCATATATGGTCATGTGACTTCATCAAATATACATAAATGTAATAACTCAAGCACAGTTACAGACAGGAACATGCAACCAGTGCAATATTGAAGTGATGGTACATGAAATTTTACTAACAAACAAGATGACCATATATGGTCATGTGACCTCATTGAATATGCATAAATGTAATATATCAAGCACTGTAAGAGTTAGGGACATGCAACCTGTGCAATATCGAAGCTATGGGTCAAGAGATGTGATTAACTAATGTGATGACTATATATGATCATGTGACCTCATCAAATATGCATAAATGTTATATTTGAAACACAGTAACAGATAGAAACACACAACCTGTGCAATATCGAAGCTATGAGACAAGATATGTGACTAACACATCTGATGCCCATACACGGTCATGTGACATCATTAAATATGCATAAATGTAATAACTCAAGCACTGTTACAGACGGGAACATGCAACCTGTGCAATATCGAATCTATGGAACAAGAGATGTGACTAACTAATGTGATGACCACATATGGTCATGTGACCTCATCAAATATGCATAAATGTTATATCTCAAGCACTGTTGCAGATAGGAAAATGTAACCAATGCAATATTGAAGTTAATGCACCACAGAGCTGACAAAAACATCCGATGATCATATATGGTCATGGGACATCATTAAATATGCAAGATTGTAATACATTAAGCACTGTTACAGACAGGAACATGCAACATGTTTAGTATGAAGGCCATGCAATTTCCTATAATATATTATTGTCAATGATGCTGATTTTGGAATGCTGCTAATAAGTCAGTGGGCTCGAAACCCGACATTGCTGCAACGCAGCTATATTTATTATTATTATGATTCCGCCTAAATTTTTGGTCACGCTTTATGTCAACGCCGTTGGACCGATGAATTCAATACTTGCCACAATGGTAAAGCTATATGAGATCTGGTGCATATCCTAAGTTCAGACACATAGGTCACATGACCAGGCCGCCACCTTGGATTAAAGGCGAAATTTTCAATGCCGAATTGCGCACCTTTCTGAGGGTCTGAGTGGTCCAATTTTTTTATGATAGTAGCAGTGCGACAAGGGCTACAAATTTCATCAAAAAAAACTTTAGCGGTCACGTGACTTTTTTTTTTAGAATTTTTTTAAATTTTGTTTTGCATCTCATTTGCATAATTTTCGACAAATCAACTAACCCTGAATAACTTTGAAAGATCATATGACATAGTATTTAATTCCAAAATATTGAGTCCAGGCGATAAGCCGTTTTTTATAAGAAGATTTTAGAATGTTTTTCCATATTTTTTTGTTCTTTTACATGGTCACGTGACCTCATTTTTTAGACATAATTGCAATATCTCAAGCACTGTTACAGATAGGAACATTCAACCAGTGCAATATTGAAGTGATGGTACATGAAATTCTACTAACAAACAAGATGACCATATATGGTCATGTGATCTCATTAAATATGCATAAATGTAATATATCAAGCACTGTTACAGATAGGGACATGCAACCTGTGCAATATCGAAGCTATAAGACACGAGATGTGACTAACTAATGTGATGACCATATACGGTCATGTGACTTCATCAAATATGCATAAATGTAATAACTCAAGCACAGTTACAGACAGGAACATGCAACCAGTGCAATATTGAAGTGATGGTACATGAAATTTTACTAACAAACAAGATGACTATATATGGTCATGTGATCTCATTGAATATGCATAAATGTAATATATCAAGCACTGCAAGAGTTAGTTACATGCAACCTGTGCAATATCGGAGGTATGGGTCAAGAGATGTGACAAACTAATGTGATGACCATATATGGTCATGTGACTTCATTAAATATGCATAATTGAATTATCTCAAGCACTGTTACAGATAGAAACATGCAACCTGTGCAAAATCGAAGCTATGGGACATGAGATGTGAGTAACTAATGTGATGATCGTATATGGTCATGTGCCGTCATTAAATATGCATAATTGTAATATCTCAAGCAGAATCACAGATAGAGACATGCAACCTTTGCAATATCGAAGCTATGTGACAAGAGATATGACTAACTAATGTGATGACCATATATGGTCATGTAACTTCATCAAATATGCATAAATGTAATAACTCAAGCACTGTTACAGATAGGAACATGCAACCAGTGCAATATTGAAGCTATTGCACAACAGAAGTGACTAACACATCCGATGACCATATATGGTCATGTGACCTCATCAAATATGCATAAATGTTATATCTCAAGCACTGTTACAGATAGGAACATGCAACCAGTGCAATATTGAAGCTATTGCACAACAGAAGTGACTAACATATCCGTTGACCATATATGGTCATGTGACCTCATCAAATAAGCATAAATGTAATAACTCAAGCACTATTACAGACGGGAATATGCAACCTGTGCAATATCGAATCTATGGAACAAGAGATGTGACTAACTAATGTGATGACCACATACGGTCATGTGACCTCATCAAATATGCATAAATGTTATATCTCAAGCACTGTTACAGATAGGAAAATGCAACCAATGCAATATTGAAGTTATTGCACAACAGAGCTGATAAAAACATCCGATGACCATATATGGTCATGGGACATCATTAAATATGCAAGATTGTAATACCCTAAGCACTGTTACAGACAGGAACATGCAACTTGTTTAGTATGAATGCCATGCAATTTCCTTAAATATATTATTGTCAATGATGCTGATTTTGGAACGCTGCTAATAAGTCAGTGGGCTCGAAACCCGCCATTGCTGCAACGCAGCTATATTTATTATTATTATTATTCCGCCTAAATTTTTGGTCACGCTTTATGTCAACGCCGTTGGACCGATCAATTCAATACTTGCCACAATGGTAAAGCTATATGAGATCTGGTGCATATCCTAAGTTCAGACACATTGGTCACATGACCAGGCCGCCATCTTGGATTAAATGCGAAATTTTCAATGCCGAATTGCGCACCTTTCTGAGGGTCTGAGTGCTCCAACTTTTTTATGATAGTAGCAGTGCGACAAGGGCTACAAATCTCATCAAAAAAAACTTTAGCGGTCACGTGACTTTTTTTTTAAGAATTTTTTTAAATTTTGTTTTGCATCTCATTTGCATAATTTTCGACAAATCAACTAACCCTGAATAACTTTGAAAGATCATATGACATAGTATTTAATTCCAAAATATGGAGTCCAGGCGATAAGCCGTTTTTTATAAGAAGATTTTAGAATGTTTTTTCATATTTTTTTGTTCTTTTATATGGTCACGTGACCTCATTTTATAGACATAATTGCAATATCTCAAGCACTGTTACAGATAGGAACATGCAACCAGTGCAATATTGAAGTGATGGTACATGAAATTCTACTAACAAACAAGATGACCATATATGGTCATGTGATCTCATTAAATATGCATGAATGTAATATATCAAGCACTGTTACAGATAGGGACATGCAACCTGTGCAATATCGAAGCTATAAGACACGAGATGTGACTAACTAATGTGATGACCATATATGGTCATGTGACTTCATCAAATATACATAAATGTAATAACTCAAGCACAGTTACAGACAGGAACATGCAACCAGTGCAATATTGAAGTGATGGTACATGAAATTTTACTAACAAACAAGATGACCATATATGGTCATGTGACCTCATTGAATATGCATAAATGTAATATATCAAGCACTGTAAGAGTTAGGGACATGCAACCTGTGCAATATCGAAGCTATGGGTCAAGAGATGTGACTAACTAATGTGATGACCATATATGGTCATGTGACCTCATCAAATATGCATAAATGTTATATTTGAAACACAGTAACAGATAGAAACACGCAACCAGTGCAATATTGAAGTTATTGCACAACAGAGGTGACTGACATATCCGATGACTATATATGATCATGTGACCTCATCAAATAAGCATAAACGTAATAACTCAAGCACTGTTACAGATAGAAAAATGCAACCTGTGCAATATCGAAGCTATGAGACAAGTTATGTGCCTAACTAATGTGATGACCATATATGGTCATGTGACCTCATCAAATATGCATAAATGTTATATCTCAAGCACTGTTACAGATATGAACATGTAACCAGTGTAATATTGAAATTATTGCACAACAGAGATGACTAACATATCGGATGACTGTATATGGTCATGTGACCTCATCAAATATGCATAAATGTAATAACTCAAGCGCTGTTTCAGACGGGAACATGCAACAAGTGCAGTATTGAAGGTATTGCACAAGGAATGTGACTAACATATCTGATGACCATATATGATCATGTGACATCATTAAATATGCATTAATGTAATAACTCTAGCATTGTTACAGATAGGAACATGCAACCAGTGCAATATTGAAGATACTGCACAAGAGAGGTGACTAACATATCCGATGACCATATATGGTCATGGGACATCATTAAATATGCAAGATTGTAATACCTTAAGCACTGTTACAGACAGGAACATGTAACATGTTTAGTATGAAGGCCATCCAATTTCCTTTAATATATTATTGTCAATGATGCTGATTTTGGAACGCTGCTAATAAGTCAGTGGGCTCGAAACCCGACATTGCTGCAACGCAGCTATATTTATTATTATTATTATTATTATTCTTCCGCCTAAATTTTTGGTCACGCTTTATGTCAACGCCGTTGGACCGATCAATTCAATACTTGCCACAATGGTAAAGCTATATGAGATCTGGTGCATATCCTAAGTTCAGACACATTGGTCACATGACCAGGCCGCCATCTTGGATTAAATGCGAAATTTTCAATGCCGAATTGCGCACCTTTCTGAGGGTCTGAGTGCTCCAACTTTTTTATGATAGTAGCAGTGCGACAAGGGCTACAAATCTCATCAAAAAAAACTTTAGCGGTCACGTGACTTTTTTTTTAAGAATTTTTTTAAATTTTGTTTTGCATCTCATTTGCATAATTTTCGACAAATCAACTAACCCTGAATAACTTTGAAAGATCATATGACATAGTATTTAATTCCAAAATATGGAGTCCAGGCGATAAGCCGTTTTTTATAAGAAGATTTTAGAATGTTTTTTCATATTTTTTTGTTCTTTTATATGGTCACGTGACCTCATTTTATAGACATAATTGCAATATCTCAAGCACTGTTACAGATAGGAACATGCAACCAGTGCAATATTGAAGTGATGGTACATGAAATTCTACTAACAAACAAGATGACCATATATGGTCATGTGATCTCATTAAATATGCATGAATGTAATATATCAAGCACTGTTACAGATAGGGACATGCAACCTGTGCAATATCGAAGCTATAAGACACGAGATGTGACTAACTAATGTGATGACCATATATGGTCATGTGACTTCATCAAATATACATAAATGTAATAACTCAAGCACAGTTACAGACAGGAACATGCAACCAGTGCAATATTGAAGTGATGGTACATGAAATTTTACTAACAAACAAGATGACCATATATGGTCATGTGACCTCATTGAATATGCATAAATGTAATATATCAAGCACTGTAAGAGTTAGGGACATGCAACCTGTGCAATATCGAAGCTATGGGTCAAGAGATGTGACTAACTAATGTGATGACCATATATGGTCATGTGACCTCATCAAATATGCATAAATGTTATATTTGAAACACAGTAACAGATAGAAACACGCAACCAGTGCAATATTGAAGTTATTGCACAACAGAGGTGACTGACATATCCGATGACTATATATGATCATGTGACCTCATCAAATAAGCATAAACGTAATAACTCAAGCACTGTTACAGATAGAAAAATGCAACCTGTGCAATATCGAAGCTATGAGACAAGTTATGTGACTAACTAATGTGATGACCATATATGGTCATGTGACCTCATCAAATATGCATAAATGTTATATCTCAAGCACTATTACAGATAGGAACATGTGACCAGTGCAATATTGAAATTATTGCACAACAGAGATGACTAACATATCCGATGACCGTATATGGTCATGTGACCTCATCAAATATGCATACATATAATAACTCAAGCTCTGTTTCAGACAGGAACATGCAACCAGTACAGTATTGAAGGTATTGCACAAGGAAGGTGACTAACATATCCTATGACCATATATGATCATGTGACATCATTAAATATGCATTAATGTAATAACTCAAGCACTGTTACAGACGGGAACATGCAACCTGTGCAATATCGAAGCTATGAGACAAGAGATGTGACTAACTAATGTGATGACCATATATGGTCATGTGACCTCATCAAATATGCATAAATGTTATATCTCAAGCACTGTTACAGATATGAACATGTAACCAGTGTAATATTGAAATTATTGCACAACAGAGATGACTAACATATCCGATGACCGTATATGGTCATGTGACCTCATCAAATATGCATACATATAATAACTCAAGCTCTGTTTCAGACAGGAACATGCAACCAGTACAGTATTGAAGGTATTGCACAAGGAAGGTGACTAACATATCCTATGACCATATATGATCATGTGACATCATTAAATATGCATTAATGTAATAACTCAAGCACTGTTACAGACGGGAACATGCAACCTGTGCAATATCGAAGCTATGAGACAAGAGATGTGCCTAACTAATGTGATGACCATATATGGTCATGTGACCTCATCAAATATGCATAAATGTTATATCTCAAGCACTGTTACAGATATGAACATGTAACCAGTGTAATATTGAAATTATTGCACAACAGAGATGACTAACATATCGGATGACTGTATATGGTCATGTGACCTCATCAAATATGCATAAATGTAATAACTCAAGCGCTGTTTCAGACGGGAACATGCAACAAGTGCAGTATTGAAGGTATTGCACAAGGAATGTGACTAACATATCTGATGACCATATATGATCATGTGACATCATTAAATATGCATTAATGTAATAACTCTAGCATTGTTACAGATAGGAACATGCAACCAGTGCAATATTGAAGATACTGCACAAGAGAGGTGACTAACATATCCGATGACCATATATGGTCATGGGACATCATTAAATATGCAAGATTGTAATACCTTAAGCACTGTTACAGACAGGAACATGTAACATGTTTAGTATGAAGGCCATCCAATTTCCTTTAATATATTATTGTCAATGATGCTGATTTTGGAACGCTGCTAATAAGTCAGTGGGCTCGAAACCCGACATTGCTGCAACGCAGCTATATTTATTATTATTAGGGTTTCGAGCCCATTTGGTCGAAACCCTTTTGTAATTGTTCCGTTTATTATTATTATTATTATTATTATTATTATTATTCTTCCGCCTAAATTTTTGGTCACGCTTTATGTCAACGCCGTTGGACCGATCAATTCAATACTTGCCACAATGGTAAAGCTATATGAGATCTGGTGCATATCCTAAGTTCAGACACGTAGGTCACATGACCAGGCCGCCATCTTGGATTAAAGGCGAAATTTTCAATGCCGAATTGCGCACCTTTCTGAGGGTCTGAGTGCTCCAATTTTTTTATGATAGTAGCAGTGCGACAAGGGCTACAAATCTCATCAAAAAAAACTTTAGCGGTCACGTGACTTTTTTTTTAAGAATTTTTTTAAATTTTGTTTTGCATCTCATTTGCATAATTTACGACAAATCAACTAACCCTGAATAACTTTGAAAGATCATATGACATAGTATTTAATTCCAAAATATCGAGTCCAGGCGATAAGCCGTTTTTTATAAGAAGATTTTAGAATGTTTTTTTCATATTTTTTTGTTCTTTTATATGGTCACGTGACCTCATTTTATAGACATAATTGCAATATCTCAAGCACTGTTACAGATAGGAACATGCAACCAGTGCAATTTTGAAGTGATGGTACATGAAATTCTACTAACAAACAAGATGACCATATATGGTCATGTGATCTCATTAAATATGCATGAATGTAATATATCAAGCACTGTTACAGATAGGGACATGCAACCTGTGCAGTATCGAAGCTATAAGACAGAGATGTGAATAACTAATGTCATGACCATATATGGTCATGTGACTTCATCAAATATACATAAATGTAATAACTCAAGCACTGTTACAGACGGGAACATGCAACCTGTGCAATATCGAAGCTATGGGACAAGAGATGTGACTAACTAATGTGATGACCATATATGGTCATGTGACCTCATCAAATATGCATAAATGTTATATTTGAAACACAGTAACAGATAGAAACACACAACCTGTGCAATATCGAAGCTATGAGACAAGATATGTGACTAACACATCTGATGCCCATACACGGTCATGTGACATCATTAAATATGCATAAATGTAATAACTCAAGCACTGTTACAGATGGGAACATGCAACATGTGCAATATCGAATCAATGGAACAAGAGATGTGACTAACTAATGTGATGACCACATATGGTCATGTGACCTCATCAAATATGCATAAATGTTATACCTCAAGCACTGTTACAGATAGGAAAATGCAACCAATGCAATATTGAAGTTATTGCACAACAGAGCTGACAAAAACATCCGATGACCATATATGGTCATGGGACATCATTAAATATGCAAAATTGTAATACCTTAAGCACTGTTACAGACAGGAACATGCAACATGTTTAGTATGAAGGCCATGCAATTTCCTTTAATAAATTATTGTCAATGATGCTGATTTTGGAACGCTGCTAATAAGTCAGTGGGCTCGAAACCCGACATTGCTGCAACGCAGCTATATTTATTATTATTATTCTTCCGCCTAAATTTTTGGTCACGCTTTATGTCAACGCCGTTGGACCGATCAATTCAATACTTGCCACAATGGTAAAGCTATATGAGATCTGGTGCATATCCTAAGTTCAGACACGTAGGTCACATGACCAGGCCGCCATCTTGGATTAAAGGCGAAATTTTCAATGCCGAATTGCGCACCTTTCTGAGGGTCTGAGTGCTCCAATTTTTTTATGATAGTAGCAGTGCGATAAGGGCTACAAATTTCATAAAAAAAAACTTTAGCGGTCACGTGACTTTTTTTTTTAGAATTTTTTTAAATTTTGTTTTGCATCTCATTTGCATAATTTTCGACAAATCAACTAACCCTGAATAACTTTGAAAGATCATATGACATAGTATTTAATTCCAAAATATCGAGTCCAGGCGATAAGCCGTTTTTTATAAGAAGATTTTAGAATGTTTTTTCATATTTTTTTGTTCTTTTATATGGTCACGTGACCTCATTTTATAGACATAATTGCAATATCTCAAGCACTGTTACAGATAGGAACATGCAACCAGTGCAATTTTGAAGTGATGGTACATGAAATTCTACTAACAAACAAGATGACCATATATGGTCATGTGATCTCATTAAATATGCATGAATGTAATATATCAAGCACTGTTACAGATAGGGACATGCAACCTGTGCAATATCGAAGCTATAAGACACGAGATGTGACTAACTAATGTCATGACCATATATGGTCATGTGACTTCATCAAATATACATAAATGTAATAACTCAAGCACAGTTGCAGACGGGAGCATGCAACCAGTGCAATATTGAAGTGATGGTACATGAAATTTTACTTACAAACAAGATGATCATATATGGTCATATGACGTCATTGAATATGCATAAATGTAGTATATCAAGCACTGTAAGAGTTAGGGACATGCAACTTGTGCAATATCGAAGCTATGGGTCAAGAGATGTGACTAACTAATGTGATGACTATATATGATCATGTGACCTCATCAAATATGCATAAATGTAATAACTCAAGCACTGTTACAGACGGGAACATGCAACCTGTGCAATATCGAAGCTATGGGACAAGAGATGTGACTAACTAATGTGATGACCATATATGGTCATGTGACCTCATCACATATGCATACATGTTATATTTGAAACACAGTAACAGATAGAAACACACAACCTGTGCAATATCGAAGCTATGAGACAAGATATGTGACTAACACATCTGATGCCCATACACGGTCATGTGACATCATTAAATATGCACAAATGTAATAACTCAAGCACTGTTACAGACGGGAACATGCAACCTGTGCAATATCGAATCTGTGGAACAAGAGATGTGACTAACTAATGTGATGACCACATATGGTCATGTGACCTCATCAAATATGCATAAATGTTATATCTCAAGCACTGTTACAGATAGGAACATGCAACCAATGCAATATTGAAGTTATTGCACAACAGAGCTGACAAAAACATCCGCTGACCATATATGGTCATGGGACATCATTAAATATGCAATATTGTAATACCTTAAGCACTGTTACAGACAGGAACATGCAACATGTTTAGTATGAAGACCATGCAATTTTCTTTAATATATTATTGTCAATGATGCTGATTTTGGAACGCTGCTAATAAGTCAGTGGGCTCGAAACCCGACATTGCTGCAACGCAGCTATATTTAGGGTTTCGAGCCCATTTGGTCGAAACCCTTTTGTAATTGTTCCGTTTATTATTATTATTATTATTATTATTATTATTATTCTTCCGCCTAAATTTTTGGTCACGCTTTATATCAACACCATTGGACCGATCAGTTCCATACTTGCCACAATGGTAAAGCTGTATGAGATCTGGTGCATATCCTAAGTTCAGACACATAGGTCACATGACCAGGCCGCCATTTTGGATTAAAGGCGATATTTTCAATGCCGAATTGCGCACCTTTCTGAGGGTCTGAGTGCTCCAATTTTTTTATGATAGTAGCAGTGCGACAAGGGCTACAAATTTCATCAAAAAAAACTTTAGCGGTCACGTGACTTTTTTTTTTAGAATTTTTTTAAATTTTGTTTTGCATCTCATTTGCATAATTTTCGACAAATCAACTAACCCTGAATAACTTTGAAAGATCATATGACATAGTATTTAATTCCAAAATATGGAAGTCCAGGCGAAAAGCCGTTTTTTATAAGAAGATTTTAGAATGTTTTTTCATATTTTTTTGTTCTTTTATATGGTCACGTGACCTCATTTTATAGACATAATTGCAATATCTCAAGCACTGTTACAGATAGGAACATGCAACCAGTGCAATATTGAAGTGATGGTACATGAAATTCTACTAACAAACAAGATGACCATATATGGTCATGTGACTTCATCAAATATGCATAAATGTAATAACTCAAGCACAGTTACAGACGGGAACATGCAGCCATTGCAATATTGAAGTGATGGTACATGAAATTTTACTAACAAACAAGATGACCATATATGGTCATGTGACCTCATTGAATATGCATAAATGTAATATATCAAGCACTGCAAGAGTTAGGGACATGCAACCTGTGCAATATCGAAGGTATGGGTCAAGAGATGTGGCTAACTAATGTGATGACCATATATGGTCATATGACTTCATTAAATATGCATAATTGAATTATCTCAAGCACTGTTACAGACATGAACATGCAACCTGTGCAAAATCGAAGCTGTGGGACATGAGATGTGAGTAACTAATGTGATGACCGTATATGGTCATGTGACGTCATTAAATATGCATAATTGTAATATCTCAAGCAGAATCACAGATAGAGACATGCAACCTATGCAATATCGAAGCTATGAGACAAGAGATGTGGCTAACTAATGTGATGACCATATATGGTCATGTAATTTCATCAAATATGCATAAATGTAATAACTCAAGCACTGTTACAGATAGGAACATGCAACCAGTGCAATATTGAAGCTATTGCACAACAGAAGTGACTAACACATCCGATGACCATATATGGTCATGTGACCTCATCAAATATGCATAAATGTTATATCTCAAGCACTGTTACAGATAGGAACATGCAACCAGTGCAATATTTAAGCTATTGCACAACAGAAGTCACTAACATATCCGATGACCATATATGGTCATGTGACCTCATCAAATAAGCATAAATGTAATAACTCAATCACTATTTCAGACGGGAACATGCAACAACCTGTGCAATATCGAATCTATGGAACAAGAGATGTGACTAACTAATGTGATGACCATATATGGTCATGTGACCTCATCAAATATGCATAAATGTTATATCTCAAGCACTGTTACAGATAGGAACATGCAACCAATGCAATATTGAAGTTATTGCACAACAGAGCTGACAAAAACATCAGATGACCATATATGGTCATGGGACATAATTAAATATGCGAGATTATAATACCTTAAGCGCTGTTACAGACAGGAACATGTAACATGTTTAGTATGAAGGCCATGCAATTTCCTTTAATATATTATTGTCAATGATGCTGATTTTGGAATGCTGCTAATATGTCAGTGGGCTCGAAACCCGACATTGCTGCAACGCAGCTATATTTATTATTATTATTCTTCCGCCTAAATTTTTGGTCACGCTTTATGTCAACACCGTTGGACCGATCAGTTCCATACTTGCCACAATGGTAAAGCTGTATGAGATCTGGTGCATATCCTAAGTTCAGACACATAGGTCACATGACCAGGTCGCCATCTTGGATTAAAGGCGAAATTTTCAATGCCGAATTGCGCACCTTTCTGAGGGTCTAAGTGGTCCAATTTTTTTATGATAGTAGCAGTGCGACAAGGGCTACAAATTTCATCAAAAAAAACTTTAGCGGTCACGTGACTAATTTTTTTCTAGAATTTTTTTAATTTTCTTTTGCATCTCATTTGCATAATTTTCGACTAATCAACTATCCCTGAATAACTTTGAATGATCATATGACATAGTATTTAATTCCAAAATATGAAGTCCAGGCGATAAGCCGTTTTTTAGAAGAAGATTTTAGAATGTTTTTTCATATTTTTTTTGTTCTTTTATATGGTCACGTGACCTCATTTTATAGACATAATTGCAATATCTCAAGCACTGTTACAGATAGGAACATGCAACCAGTGCAATATTGAAGTGATGGTACATGAAATTCTACTAACAAACAAGATGACCATATATGGTCATTTGATCTCATTAAATATGCATAAATGTAATATATCAAGCACTGTTACAGATAGCGACATGCAACCTGTGCAATATCGAAGCTATAAGACACGAGATGTGACTAACTAATGTGATGACCATATATGGTCATGTGACTTCATCAAATATGCATAAATGTAATAACTCAAGCACAGTTACAGACGGGAACATGCAACCAGTGCAATATTGAAGTGATGGTACATGAAATTTTACTAACAAACAAGATGACCATATATGGTCATGTGACCTCATTGAATATGATTAAATGTAATATATCAAGCACTGTAAGAGTTAGGGACATGCATCCTGTGCAATATCGAAGGTATGGGTCAAGAGATGTGACTAACTAATGTGATGACCATATATGGTCATGTAACTTCATCAAATATGCATACATGAAATAACTCAAGCACTGTTACAGACATGAACATGCAACCTGTGCAAAATCGAAGCTATGGGACATGAGATGTGAGTAACTAATGAGATGACCGTATATGGTCATGTGACGTCATTAAATATGCATAATTGTAATATCTCAAGCAGAATCACAAATAGAGACATGCAACATATGCAATATCGAAGCTATGAGACAAGAGATGTGACTAACTAATGTGATGACCATATATGGTCATGTAACTTCATCAAATATGCATAAATGTAGTAACTCAAGCACTGTTACAGATAGGAACATGCAACCAGTGCAATATTGAAGCTATTGCACAACAGAAGTGACTAACACATCTGATGACCATATATGGTCATGTGACCTCATCAAATATGCATAAATGTTATATCTCAATCACTGTTACAGATAGGAACATGCAACCAGTGCAATATTGAAGCTATTGCACAACAGAAGTGACTAACATATCCGATGACCATATATGGTCATGTGACCTCATCAAATAAGCATAAATGTAATAACTCAAGCACTATTACAGATGGGAACATGCAACCTGTGCAATATCGAATCTATGGAACAATAGATGTGACTAACTAATGTGATGACCATATATGGTCATGTGACCTCATCAAATATGCATAAATGTTATATGTCAAGCACTGATACAGATAGGAACATGCAACCAGTGCAATATTGAAGTTATTGCACAACAGAAGTGACCGACACATCCGATGGCCATATATGGTCATGTGACATCATTAAATATGTAGGATTGTAAATCATTAAGCACTGTTACAGACAGGAACATGTAACATGTTTAGTATGAAGGCCATGCAAATCCATTAATATATTCTTGTCGATGATGCTGGTTTTGGAACGCTGCTAATAAGTCAGTGGGCTCGAAACCCGACATTGCTGCAACGCAGCTATATTTATTATTATTATGATTCCGCCTAAATTTTTGGTCACGCTTTATGTCAACGCTGTTGGACCAATCAGCTCCATACTTGCCACAATGGTAAAGCTGGATGAGATCTGGTGCATATCCTAAGTTCAGACACATAGGTCACATGACCAGGCCGGCATCTTGGATTAAAGACGAAATTTTCAATGCCGAATTGCACACCTTTCTGAGGGTCTGAGTGCTCCAAATTTTTTATGCCAGTAGCAGTGAGAGAAGGGCTACAAATTTCATCAAAAAAAACTTTAGCGGTCATGTGACTAATTTTTTTCTAGAATTTTTTTAATTTTAGTTTGCATCTCATTTGCATAATTTTCGACTCATCAACTAACCCTGAATAACTTTGAAAGATCATATGACATAGTATTTAATTCCAAAAGATGAAGTCCAGGCGATAAGCCGTTTTTTATAAGAAGATTTTAGAATGTTTTTTCATATTTTTTTTATATGGTCACGTGACCTCATTTTTTAGACATAATTGCAATATCTCAAGCACTGTTACAGATAGGGACATGCAACTAGTGCAATATTGAAGTGATGGTACAAGAAATTTTACTTACAAACAAGATGACCATATATGGTCATGTGACCTCATTAAATATGCATAAATATAATATATCAAGCACTGATACAGATACGAACTTGCAACCAGTGCAATATCGAAGCTATGAGGCAAGAGATGTGACTAACTAATGTGATGACCATATATGGTCATGTGACTTCATCAAATATGCGTAAATGTAATAACTCAAGCACTGTTACAGACGGGAACATGCAACCTGTGCAATATTGAAGCTATGAGACAAGAGATGTGACTAACTAATGTGATGACCATATATGGTCACGTGACTTCATCAAATATGCATAAATATTATATCTCAAGCACTGTTACAGATAGGAACATGCAACCAGTGCAATATTGAAGTTATTGCACACAGAGGTGACTAACATATCTGATGACCATATATGGTCATGTGACCCCATCAAATATGAATATATGAAATAACTCAAGAGCTGTTACAGACACGAACATGCAACCAGTGCAGTATTGAAGGTATTGCACAAGAGAGGTGACTAACATATCCAATGACCATATATGGTCATGTGACCTCATCAAATATGAATATATGTAATAACTCAAGAGCTGTTACAGACAGGAACATGCAACCAGTGCAATATTGAAGGTATTGCACAAGAGAGGTGACTAACATATCCAATGACCATATATGGTCATGTGACCTCATCAAATATGAATATATGAAATAACTCAAGAGCTGTTACAGACACGAACATGCAACCAGTGCAATATTGAAGGTATTGCACAAAAGAGGTGACTAACATATCCAATGACCATATATGGTCATGTGACCTCATCAAATATGAATATATGAAATAACTCAAGAGCTGTTACAGACACGAACATGCAACCAGTGCAGTATTGAAGGTATTGCACAAGAGGGGTGACTAACATATCCAATGACCATATATGGTCATGTGACCTCATCAAATATGAATATATGTAATAACTCAAGAGCTGTTACAGACAGGAACATGCAACCAGTGCAATATTGAAGTTATTGCACAACAGATGTGACTAACATATATGATGACTATATATGGTCATGTGACCTCATCAAATATACATAATTGTAATATTTCAAACACTGTTACGGATAGGGACATGCAACCTGTGCAATATCGAGGCTATGGGATAAGAGATGTGACTAATGTATCCAAAGACCATATATGGTCATGTGACATCATTAAATATGCATAAATATAATATATCAAGCACTGATACAGATACGAACATGCAACCAGTGCAATATCGAAGCTATGAGGCAAGAGATGTGACTAACTAATGTGATGACCATATATGGTCATGTGATTTCATCAAATATGCGTAAATGTAATAAGTCAATCACTGTTACAGACGGGAACATGCAACCTGTTCCATATTGAAGCTATGAGACAAGAGATGTGACTAACTAATGTGATGACCATATATGGTCACGTGACTTCATCAAATATGCATAAATGTTATATCTCAAGCACTGTTACAGACAGGAACATGTAACATGTTTAGTATGAAGGCCATGTAATTCCTTTTATATATTCTTGTCGATGATGCTGATTTTGGAACGCTGCTAATAAGTCACGGGGCTCGAAACCCGACATTGCTGCAACGCAGCTATATTTAGGTTTTCAAGACACATGTCTTGGAAACCTTTTGTAATTGTTATGTTTATTATTATTATTATTAGGTTTTCAAGACACATGTCTTGGAAACCTTTTGTAATTGTTATGTTTTTTATTATTATTATTATTATTATTCCGCCAGATTTTTCGCTAAGCGCCATTCGAACACTGTTGCACATATTTTAAAAATGTTTTCACATGTTTGTAAAGTCTGATGAGATCTAGTGCATATCCTAAGATGACGCATATTGGTCACGTGGTACGGCGGCCATTTTGAATTTAAGGCAAAAAATGGCATGCTCATTTAAACACCTTTCTGAGGGTCTAGGAGTCTCAAACTTTCGCTTAAAAGAAGCATTGGCCCTAGAGCTACGTATTTCATGAAAAAAAAGTTGAACGGTCATGTGACTTTTTTTTCAAGAATTTTCTGAAATATTGTTTTGCATCTCATTTGCATAATTTTGATCGTATCAAAATTCCACGCCATAATTTTGAAGAACATCACACATACTACAGATTAATCAAAGAATCATGAAAGTACGACCAGTAGTTTTTGAGCAGTTGATTTATGAATATTTTTCACATTTTATATAAAATAGTCAGGAATGTTGCATTATGGGAAAGGGGGGAGGGCCATATACGATACACATTGAATTGACATATATTGAGAACTATTGTATATACAAACATGGAACTAACGCTATATTGAAGACATTGGACAAGAGAATTGACCAAAATATTGGATGACCATATATGGTCATGCAACTCATTAAATATGCATGTCTCTAATATCTCAGGCACTATTGCAAGTACAAACATGGAACCAACACTATATTGAAGACATTGGCCGAGAGAATTGACTAACATTTTCGATGACCATATATGGTCATAGAACTCATTAAATATGCATATACATAATATCTTGAACACTTTTAAAGATATAGACATGTACCCAAACCAATAGTGAAGACATTGGACAAGAGAATTGACCAACACATTCGATGACCATATATGGTCATAGAACTCATTAAATATGCATGTCTCTAATATCTCAGGCACTATTGCAAGTACAAATATGGAACCAATGCTATATTGAAGACATTGGACAAAAGAATTGACCAACATAGTTGATGACCATATATGGTCATAGAACTCATTAAATATGTATATCCATAATATCTTGAGCACTTTTAAAGATGTAGACATGTACTCAAACCTATTGTGAAGACATTGGACAAGAGAATTGACCAACACATTCGATGACCATATATGGTCAAAGAACTCATTAAATATGCATGTCTCTAATATCTCAGGCACTAGTGCAAACACAAACATGGAACCAATGTTATATTGAAGACATTGGGCAAAAGGATTGACCAACACATTCGATGACCATATATGGTCATAGATCTCATTAAATATGCATATCCATAATAAACCTCGAGCACTTTAAAAGATAAAGACATGTACCCAAACCTATAGTGAAGACATTGGACAAGAGAATTGACCAACACATTCGATGACCATATATGGTCATAGAACTTTTTAAATATGCATATCCATAATATCTCGAGCACTTTTAAAGATAGAGACATGTACCCAAACCTATACTGAAGGCATTGGACAAAAGAATTGACCAACATTTTAAATGACCATATATGGTCAAAGAACTCATTAAATATGCATGTCTCTAATATCTCAGGCACTATTGCAAGTACAAACATGGAACCGATGCTATATTGAAGACATTGAACAAAAGAATTGATCAACATAGTTGATGACCATATATGGTCATGCAACTCATTAAATATGCATGTCTTTAATATCTCAGGCACTATTGCAAGTATAAACATGGAACCAATTCTATATTGAAGACATTGAACAAAAGAATTAATCAACATAGTGTATGACCATATATGGTCATAGAACTCATTAAATATGCGTGTCTCTAATATCTCAGGCATTATTGCAAGTTCAAACATGGAATCAACGCTATATTGAAGACATAGGACGAGAGAATTGACCAACATATTCGATGACCATATATGGTCATAGAACTGATTAAATATGCATATCCATATATCTCGAACACTTTTAAAGATAGAGACATGTACCCAAACCTATATTGAAGACATTGGACAAGATAATTGACCAACACAGTCAATGACCATATATGGTCATACAACTCATTAAATATGCATGTCTCTAATATCTCGAGTACTATTGTAAGCACAAACATGGCACCAATACTATATTGAAGACATTGGACAAAAGGATTGACCAACATATTCGATTACCATATATGGTCATAGAACTCATTAAGTATGCATATCCATAATATCTCGAGCACTTTTAAAGATAGGGACATGTACCCAAACCTATACTGAAGACATTGGACAAGAGAATTGTCCAACATATGAGATGACCATATATGGTCATAGAACTCATTAAATATACATGCCTCTAATATCTTAGGCACTGTTGCAGGTAGGAACATGAAACCAATGATATATTGAAGTCATTGGACAAGAGAATTGACAAACATACCTGATGACTATATATGGTCATATAACTCATTACATATGCATGGCAATAATATCTTGGACACTATCACATATACAAACATGGGACCAACGTTAATTTTGGGGGCTATTGCAAACAGTCATACCTGGCCATGCATTGCATGTGACTTGGCCATGTGCCATGGTCTTGAAAACCGGTCATTGCTGCTATGCAGCTATATTTATTATTATTATTATTATTATTATTATTATTATTATTCCGCCAGATTTTTCGCTAAGCGCCATTCGAACACCGTTGCACATATCTTGAAAATGTTTGCACATGTTTGTAAAGTCTGATGAGATCTAGTGCATATCCTAAGATGACGCATATTGGTCACGTGGTACGGCGGCCATTTTGAATTTAAGGCGAAAAATGGCATGCTCATTTAAACACCTTTCTGAGGGTCTAGGATTCTCAAACTTTCGATTAAAAGAAGCATTGACCCTAGAGCTACGTATTTCATGAAAAAAAAGTTGAACGGTCATGTGACTTTTTTTTCTAGAATTTTCTGAAATATTGTTTTGCATCTCATTTGCATAATTTTGATCGTATCAAAATTCCACGCCATAATTTTGAAGAACATCATACATACTACAGGTTAATCAAAGAATCATGGAAGTGCGACCAGTAGTTTTGGAGCAGTTGATTTATGAATATTTTTCACATTTTATATTTAATAGTCAGCAATGTTGCATTATGGGAAAGGGGGGAGGGCCCATATACGATAAACATTGAATTGACATATAATGAGAACTATTGCATATACAAACATGGAACTAACGCTATATTGAAGACATTGGACAAGAGAATTGACCAAAATATTGGATGACCATATATGGTCATGCAACTCATTAAATATGCATGTCTGTAATATCTCAGGCACTATTGCAAGTACAAACATGGAACCAATGCTATATTGAAGACATTGGACAAAAGAATTGACCAACATATTCGATGACCATATATGGTCATAGAACTCATTAAATATGCATATCCATAATATCTTGAGCACTTTTAAAGATATAGACATGTACCCAAACCTATAGTGAAGACATTGGACAAGAGAATTGACCAACACATTCGATGACCATATATGGTCATGGAACTCATTAAATATGCATGTTTCTAATATCTCAGGCACTATTGCAAGTACAAACATGGAACCAATGCTATATTGAAGACATTGGACAAAAGAATTGACCAACATAGTTGATTACCATATATGGTCATAGAACTCATTAAATATACATATCCATAATATCTCGAGCACTTTTAAAGATATAGACATGTACCCAAACCTATATTGAAGACATTGGACAAGAGAATTGACCAACACATTCGATGACCATATATGGTCATAGAACTCATTAAATATGCATATCCATAATATCTCGAGCACTTTTAAAGATAGTGACATGTACCCAAACCTATACTGAAGGCATTGGACAAAAGAATTGACCAACATTTTAAATGACCATATATGGTCATAGAACTCATTAAATATGCAAGTCTCCAATATCTTAGGCACTGTTGCAAGTAGGAACATTGAACCAATGCTATATTGAAGACATTGGACAAGAGAAATGACCAACATATTCGATGACCATATATGGTCATAGAACTCATTAAATATGCATATCCATAATATCTCGATCACCTTTAAAGATATAGACATGTACCCAAACCTATATTGATTGCATTGGACAAAAAATTGACCAACATATAAAATGACTATATATGGTCATAGAACTCATTAAATATGCCTGTCTCTAATATCTCAGGCTCTATTTCAAGTACAAACATGGAACCAATGCTATATTGAAGACATTGGACAAAAGAATTGACCAACGTAGTTGATGACCATATATGGTCATATAACTCATTAAATATGCATATCCATAATATCTCGAGCACTTTTAAAGATAGAGACATGTACCCAAACCTATACTGAAGGCATTGGACAAAAGAATTGGCCAACATTTTAAATGACCATATATGGTCATAGAACTCATTAAATATGCAAGTCTCTAATATCTTAGGCACTTTTGCAAGTATGAACATTGAACCAATGCTATATTGAAGACATTGGACAAGAGAATTGACAAACATACCCGATGACTACATATGGTCATGGAACTCATTAAATATGCATGGCTATAATGTCTCGGACACTATCACATATACAAACATGGGACCAACGTTAATTTTGAGGGCTATTGCAAACAGTCATACATGGCCATGCAATGCATGTGACTTGGCCATGTGCCATGGTCTTGAAAACCGGTGATTGCTGCTATGCAGCTATATTTATTATTATTATTATTATTATTATTCCGCCAGATTTTTCGCTAAGCGCCATTCGAACACCGTTGCACATATCTTGAAAATGTTTGCACATGTTTATAAAGTCTGATGAGATCTAGTGCATATCCTAAGATGACGCATATTGGTCACGTGGTACGGCGGCCATTTTGAATTTAAGGCGAAAAATGCCATGCTCATTTAAACACCTTTCTGAGGGTCTAGGAGTCTCAAACTTTCGCTTAAAAGAAGCATTGATCCTAGAGCTACGTATTTCATGAAAAAAAAGCTAAACGGTCATGCAATTTTTTTTCTAGAATTTTCTGAAATATTGTTATGCATCTCATTTGCATAATTTTGATCGTATCAAAATTCCACGCCATAATTTTGAAGAACATCATACATACTACAGGTTAATCAAAGAATCATGAAAATGCGACCAGTAGTTTTGGAGCAGTTGATTTATGAATATTTTTCACATTTTATATAAAATAGTCAGCAATGTTGCATTATGGGAAAGGGGGGAGGGCCCATATACGATCAGCATTGAATTGACATATATTGAGAACTATTGCATATACAAACATGGAACTAACGCTATATTGAAGACATTGGACAAGAGAATTGAGAAAAATATTGGATGACCATATATGGTCATGCAACTCATTAAATATGCATGTCTCTAATATCTCAGGCACTATTGCAAGTACAAACATGGAACCAACGCCGTATTGAAGACATTGGACAAGAGAATTGACCAAAACATTGGATGACCATATATGGTCATACAACTCATTAAATATGCATGTCTTTAATATCTCGGGCACTATTGCAAGTACAAATATGAAACTAACGCTGTATTGGAGACATTGGACAAGAAAATTGACCAAAACATTGGATGACCATATATGGTCATAGAACTCATTAAATATGCATATCCATATATTTCGAGCACTTTTAAAGATAGAGACATGTACCCAAACCTATATTGAAGACATTGGACAAGAGAATTGACCAACACATTCGATGACCATATATGGTAATAGAACTCATTAAATATGCATGTCTCTAATATCTTCTGCACTATTGCAAGTACAAACATGGTACCAACCCTATATTGAAGACATTGGATAAAAGAATTGACAAGCACAGTCAATGACCATATATGGTCATAGAACTCATTAAAAATGCATATCCATAATATCTCGAGCACTTTTAAAGATAGAGACATGTACCCAAACTTATATTGAAGGCATTGGACAAAAGAATTGAGCAACATATTAAATGACCATATATGGTGATAGAACTCATTAAATATGAATGTCACTAATATCTTAGGCACTGTTGCAAGTAGGAACATGGAACCAATGCAATATTGAAGACATTGGACAAGAGAATTGACAAACATACCCGATGACTATATATGGTCATGGAACTCATTAAATATGCATGGCTATATTATCTCGAACACTATCACATATACAAACATGGGCCCAACGTTAATTTTGAGGGCTATTGCAAACTGTCATACATTGCCATGCATTGCATGTGACTTGGCCATGTGCCATGGTCTTGAAAACCGGTGATTGCTGCTATGCAGCTATATTTAGGTTTTCAAGACACATGTCTTGGAAACCTTTTGTAATTGTTATGTTTTTTATTATTAGGTTTTCAAGACACATGTCTTGGAAACCTATTGTAATCGTTATGTTTTTTATTATTCCGCCAGATTTTTTCGCTAAGCGCCATTTCGACACCGTTGCACATATCTGGAAAAATTTTTCATATGTTTGTAAAGGTTGATGAGATCTAGTGCATATCCTAAGATGACGCATGTTGGTCACGTGGTACGGCGGCCATTTTGAATTTAAGACGAAATATGGCATGCTCATTTAAACACCTTTCTGAGGGTCTAGGAGTCTCAAACTTTCGCTTAAAAGAAGCATTGGCCCTAGAGCTACGTATTTCATGAGAAAAAAGTTGAACGGTCATGTGACTTTTTTTTCTAGAATTTTCTGAAATATTGTTTTGCATCTCATTTGCATAATTTTGATCGTATCAAAATTCCACGCCATAATTTTGAAGAACATCATACATACTACCGATTAATCAAAGAATCATGAAAGTGCGACCAACAGTTTTGGAGGAGTTGATTTATGAATATTTTTCACATTTTATATAAAATAGTGAGCAATGATGCATTATGGGAAAGGGGGGAGGGCCCTTAATACGATACACATTGTATTGCCATATATTGAGAACTATTGCATATACAAACATGGAACCAACGCTTTATTGAAGACATTGGACAAGAGAATTGACCAAAATATTGGATGACCATATATGGACATAAAACTCATTAAATATGCATGTCTCTAATATCTCATGCACTATTACAAGTACAAACATGGAACCATGGCTATATTGAAGACATTGGACGAGAGAATTGACCAACATATTCGATGACCATATATGGTCATAGAACTCATTGAATATGCATGTCTCTAATATCTCATGCACTTTTAAAGATAGAAACATGTACCCAAACCTATTGTGAAGGCATTGGACAAGAGAATTGACCAACACATTCGATGACCATATATGGTCATAGAACTCATTAAATATACATGTCTCTAATATCTCAGGCACTATTGCAAGTACAAACATGCAACCAGTGCTATATTGAAGACATTGGACGAGACAATTGACCAACACATTCGATGACCATATATGGTCATACAACTCATTAAATATGCATGTCTTTAATATCTCGGGCACTATTGCAAGTACAAACATGGTACCAACCCTATATTGAAGACATTGGACAAAAGAATTGACAAGCACAGTCAATGACCATATATGGTCATAGAACTCATTAAAAATGCATATCCATAATATCTCGAGCACTTTTAAAGATAGAGACATGTACCCAAACTTATATTGAAGGCATTGGACAAAAGAATTGAGCAACATATTAAATGACCATATATGGTCATAGAACTCATTAAATATGAATGTCGCCAATATCTTAGGCACTGTTGCAAGTAGGAACATGGAACCAATGCTATATTGAAGACATTGGACAAGAGAATTGACAAACATACCCGATGACTATATATGGTCATGGAACTCATTAAATATGCATGGCTATATTATCTCGAACACTATCACATATACAAACATGGGCCCAACGTTAATTTTGAGGGCTATTGCAAACTGTCATACATGGCCATGCATTGCATGTGACTTGGCCATGTGCCATGGTCTTGAAAACCGGTGATTGCTGCTATGCAGCTATATTTATTATTATTATTATTCCGCCAGATTTTTCGCTAAGCGCAATTCGAACACCATTGCACATATCTTGAAAATGTTTGCACATGTTTGTAAAGTCTGATGAGATCTAGTGCATATCCTAAGATGACGCATATTGGTCACGTGGTACGGCGGCCATTTTGAATTTAAGGCCAAAAATGGCATGCTCATTTAAACACCTTTCTGAGGGTCTAGGAGTCTCAAACTTTCGCTTAAAAGAAGTATTGGCCCTAGAGCTACGTATTTCATGAAAAAAAAGTTGAACGGTCATGTGACTTTTTTTTCTAGAATTTTCTAAAATATTGTTTTGCATCTCATTTGCATAATTTTGATCGTATCAAAATTCCACGCCATAATTTTGAAGAACATCATACATACTACAGATTAATCAAAGATTCATGCAAGTGCGACCAGTAGTTTTGGAGCAGTTGATTTATGAATATTTTTCACATTTTATATAAAATAGTCAGCAATGTTGCATTGTGGGAAAGGGGGGAGGGCCCATATACGATACACATGGAATTGACATATATTGAGAACTATTGCACATACAAACATGGAACTAACGCTATATTGAAGACATTGGACAAGAGAATTGACCAAAATATTGGATGACCATATATGGTCATGCAACTCATTAAATATGCATGTCTCTAATATCTCAGGCACTATTGCAAGTACAAACATGGAACTAACGCTATATTGAAGACATAGGACGATAGAATTGACCAACTTATTCGATGACCATATATGGTCATAAAACTGATTAAATATGCATATCCATATATCTCCAGCACTTTTAAAGATAGAGACATGTACCCAAACCTATATTGAAGGTATTGGACAAGAGAATTGACCAAAATATTGGATGACCATATATGGTCATGCAACTCATTAAATATGCATGTCTCTAATATCTCAGGCACTATTGCAAGCACAAACATGAAACCAATGTTATATTGAAGACATTGGACAAAAGAATTGACCAACACAGTCGATGACCTTATATGGTCATACAACTCATTAAATATGCATGTCTCTAATATCTCGAGCACTATTGCAAGCACAAACATGGAATCTATGCTATATAGAAGACATTGAACAAAAGGATTGACCAACATATTTGATTACCATATATGGTCATAAAACTCATTAAATATGCATATCCATAATATTTCGAGCACTTTTAAAGATAGGGACATGTACCCAAACCTATACTGAAGACATTGGACAAGAAAATTGTCCAACATATGAGATGACCATATATGGTCATAGAACTCATTAAATGTGAACGCCTCTAATATTTTAGGCACTGTTGCAGGTAGGAACATGGAACCAATGCTATATTGAAGACATTGGACAATAGAATTGACAAACATACAAGATGACTATATATGGTCATATAACTCATTACATATGCATGGCAATAATATCTCGGACACTATCACATATACAAACATGGGACCAACGTTAATTTTGAGGGCTATTGCAAACAGTCATACCTGGCCATGCATTGCATATGACTTGGCCATGTGCCATGGTCTTGAAAACCGGTGATTGCTGCTATGCAGCTATATTTAGGTTTTCAAGACACATGTCTTGGAAACCTTTTGTAATTGTTATGTTTTTTATTATTATTATTATTATTATTCCGCCAGATTTTTCGCTAAGCGCCATTCGAACACCGTTGTACATATCTTGAAAATTTTTTCATATGTTTGTAAAGTCTGATGAGATCTAGTGCATATCCCAAGATGACGCATATTGGTCACGTGGTACGGCGGCCATTTTGAATTTTAGGCTAAAAATGGCATGCTCATTTAAACACCTTTCTGAGGGTCTAGGAGTCTCAAACTTTCGCTTAAAAGAAGCATTGGCCCTAGAGCTACGTATTTCATGAAAAAAAAGTTGAACGGTCATGTGACTTTTTTTTCTAGAATTTTCTGAAATATTGTTTTGCATCTCATTTGCATAATTTTGATCGTATCAAAATTCCACGCCATAATTTTGAAGAACATCATACATACTACAGATTAATCAAAGAATCATGCAAGTGCGACCAGTAGTTTTGGAGCAGTTGATTTATGAATATTTTTCACATTTTTATAAAATAGTCAGCAATGTTGCATTGTGGGAAAGGGGGGAGGGCCCATATACAATACACATTGAATTGACATATATTGAGAACTATTGCACATACAAACATGGAACTAACGCTATATTGAAGACATTGGACAAGAAAATTGACCAAAACATTGGATGACCATATATGGTCATAGAACTCATTAAATATACATGTCTTTAATATCTCAGGCACTATTGCAAGTACAAACATGGAACCAATGCTATATTGAAGACATTGAACAAAAGAATTGATCAACATAGTTGATGACCATATATGGTCATATAACTCATTAAATATGCATGTCTCTAATATCTCAGGCACTATTGCAAGTACAAACATGGAACCAACGCTACATTGAAGGCATTGACCGACAGAATAGACCAACATAGTTGATGACCATATAAGGTCATAGAACTCATTAAATATGCATATCCATAATATCTTGAGCAGTTTTAAAGATATAGACATGTACCCAAACCTATAGTGAAGACATTGGACAAGAGAATTGACCAACACATTCGATGACCATATATGGTCATGGAACTCATTAAATATGCATGTCTCTAATATCTTTGGCACTATTGCAAGCGCAAACATTAAACCAATGTTATATTGAAGACATTGGACAAAAGGATTGACCAACATAGCCGATGACCTTATATGGTCATACAACTCATTAAATATGCATGTCTCTAATATCTCGAGCACTATTGCAAGCACAAACATGGAACCAATGCTATATTGAAGACATTGAACAAAAGCATTGACCAACATATTCGATTACCATATATGGTCATAGAACTCATTAAATATGCATATCCATAATATCTCGAGCACTTTTAAAGATAGGGACATGTACCCAAAGCTATACTGAAGACATTGGACAAAAAAATTGTCCAACATATGAGATGACCATATATGGTCATAGAACTCATTCAATATGCATGCCTCTAATATCTTATGCACTGTTGAAGGTGGAACATGGAACCAATGCTATATTGAAGACATTAGACAAGAGAATTGACAAACATACCCACTGACTATGTATGGTAATATAACTCATTACATATGCATGGCAATAATATCTCGGACACTATCACATATACAAACATGGGACCAACGTTAATTTTGAGTGCTATTGCAAACAGTCATACCTGGCCATGCATTGCATGTGACTTGGCCATGTGCCATGGTCTTGAAAACCGGTGATTGCTGCTATGCAGCTATATTTATTATTATTATTATTCCGCCAGATTTTTCGCTAAGCGCCATTCGAACACCGTTGCACATATCTGGAAAATGTTTTCATATGTTTGTTAAGTTTGATGAGATCTAGTGCATATCCTAAGATGACGCATATTGGTCACGTGGTACGGCGGCCATTTTGAATTTTAGGCGAAAAATGGCATGCTCATTTAAACACCTTTCTGAGGGTCTAGGAGTCTCAAACTTTCGCTTAAAAGAAGCATTGGTCCTAGAGCTACGTATTTCAGGAAAAACAAGTTGAACGGTCATGTGACTTTTTTTTCTAGAATTTTCTGAAATATTGTTTTGCATCTCATTTGCATAATTTTGATGGTATCAAAATTCCACGCCATAATTTTGAAGGACATCATACATACTACAGATTAATCAAAGAATCATGAAAGTGCGACCAGTAGTTTTGGAGCAGTTGATTTATGAATATTTTTCACATTTTATATAAAATAGTCAGTAATGTTGCATTGTGGGAAAGGGGGGAGGGCCCATATACGATACACATTGAATTGACATATATTGAGAACTATTGTATATACAAACATGGAACTAACGCTATATTGAAGACATTGGACAAGAGAATTGACCAAAATATTGGATGACCATATATGGTCATGCAACTCATTAAATATGCATGTCTCTAATATCTCGGGCACTATTGCAAGTACAAACATGGAACTAACGCTGTATTGAAGACATTGGACAAGAGAATTGACCAAAAAATTGGATGACCATATATGGTAATAGAACTCATTAAATATGCATGTCTCAAATATCTCAGGACCTATTGCAAGTACAAACATGGAACCAATGCTATATTGAAGACATTGGACAAGAGATTTGACCAAAAAATTGGATGACCATATATGGTCATAGAACTCATTAAATATGCATATCTCTAATATCTCAGGCACTATTGCAAGTACAAACATGGAACCAATGCTATATTGACGACATTGGACAAAAGAATTGACCAACATATTCGATGACCATATATAGTAATAGAACTCATTAAATATGCATATCCATAATATCGCGATCACTTTGAAAGATATAGATATGTACCCAAACCTATATTGAAGACATTAGACAAGAGAATTGACCAACACATTCGATGACCATATATGGTCATAGAACTCATTAAATATGCATGTCTCTAATATCTCAGCCTCTATTGCAAACACAAACATGGAACCAATGTTATATTGAAGACATTGGACAAAAGGATTGACCAACACATTCGATGACCATATATGGTTGTAGAACTCATTAAATATGCATATCAATAATATCTCGAGCACTTTTAAAGATGGAGACATATACCCAAACCTATACTCAAAGTATTGGAGAAGAGAATTGACCAACATTTTAAATGACCATATATGGTCATAGAACTCGTTAAATATGCAAGTCCCTAATATCTTAGGCACTGTTGCAAGTAGGAACATTGTACCAATGCTATATTGAAGACATTGGAGAAGAGAATTGACAAACATACCCGATGACTATATATGGTCATGGAACTCATTAAATATGCATGGATATAATATCTCGGACACTATAACATATACGAACATGGAACCAACGTTAATTTTCAGGGCTATTGCAGTCATATATGGCCATGCATTGCATGTGACTTGGCCATGTGCCATGGTCTTGAAAACCGGTGATTGCTGCTATGCAGCTATATTTATTAGGGTTTCGAGCCCATTTGGTCGAAACCCTATTGAAATTGTTCCGTTTATTATTAGGGTTTCGAGCCCATTTGGTCGAAACCCTATTGTAATTGTTCCGTTTATTATTAGGGTTTCGAGCCCATTTGGTCGAAACCCTTTTGTAATTGTTCCGTTTATTATTATTATTATTAGGGTTTCGAGCCCATTTGGTCGAAACCCTATTGAAATTGTTCCGTTTATTATTATTATTATTATGATTCCGCCTAAATTTTTGGTCACGCTTTATGTCAACACCGTTGAACCGATCAGTTCCATACTTGCCACAATGGTAAAGCTGTATGAGATCTGGTTCATATCCTAAGTTCAGACACATAGGTCACATGACCAGGCCGCCATCTTGAATTAAAGGCGAAATATTCAATGCCGAATTGCGCACCTTTCTGAGGGTCTGAGTGCTCCAATTTTTTTATGATAGTAGCAGTGCGACAAGGGCTACAAATTTCATCAAAAAAAACTTTAGCGGTCACGTGACTTTTTTTTGTAGAATTTTTTTAAATTTTGTTTTGCATCTCATTTGCATAATGACAAATCAACTAACCCTGAAAACTTTGAAAGATCACATGACATAGTATTTAATTCCAAAATATTGAGTCCAGGCGATAAGCCGTTTTTTATAAGAAGATTTTAGAATGTTTTTTTCATATTTTTTTGTTCTTTTATATGGTCACGTGACCTCATTTTATAGACATAATTGCAATATCTCAAGCACTGTTACAGATAGGAACATGCAACCAGTGCAATAATGAAGTGATGGTACATGAAATTCTACTAACAAACAAGGTGACCATATATGGTCATGTGATCTCATTAAATATGCATAAATGTAATATATCAAACACTGTTACAGATAGGGACATGCAACCTGTGCAATATCGAAGCTATAAGACACGAGATGTGACTAACTAATGCGATGACCATATATGGTCATGTGACTTCATCAAATATGCATAAATGTAATAACTCAAGCACAGTTACAGACGGGAACATGCAACCAGTGCAATATTGAAGTGATGGTGCATGAAATTTTACTAACAAACAAGATGACTATATATGGTCATGTGACCTCATTGAATATGCATAAATGTAATATATCAAGCACTGCAAGAGTTAGTTACATGCAACCTGTGTAATATCGGAGGTATGGGTCAAGAGATGTGACTAACTAATGCGATGACCATATATGGTCATGTGACTTCATTAAATATGCATAATTGAATTATCTCAAGCACTGTTACAGATAGAAACATGCAACCTGTGCAAAATCGAAGCTATGGGACATGAGATGTGAGTAACTAATGTGATGACCGTATATGGTCATGTGCCGTCATTAAATATGCATAATTGTAATATCTCAAGCAGAATCACAGATAGAGACATGCAACCTATGCAATATCGAAGCTATGTGACAAGAGATATGACTAACTAATGTGATGACCATATATGGTCATGTAACTTCATCAAATATGCATAAATGTAATAACTCAAGCACTGTTACAGATAGGAACATGCAACCAGTGCAATATTGAAGCTATTGCACAACAGAAGTGACTAACACATCCGATGACCATATATGGTCATGTGACCTCATCAAATATGCATAAATGTTATATCTCAAGCACTGTTACAGATAGGAACATGCAACCAGTGTAATATTGAAGCTATTGCACAACAGAAGTAACTAACATATCCGTTGACCATATATGGTCATGTGACCTCATCAAATAAGCATAAATGTAATAACTCAAGCACTATTACAGACGGGAATATGCAACCTGTGCAATATCTAATCTATGGAACAAGAGATGTGACTAACTAATGTGATGATCATATATGGTCAGGTGACCTCATCAAATATGCACAAATGTTATATCTCAAGCACTGTTACAGATAGGAACATGCAACCAATGCAATATTGAAGTTATTGCACAACAGAGCTGAAAAAAACATCCGATGACTGTATATGGTCATGGGACATTATTAAATATGCAAGATTGTAATACCATAAGCACTGTTACAGACAGGAACATGTAACATGTTTAGTATGAAGGCCATGCAATTTCCTTTAATATATTATTGTCAATGATGCTGATTTTGGAACGCTGCTAATATGTCAGTGGGCTCGAAACCTGACATTGCTGCAACGCAGCTATATTTAGGGTTTCGAGCCCATTTGGTCGAAACCCTTTTGTAATTGTTCCGTTTATTAGGTTTTCAAGACACATGTCTTGGAAACCTATTGTAATCGTTATGTTTTTTATTATTATTATTCCGCCAGATTTTTCGCTAAGCGCCATTCGAACACCGTTGCACATATCTGGAAAATTTTTTCATATGTTTGTAAAGTTTGATGAGATCTAGTGCATATCCTAAGATGACGCATATTGGTCACGTGGTACGGCGGCCATTTTGAATTTAAGACGAAATATGGCATGCTCATTTAAACACCTTTCTGAGGGTCTAGGAGTCTCAAACTTTCGCTTAAAAGAAGCATTGGCCCTAGAGCTACGTATTTCATGAAAAAAAAGTTGAACGGTCATGTGACTTTTTTTTCTAGAATTTTCTGAAATATTGTTTTGCATCTCATTTGCATAATTTTGATCGTATCAAAATTCCACGCCATAATTTTGAAGAACATCATACATACTACAGATTAATCAAAGAATCATGCAAGTGCGACCAGTAGTTTTGGAGCAGTTGATTTATGAATATTTTTCACATTTTATATAAAATAGTCAGCAATGTTGCGTTATGGGAAAGGGGGGAGGGCCCATATACGATAAACATTGAATTGACATATATTGAGAACTATTGCATATACAAACAGGGAACCAACGCTATATTGAAGACATTGGACAAGAGAATTGAGAAAAATATTGAATGACCATATATGGTCATGCAACTCATTAAATATGCATGTCTCTAATATCTCAGGCACTATTGCAAGTACAAACATGGAACCAATGCTATATTGAAGACATTGAACAAAAGAATTGATCAACATAGTTGATGACCATATATGGTCATATAACTCATTAAATATGCGTGTCTCTAATATCTCAGTCATTATTGCAAGTACAAACATGGAACCAACGCTATATTGAAGACATAGGACGAGAGAATTGACCAACATATTCGATGACCATATATGGTCATAGAACTGATTAAATATGCATATCCATATATCTCGAGCACTTTTAAAGATAAAGACATGTACCCAAACCTATATTGAAGGTATTGGGCAAGAGAATTGACCAACACATTCGATGACCATATAAGGTCATAGTACTCATTAAATATGCATGTCTCTAATATCTCAGGCACTATTGCAAGCACAAACATGAAACCAATGTTATATTGAAGACATTGGACAAAAGAATTGACCAACACAGTCGATGACCTTATATGGTCATACAACTCATTAAATATGCATGTCTCTAATATCTCGAGCACTATTGCAAGCACAAACATGGAACCAATGCTATATTGAAGACATTGAACAAAAGGATTGACCAACATATTCGATTACCATATATGGTCATATAACTCATTAAATATGCATATCCATAATATTTCGAGCACTTTTAAAGATAGGGACATGTACCCAACCCTATACTGAAGACATTGGACGAGAAAATTGTCCAACATATGAGATGACCATATATGGTCATAGAACTCATTAAATATGCATATCAATAATATCTCGAGCACTTTTAAAGATAGAGACATGTACCCAAACCTATACTGAAGGCATTGGACAAAAGAATTGACCAACATTTTAAATGACCATATATGGTCATAGAACTCATTAAATGTGCAAGTCTCTAATATCTTAGGCACTGTTGCAAGTAGGAACATTGAACCAATGCTATATTGAAGACATTGGACAAGATAATTGGCAAACATACCCGATGACTATATATGGTCATGCAACTCATTAAATATGCATGGCTATAATATCTCGGACACTATCACATATACAAACATGGAACCAACGTTAATTTTCAGGGCTATTGCAAACAGTCAGACATGGCCATGCTTTGCATGTGACTTCGCCATGTGCCATGGTCTTGAAAACCGGTGATTGCTGCTATGCAGCTATATTTATTAGGGTTTCGAGCCCATTTGGTCGAAACCCTATTGAAATTGTTCCGTTTATTATTAGGGTTTCGAGCCCATTTGGTCGAAACCCTATTGAAATTGTTCCGTTTATTATTATTATTATGATTCCGCCTAAATTTTTGGTCACGCTTTATGTCAACACCGTTGGACCGATCAGTTTCATACTTGCCACATTGGTAAAAGTGTATGAGATCTGGTGCATATCCTAAGTTCAGACACATAGGTCACATGACCAGGCCGCCATCTTGGATTAAAGGCGAAATTTTCAATACCGAATTGCGCACCTTTCTGAGGGTCTGAGTGCTCCAATTTTTTTATGATAGTAGCAGTGCGACAAGGGCTACAAATTTCATCAAAAAAAACTTTAGCGGTCACGTGACTTTTTTTTTAGAATTTTTTTAAATTTTGTTTTGCATCTCATTTGCATAATTTTCGACAAATCAACTAACCCTGAATAACTTTGAAAGATCATATGACGTAGTATTTAATTCCACAGTATTGAGTCCAGGCGATAAGCCGTTTTTTATAAGAAGATTTTAGAATGTTTTTCCATATTTTTTTGGTTTTTTACATAGTCACGTGACCTCATTTTTTAGACATAATTGCAATATCTCAAGCACTGTTACAGATAGGAACATGCAACCAGTGCAATATTGAAGTGATGGTACATGAAATTCTACTAACATACAAGATGACCATATATGGTCATGTGATCTCATTAAATATGCATAAATGTAATATATCAAGCACTGTTACAGATAGGGACATGCAACCTGTGCAATATCGAAGCTATAAGACACGAGATGTGACTAACTAATGTGATGACCATATATGGTCATGTGACTTCATCAAATATGCATAAATGTAATAACTCAAGCACAGTTACAGACGGGAACATGCAACCAGTGCAATATTGAAGTGATGGTACATGAAATTTAACTAACAAACAAGATGACTATATATGGTCATGTGACCTCATTGAATATGCATAAATGTAATATATCAAGCACTGCAAGAGTTAGTTACATGCAACCTGTGCTATATCTGAGGTATGGGTCAAGAGATGTGACTAACTAATGTGATTACCATATATGGTCATGTGACTTCATTAAATATGCATAATTGAATTATCTCAAGCACTGTTACAGATAGAAACATGCAACCTGTGCAAAATCGAAGCTGTGGGACATGAGATGTGAGTAACTAATGTGATGACCGTATATGGTCATGTGCCGTCATTAAATATGCATAATTGTAATATCTCAAGCAGAATCACAGACAGAGACATGCAACCTATGCAATATCGAAGCTATGTGACAAGAGATATGACTAACTAATGTGATGACCATATATGGTCACGTGACCTCATTTTATAGACATAATTGCAATATCTCAAGCACTGTTACATATAGGAACATGCAATCAGTGCAATATTGAAGCTATTGCACAACAGAAGTGACTAACATATCCGTTGACCATAAATGGTCATGTGACCTCATCAAATAAGCATAAATGTAATAACTCAAGCACTATTACAGACGGGAATATGCAACCTGTGCAATATCGAATCTATGGAACAAGAGATGTGGCTAACTAATGTGATGACTATATATGGTCACGTAATTTCATCAAATATGCATAAATGTAATAACTCAAGCACTGTTATAGATAGGTACATGCAACCAGTGCAATATTGAAGCTATTGCACAACAGAAGTGACTAACATATCAGATGACCATATATGGTCATGTGACCTCATCAAATAAGCATAAATGTAATAAATCAAGCACTATTACAGACTGGAACATGCAATCTGTGCAATATCGAATCTATGGAACAAGAGATGTGACTAACTAATGTGATGACCATATATGGTCATGTGACCTCATCAAATATGCATAAATGTTATATCTCAAGCACTGTTACAGATAGGAACATGCAACCAATGCAATATTGAAGTTATTGCACAACAGAGCTGACAAAAACATCAGATGACCATATATGATCATGGGACATCATTAAATATGCGAGATTGTAATACCTTAAGCACTGTTACAGACAGGAACATGTAACATGTTTAGTATGAAGGCCATGTAATTTCCTTTAATATATTATTGTCAATGATGCTGATTTTGGAACGCTGCTAATAAGTCAGTGGGCTCGAAACCCGACATTGCTGCAACGCAGCTATATTTAGGGTTTCGAGCCCATTTGGTCGAAACCCTATTGAAATTGTTCCGTTTATTATTATTATTATTATGATTCCGCCTAAATTTTTGGTCACGCTTTATGTCAACGCCGTTGGACCGATCAATTCAATACTTGCCACAATGGTAAAGCTGTATGAGATCTGGTGCATATCCTAAGTTCAGACACATAGGTCACATGACCAGGCCGCCATCTTGGATTAAAGGCGAAATTTTCAATGCCTAATTGCGCACCTTTCTGAGGGTCTGAGTGCTCCAATTTTTTTATGATAGTAGCAGTGCGACAAGGGCTACAAATTTCATCAAAAAAAACTTTAGCGGTCACGTGACTTTTTTTTTAGAATTTTTTTAAATTTTGTTTTGCATCTCATTTGCATAATTTTTGACAAATCAACTAACCCTGAATAACTTTGAAAGATCATATGACATAGTATTTAATTCCAAAATATCGAGTCCAGGCGATAAGCCGTTTTTTATAAGAAGATTTTAGAATGTTTTTTCATATTTTTTTGTTCTTTTATATGGTCACGTGACCTCATTTTATAGACATAATTGCAATATCTCAAGCACTGTTACAGATAGGGACATGCAACCTGTGCAATATCGAAGCTATAAGACACGAGATGTGACTAACTAATGTGATGACCATATATGGTCATGTGACTTCATCAAATATGCATAAATGTAATAACTCAAGCACTGTTACAGACAGGAACGTGCAACCTGTGCAATATCAAAGCTATAAGACACGAGATGTGACTAACTAATGTGATGACCATATATGGTCGTGTGACTTCATCAAATATGCATAAATGTAATAACTCAAGCACTGTTACAGACAGGAACATGCAACCTGTGCAATATCGAAGCTATGGGATAAAAGTTGTGACTAACTAATGTGATGACCATATATGGTCATGTGACCTCATCAAATATGCATAAATGTTATATGTCAAGCACTGTTACAGATAGGACCATGCATCCAGTGCAATATTGAAGTTATTGCACAACAGAAGTGACTAACACATCTGATGACCATATATGATCATGTAACCTCATCAAATATGCATAAATGTAATAACTCAAGTACTGTTACGAATAGGGACATGCAACCTGTGCAATATTGAAGCTATTGCACAAGAGAGGTGACTAACTTATCCGATGACCATATATAGTCATGTGACATCATTAAATATGCAAGATTGTAATACCTTAAGCACTGTTACAGACTGGAACATGTAACATGTTTAGTATGAAGGCCATGCAATTTCCTTTAATATATTATTGTCAATGATGCTGATTTTGGAACGCTGCTAATAAGGCAGTGGGCTCGAAACCCGACATTGCTGCAACGCAGCTATATTTATTATTATTATTATTCTTCCGCCGTTTTTCGGTCACACTTTATGTCAACGCCGTTGGACTGATCAGCTCAGTACTTGCCACATTGGTAAAGCTGGATGAGATCTAGTGCATATCCTAAGTTCAGACACATAGGTCACATGACCAGGCCGCCATCTTGGATTAAAGGCGAAATTTTCAATGCCGAATTGCGCACCTTTCTGAGGGTCTGAGTGCTCCAATTTTTTTATGATAGTTGCAGTGCGACAAGGGCTACAAATTTCATCAAAAAAAACTTTAGCGGTCACGTGACTTTTTTTTTTAGAATTTTTTTAAATTTTGTTTTGCATCTCATTTGCATAATTTTCGACAAATCAACTAACCCTGAATAACTTTGAAAGATCGTATGACATAGTATTTAATTCCAAAATATGGAAGTCCAGGCGAAAAGCCGTTTTTTATAAGAAGATTTTAGAATGTTTTTTCATATTTTTTTGTTCTTTTATATGGTCACGTGACCTCATTTTATAGACATAATTGCAATATCTCAAGCACTGTTACAGATAGGAACATGCAACCAGTGCAATATTGAAGTGATGGTACATGAAATTCTACTAACAAACAAGATGACCATATATGGTCATGTGATCTCATTAAATATGCATAAATGTAATAACTCAAGCACAGTTACAGACGGGAACATGCAACCAGTGCAATATTGAAGGGATGGTACATGAAATTTTACTAACAAACAAGATGACCATATATGGTCATGTGACCTCATTGAATATGCATAAATGTAATATATCAAGCACTGCAAGAGTTAGGGACATGCAACTTGTGCAATATCGAAGGTATGGGTCAAGAGATGTGACTAACTAATGTGATGACCATATATGGTCATGTGACTTCATTAAATATGCATAATTGAATTATCTCAAGCACTGTTACAGACATGAACATGCAACCTGTGCAAAATCGAAGCTATGGGACATGAGATGTGAGTAACTAATGAGATGACCGTATATGGTCATGTGACGTCATTAAATATGCATAATTGTAATATCTCAAGCAGAATCACAGATAGAGACATGCAACCTATGAAATATCAAAGCTATGATACAAGAGATGTGACTAACTAATGTGATGACCATATATGGTCATGTAACTTCATCAAATATGAATAAATGTAGTAACTCAAGCACTGTTACAGATAGGAACATGCAACCAGTGCAATATTGAAGCTATTGCACAACAGAAGTGACTAACACATCCGATGACCATATATGGTCATGTGACCTCATCAAATATGCATAAATGTAATATATCAAGCACTGTTACAGATAGGGACATGCAACCTGTGCAATATCGAAGCTATAAGACACAAGATGTGACTAACTAATGTGATGACCATATATGGTCATGTGACTTCATCAAATATGCATAAATGTAATAACTCAAGCACAGTTACAGACGGGAACATGCAACCAGTGCAATATTGAAGTGATCGTACATGAAATTTTACTAACAAACAAGATGACCATATATGGTCATGTGACCTCATTGAATATGCATAAATGTAATATATCAAGCACTGCAAGAGTTAGGGACATGCAACCTGTGCAATATCGAAGGTATGGGTCAAGAGATGTGGCTAACTAATCTGATGACCATATATGGTCATGTGACTTCATTAAATATGCATAATTGAATTATCTCAAGCACTGTTACAGACATGAACATGAAACCTGTGCAAAATCGAAGCTGTGGGACATGAGATGTGAGTAACTAATGTGATGACCGTATATGGTCATGTGACGTCATTAAATATGCATAATTGTAATATCTCAAGCAGAATCACAGATAGAGACATGCAACCTATGCAATATCGAAGCTATGAGACAAGAGATGTGGCTAACTAATGTGATGACCATATATGGTCATGTAATTTCATCAAATATGCATAAATGTAATAACTCAAGCACTGTTACAGATAGGAACATGCAACCAGTGCAATATTGAAGCTATTGCACAACAGAAGTGACTAACACATCCGATGACCATATATGGTCATGTGACCTCATCAAATATGCATAAATGTTATATCTCAAGCACTGTTACAGATAGGAACATGCAACCAGTGCAATATTGAAGCTATTGCATAACAGAAGTCACTAACATATCCGATGACCATATATGATCATGTGACCTCATCAAATAAGCATAAATGTAATAACTCAATCACTATTACAGACGGGAACATGCAACCTGTGCAATATCGAATCTATGGAACAAGAGATGTGACTAACTAATGTGATGACCATATATGGTCATGTGACCTCATCAAATATGCATAAATGTTATATCTCAAGCACTGTTACAGATAGGAACATGCAACCAACGCAATATTGAAGTTATTGCACAACAGAGCTGACAAAAACATCAGATGACCATATATGGTCATGGGACATAATTAAATATACGAGATTATAATACCTTAAGCACTGTTACAGACAGGGACATGTAACATGTTTAGTATGAAGGCCATGCAATTTCCTTTAATATATTATTGTCAATGATGCTGATTTTGGAACGTTGCTAATAAGTCAGTGGGCTCGAAACCCGACATTGCTGCAACGCAGCTATATTTATTAGGGTTTCGAGCCCATTTGGTCGAAACCCTATTGTAATTGTTCCGTTTATTATTATTATTATTATTATTATTATTATTATTCTTCCGCCTAAATTTTTGGTCACGCTTTATGACAACACCGTTGGACCGATCAGTTCCATACTTGCCACAATGGTAAAGCTGTATGAGATCTGGTGCATATCCTAAGTTCAGACACATAGGTCACATGACCAGGCCGCCATCTTGGATTAAAGGCGAAATTTTCAATGCCGAATTGCGCACCTTTCTGAGGGTCTGAGTGCTCCAATTTTTTTATGATAGTAGCAGTGCGACAAGGGCTACAAATTTCCTCAAAAAAAACTTTAGCGGTCACGTGACTTTTTTTTTTAGAATTTTTTTAAATTTTGTTTTGCATCTCATTTGCATAATTTTCGACAAATCAACTAACCCTGAATAACTTTGAAAGATCATATGACATAGTATTTAATTCCAAAATATGGAAGTCCAGGCGAAAAGTCGTTTTTTATAAGAAGATTTTAGAATGTTTTTTCATATTTTTTTGTTCTTCTTTATGGTCACGTGACCTCATTTTATAGACATAATTGCAATATCTTAAGCACTGTTACAGTTAGGAACATGCAACCAGTGCAATATTGAAGTGATGGTACATGGAATTCTACTAACAAACAAGATGACCATATATGGTCATGTGATCTCATTAAATATGCATAAATGTAATATATCAAGCACTGTTACAGATAGGGACATGCAACCTGTGCAATATCGAAGCTATAAGACACGAGATGTTACTAACTAATGTGATGACCATATATGGTCATGTGACTTCATCAAATATGCATAAATGTAATAACTCAAGCACAGTTACAGACGGGAACATGCAACCAGTGCAATATTAAAGTGATGGTACATGAAATTTTACTAACAAACAAGATGACCATATATGGTCATGTGACCTCATTGAATATGCATAAATGTAATATATCAAGCACTGCAAGAGTTAGGGACATGCAACCTGTGCAATATCGAAGGTATGGGTCAAGAGATGTGACTAACTAATGTGATGACCATATATGGTCATGTGACTTCATTAAATATGCATAATTGAATTATCTCAAGCACTGTTACAGACATGAACATGCAACCTGTGCAAAATCGAAGCTGTGGGACATGAGATGTGAGTAACTAATGTGATGACCGTATATGGTCATGTGATGTCATTAAATATGCATAATTGTAATATCTCAAGCAGAATCACAGATAGAGACATGCAACCTATGCAATATCGAAGCTATGAGACAAGAGATGTGGCTAACTAATGTGATGACCATATATGGTCATGTAATTTCATCAAATATGCATAAATGTAATAACTCAAGCACTGTTACAGATAGGAACATGCAACCAGTGCAATATTGAAGCTATTGCACAACAGAAATGACTAACACATCCGATGACCATATATGGTCATGTGACCTAATCAAATATGCATAAATGTTATATCTCAAGCACTGTTACAGATAGGAACATGCAACCAGTGCAATATTGAAGCTATTGCACAACAGAAGTCACTAACATATCCGATGACCATATATGGTCATGTGACCTCATCAAATAAGCATAAATGTAATAACTCAAGCACTATTACAGACGGGAACATGCAACCTGTGCAATATCGAATCTATGGAACAAGAGATGTGACTAACTAATGTGATGACCATATATGGTCATGTGACCTCATCAAATATGCATAAATGTTATATTTGAAACACAGTAACAGATAGAAACACACAACCTGTGCAATATCGAAGCTATGAGACAAGATATGTGACTAACACATCTGATGCCCATACACGGTCATGTGACATCATTAAATATGCATAAATGTAATAACTCAAGCACTGTTACAGACGGGAACATGCAACCTGTGCAATATCGAATCTATGGAACAAGAGATGTGACTAACTAATGTGATGACCACACATGGTCATGTGACCTCATCAAATATGCATAAATGTTATATCTGAAGCACTGTTACAGATAGGAAAATAGCAACCAATGCAATATTGAAGTTATTGCACAACAGAGCTGACAAAAACATTCAATGACCATATATGGTCATGGGACATCATTAAATATGCAAGATTGTAATACATTAAGCACTGTTACAGACAGGAACATGCAACATGTTTAGTATGAAGGCCATGCAATTTCCTTTAATATATTATTGTCAATGATGCTGATTTTGGAACGCTGCTAATAAGTCAGTGGGCTCGAAACCCGACATTGCTGCAACGCAGCTATATTTATTATTATTATTATTATTCTTCCGCCTAAATTTTTGGTCACGCTTTATGTCAACACCGTTGGACCGATCAGTTTCATACTTGCCACAATGGTAAAGCTGTATGAGATCTGGTGCATATCCTAAGTTCAGACACATAGGTCACATGACCAGGCCGCCATCTTGGATTAAAGGCGAAATTTTCAATGCCGAATTGCGCACCTTTCTGAGGGTCTGAGTGCTCCAATTTTTTTATGATAGTAGCAGTGCGACAAGGGCTACAAATTTCATCAAAAAAAAACTTTAGCGGTCACGTGACTTTTTTTTTTAGAATTTTTTTAAATTTTGTTTTGCATCTCATTTGCATAATTTTCGACAAATCAACTAACCCTGAATAACTTTGAAAGATCATATGACATAGTATTTAATTCCAAAATATCGAGTCCAGGCGATAAGCCGTTTTTTATAAGAAGATTTTAGAATGTTTTTTCATATTTTTTGTTCTTTTATATGGTCACGTGACCTCATTTTATAGACATAATTGCAATATCTCAAGCACTGTTACAGATAGGAACATGCAACCAGTGCAATTTTGAAGTGATGGTACATGAAATTCTACTAACAAACAAGATGACCATATATGGTCATGTGATCTCATTAAATATGCATGAATGTAATATATCAAGCACTGTTACAGATAGGGACATGCAACCTGTGCAATATCGAAGCTATAAGACACGAGATGTGACTAACTAATGTCATGACCATATATGGTCATGTGACTTCATCAAATATGCATAAGTGTAATAACTCAAGCACTGTTACAGACGGGAACATGCAACCTGTGCAATATCGAAGCTATGGGACAAGAGATGTGACTAACTAATGTGATGACCATATATGGTCATGTGACCTCATCAAATATGCATAAATGTTATATTTGAAACACAGTAACAGATAGAAACACACAACCTGTGCAATATCGAAGCTATGAGACAAGATATGTGACTAACACATCTGATGCCCATACACGGTCATGTGACATCATTAAATATGCATAAATGTAATAACTCAAGCACAGTTACAGACGGGAACATGCAACCTGTGCAATATCTAATCTATGGAACAAGAGATGTGACTAACTAATGTGATGACCACATATGGTCATGTGACCTCATCAAATATGCATAAATGTTATATCTCAAGCACTGTTACAGATAGGAAAATGCAACCAATGCAACATTGAAGTTATTGCACAACAGAGCTGACAAAAACATCCGATGACCATATATGGTCATGGGACATCATTAAATATGCAAGATTGTAATACCTTAAGCACTGTTACAGACAGGAACATGCAACATGTTTAGTATGAAGGCCATGCAATTTCCTATAATATATTATTGTCAATGATGCTGATTTTGGAACGCTGCTAATAAGTCAGTGGGCTCGAAACCCGACATTGCTGCAACGCAGCTATATTTAGGGTTTCGAGCCCATTTGGTAGAAACCCTATTGTAATTGTTCCGTTTATTATTATTATTATGATTCCGCCTAAATTTTTGGTCACGCTTTATGTCAACGCTGTTGGACCGATCAGCTCCATACTTGCCACAATGGTAAAGCTGGATGAGATCTGGTGCATATCCTAAGTTCAGACACATATGTCACATGACCAGGCCGCCATCTTGGGTTAAAGACGAAATTTTCAATGCCGAATTGCACACCTTTCTGAGGGTCTGAGTGCTCCAATTTTTTTATGGCAGTAGCAGTGGGAGAAGGGCTACAAATTTCATCAAAAAAAACTTTAGCGGTCACGTGACTGATTTTTTTCTAGAATTTTTTTAATTTTGTTTTGCATCTCATTTGCATAATTTTCGACTAATCAACTAACCCTGAATAACTTTGAAAGATCATATGACATAGTATTTAATTCCAAAATATGAAGTCCAGGCGTCAAGCCGTTTTTTAGAAGAAGATTTTAGAATGTTTTTTCATATTTTTTTTGTTCTTTTATATGGTCACGTGACCTCATTTTATAGACATAATTGCAATATCTCAAGCACTGTTACAGATAGGAACATGCAACCAGTGCAATATTGAAGTGATGGTACATGAAATTCTACTAACAAACAAGATGACCATATATGGTCATGTGATCTCATTAAATATGCATGTATGTAATATATCAAGCACTGTTACAGATAGGGACATGCAACCTGTGCAATATCGAAGCTATAAGACACGAGATGTGACTAACTAATGTGATGACCATATATGGTCATGTGACTTCATCAAATATACATAAATGTAATAACTCAAGCACAGTTACAGACAGGAACATGCAACCAGTGCAATATTGAAGTGATGGTACATGAAATTTTACTAACAAACAAGATGACCATATATGGTCATGTGAACTCATTGAATATGCATAAATGTAATATATCAAGCACTGTAAGAGTTAGGGACATGCAACCTGTGCAATATCGAAGCTATGGGTCAAGAGATGTGACTAACTAATGTGATGACTATATATGATCATGTGACCTCATCAAATATGCATTAATGTAATAACTCAAGCACTGTTACAGACGGGAACATGCAACCTGTGCAATATCGAAGCTATGGGACAAGAGATGTGACTAACTAATGTGATGACCATATATGGTCATGTGACCTCATCAAATATGCATAAATGTTATATTTGAAACACAGTAACAGATAGAAACACACAACCTGTGCAATATCGAAGCTATGAGACAAGATATGTGACTAACACATCTGATGCCAATACACGGTCATGTGACATCATTAAATATGCATAAATGTAATAACTCAAGCACTGTTACAGACGGGAACATGCAACCTGTGCAATATCGAATCTATGGAACAAGAGATGTGACTTACTAATGTGATGACCACATATGGTCATGTGACCTCATCAAATATGCATAAATGTTATATCTCAAGCACTGTTACAGATAGGAAAATGCAACCAATGCAATATTGAAGTTATTGCACAACAGAGCTGACAAAAACATCCGATGACCATATATGGTCATGGGACATCATTAAATATGCAAGATTGTAATACCTTAAGCACTGTTACAGACAGGAACATGCAACATGTTTAGTATGAAGGCCATGCAATTTCCTTTAATATATTATTGTCAATGATGCTGATTTTGGAACGCTGCTAATAAGTCAGTGGGCTCGAAACCCGACATTGCTGCAACGCAGCTATATTTAGGGTTTCGAGCCCATTTGGTCGAAACCCTTTTGTAATTGTTCCGTTTATTAGGGTTTCGAGCCCATTTGGTCGAAACCCTTTTGTAATTGTTCCGTTTATTATTATTAGGGTTTCGAGCCCATTTGGTCGAAACCCTATTGTAATTGTTCCGTTTATTATTATTATTATGATTCCGCCTAAATTTTTGGTCACGCTTTATGTCAACGCTGTTGGACCGATCAGCTCCATGCTTGCCACAATGGTAGAGCTGGATGAGATCTGGTGCATATCCTAAGTTCAGACACATAGGTCACATGACAAGGCCGCCATCTTGGATTAAAAACGAAATTTTCAATGCCGAATTGCGCACCTTTCTGAGGGTCTGAGTGCTCCAAATTTTTTATGGTAGTAGCACTAGGAGAAGGGCTACAAATTTCATCAAAAAAAACTTTAGCGGTCACGTGATATTTTTTTTTCTAGAATTTTTTTAATTTTGTTTTGCATCTCATTTGCATAATTTTCGACTAATCAACTAACCCTGCATAAGTTTGAAAGATCAGATGACATAGTATTTAATTCCAAAATATGAAGTCCAGGCGATAAGCCGTTTTTTAGAAGAAGATTTTAGAATGTTTTTTCATATTTTTTTGTTCTTTTATATGGTCACGTGACCTCATTTTATAGACATAATTGCAATATCTCAAGCACTGTTACAGATAAGGACATGTAACCAGTGCAATATTAAAGTGATGGTACAAGAAATTTTACTAACAAACAAGATGACCATATATGGTCATGTGATCTCATTAAATATGCATGAATGTAATATATCAAGCACTGTTACAGATAGGGACATGCAACCTGTGCAATATCGAAGCTATAAGACACGAGATGTGACTAACTAATGTGATGACCATATATGGTCATGTGACTTCATCAAATATACATAAATGTAATAACTCAAGCACAGTTACAGACAGGAACATGCAACCAGTGCAATATTGAAGTGATGGTACATGAAATTTTACTAACAAACAAGATGACCATATATGGTCATGTGACCTCATTGAATATGCATAAATGTAATATATCAAGCACTGTAAGAGTTAGGGACATGCAACCTGTGCAATATCGAAGCTATGGGTCAAGAGATGTGACTAACTAATGTGATGACTATATATGATCATGTGACCTCATCAAATATGCATAAATGTAATAACTCAAGCACTGTTACAGACGGGAACATGCAACCTGTGCAATATCGAAGCTATGGGACAAGAGATGTGAGTAACTAATGTGATGACCGTATATGGTCATGTGACGTCATTAAATATGCATAATTGTAATATCTCAAGCAGAATCACAGATAGAGACATGTAACCTATGTAATATCGAAGCTATGAAACAAGAGATGTGGCTAACCAGTGCAATATTGAAGGGATGGTACATGAAATTTTACTAACAAACAAGATGACCATATATGGTCATGTGACCTCATTGAATATGCATAAATGTAATATATCAAGCACTGCAAGAGTTAGGGACATGCAACTTGTGCAATATCGAAGGTATGGGTCAAGAGATGTGACTAACTAATGTGATGACCATATATGGTCATGTGACTTCATTAAATATGCATAATTGAATTATCTCAAGCACTGTTACAGACATGAACATGCAACCTGTGCAAAATCGAAGCTGTGGGACATGAGATGTGAGTAACTAATGTGATGACCGTATATGGTCATGTGACGTCATTAAATATGCATAATTGTAATATCTCAAGCAGAATCACAGATAGAGACATGTAACCTATGTAATATCGAAGCTATGAAACAAGAGATGTGGCTAACTATTGTGATGACCATATATGGTCATGTAATTTCATCAAATATGCATAAATGTAATAACTCAAGCACTGTTACAGATAGGAACATGCAACCAGTGCAATATTGAAGCTATTGCACAACAGAAGTGACTAACACATCCAATGAAAATATATGGTCATGTGACCTCATCAAATATGCATAAATGTTATATCTCAAGCACTGTTACAGATAGGAACATGCAACCAGTGCAATATTGAAGCAATTGCACAACAGAAGTCACTAACATATCCGATGACCACATATGGTCATGTGACCTCATCAAATATGCATAAATGTTACATCTCAAGCACTGTTACAGATAGGAAAATGCAACCAATGCAATATTGAATTTATTGCACAACAGAGCTGACAAAAACATCCGATGACCATATATGGTCATGGGACATCATTAAATATGCAAGATTGTAATACCTTAAGCACTGTTACAGACAGGAACATGCAACATGTTTAGTATGAAGGCCATGCAATTTCCTTTAATATATTATTGTCAATGATGCTGATTTTGGAACGCTGCTAATAAGGCAGTGGGCTCGAAACCCGACATTGCTGCAACGCAGCTATATTTATTATTATTATTATTATTATTATTCTTCCGCCTAAATTTTTGGTCACGCTTTATGTCAACACCGTTGGACCGATCAGTTCCATACTTGCCACAATGGTAAAGCTGTATGAGATCTGGTGCATATCCTAAGTTCAGACACATAGGTCACATGACCAGGCCGCCATCTTGGATTAAAGGCGAAATTTTCAATGCCGAATTGCGCACCTTTCTGAGGGTCTGAGTGCTCCAATTTTTTTATGATAGTAGCAGTGCGACAAGGGCTACAAATTTCATCAAAAAAAACTTTAGCGGTCACGTGACTTTTTTTTTAGAATTTTTTTAAATTTTGTTTTGCATCTCATTTGCATAATTTTCGACAAATCAACTAACCCTGAATAACTTTGAAAGATCATATGACATAGTATTTAATTCCAAAATATGGAAGTCCAGGCGAAAAGCCGTTTTTTATAAGAAGATTTTAGAATGTTTTTTCATATTTTTTTGTTCTTTTATATGGTCACGTGACCTCATTTTATAGACATAATTGCAATATCTCAAGCACTGTTACAGATAGGAACATGCAACCAGTGCAATATTGAAGTGATGGTACATGAAATTCTACTAACAAACAAGATGACCATATATGGTCATGTGATCTCATTAAATATGCATAAATGTAATATATCAAGCACTGTTACAGATAGGGACATGCAACCTGTGCAATATCGAAGCTATAAGACACGAGATGTGACTAACTAATGTGATGACCATAAATGGTCATGTGACTTCATCAAATATGCATAAATGTAATAACTCAAGCACAGTTACAGACGGGAACATGCAACCAGTGCAATATTGAAGTGATGGTACATGAAATTTTACTAACAAACAAGATGACCATATATGGTCATGTGACCTCATTGAATATGCATAAATGTAATATATCAAGCACTGCAAGAGTTAGGGACATGCAACCTGTGCAATGTTGAAGGTATGGGTCAAAAGATGTGGCTAACTAATGTGATGACCATATATGGTCATGTGACTTCATTAAATATGCATAATTGAATTATCTCAAGCACTGTTACAGACATGAACATGCAACCTGTGCAAAATCGAAGCTGTGGGACATGAGATGTTAGTAACTAATGTGATGACCGTATATGGTCATGTGACGTCATTAAATATGCATAATTGTAATATCTCAAGCAGAATCACAGATAGAGACATGCAACATATGCAATATCGAAGCTATGAGACAAGAGATGAGGCTAACTAATGTGATGACCATATATGGTCATGTAATTTCATCAAATATGCATAAATGTAATAACTCAAGCACTGTTACAGATAGGAACATGCAACCAGTGCAATATTGAAGCTATTGCACAACAGAAGACCATATATGGTCATGATGCTGATTTTGGAACGCTGCTAATAGTCAGTGGGCTCGAAACCCGACATTGCTGCAACGCAGCTATATTTATTATTAGGTTTTCAAGACACATGTCTTGGAAACCTATTGTAATCGTTATGTTTTTTATTATTATTCCGCCAGATTTTTCGCTAAGCGCCATTCGAACACCGTTGCACATATCTTGAAAATGTTTGCACATGTTTGTAAAGTTTGATGAGATCTAGTGCATATCCTAAGATGACGCATATAGGTCACGTGGTACGGCGGCCATTTTGAATTTAAGACGAAAAATGGCATGCTCATTTAAACACCTTTCTGAGGGTCTAGGAGTCTCAAACTTTCGCTTAAAAGAAGCATTGGCCTTAGAGCTACGTATTTCATGAAAAAAAAGTTGAACGGTCATGTGACTTTTTTTTTTAGAATTTTCTGAAATATTGTTTTGCATCTCATTTGCATAATTTTGATCGTATCAAAATTCTACGCCATAATTTTGAAGAACATCATACATACTACAGATTAATCAAAGAATCATGAAAGTGCGACCAGTAGTTTTGGAGCAGTTGATTTATGAATATTTTTCACATTTTATATAAAATAGTCAGCAATGATGCATTATGGGAAAGGGGGGAGGGCCCATATACGATACACATTGAATTGACATATATTGAGAACTATTGTATATACAAACATGGAACTAACGCTATATTGAAGACATTGGACAAGAGGATTGACCAAAATATTGGATGACCATATATGGTCATGCAACTCATTAAATATGCATGTCTTTAATATCTCAGGCACTATTACAAGTACAAACATGCAACCAATGCTATATTGAAGACATTGGACGAGAGAATTGACCAACATATTCGATGACCATATATGGTCATAGAACTCATTGAATATGCATGTCTCTAATATCTCTTGCACTATTGCAAGTACAAACATGGAACCAACGCTATATTGTAGATATTGAACAAGAGAATTGACCAACATAGTTGATGACCATATATGGTCATAGAACTCATTAAATATGCATATCCATAATATCTCGAGCACTTTTAAAGATAGAGACATGTACCCAAACCTATATTGAAGACATTGGACAAGAAAATTGACCAACATATTCGATGACCATGTATGGTCATAGAACTCATTAAATATGCATGTCTCTAATATCTCAGGCACTATTGCAAGTAGGAACATGGTACCAATGCTATATTGAAGACATTTGACTAAAGGATTGACCAACATATTCGATGACCATGTATGGTCATAGAACTCATTAAATATGCATGTCTCTAATATCTTAGGCACTGTTGCAAGTAGGAACATTGAACCAATGCTATATTGAAGACATTGGACATGAGAATTGACAAACATACCCGATGACTATATATGGTCATGGAACTCATTAAATATGCATGGCTGTAATATCTCGGACACTATCACATATACAAACATGGAACCAACGTTAATTTTCAGGGCTATTGCAAACAGTCATACATGGCCATGCATTGCATGTGACTTGGCCATGTGCCATGGTCTTGAAAACCGGTCATTGCTGCTATGCAGCTATATTTATTATTATTATTATTCTTCCGCCTAAATGTTTGGTCACGCTTTATGTCAACGCCGTTGGACCGATCAATTCAATACTTGCCACAATGGTAAAGCTATATGAGATCTGGTGCATATCCTAAGTTCAGACACGTAGGTCACATGACCAGGCCGCCATCTTGGATTAAAGGCGAAATTTTCAATGACGAATTGCGCACCTTTCTGAGGGTCTGAGTGCTCCAATTTTTTTATGATAGTAGCAGTGCGACAAGGGCTACAAATCTCATCAAAAAAAACTTTAGCGGTCACGTGACTTTTTTTTTTAGAATTTTTTTAAATTTTGTTTTGCATCTCATTTGCATAATTTTCGACAAATCAACTAACCCTGAATAACTTTGAAAGATCATATGACATAGTATTTAATTCCAAAATATCGAGTCCAGGCGATAAGCCGTTTTTTATAAGAAGATTTTAGAATGTTTTTTCATATTTTTTTGTTCTTTTATATGGTCATGTGACCTCATTTTATAGACATAATTGCAATATCTCAAGCACTGTTACAGATAGGAACATGCAACCAGTGCAATATTGAAGTGATGGTACATGAAATTCTACTAACAAACAAGATGACCATATATGGTCATGTGATCTCATTAAATATGCATAAATGTAATATATCAAGCACTGTTACAGATAGGGACATGCAACCTGTGCAATATCGAAGCTATAAGACACGAGATGTGACTAACTAATGTGATGACCATATATGGTCATGTGACTTCATCAAATATGCATAAATGTAATAACTCAAGCACAGTTACAGACGGGAACATGCAACCAGTGCAATATTGAAGTGATGGTACATGAAATTTTACTAACAAACAAGATGACCATATATGGTCATGCGACCTCATTGAATATGCATAAATATAATATATCAAGCACTGCAAGAGTTAGGGACATGCAACCTGTGCAATATCGAAGGTATGGGTCAACAGATGTGGCTAACTAATGTGATGACCATATATGGTCATGTGACTTCATTAAATATGCATAATTGAATTCTCTCAAGAACTGTTACAGACATAAACATGCAACCTGTGCAAAATCGAAGCTGTGGGACATGAGATGTGAGTAACTAATGTGATGACCGTATATGGTCATGTGACGTCATTAAATATGCATAATTGTAATATCTCAAGCAGAATCACAGATAGAGTCATGCAACCTATGCAATATCGAAGCTATGAGACAAGAGATGTGGCTAACTAATGTGATGACCATATATGGTCATGTAATTTCATCAAATATGCATAAATGTAATAACTCAAGTACTGTTACAGATAGGAACATGCAACCAGTGCAATATTGAAGCTATTGCACAACAGATGTGACTAACACATCCGATGACCATATATGGTCATGTGACCTCATCAAATATGCATAAATGTTATATCTGAAGCACTGTTACAGATAGGAACATGCAACCAGTGCAATATTGAAGCTATTGCACAACAGAAGTCACTAACATATCCGATGACCATATATGGTCATGTGACCTCGTCAAATAAGCATAAATGTAATAACTCAAGCACTATTACAGACGGGAACATGCAACCTGTACAATATCGAATCTATGGAACAAGAGATGTGACTAACTAATGTGATGACCATATATGGTCATGTGACCTCATCAAATATGCATAAATGTTATATTTGAAACACAGTAACAGATAGAAACACACAACCTGTGCAATATCGAAGCTATGAGACAAGATATGTAACTAACACATCTGATGCCCAAACACGGTCATGTGACATCATTAAATATGCATAAATGTAATAACTCAAGCACTGTTACAGACGGGAACATGCAACCTGTGCAATATCGAATCTATGGAACAAGAGATGTGACTAACTAATGTGATGACCACATATGGTCATGTGACCTCATCAAATATGCATAAATGTTATATCTCAAGCACTGTTACAGATAGGAAAATGCAACCAATGCAATATTGAAGTTATTGCACAACAGAGCTGACAAAAACATCCGATGACCATATATGGTCATGGGACATCATTAAATATGCAAGATTGTAATACCTTAAGCACTGTAACAGACAGGAACATGCAACATGTTTAGTATGAAGGCCATGCAATTTCCTTTAATATATTATTGTCAATGATGCTGATTTTGGAACGCTGCTAATAAGTCAGTGGGCTCGAAACCCGACATTGCTGCAACGCAGCTATATTTAGGGTTTCGAGCCCATTTGGTCGAAACCCTTTTGTAATTGTTCCGTTTATTATTATTATTATTATTATTATTATTATTATTCTTCCGCCTAAATTTTTGGTCACGCTTTATGTCAACGCCGTTGGACCGATCAATTCAATACTTGCCACAATGGTAAAGCTATATGAGATCTGGTGCATATCCTAAGTTCAGACACGTAGGTCACATGACCAGGCCGCCATCTTGGATTAAAGGCGAAATTTTCAATGCCGAATTGCGCACCTTTCTGAGGGTCTGAGTGCTCCATTTTTTTTATGATAGTAGCAGTGCGACAAGGGCTACAAATATCATCAAAAAAAACTTTAGCGGTCACGTGACTTTTTTTTTTAGAATTTTTTTAAATTTTGTTTTGCATCTCATTTGCATAATTTTCGACAAATCAACTAACCCTGAATAACTTTGAAAGATCATATGACATAGTATTTAATTCCAAAATATCGAGTCCAGGCGATAAGCCGTTTTTTATAAGAAGATTTTAGAATGTTTTTTCATATTTTTTTGTTCTTTTATATGGTCACGTGACCTCATTTTATAGACATAATTGCAATATCTCAAGCACTGTTACAGATAGGAACATGCAACCAGTGCAATATTGAAGTGATGGTACATGAAATTCTACTAACAAACAAGATGACCATATATGGTCATGTGATCTCATTAAATATGCATAAATGTAATATATCAAGCACTGTTACAGATAGGGACATGCAACCTGTGCAATATCGAAGCTATAAGACACGAGATGTGACTAACTAATGTGATGACCATATATGGTCATGTGACTTCATCAAATATGCATAAATGTAATAACTCAAGCACAGTTACAGACGGGAACATGCAACCAGTGCAATATTGAAGTGATGGTACATGAAATTTTACTAACAAACAAGATGACCATATATGGTCATGTGACCTCATTGAATATGCATAAATGTAATATATCAAGCACTGTAAGAGTTAGGGACATGCAACCTGTGCAATATCGAAGGTACGGGTCAAGAGATGTGGCTAACTAATGTGATGACCATATATGGTCATGTGACTTCATTAAATATGCATAATTGAATTATCTCAAGCACTGTTACAGACATGAACATGCAACCTGTGCAAAATCGAAGCTGTGGGACATGAGATGTGAGTAACTAATGTGATAACCGTATATGGTCATGTGACGTCATTAAATACGCATAAATGTAATAACTCAAGCACTGTTACAGACAGGAACATGCAACCAGTGCAATATTGAAGTGATGGTACATGACATTTTACTAACAAACAAGATGACCGTATATGGTCATGTGACGTCATTAAATATGCATAACTGTAATATCTCAAGCAGAATCACAGATAGAGACATGCAACCTATGCAATATCGAAGCTATGAGACAAGAGATGTGGCTAACTAATGTGATGACCATATATGGTCATGTAAAGTCATCAAATATGCATAAATGTAATAACTCAAGCACTGTTACAGATAGGAACATGCAACCAGTGCAATATTGAAGCTATTGCACAACAGAAGTGACTAACACATCCGATGACCATATATGGTCATGTGACCTCATCAAATATGCATAAATGTTATATCTCAAGCACTGTTACAGATAGGAACATGCAACCAGTGCAATATTGAAGCTATTGCACAACAGAAGTCACTAACATATCCGATGACCATATATGGTCATGTGACCTCATCAAATAAGCATAAATGTAATAACTCAATCACTATTACAGACGGGAACATGCAACCTGTGCAATATCGAATCTATGGAACAAGAGATGTGTCTAACTAATGTGATGACTATATATGATCATGTGACCTCATCCAATATGCATAAATGTAATAACTCAAGCACTGTTACAGACGGGAACATGCAACCTGTGCAATATCAAAGCTATGGGACAAGAGATGTGACTAACTAATGTGATGACCATATATGGTCATGTGACCTCATCAAATATGCATAAATGTTATATTTGAAACACAGTAACAGATAGAAACACACAACCTGTGCAATATCGAAGCTATGAGACAAGATATGTGACTAACACATCTGATGCCAATACACGGTCATGTGACATCATTAAATGTGCATAAATGTAATAACTCAAGCACTGTTACAGATAGGAAAATGCAACCAATGCAATATTGAAGTTATTGCACAACAGAGCTGACAAAAACATCCGATGACCATATATGGTCATGGGACATCATTAAATATGCAAGATTGTAATACCTTAAGCACTGTTACAGACAGGAACATGCAACATGTTTAGTATGAAGGCCATGCAATTTCCTTTAATATATTATTGTCAATGATGCTGATTTTGGAACGCTGCTAATAAGTCAGTGGGCTCGAAACCCGACATTGCTGCAACGCAGCTATATTTATTATTATTATTATTATTATTCTTCCGCCTAAATTTTTGGTCACGCTTTATGTCAACACCGTTGGACCGATCAGTTCCATACTTGCCACAATGGTAAAGCTGTATGAGATCTGGTGCATATCCTAAGTTCAGACACATAGGTCACATGACCAGGCCGCCATCTTAGATTAAAAGCGAAATTTTCAATGCCGAATTGCGCACCTTTCTGAGGGTCTGAGTGCTCCAATTTTTTTATGATAGTAGCAGTGCGACAAGGGCTACAAATTTCATCAAAAAAAACTTTAGCGGTCACGTGACTTTTTTTTTTAGAATTTTTTGAAATTTTGTTTTGCATCTCATTTGCATAATTTTCGACAAATCAACTAACCCTGAATAAGTTTGAAAGATCATATGACATAGTATTTAATTGCAAAATATTGAGTCCAGGCGATAAGCCGTTTTTTATAAGAAGATTTTAGAATGTTTTTCCATATTTTTTTGTTCTTTTACATGGTCACGTGACCTCATTTTTTAGACATAATTGCAATATCTCATGCACTGTCACAGATAGGAACATGCAACCAGTGCAATAATGAAGTGATGGTACATGAAATTTTACTAACAAACAAGATGACCATATATGGTCATGTTACCTCATCAAATATGCATAAATGCAATATCTCAAGCATTCTAACAGATAGGGACACGCAACCAGTGCAATATTGAAGTGATTGTACAAGAAATTTTACTAACAAACAAGGTGACCATATATGGTCATGTGACCTCATTAAATATGCATAAATGTAATAACTCAAGCACTGTTACAGATGGAACATGCAACCTGTGCAATATCGAAGCTATGAGACACGAGATGAGACTAACTAATGTGATGACCATATATGGTCATGTGACTTCATCAAATATGCATAAATGTAATAACTCAAGCACTGTTACAGACGGGAACATGCAACCTGTGCAACATCGAAGCTATGAGACACAAGATGGGACTAACTAATGTGATGACCATATATGGTCATGTAACTTCATCAAATATGCATAAATGTAATAACTCAAGCACTGTTACAGACGGGAACATGCAACCTGTGCAATATCGAAGCTATGGGATAAAAGTTGTGACTAACTAATGTGATGACCATATATGGTCATGTGACCTCATCAAATAAGCATAAATGTTATATGTCAAGCACTGTTACAGATAGGACCATGCAACCAGTGCAATATTGAAGTTATTGCACAACAGAAGTGACTAACACATCTGATAACCATATATGGTCATGTAACCTCATCAAATATGCTTAAAAGTAATAACTCAAGTAGTGTTACAAACGGGAACATGCAACCAGTGCAATATTGAAGTTACTGCACAAGAGAGGTGACTAACATATCCGATGACCAGATATGGTCATGTGACATTAAATATGCATAAATGTAATAACTCAAGCACTGTTACAGACGGGAACATGCAACCTGTGCAATATCGAAGCTATGGAATAAAAGTTGTGACTAACTAATGTGATGACCATATATGGTCATGTAACTTCATCAAATTTGCATAAATGTAATAACTCAAGTCCTGTTACAAACGGGAACATGCATCCAGTGCAATATTGAATCTATTGCACAAGAGAGGTGACTAACATATCCGATGACCATATATGGTCATGTGACATCATTAAATATGCATGATTGTAATACCTTAAGCACTGTTACAGACAGGAACATGTAACATGTTTAGTGTGAAGGCCATGCAATTCCTTTAATATACTCTTGTCAATGATGCTGATTTTGGAACGCTGCTAATAAGTCAGTGGGCTCGAAACCCGACATTGCTGCAACGCAGCTATATTTATTATTATTATTCTTCCGCCTAAATTTTTGGTCACGCTTTATGTCAACGCCGTTGGACCGATCAAATCAATACTTGCCACAATGGTAAAGCTATATGAGATCTGGTGCATATCCTAAGTTCAGACACGTAGGTCACATGACCAGGCCGCCATCTTGGATTAAAGGCAAAATTTTCAATGCCGAATTGCGCACCTTTCTGAGGGTCTGAGTGCTCCAATTTTTTTATGATAGTAGCAGTACGACAAGGGCTACAAATCTCATCAAAAAAAACTTTAGCGGTCACGTGACTTTTTTTTTTAGAATTTTTTTAAATTTTGTTTTGCATCTCATTTGCATAATTTTCGACAAATCAACTAACCCTGAATAACTTTGAAAGATCATATGACATAGTATTTAATTCCAAAATATCGAGTCCAGGCGATAAGCCGTTTTTTATAAGAAGATTTTAGAATGTTTTTTCATATTTTTTTGTTCTTTTATATGGTCACGTGACCTCATTTTATAGACATAATTGCAATATCTCAAGCACTGTTACAGATAGGAACATGGAACCAGCGCAATATTGAAGTGATGTTACATGAAATTCTACTAACAAACAAGATGACCATATATGGTCATGTGATCTCATTAAATATGCATAAATGTAATATATCAAGCACTGTTACAGATAGGGACATGCAACCTGTGCATATCGAAGCTATAAGACACGAGATGTGACTAACTAATGTGATGACCATATATGGTCATGTGACTTCATCAAATATGCATAAATGTAATAACTCAAGCACAGTTACAGACGGGAACATGCAACCAGTGCAATATTGAAGTGATGGTACATGAAATTTTACTAACAAACAAGATGACCATATATGGTCATGTGACCTCATCAAATATGCATAAATGTTATATCTCAAGCACTGCAAGAGTTAGGAACATGCAACCTGTGCAATATCGAAGGTATGGGTCAAGAGATGTGGCTAACTAATGTGATGACCATATATGGTCATGTGAGTTCATTAAATATGCATAATTGAATTATCTCAAGCACTGTTACAGACATGAACATGAAACCTGTGCAAAATCGAAGCTGTGGGACATGAGATGTGAGTAACTAATGTGATGAACGTATATGGTCATGTGACGTCATTAAATATGCATAATTGTAATATCTCAAGCAGAATCACAGATAGAGACATGCAACCTATGCAATATCGAAGCTATGAGACAAGAGATGTGGCTAACTAATGTGATGATCATATATGGTCATGTAATTTCATCAAATATGCATAAATGTAATAACTCAAGCACTGTTACAGATAGGAACATGCAACCAGTGCAATATTGAAGCTATTGCACAACAGAAGTGACTAACACATCCGATGACCATATATGGTCATGTGACCTCATCAAATATGCATAAATGTTATATCTCAAGCACTGTTACAGATAGGAACATGCAACCAGTGCAATATTGAAGCTATTGCACAACAGAAGTCACTAACATATCCGATGACCATATATGGTCATGTGACCTCATCAAATAAGCATAAATGTAATAACTCAAGCACTATTACAGACGGGAACATGCACCCTGTGCAATATCGAATCTATGGAACAAGAGATGTGACTAACTAATGTGATGACCATATATGGTCATGTGACCTCATCAAATATGCATAAATGTTATATTTGAAACACAGTAACAGATAGAAACACACAACCTGTGCAATATCGAAGCTATGAGACAAGATATGTGACTAACACATCTGATGCCCATACACGGTCATGTGACATCGTTAAATATGCATAAATGTAATAACTCAAGCACTGTTACATACGGGAACATGCAACCTGTGCAATATCGAATCTATGGAACAAGAGATGTGACTAACTAATGTGATGACCACATATGGTCATGTGACCTCATCAAATATGCATAAATGTTACATCTCAAGCACTGTTACAGATAGGAAAATGCAACCAATGCAATATTGAAGTTATTGCACAACAGAGCTGACAAAAACATCCGATGACCATATATGGTCATGGGACATCATTAAATATGCAAGATTGTAATACCTTAAGCACTGTTACAGACAGGAACATGCAACATGTTTAGTATGAAGGCCATGCAATTTCCTTTAATATATTATTGTCAATGATGCTGATTTTGGAACGCTGCTAATAAGTCAGTGGGCTCGAAACCCGACATTGCTGCAACGCAGCTATATTTATTATTATGATTCCGCCTAAATTTTTGGTCACACTTTATGTCAACGCTGTTGGACCGATCAGCTCAATACTTGCCACATTGGTAAAGCTGGATGGGATCTGGTGCATATCCTAAGTTCAGACACATAGGTCACATGACCAGGCCGCCATCTTGGGTTAAAGACGAAATTTTCAATGCCGAATTGCACACCTTTCTGAGGGTCTGAGTGCTCCAATTTTTTTATGGCAGTAGCAGTGGGATAAGGGCTACAAATTTCATCAAAAAAAACTTTAGCGGTCACGTGACTAATTTTTTTCTAGAATTTTTTTAATTTTGTTTTGCATCTCATTTGCATAATTTTCGACTAATCAACTAACCCTGAATAACTTTGAAAGATCATATGACATAGTATTTAATTCCAAAATATTGAGTCCAGGCGATAAGCCGTTTTTTATAAGAAGATTTTAGAATGTTTTTTTCATATTTTTTTGTTCTTTTATATGGTCACGTGACCTCATTTTATAGACATAATTGCAATATCTCAAGCATTGTTACAGATAGGAACATGCAACCAGTGCAATAATGAAGTGATGGTACATGAAATTTTACTAACAAACAAGATGACCATATATGGTCATGTTACCTCATTAAATATGCATAAATGTAATATATCAAGCACTGTTACAGATAGAGACATGCAACCTGTGCAATATCGAAGCTATAAGACACGAGATGTGACTAACTAATGTGATGACCATATATGGTCATGTGACTTCATCAAATATGCATAAATGTAATAACTCAAGCACAGTTACAGACGGGAACATGCAACCAGTGCAATATTGAAGTGATGGTACATGAAATTTTACTAACAAACAAGATGACCATATATGGTCATGTGACCTCATCAAATATGCATAAATGTTATATCTCAAGCACTGCAAGAGTTAGGAACATGCAACCTGTGCAATATCGAAGGTATGGGTCAAGAGATGTGGCTAACTAATGTGATGACCATATATGGTCATGTGAGTTCATTAAATATGCATAATTGAATTATCTCAAGCACTGTTACAGACATGAACATGAAACCTGTGCAAAATCGAAGCTGTGGGACATGAGATGTGAGTAACTAATGTGATGAACGTATATGGTCATGTGACGTCATTAAATATGCATAATTGTAATATCTCAAGCAGAATCACAGATAGAGACATGCAACCTATGCAAAATCGAAGCTATGAGACAAGAGATGTGGCTAACTAATGTGATGATCATATATGGTCATGTAATTTCATCAAATATGCATAAATGTAATAACTCAAGCACTGTTACAGATAGGAACATGCAACCAGTGCAATATTGAAGCTATTGCACAACAGAAGTGACTAACACATCCGATGACCATATATGGTCATGTGACCTCATCAAATATGCATAAATGTTATATCTCAAGCACTGTTACAGATAGGAACATGCAACCAGTGCAATATTGAAGCTATTGCACAACAGAAGTCACTAACATATCCGATGACCATATATGGTCATGTGACCTCATCAAATAAGCATAAATGTAATAACTCAAGCACTATTACAGACGGGAACATGCACCCTGTGCAATATCGAATCTATGGAACAAGAGATGTGACTAACTAATGTGATGACCATATATGGTCATGTGACCTCATCAAATATGCATAAATGTTATATTTGAAACACAGTAACAGATAGAAACACACAACCTGTGCAATATCGAAGCTATGAGACAAGATATGTGACTAACACATCTGATGCCCATACACGGTCATGTGACATCGTTAAATATGCATAAATGTAATAACTCAAGCACTGTTACAGACGGGAACATGCAACCTGTGCAATATCGAATCTATGGAACAAGAGATGTGACTAACTAATGTGATGACCACATATGGTCATGTGACCTCATCAAATATGCATAAATGTTACATCTCAAGCACTGTTACAGATAGGAAAATGCAACCAATGCAATATTGAAGTTATTGCACAACAGAGCTGACAAAAACATCCGATGACCATATATGGTCATGGGACATCATTAAATATGCAAGATTGTAATACCTTAAGCACTGTTACAGACAGGAACATGCAACATGTTTAGTATGAAGGCCATGCAATTTCCTTTAATATATTATTGTCAATGATGCTGATTTTGGAACGCTGCTAATAAGTCAGTGGGCTCGAAACCCGACATTGCTGCAACGCAGCTATATTTATTATTATGATTCCGCCTAAATTTTTGGTCACACTTTATGTCAACGCTGTTGGACCGATCAGCTCAATACTTGCCACATTGGTAAAGCTGGATGGGATCTGGTGCATATCCTAAGTTCAGACACATAGGTCACATGACCAGGCCGCCATCTTGGGTTAAAGACGAAATTTTCAATGCCGAATTGCACACCTTTCTGAGGGTCTGAGTGCTCCAATTTTTTTATGGCAGTAGCAGTGGGATAAGGGCTACAAATTTCATCAAAAAAAACTTTAGCGGTCACGTGACTAATTTTTTTCTAGAATTTTTTTAATTTTGTTTTGCATCTCATTTGCATAATTTTCGACTAATCAACTAACCCTGAATAACTTTGAAAGATCATATGACATAGTATTTAATTCCAAAATATTGAGTCCAGGCGATAAGCCGTTTTTTATAAGAAGATTTTAGAATGTTTTTTTCATATTTTTTTGTTCTTTTATATGGTCACGTGACCTCATTTTATAGACATAATTGCAATATCTCAAGCATTGTTACAGATAGGAACATGCAACCAGTGCAATAATGAAGTGATGGTACATGAAATTTTACTAACAAACAAGATGACCATATATGGTCATGTTACCTCATTAAATATGCATAAATGTAATATATCAAGCACTGTTACAGATAGAGACATGCAACCTGTGCAATATCGAAGCTATAAGACACGAGATGTGACTAACTAATGTGATGACCATATATGGTCATGTGACTTCATCAAATATGCATAAATGTAATAACTCAAGCACAGTTACAGACGGGAACATGCAACCAGTGCAATATTGAAGTGATGGTACATGAAATTTTACTAACAAACAAGATGACCATATATGGTCATGTGACCTCATTGAATATGCATAAATGTAATATATCAAGCACTGCAAGAGTTAGGGACATGCAACCTGTGCAATATCGAAGCTGTGGGACATGAGATGTGAGTAACTAATGTGATGACCGTATATGGTCATGTGACGTCATTAAATATGCATAATTGTAATATCTCAAGCAGAATCACAGATAGAGACATGCAACCTATGCAATATCGAAGCTATGAGACAAGAGATGTGGCTAACTAATGTGATGACCACATATGGTCATGTGACCTCGTCAAATATGCATAAATGTTACATCTCAAGCACTGTTACAGATAGGAAAATGCAACCAATGCAATATTGAAGTTATTGCACAACAGAGCTGACAAAAACATCCGATGACCATATATGGTCATGGGACATCATTAAATATGCAAGATTGTAATACCTTAAGCACTGTTACAGACAGGAACATGCAACATGTTTAGTATGAAGGCCATGCAATTTCCTTTAATATATTATTTTCAATGATGCTGATTTTGAAACGCTGCAAATAAGTCAGTGGGCTCGAAACCCGACATTGCTGCAACGCAGCTATATTTAGGGTTTCGAGCCCATTTGGTCGAAACCCTTTTGTAATTGTTCCGTTTATTATTATTATTATTAGGTTTTCAAGACACATGTCTTGGAAACCTATTGTAATCGTTATGTTTTTTATTATTCCGCCAGATTTTTTCGCTAAGCGCCATTTCGACACCGTTACACATATCTGTAAAAAATTTTCATATGTTTGTAAAGGTTGATGAGATCTAGTGCATATCCTAAGATGACGCATATTGATCACGTGGTACGGCGGCCATTTTGAATTTAAGGCGAAAAATGGCATGCTCATTTGAACACCTTTCTGAGGGCCTAGGAGTCTCAAACTTTCGCCTAAAAGAAGCATTGGCCCTAGAGCTACGTATATCAGAAAAAAAAAGTTGAACGGTCATGTGACTTTTTTTTCTAGAATTTTCTGAAATATTGTTTTGCATCTCATTTGCATAATTTTGATCGTATCGAAATTCCACGCCATAATTTTGAAGAATATCATACATACTACAGATTAATCAAAGAATCATGGAAGTGCGACCAGTAGTTTTGGAGCAGTTGATTTATGAATATTTTTCACATTTTATATAAAATAGTCAGCAATGTTGCATTATGGGAAAGGGGGGAGGGCCCATATACGATACACATTGAATTGACATATATTGAGAACTATTGCATATACAAACATGGAACTAACGCTATATTGAAGACATTGGACAAGAGAATTGACCAAAATATTGGATGACCATAAATGGTCATGCAACTCATTAAATATGCATGTCTCTAATATCTCAGGCACTATTGCAAGTACAAACATGGAACTAACGCTATATTGAAGACATTGGACAAGATAATTGACCAAGATATTGGATGACCATATATGGTCATGTAACTCATTAAATATGCATGTCTTTAATATCTCAGGCACTATTGAAAGTATAAACATGGAACCAATGCTATATTGAAGACATTGAACAAAAGAATTGATCAACATAGTGTATGACCATATATGGTCATATAACTCATTAAATATGCGTGTCTCTAATATCTCGGGCATTATTGCAAGTTCAAACATGGAATCAACGCTATATTGAAGACATAGGACGAGAGAATTGACCAACATATTCGATGACCATACATGGTCATAGAACTGATTAAATATGCATATCCATATATCTCGAACACTTTTAAAGATAGAAACATGTACCCAAACCTATATTGAAGACTTTGGACAAGATAATTGACCAACACAGTCGATGACCATATATGGTCATACAACTCATTAAATATGCATGTCTCTAATATCTCGAGTACTATTGTAAGCACAAACATGGAACCAATACTATATTGAAGACATTGGACAAAAGGATTGACCAACATATTCGATTACCATATATGGTCATAGAACACATTAAGTATGCATATCCATAATATCTCGAGCACTTTTAAAGATAGGGACATGTACCCAAACCTATACTGAAGACATTGGACAAGAGAATTGTCCAACATATGAGATGACCATATATGGTCATAGAACTCATTAAATATGCATGCCTCTAATATCTTAGGCACTGATGCAGGTAGGAACATGGAACCAATGCTATATTGAAGTCATTGGACAAGAGAATTGACAAACATACCTGATGACTATATATGGTCATATAACTCATTACATATGCATGGCAATAATATCTTGGACACTATCACATATACAAACATGGGACCAACGTTAATTTTGGGGGCTATTGCAAACAGTCATACCTGGCCATGCATTGCATGTGACTTGGCCATGTGCCATGGTCTTGAAAACCGGTCATTGCTGCTATGCAGCTATATTTATTATTATTATTCTTCCGCCTAAATTTTTGGTCACGCTTTATGTCAACGCCGTTGGACCGATCAATTCAATACTTGCCACAATGGTAAAGCTATATGAGATCTGGTGCATATCCTAAGTTCAGACACGTAGGTCACATGACCAGGCCGCCACCTTGGATTAAAGGCGAAATTTTCAATGCCGAATTGCGCACCTTTCTGAGGGTCTGAGTGCTCCAATTTTTTTATGATAGTAGCAGTGCGACAAGGGCTACAAATTTCATCAAAAAAAACTTTAGCGGTCACGTGACTTTTTTTTTTAGAATTTTTTTAAATTTTGTTTTGCATCTCATTTGCATAATTTTCGACAAATCAACTAACCCTGAATAACTTTGAAAGATCATATGACATAGTATTTAATTCCAAAATATTGAGTACAGTCGATAAGCCGTTTTTTATAAGAAGATTTTAGAATGTTTTTCCATATTTTTTTGTTCTTTTACATGGTCACGTGACCTCATTTTTTAGACATAATTGCAATATCTCAAGCACTGTTACAGATAGGAACATGCAACCAGTGCAATATTGAAGTGATGGTACATGAAATTCTACTAACAAACAAGATGACCATATATGGTCATGTGATCTCATTAAATATGCATAAATGTAATATATCAAGCACTGTTACAGATAGGGACATGCAACCTGTGCAATATCGAAGCTATAAGACACGAGATGTGACTAACTAATGTGATGACCATATATGGTCATGTGACTTCATCAAATATGCATAAATGTAATAACTCAAGCACAGTTACAGACGGGAACATGCAACCAGTGCAATATTGAAGTGATGGTACATGAAATTTTACTAACAAACAAGATGACTATATATGGTCATGTGACCTCATTGAATATGCATAAATGTAATATATCAAGCACTGCAAGAGTTAGTTACATGCAACCTGTGCAATATCGGAGGTATGGGTCAAGAGATGTGACAAACTAATGTGATGACCATATATGGTCATGTGACTTCATTAAATATGCATAGTTGAATTATCTCAAGCACTGTTACAGATAGAAACATGCAACCTGTGCAAAATCGAAGCTATGGGACATGAGATGTGAGTAACTAATGTGATGACCGTATATGGTCATGTGCCTTCATTAAATATGCATAAATGTAATAACTCAAGCACTGTTACAGATAGGAACATGCAACCAGTGCAATATTGAAGTTATTGCACAACAGAGCTGACAAAAACATCCGATGACCATATATGGTCATGGGACATCATTAAATATGCAAGATTGTAATACCTTAAGCACTGTTACAGACAGGAACATGCAACATGTTTAGTATGAAGGCCATGCAATTTCCTTTAATATATTATTGTCAATGATGCTGATTTTGGAACGCTGCTAATAAGTCAGTGGGCTCGAAACCCGACATTGCTGCAACGCAGCTATATTTATTATTATTATTCTTCCGCCGTTTTTCGGTCACACTTTATGTCAACGCTGTTGGACCGATCAGTTCCATACTTGCCACAATGGTAAAACTGTATGAGATCTGGTGCATAGCCTAAGTTCAGACACATAGGTCACATGACCAGGCCGCCATTTTGGATTGAAGGCGAAATTTTCAATGCCGAATTGCGCACCTTTCTGAGGGTCTGAGTGCTCCAATTTTTTTATGATAGTAGCAGTGCGACAAGGGCTACAAATTTCATCAAAAAAAACTTTAGCGGTCACGTGACTTTTTTTTTTAGAATTTTTTTAAATTTTGTTTTGCATCTCATTTGCATAATTTTCGACAAGTCAACTAACCCTGAATAACTTCGAAAGATCATATGACATAGTATTTAATTCCAAAATATGGAAGTCCAGGCGAAAAGCCGTTTTTTATAAGAAGATTTTAGAATGTTTTTTCATATTTTTTTGTTTTTTTATATGGTCACGTGACCTCATTTTACAGACATAATTGCAATATCTCAAGCACTGTTACAGATAGGAACATGCAACCAGTGCAATATTGAAGTGATGGTACATGAAATTTTACTAACAAACAAGATGACCATATATGGTCATGTGACTTCATCAAATATGCATAAATGCAATAACTCAAGCACTGTTACAGATGGGAACATGCAACCTGTGCAATATCAAAGCTATGAGACGAGAGATGTGACTAACTAATGTGATGAACATATATGGTCATGTGACCTCATCAAATATGCATAAATGTTATATCTCAAGCACTATTACAGATAGGAACATGTGACCAGTGCAATATTGAAATTATTGCACAACAGAGATGACTAACATATCCGATGACCGTATATGGTCATGTGACCTCATCAAATATGCATAAATGTTATATCTCAAGCACTGTTACAGATATGAACATGTAACCAGTGTAATATTGAAATTATTGCACAACAGAGATGACTAACATATCCGATGACCGTATATGGTCATGTGACCTCATCAAATATGCATACATATAATAACTCAAGCTCTGTTTCAGACAGGAACATGCAACCAGTACAGTATTGAAGGTATTGCACAAGGAAGGTGACTAACATATCCTATGACCATATATGATCATGTGACATCATTAAATATGCATTAATGTAATAACTCAAGCACTGTTACAGACGGGAACATGCAACCTGTGCAATATCGAAGCTATGAGACAAGAGATGTGACTAACTAATGTAATGACCATATATGGTCATGTGACCTCATCAAATATGCATAAATGTTATATCTCAAGCACTGTTACAGATATGAACATGTAACCAGTGTAATATTGAAATTATTGCACAACAGAGATGACTAACATATCGGATGACCGTATATGGTCATGTGACCTCATCAAATATGCATAAATGTAATAACTCAAGCGCTGTTTCAGACGGGAACATGCAACAAGTGCAGTATTGAAGGTATTGCACAAGGAATGTGACTAACATATCTGATGACCATATATGATCATGTGACATCATTAAATATGCATTAATGTAATAACTCTAGCACTGTTACAGATAGGAACATGCAACCAGTGCAATATTGAAGATACTGCACAAGAGAGGTGACTAACATATCCGATGACCATATATGGTCATGGGACATCATTAAATATGCACGATTGTAATACCTTAAGCACTGTTACAGACAGGAACATGTAACATGTTTAGTATGAAGGCCATCCAATTTCCTTTAATATATTATTGTCAATGATGCAGATTTTGGAACGCTGCTAATAAGTCAGTGGGCTCGAAACCCGACATTGCTGCAACGCAGCTATATTTAGGGTTTCGAGCCCATTTGGTCGAAACCCTATTGTAATTGTTCCGTTTATTAGGGTTTCGAGCCCATTTGGTCGAAACCCTATTGTAATTGTTCCGTTTATTATTATTATTATTATTATTATTATTATTATTATTATTCTTCCGCCTAAATTTTTGGTCACGCTTTATGTCAACACCGTTGGACCGATCAGTTTCATACTTGCCACAATGGTAAAGCTGTATGAGATCTGGTGCATATCCTAAGTTCAGACACATAGGTCACATGACCAGGCCGCCATCTTGGATTAAAGGCGAAATTTTCAATGCCGAATTGCGCACCTTTCTGAGGGTCTGAGTGCTCCAATTTTTTTATGATAGTAGCAGTGCGACAAGGGCTACAAATTTCATCAAAAAAAACTTTAGCGGTCACGTGACTTTTTTTTTTAGAATTTTTTTAAATTTTGTTTTGCATCTCATTTGCATAATTTTCGACAAATCAACTAACCCTGAATATCTTTGAAAGATCATATGACATAATATTTAATTCCAAAATATGGAAGTCCAGGCGAAAAGCCGTTTTTTATAAGAAGATTTTAGAATGTTTTTTCATATTTTTTTGTTCTTTTATATGGTCACGTGACCTCATTTTATAGACATAATTGCAATATCTCAAGCACTGTTACAGATAGGAACATGCAACCAGTGCAATATTGAAGTGATGGTACATGAAATTCTACTAACAAACAAGATGACCATATATGGTCATGTGATCTCATTAAATATGCATAAATGTAATATATCAAGCACTGTTACAGATAGGGACATGCAACCTGTGCAATATCGAAGCTATAAGACACGAGATGTGACTAACTAATGTGATGACCATATATGGTCATGTGACTTCATCAAATATGCATAAATGTAATAACTCAAGCACAGTTACAGACGGGAACATGCAACCAGTGCAATATTGAAGTGATGGTACATGAAATTTTACTAACAAACAAGATGACCATATATGGTCATGTGACCTCATTGAATATGCATAAATGTAATATATCAAGCACTGCAAGAGTTAGGGACATGCAACCTGTGCAATATCGAAGGTATGGTCAAGAGATGTGGCTAACTAATGTGATGACCATATATGGTCATGTGACTTCATTAAATATGCATAATTGAATTATCTCAAGCACTGTTACAGACATGAACATGCAACCTGTGCAAAATCGAAGCTGTGGGACATGAGATGTGAGTAACTAATGTGATGACCGTATATGGTCATGTGACGTCATTAAATATGCATAATTGTAATATCTCAAGCAGAATCACAGATAGAGACATGCAACCTATGCAATATCGAAGCTATGAGACAAGAGATGTGGCTAACTAATGTGATGACCATATATGGTCATGTAATTTCATCAAATATGCATAAATGTAATAACTCAAGCACTGTTACAGATAGGAACATGCAACCAGTGCAATATTGAAGCTATTGCACAACAGAAGTGACTAACACATCCGATGACCATATATGGTAATGTGACCTCATCAAATATGCATAAATGTTATATCTCAAGCACTGTTACAGATAGGAACATGCAACCAGTGCAATATTGAAGCTATTGCACAACAGAAGTCACTAATGTATCCGATGACCATATATGGTCATGTGACCTCATCAAATAAGCATAAATGTAATAACTCAATCACTATTACAGACGGGAACATGCAACCTGTGCAATATCGAATCTATGGAACAAGAGATGTGACTAACTAATGTGATGACCATATATGGTCATGTGACCTCATCAAATATGCATAAATGTTATATCTCAAGCACTGTTACAGATAGGAACATGCAACCAATGCAATATTGAAGTTATTGCACAACAGAGCTGACAAAAACATCAGATGACCATATATGGTCATGGGACATCATTAAATATGCGAGATTATAATACCTTAAGCACTGTTACAGACAGGAACATGTAACATGTTTAGTATGAAGGCCATGCAATTTCCTTTAATATATTATTGTCAATGATGCTGATTTTGGAACGCTGCTAATAAGTCAGTGGGCTCGAAACCCGACATTGCTGCAACGCAGCTATATTTATTATTATTATTCTTCCGCCATTTTTCGGTCACACTTTATGTCAACGCTGTTGGACCGATCAGCTCAGTACTTGCCACAATGGTAAAGCTGGATGAGATCTAGTGCATAGCCTATGTTCAGACACATAGGTCACATGGCCAGGCCGCCATCTTGAAATAAAGGCGAAATATTCAATGCCAAATTGCGCAGCTTTCTGAGGGTCTGAGTGCTCCAATTTTTTTATGATAGCAGCAGTGGGTCAAGTGCTACAAATTTCATCAAAAAAATCTTTAGCGGTCACGTGACTTTTTTTTTTAGAATTTTTTTAAATTTTGTTTTGCATCTCATTTGCATAATTTTCGACAAATCAACTAACCCTGAATAGCTTTGAAAGATCATATGACATAGTATTTAATTCCAAAATATGGAGAGTAGGCGATAAGCCGTTTTTTATAAGAAGATTTTAGAATGTTTTTTCATATTTTTTTGTTCTTTTACATGGTCACGTGACCTCATTTTATAGACATAATTGCAATATCTCACGCACTGTTACAGATAGGAACATGCAACCAGTGTAATATTGAAGTGATGGTACATGAAATTCTACTAACAAACAAGATGACCCTATATGGTCATGTGATCTCATTAAATATGCATAAATGTAATATATCAAGCACTGTTACAGATAGGAACATGCAACCTGTGCAATATTGAAGCTATAAGACACGAGATGTGACTAACTAATGTGATGACCATATATGGTCATGTGACTTCATCAAATATACATAAATGTAATAACTCAAGCACAGTTACAGACGGGAACATGCAACCAGAGCAATATTGAAGTGATGGTACATGACATTTTACTAACAAACAAGATGACCATATATGGTCATGTGACTTCATCAAATATGCATAAATGTAATAACTCAAGCACTGTTACAGATGGTAACATGCAACCTGTGCAATATCGAAGCAATGGGACAAGAGATGTGAATAACTAATGTGATGACCAAATATTGTCATGTGACCTAATCAAATATGCATAAATGTAATAACTCAAGCACTGTTACAGACGGGAACATGCAACCTGTGCAATATCATAGCTATGGAACAAGAGATGTGACTAACTAATGTGATGACCATATATGGTCATGTGACCTCATCAAATATGCATAAATGTAATAACTCAAGCACTGTTACAGACAGGAACATGCAACTAGTGCAATATTGAAGGTCTTGCACAAGAGAAATGACTAACACATCTGATGACCATACACGGTCATGTGACATCATTAAATATTCATAAGTGTAATAACTCAAACACTGTTACAGATAGAAAAATGCAACCTGTGCAATATTGAAGCAATGAGACAAGAGATGTGACTAACTAATGTGATGACCATATATGGTCATGTGACTTCATCAAATATGCATAAATGTAATAACTCAAGCGCAGTTACAGACAGGAACATGCAAACAGTGCAATATTGAAGTGATGGTACATGAAATTTTACTAACAAACAAGATGACCATATATGGTCATGTGAACTCATTGAATATGCATAAATGTAATATATCAAGCACTGTAAGAGTTAGGGACATGCAACCTGTGCAATATCGAAGGTATGGGTCAAGAGATGTGACTAACTAATGTGATGACCATATATGGTCATGTGACTTCATCAAATATGCATAAATGTTATATTTGAAACACAGTAACAGATAGAAACACGCAACCAGTGCAATATTGAAGTTATTGCACAACAGAGGTGACTGACATATCCGATGACTATATATGATCATGTGACCTCATTAAATATTCATAAGTGTAATAACTCAAGCACTGTTACAGATAGAAAAATGCAACCTGTGCAATATCGAATCTATGGAACAAGAGATGTGACTAACTAATGTGATGACTATATATGATCATGTGACCTCATCAAATATGCATAAATGTTATATCTCAAGCACTGTTACACATAGGAACATGCAACCAATGCAATATTGAAGTTATTGCACAACAGAGCTGACAAAAACATCCGATAACCATATATCCTGTGCAAAAACGAAGCTATGGGACATGAGATGTGAGTAACTAATGTGATGACCGTATATGGTCATGTGACGTCATTAAATATGCATAATTGTAATATCTCAAGCAGAATCACAGATAGAGACATGCAACCTATGCAATATCGAAGCTATGAGACAAGAGATGTGACAAACTAATGTGATGACCATATATGGTCATGTAACTTCATCAAATATGCATAAATGTAGAAACTCAAGCACTGTTACAGATAGGAACATGCAACCAGTGCAATATTGAAGCTATTGAACAACAGAAGTGACTAACACATCCAATGACCATATATGGTCATGTGACCTCATCACATATGCATAAATGTTATATCTCAAGCACTGTTACAGATAGGAACATGCAACCAGTGCAATATTGAAGATATTGCACAACAGAAGTGACTAACTTATCCGATGACCATGTATGGTCATGTGACCTCATCAAATAAGCATAAATGTAATAACTCAAGCACTATTACAGACAGGAACATGCAACATGTTTAGTATGAAGGCCATGCAATTTTCTTTAATATATTATTGTCAATGATGCTGATATTGGAACGCTGCTAATAAGTCAGTGGGCTCGAAACCCGACATTGCTGCAACGCAGCTATATTTATTATTATTATTATTATTATTCTTCCGCCTAAATTTTTGGTCACGCTTTATGTCAACACCGTTGGACCGATCAATTCAATACTTGCCACAATGGTAAAGCTATATGAGATCTGGTGCATATCCTAAGTTCAGACACATTGGTCACATGACCAGGCCGCCATCTTGGATTAAAGGCGAACTATTCAATGCCAAATTGCACACCTTTCTGAGGGTCTGAGTGCTCCAATTTTTTTATGATAGTAGCAGTGCGACAAGGGCTACAAATTTCATCAAAAAAAACTTTAGCGGTCACGTGACTTTTTTTTTTAGAATTTTTTTAAATTTTGTTTTGCATATCATTTGCATAATTTTCGACTAATCAACTAACCCTGCAATACTTTGAAAGATCATATGACATAGTATTTAATTCCAAAATATGGAGTCCAGGCGATAAGCCGTTTTTTATAAGAAGATTTTAGAATGTTTTTTCATATTTTTTTGTTCTTTTATATGGTCACGTGACCTCATTTTATAGACAAAATTGCAATATCTCAAGCACTGTTACAGATAGGAACATGCAACCAGTGCCATATTGAAGTGATGGTACATGAAATTCTACTAACAAACAAGATGACCATATATGGTCATGTGATCTCATTAAATATGCATAAATGTAATATATCAAGCACTGTTACAGATAGGGACATGCAAACTGTGCAATATCGAAGCTATAAGACACGAGATGTGACTAACTAATGTGATGACCATATATGGTCATGTGACTTCATCAAATATACATAAATGTAATAACTCAAGCACAGTTACCGACAGTAACATGCAACCAGTGCAATATTGAAGTGATGGTACATGAAATTTAACTAACAAACAAGATGACCATATATGGTCATGTGACCTCATTGAATATGCATAAATGTAATATATCAAGCACTGTAAGAGTCAGGGACATGCAACGTGTGCAATATCGAAGCTATGGGTCAAGAGATGTGACTAACTAATGTGATGACTATATATGATCATGTGACCTCATCAAATATGCATAAATGTAATAACTCAAGCACTGTTACAGACGGGAACATGCAACCTGTGCAATATCGAAGCTATGGGACAAGAGATGTGACTAACTAATATGATGACCATATATGGTCATGTGACCTCATCAAATATGCATAAATGTTATATTTGAAACACAGTAACAGATAGAAACACACAACCTGTGCAATATCGAAGCTATGAGACAAGAGATGTGGCTAACTAATGTGATGACCATATATGGTCATGTAACTTCATCAAATATGCATAAATGTAATAACTCAAGCACTGTTACAGATAGGAACATGCAACCAATGCAATATTGAAGTTATTGTACAACAGAGCTGACAAAAACATCAGATGACCATATATGGTCATGTGACATCATTAAATAAGTATGATTGTAAAACATTAAACACTGTTACAGACAGGAACATGTAACATGTTTAGTATGAAGGCCATGCAAATCCTTTAATATATTCTTGTCGATGATGCTGGTTTTGGAACGCTGCTAATAAGTCAGTGGGCTCGAAACCCGACATTGCTGCAACGCAGCTATATTTATTATTATTATTATTATTATTCTTCCGCCTAAATTTTTGGTCACGCTTTATGTCAACACCGTTGGACCGATCAGTTCCATACTTGCCACAATGGTAAAGCTGTATGAGATCTGGTGCATATCCTAAGTTCAGACACATAGGTCACATGACCAGGCCGCCATCTTGGATTAAAGGCGAAATTTTCAATGCCGAATTGCGCACCTTTCTGAGGGTCTGAGTGCTCCAATTTTTTTATGATAGTAGCAGTGCGACAAGGGCTACAAATTTCATCAAAAAAAACTTTAGCGGTCACGTGACTAATTTTTTTCTAGAATTTTTTTAATTTTCTTTTGCATCTCATTTGCATAATTTTCGACTAATCAACTATCCCTGAATAACTTTGAAAGATCATATGACATAGTATTTAATTCCAAAATATGAAGTCCAGGCGATAAGCCGTTTTTTAGAAGAAGATTTTAGAATGTTTTTTCATATTTTTTTTGTTCTTTTATATGGTCACGTGACCTCATTTTATAGACATAATTGCAATATCTCAAGCACTTTTACAGATAGGAACATGCAACCAGTGCAATATTGAAGTGATGGTACATGAAATTCTACTAACAAACAAGATGACCATATATGGTCATGTGATCTCATTAAATATGCATAAATGTAATATATCAAGCACTGTTACAGATAGCGACATGCAACCTGTGCAATATCGAAGCTATAAGACACGAGATGTGACTAACTAATGTGATGACCATATATGGTCATGTGACTTCATCAAATATGCATAAATGTAATAACTCAAGCACAGTTACAGATGGGAACATGCAACCAGTGCAATATTGAAGTGATGGTACATGCAATTTTACTAACAAACAAGATGACCATATATGGTCATGTGACCTCATTGAATATGATTAAATGTAATATATCAAGCACTGTAAGAGTTAGGGACATGCATCCTGTGCAATATCGAAGGTATGGGTCAAGAGATGTGACTAACTAATGTGATGACCATATATGGTCATGTGACTTCATTAAATATGCATAATTGAATTATCTCAAGCACTGTTACAGTTAGAAACATGCAACCTGTGCAATATCGAAGCTGTGAGACAAGAGATGTGACTAACTAATGTGATGACCATATATGGTCATGTAACTTCATCAAATATGCATACATGAAATAACTCAAGCACTGTTACAGACATGAACATGCAACCTGTGCAAAATCGAAGCTATGGGATATGAGATGTGAGTAACTAATGAGATGACCGTATATGGTCATGTGACGTCATTAAATATGCATAATTGTAATATCTCAAGCAGAATCACAAATAGAGACATGCAACATATGCAATATCGAAGCTATGAGACAAGAGATGTGACTAACTAATGTAATGACCATATATGGTCATGTAACTTCATCAAATATGCATAAATGTAGTAACTCAAGCACTGTTACAGATAGGAACATGCAACCAGTGCAATATTGAAGCTATTGCACAACAGAAGTGACTAACACATCTGATGACCATATATGGTCATGTGACCTCATCAAATATGCATAAATGTTATATCTCAATCACTGTTACAGATAGGAACATGCAACCAGTGCAATATTGAAGCTATTGCACAACAGAAGTGACTAACATATCCGATGACCATATATGGTCATGTGACCTCATCAAATAAGCATAAATGTAATAACTCAAGCACTATTACAGACGGGAACATGCAACCTGTGCAATATCGAATCTATGGATCAAGAGATGTGACTAACTAATGTGATGACCACATATGGTCATGTGACCTCATCAAATATGCATAAATGTTATATCTCAAGCACTGTTACAGATAGGAAAATGCAACCAATGCAATATTGAAGGGATGGTACATGAAATTTTACTAACAAACAAGATGACATATATGGTCATGTGACCTCATTGAATATGCATAAATGTAATATATCAAGCACTGCAAGAGTTAGGGACATGCAACCTGTGCAATATCGAAGGTATGGTCAAGAGATGTGGCTAACTAATGTGATGACCATATATGGTCATGTGACTTCATTAAATATGCATAATTGAATTATCTCAAGCACTGTTACAGACATGAACATGCAACCTGTGCAAAATCGAAGCTGTGGGACATGAGATGTGAGTAACTAATGTGATGACCGTATATGGTCATGTGACGTCATTAAATATGCATAATTGTAATATCTCAAGCAGAATCACAGATAGAGACATGCAACCTATGCAATATCGAAGCTATGAGACAAGAGATGTGGCTAACTAATGTGATGACCATATATGGTCATGTAATTTCATCAAATATGCATAAATGTTATATGTCAAGCACTGATACAGATAGGAACATGCAACCAGTGCAATATTGAAGTTATTGCACAACAGAAGTGACCGACACATCCGATGTCCATATATGGTCATGTGACATCATTAAATATGTATGATTGTAAAACATTAAGCACTGTTACAGACAGGAACATGTAACATGTTTAGTATGAAGGCCATGCAAATCCATTAATATATTCTTGTCGATGATGCTGGTTTTGGAACGCTGCTAATAAGTCAGTGGGCTCGAAACCCGACATTGCTGCAACGCAGCTATATTTAGGGTTTCGAGCCCATTTGGTCGAAACCCTATTGTAATTGTTCCGTTTATTATTATTATTATGATTCCGCCTAAATTTTTGGTCACGCTTTATGTCAACGCTGTTGGACCGATCAGCTCCATGCTTGCCACAATGGTAGAGCTGGATGAGATCTGGTGCATATCCTAAGTTCAGACACATAGGTCACATGACAAGGCCGCCATCTTGGATTAAAAACGAAATTTTCAATGCCGAATTGCGCACCTTTCTGAGGGTCTGAGTGCTCCAATTTTTTTATGGTAGTAGCACTAGGAGAAGGGCTACAAATTTCATCAAAAAAAACTTTAGCGGTCACGTGATATTTTTTTTTCTAGAATTTTTTTAATTTTGTTTTGCATCTCATTTGCATAATTTTCGACTAATCAACTAACCCTGCATAAGTTTGAAAGATCAGATGACATAGTATTTAATTCCAAAATATGAAGTCCAGGCGATAAGCCGTTTTTTAGAAGAAGATTTTAGAATGTTTTTTCATATTTTTTTGTTCTTTTATATGGTCACGTGACCTCATTTTATAGACATAATTGCAATATCTCAAGCACTGTTACAGATAAGGACATGTAACCAGTGCAATATTAAAGTGATGGTACAAGAAATTTTACTAACAAACAAGATGACCATATATGGTCATGTGATCTCATTAAATATGCATGAATGTAATATATCAAGCACTGTTACAGATAGGGACATGCAACCTGTGCAATATCGAAGCAATAAGACACGAGATGTGACTAACTAATGTGATGACCATATATGGTCATGTGACTTCATCAAATATACATAAATGTAATAACTCAAGCACAGTTACAGACAGGAACATGCAACCAGTGCAATATTGAAGTGATGGTACATGAAATTTTACTAACAAACAAGATGACCATATATGGTCATGTGACCTCATTGAATATGCATAAATGTAATATATCAAGCACTGTAAGAGTTAGGGACATGCAACCTGTGCAATATCGAAGCTATGGGTCAAGAGATGTGACTAACTAATGTGATGACTATATATGATCATGTGACCTCATCAAATATGCATAAATGTAATAACTCAAGCACTGTTACAGACGGGAACATGCAACCTGTGCAATATCAAAGCTATGGGACAAGAGATGTGACTAACTAATGTGATGACTATATATGATCATGTGACCTCATCAAATATGCATAAATGTAATAACTCAAGCACTGTTACAGACGGGAACATGCAACCTGTGCAATATCGAAGCTATGGGACAAGAGATGTGACTAACTAATGTGATGACCATATATGGTCATGTGACCTCATCAAATATGCATAAATGTTATATTTGAAACACAGTAACAGATAGAAACACACAACCTGTGCAATATCGAAGCTATGAGACAAGATATGTGACTAACACATCTGATGCCCATACACGGTCATGTGACATCATTAAATATGCATAAATGTAATAACTCAAGCACTGTTACAGACGGGAACATGCAACCTGTGCAATATCGAATCTATGGAACAAGAGATGTGACTAACTAATGTGATGACCACATATGGTCATGTGACCTCATCAAATATGCATAAATGTTATATCTCAAGCACTGTTACAGATAGGAAAATGCAACCAATGCAATATTGAAGTTATTGCACAACAGAGCTGACAAAAACATCCGATGACCATATATGGTCATGGGACATCATTAAATATGCAAGATTGTAATACCTTATGCACTGTTACAGACTGGAACATGCAACATGTTTAGTATGAAGGCCATGCAATTTCCTTTAATATATTTATTATTATTATTCCGCCAGATTTTTCGCTAAGCGCCATTCGAACACCGTTGCACATATCTTGAAAATGTTTGTACATGTTTGTAAAGTCTGATGAGATCTAGTGCATATCCTAAGATGACGCATATTGGTCACGTGGTACGGCGGCCATTTTGAATTTAAGGCGAAAGTTGGCATGCTCATTTAAACACCTTTCTGAGGGTCTAGGAGTCTCAAACTTTCGTTTAAAAGAAGCATTGACCCTAGAGCTACGTATTTCATGAAAAAAAAGTTGAACGGTCATGTGACTTTTTTTTCTAGAATTTTCTGAAATATTGTTTTGCATCTCATTTGCATAATTTTGATCGTATCAAAATTCCACGCCATAATTTTGAAGAACATCATACATACTACAGATTAATCAAAAAATCATGAAAGTGCGACGAGTAGTTTTGGAGCAGTTGATTTATGAATATTTTTCACATTTTATATAAAATAGTCAGCAATGTTGCATTATGGGAAAGGGGGGAGGGCCTATATATGATACACATTGAATTGACATATATTGAGAACTATTGTATATACAAACATGGAACTAACGCTATATTGAAGACATTGGACAAGAGAATTGACCAAAATATTGGATGACCATATATGGTCATGCAACTCATTAAATATGCATGTCTCTAATATCTCAGGCACTACTGCAAGTACAAACATGGAACCAACGCTATATTGAAGACATTGGCCGAGAGAATTGACCAACATATTCGATGACCATATATGGTCATATAACTCATTAAATATGCATGTCTTTAATATCTCAGGCACTATTGCAAGTACAAACATGGAACCAATGCTATATTAAAAACATTGAACAAAAGAATTGATCAACATAGTGTATGACCATATATGGTCATAGAACTCATTAAATATGCGTGTCTCTAATATCTCAGGCATTATTGCAAGTACAAACATGGAACCAACGCTATATTGAAGACATTGGACAAAAGAATTGACCAACATAGATGATGACCATATATGGTCATGGAACTCATTAAATATGCATGGCTATATTATCTCGGACACTATCACATATACAAACATGGAACCAACGTTAATTTTGAGGGCTATTGCAAACTGTCATACATGGCCATGCATTGCATGTGACTTGGCCATGTGCCATGGTCTTGAAAACCGGTGATTGCTGCTATGCAGCTATATTTAGGGTTTCGAGCCCATTTGGTCGAAACCCTATTGAAATTGTTCCGTTTATTTAGGGTTTCGAGCCCATTTAGGGTTTCGAGCCCATTTGGTCGAAACCCTTTTGTAATTGTTCCGTTTATTATTATTATTATTATTATTATTATTATTATTATTCTTCCGCCTAAATTTTTGGTCGCGCTTTATGTCAACGCCGTTGGACCGATCAATTCAATACTAGCCACAATGGTAAAGCTATATGAGATCTGGTGCATATCCTAAGTTCAGACACATAGGTCACATGACCAGGCCGCCATCTTGGATTAAAGGCAAAATTTTCAATGTCGAATTGCGCACCTTTCTGAGGGTCTGAGTGCTCCAATTTTTTTATGATAGTAGCAGTGCGACAAGGGCTACAAATTTCATCAAAAAAAACTTTAGCGGTCACGTGACTTTTTTTTTAGAATTTTTTTTTAATTTTGTTTTGCATCTCATTTGCATAATTTTCGACAAATCAACTAACCCTGAATAACTTTGAAAGATCATATGACATAGTATTTAATTCCAAAATATGAAGTACAGGCGATAAGCCGTTTTTTAGAAGAAGATTTTAGAATGTTTTTTTTCATATTTTTTTGGTCTTTTATATGGTCACGTAACCTCATTTTATAGACATAATTGCAATATCTCAAGCACTGTTACAGATAGGAACATGCAACCAGTGCAATATTGAAGGGATGGTACATGAAATTCTACTAACAAACAAGATGACCATATATGGTCATGTGATCTCATTAAATATGCATAAATGTAATATATCAAGCACTGTTACAGATAGGGACATGCAACCTGTGCAATATCGAAGCTATAAGACACGAGATGTGACTAACTAATGTGATGACTATATATGGTCATGTGACTTCATCAAATATGCATAAATGTAATAACTCAAGCACAGTTACAGACGGGAACATGCAACCAGTGCAATATTGAAGTGATGGTACATGAAATTTTACTAACAAACAAGATGACCATATATGGTCATGTGACCTCATTGAATATGCATAAATGTAATATATCAAGCACTGCAAGAGTTAGGGACATGCAACCTGTGCAATATCGAAGGTATGGGTCAAGAGATGTGGCTAACTAATGTGATGACCATATATGGTCATGTGACTTCATTAAATATGCATAATTGAATTATCTCAAGCACTGTTACAGACATGAACATGCAACCTGTGCAAAATCGAAGCTGTGGGACATGAGATGTGAGTAACTAATGTGATGACCGTATATGGTCATGTGACGTCATTAAATATGCATAATTGTAATATATCAAGCAGAATCACAGATAGAGACATGCAACCTATGCAATATCGTAGCTATGAGACAAGAGATGTGGCTAACTAATGTGATGACCATATATGGTCATGTAATTTCATCAAATATGCATAAATGTAATAACTCAAGCACTGTTCCAGATAGGAACATGCAACCAGTGCAATATTGAAGCTATTGCACAACAGAAGTGACAAACACATCCGATGACCATATATGGTCATGTGACCTCATCAAATATGCATAAATGTTATATCTCAAGCACTGTTACAGATAGGAACATGCAACCAGTGCAATATTGAAGCTATTGCACAACAGAAGTCACTAACATATCCGATGACCATATATGGTCATGTGACCTCATCAAATAAGCATAAATGTAATAACTCAAGCACTATTACAGACGGGAACATGCAACCTGTGCAATATCGAATCTATGGAACAAGAGATGTGACTAACTAATGTGATGACCATATATGGTCATGTGACCTCATCAAATATGCATAAATGTTATATTTGAAACACAGTAACAGAAAGAAACACACAACCTGTGCAATATCGAAGCTATGAGACAAGATATGTGACTAACACATCTGATGCCCATACACGGTCATGTGACCTCATCAAATATGCATAAATGTTACATCTCAAGCACTGTTACAGATAGGAAAATGCAACCAATGCAATATTGAAGTTATTGCACAACAGAGCTGACAAAAACATCTGATGACCATATATGGTCATGGGACATCATTAAATATGCAAGATTGTAATACCTTAAGCACTGTTACAGACAGGAACATGCAACATGTTTAGTATGAAGGCCATGCAATTTCCTTTAATATATTATTGTCAATGATGCTGATTTTGGAACGCTGCTAATAAGTCAGTGGGCTCGAAACCCGACATTGCTGCAACGCAGCTATATTTATTAGGGTTTCGAGCCCATTTGGTCGAAACCCTATTGTAATTGTTCCGTTTATTATTATTATTATGATTCCGCCTAAATTTTTGGTCACGCTTTATGTCAATGCTGTTGGACCGATCAGCTCCATACTTGCCACAATTGTAAAGCTGGATGAGATCTGGTGCATATCCTAAGTTCAGACACATATGTCACATGACCAGGCCGCCATCTTGGGTTAAAGACGAAATTTTCAATGCCGAATTGCACACCTTTCTGAGGGTCTGAGTGCTCCAGTTTTTTTATGGCAGTAGCAGTGGGAGAAGGGCTACAAATTTCATCCAAAAAAACTTTAACGGTCACGTGACTATTTTTTTTCTAGAATTTTTTTAATTTTGTTTTGCATCTCATTTGCATAATTTTCGACTAATCAACTAACCCTGAATAACTTTGAAAGATCATATGACATAGTATTTAATTCCAAAATATGAAATCCAGGCGATAAGCCGTTTTTTAGAAGAAGATTTTAGAATGTTTTTTCATATTTTTTTGTTCTTTTATATGGTCACGTGACCTCATTTTGTAGACATAATTGCAATATCTCAAGCACTGTTAACAGATAGGGACATGCAACTAGTGCAATATTGAAGTGATGGTACAGGAAATTTTACTTACAAACAAGATGACCATATATGGTCATGTGATCTCATTAAATATGCATAAATGTAATATATCAAGCACTGTTACAGATAGGGACATGCAACCTGTGCAATATCGAAGCTATAAGACACGAGATGTGACTAACTAATGTGATGACCATAAATGGTCATGTGACTTCATCAAATATGCATAAATGTAATAACTCAAGCACAGTTACAGACGGGAACATGCAACCAGTGCAATATTGACGATATTGCACAACAGAGGTGACTAACATATTCGATGACCGTATATGGTCATGTGACCTCATCAAATATGCATAAATGTAATAACTCCAGCGCTGTTTCTGACAGGAACATGCAACCAGTGCAGTATTGAAGGTATTGCACAAGGAAGGTGACTAACATATCCGATGACCATATATGGTCATGTGACCTCATCAAATATGCATAAATGTTATATCTCAAGCACTGTTACAGATAGGAACATATAACCAGTGCAATATTGAAGTTATTGCACAACAGAGGTGACTAAAACATTCAATATCCGTATATGGTCATGTGACCTCATCAAATATGCATACATATAATAACACAAGCTCTGTTTCAGACAGTAGCATGCAACAAGTACAGTATTGAAGGTATTGCACAAGGAAGTTGACTAACATATCCTATGACCATGTATGATCATGTGACATCATTAAATATGCATTAATGTAATAACTCAAGCACTGTTACAGACGGGAACATGCAACCTGTGCAATATCGAAGCTATGAGACGAGAGATGTGACTAACTAATGTGATGAACATATATCGTCATGCGACCTCATCAAATATGCATAAATGTTATATCTCAAGCACTGTTACAGACAGGAACATGTAACATGTTTAGTATGAAGGCCATGCAAATCCTTTAATATATTCTTGTCGATGATGCTGATTTTGGAACGCTGCTAATAAGTCAGTGGGCTCGAAACCCGACATTGCTGCAACGCAGCTATATTTAGGCTTTCAAGTCCCTTCAGGCTTGAAAGCCTATTGTTTTTGTTATGTTTATTATTATTAGGCTTTCAAGTCCCTTCAGGCTTGAAAGCCTATTGTTTTTGTTATGTTTATTATTATTATTATTATTATTATTATTATTATTATTATTATTATTATTATTATTCTTCCGCCAACTTCAAACGACTTCTTCTCTGAAACGGCTGGACCGTTTTGCCTGAAAATTTGTATATGCCTTCTACATGTAATGCCATTAAAAGTGACTGAAACAGATTTTCGATTAGTCACGTGGTTCGGCCGCCATCTTGAAACTCATTAAATATGCAAGTCTCTTGTATCTCAAAAACTATTGCATGTACAAACATGGAACTAACGGTATATTGAAGGCAACGGACAAGAGAATTGGCCAAAATATTCGTTGACCATATATGGTCATAGAACTCATTAAATATGCATGTCTCTGATATCTCAAGCACTATTGCATGTACAAACGTGAAACTGACGCTATATTGAAGGAAATGGTCAAGAGAATGAGCCAACATATTCGTTGACCATATAAGGTCATATACCTCATTAAATATGCATACCTATAATATCTCAGGCACTATTGCACATACAGACATGGAACCATTGCTATATTGAAGGCTTTGGACAAGAGAAATTGTCAACGTGTTTCATGACCATATATGGTCATAGAACTCATTAAATATGCATGTCTCCAGTGTCTCAAGCACCATTGCAAGTATAAACATGGTACCAATGATATATTGAAGGCAATGGACAAGAAAATTGGCCAACATATCCGTTGACCATATATGGTCATAGAACTCATTAAATATGCATGTCTCGAATATCTCAAGTGCTATTCCATGTACAAACATGGAACAAACACTATATTGAAGGAAATAGAAAAGAGAATTGGTAAACATATCCGTTGACCATATATGGTCATAGATCTCATTAAATATGCATGTCTCTAATATTTCAAACAGTATTGCATGTACAGACAGGGTACCAACGCTATATTGAAGGCAATGGAAAGAGAAGTGGCCAACATATCCGTTGACCATATATGGTCATAGAACTCATTATATATGCATATATATAATATCTCGAGCACTATTGAAGTTAGACACATAGAAATAGCGCTATAATGAAGGCATTGGGCCAGAACGTCATGTAACCTACACGTATATACATTGCACAAATCAAATCTTCAAACTTTTTTTTCCAAATTTAATAGTGTTATGGTCCCTTTTCTTGAAAGCCGTTAATAGCTGCTCTGCAGCTATATTTATTATTATTATTCTTCCGCCAACTTCAAACGACTTCTTCTCTGAAACGGCTGGACCGTTTTGCCTGAAAATTTGTATATACCTTCTACATGTCATGCCATTAAAAGTGACTGAAACAGATTTTCGATTAGTCACGTGGTTCGGCCGCCATCTTGAAACTCATTAAATATGCATGTCTCTTGTATCTCAAAAACTATTGCATGTACAAACATGGAACTAACGGTATATTGAAGGCAACGGACAAGAGAATTGGCCAAAATATTGGATGACCATATATGGTCATGCAACTCATTAAATATGCATGTCTCTAATATCTCAGGCATTATTGCAAGTACAAAGATGGAACCAACGCTATATTGAAGACATTGGACAAAAGAATTGACCAACATAGTGTATGACCATATATGGTCATAGAACTCATTAAATATGCGTGTCTCTAATATCTCAGGCATTATTGCAAGTACAAACATGGAACCAACGCTATATTGAAGACATTGGACAAAAGAATTGACCAACATATTCGATGACCATATATGGTCATAGAACTCATTAAATATGCATATCCATAATATCTCGATAACTTTTAAAGGTATAGACATGTACCCAAACCTATATTGAAGACATTGGACAAGAGAATTGACCAACACATTCGATGGCCATATATGGTCATAGAACTCATTAAATATGCATATCTATAATATCTCAGGCACTATTGCACATACAGACATGGAACCATTGCTATATTGAAGGCTTTGGACAAGAGAAATTGTCAACATGTTCAATTGCCATATATGGTCATATAACTCATTAAATATGCATGTCTCCAATATCTCAAGCACTATTGCATGTATAAACATGGTACCAATGCTATATTGAAGGCAATAGAAAAGAGAATTGGCCAACATATCCGTTGACCATATATGGTCATAGAACTCATTAAATATGCATATCTATAATATATCAGGCACTATTGCACATACAGACATGGAACCATTGCTATATTGAAGGCTTTGGACAAGAGAAATTGTCAACATGTTCAATGCCCATATATGGTCATATAACTCATTAAATATGCATGTCTCCAATATCTCAAGCACTATTGCATATATAAACATGGTACCAATGCTATTTTGAAGGCACTGGGAAAGAAAATTGGCCAACATATCTGTTGACCATATATGGTCATAGAACTCATTTAATATGCATGTCTCTAATATCTCAAGCGTTATTCCATGTACAAAAATGGAACAAACACTATATTGAAGGAAATAGAAAAAGAGAATTGGCCAACATATCCGTTGACCATATATGGTCATAGATCTCATTAAATATGCATGTCTCTAATATTTCAAGCAGTATTGAAGTTAGAGACATGAAAATAGCGCTATAATGAAGGCATTGGGCCAGAACGTCGTGTAACCTACACTTATATACATTGCACAAATCAAATCTTCAAACTTTTTTTTCCAAATTTAATGGTGTTATGGCCCTTTTTTCTTGAAAGCCGTTAATAGCTGCTCTGCAGCTATATTTATTATTATTATTATTATTATTATTATTCCGCCTAAATTTTTGGTCACGCTTTATGTCAACACCGTTGGACCGATCAGTTCCATACTTGCCACAATGGTAAAGCTGTATGAGATCTGGTGCATATCCTAAGTTCAGACACATAGGTCACATGACCAGGCCGCCATCTTGGATTAAAGGCGAAATTTTCAATGCCGAATTGCGCACCTTTCTGAGGGTCTGAGTGCTCCAATTTTTTTATGATAGTAGCAGTGCGACAAGGGCTACAAATTTCATCAAAAAAAACTTTAGCGGTCACGTGACTAATTTTTTTCTAGAATTTTTTTAATTTTCTTTTGCATCTCATTTGCATAATTTTCGACTAATCAACTATCCCTGAATAACTTTGAAAGATCATATGACATAGTATTTAATTCCAAAATATGAAGTCCAGGCGATAAGCCGTTTTTTAGAAGAAGATTTTAGAATGTTTTTTCATATTTTTTTTGTTCTTTTATATGGTCACGTGACCTCATTTTATAGACATAATTGCAATATCTCAAGCACTTTTACAGATAGGAACATGCAACCAGTGCAATATTGAAGTGATGGTACATGAAATTCTACTAACAAACAAGATGACCATATATGGTCATGTGATCTCATTAAATATGCATAAATGTAATATATCAAGCACTGTTACAGATAGCGACATGCAACCTGTGCAATATCGAAGCTATAAGACACGAGATGTGACTAACTAATGTGATGACCATATATGGTCATGTGACTTCATCAAATATGCATAAATGTAATAACTCAAGCACAGTTACAGACGGGAACATGCAACCAGTGCAATATTGAAGTGATGGTACATGAAATTTTACTAACAAACAAGATGACCATATATGGTCATGTGACCTCATTGAATATGATTAAATGTAATATATCAAGCACTGTAAGAGTTAGGGACATGCATCCTGTGCAATATCGAAGGTATGGGTCAAGAGATGTGACTAACTAATGTGATGACCATATATGGTCATGTGACTTCATTAAATATGCATAATTGAATTATCTCAAGCACTGTTACAGTTAGAAACATGCAACCTGTGCAATATCGAAGCTGTGAGACAAGAGATGTGACTAACTAATGTGATGACCATATATGGTCATGTAACTTCATCAAATATGCATACATGAAATAACTCAAGCACTGTTACAGACATGAACATGCAACCTGTGCAAAATCGAAGCTATGGGACATGAGATGTGAGTAACTAATGAGATGACCGTATATGGTCATGTGACGTCATTAAATATGCATAATTGTAATATCTCAAGCAGAATCACAAATAGAGACATGCAACATATGCAATATCGAAGCTATGAGACAAGAGATGTGACTAACAAATGTGATGACCATATATGGTCATGTAACTTCATCAAATATGCATAAATGTAGTAACTTAAGCACTGTTACAGATAGGAACATGCAACCAGTGCAATATTGAAGCTATTGCACAACAGAAGTGACTAACACATCTGATGACCATATATGGTCATGTGACCTCATCAAATATGCATAAATGTTATATCTCAATCACTGTTACAGATAGGAACATGCAACCAGTGCAATATTGAAGCTATTGCGCAACAGAAGTGACTAACATATCCGATGACCATATATGGTCATGTGACCTCATCAAATAAGCATAAATGTAATAACTCAAGCACTATTACAGACGGGAACATGCAACCTGTGCAATATCGAATCTATGGAACAATAGATGTGACTAACTAATGTGATGACCATATATGGTCATGTGACCTCATCAAATATGCATAAATGTTATATGTCAAGCACTGATACAGATAGGAACATGCAACCAGTGCAATATTGAAGTTATTGCACAACAGAAGTGACCGACACATCCGATGTCCATATATGGTCATGTGACATCATTAAATATGTATGATTGTAAAACATTAAGCACTGTTACAGACAGGAACATGTAACATGTTTAGTGTGAAGGCCATGCAAATCCATTAATATATTCTTGTCGATGATGCTGGTTTTGGAACGCTGCTAATAAGTCAGTGGGCTCGAAACCCGACATTGCTGCAACGCAGCTATATTTAGGGTTTCGAGCCCATTTGGTCGAAACCCTATTGTAATTGTTCCGTTTATTATTATTATTATGATTCCGCCTAAATTTTTGGTCACGCTTTATGTCAACGCTGTTGGACTGATCAGCTCTATACTTGCCACAATGGTAAAGCTGGATGAGATCTGGTGCATATCCTAAGTTCAGACACATAGGTCACATGACCAGGCCGCCATCTTGGATTAAAGACGAAATTTTCAATGCCGATTTGCACACCTTTCTGAGGGTCTGAGTGCTCCAAATTTTTTAGGGCAGTAGCAGTGGGAGAAGTGCTACAAATTTCATCAAAAAAAACTTTAGCGGTCACGTGACTATTTTTTTTCTAGAATTTTTTTAATTTTGTTTTGCATCTCATTTGCATAATTTTCGACTAATCAACTAACCCTGAATAACTTTGAAAGATCATATGACATAGTATTTAATTCCAAAATATGAAGTCCAGGCGATAAGCCGTTTTTTATAAGAAGATTTTAGAATGTTTTTTCATATTTTTTTTGTTCTTTTATATGGTCACGTGACCTCATTTTATAGACATAATTGCAATATCTCAAGCACTGTTACAGATAGGAACATGCAACCAGTGCAATAATGAAGTGATGGTACATGAAATTTTACTAACAAACAAGATGACCATATATGGTCATGTTACCTCATCAAATATGCATAAATGCAATATCTCAAGCATTCTAACAGATAGGGACATGCAACCAGTGCAATATTGAAGTGATTGTACAAGAAATTTTACTAACAAACAAGGTGACCATATATGGTCATGTGACCTCATTAAATATGCATAAATGTAATAACTCAAGCACTGTTACAGATGGAACATGCAACCAGTGCAATATCGAAGCTATGAGACACGAGATGTGACTAACTAGTGTGATGACCATATATGGTCATGTGACTTCATCAAATAGGCATAAATGTAATAACTCAAGCACTGTTACAGACGGGAACATGCAACCTGTGCAACATCGAAGCTAACATGCAACCTGTGCATTATTGAAGCTATTGCACAAGAGAGGTGACTAACATATCCGATGACCATATATGGTCATGTGACATCATTAAATATGCATGATTGTAATACCTTAAGCACTGTTACCGACAGGAACATGTAACATGTTTAGTATGAAGGCCATGCAATTCCTTTAATATACTCTTGTCAATGATGCTGATTTTGGAACGCTGCTAATAAGTCAGTGGGCTCGAAACCCGACATTGCTGCAACGCAGCTATATTTATTATTATTATTCTTCCGCCTAAATTTTTGGTCACGCTTTATGTCAACACCGTTGGACCGATCAGTTCCATACTTGCCACAATGATAAAGCTGTATGAGATCTGGTGCATATCCTAAGTTCAGACACATAGGTCACATGACCAGGCCGCCATCTTGGATTAAAGGCGAAATATTCAATGCCGAATTGCGCACCTTTCTGAGGGTCTGAGTGCTCCAATTTTTTTATGATAGTAGCAGTGCGACAAGGGCTACAAATTTCATCAAAAAAAACTTTAGCGGTCACGTGACTAATTTTTTTCTAGAATTTTTTTAATTTTCTTTTGCATCTCATTTGCATAATTTTCGACTAATCAACTATCCCTGAATAACTTTGAAAGATCATATGACATAGTATTTAATTCCAAAATATGAAGTCCAGGCGATAAGCCGTTTTTTAGAAGAAGATTTTAGAATGTTTTTTCATATTTTTTTTGTTCTTTTATATGGTCACGTGACCTCATTTTATAGACATAATTGCAATATCTCAAGCACTTTTACAGATAGGAACATGCAACCAGTGCAATATTGAAGTGATGGTACATGAAATTCTACTAACAAACAAGATGACCATATATGGTCATGTGATCTCATTAAATATGCATAAATGTAATATATCAAGCACTGTTACAGATAGCGACATGCAACCTGTGCAATATCGAAGCTATAAGACACGAGATGTGACTAACTAATGTGATGACCATATATGGTCATGTGACTTCATCAAATATGCATAAATGTAATAACTCAAGCACAGTTACAGACGGGAACATGCAACCAGTGCAATATTGAAGTGATGGTACATGAAATTTTACTAACAAACAAGATGACCATATATGGTCATGTGACCTCATTGAATATGATTAAATGTAATATATCAAGCACTGTAAGAGTTAGGGACATGCATCCTGTGCAATATCGAAGGTATGGGTCAAGAGATGTGACTAACTAATGTGATGACCATATATGGTCATGTGACTTCATTAAATATGCATAATTGAATTATCTCAAGCACTGTTACAGTTAGAAACATGCAACCTGTGCAATATCGAAGCTGTGAGACAAGAGATGTGACTAACTAATGTGATGACCATATATGGTCATGTAACTTCATCAAATATGCATACATGAAATAACTCAAGCACTGTTACAGACATGAACATGCAACCTGTGCAAAATCGAAGCTATGGGACATGAGATGTGAGTAACTAATGAGATGACCGTATATGGTCATGTGACGTCATTAAATATGCATAATTGTAATATCTCAAGCAGAATCACAAATAGAGACATGCAACATATGCAATATCGAAGCTATGAGACAAGAGATGTGACTAACAAATGTGATGACCATATATGGTCATGTAACTTCATCAAATATGCATAAATGTAGTAACTTAAGCACTGTTACAGATAGGAACATGCAACCAGTGCAATATTGAAGCTATTGCACAACAGAAGTGACTAACACATCTGATGACCATATATGGTCATGTGACCTCATCAAATATGCATAAATGTTATATCTCAATCACTGTTACAGATAGGAACATGCAACCAGTGCAATATTGAAGCTATTGCGCAACAGAAGTGACTAACATATCCGATGACCATATATGGTCATGTGACCTCATCAAATAAGCATAAATGTAATAACTCAAGCACTATTACAGACGGGAACATGCAACCTGTGCAATATCGAATCTATGGAACAATAGATGTGACTAACTAATGTGATGACCATATATGGTCATGTGACCTCATCAAATATGCATAAATGTTATATGTCAAGCACTGATACAGATAGGAACATGCAACCAGTGCAATATTGAAGTTATTGCACAACAGAAGTGACCGACACATCCGATGTCCATATATGGTCATGTGACATCATTAAATATGTATGATTGTAAAACATTAAGCACTGTTACAGACAGGAACATGTAACATGTTTAGTGTGAAGGCCATGCAAATCCATTAATATATTCTTGTCGATGATGCTGGTTTTGGAACGCTGCTAATAAGTCAGTGGGCTCGAAACCCGACATTGCTGCAACGCAGCTATATTTAGGGTTTCGAGCCCATTTGGTCGAAACCCTATTGTAATTGTTCCGTTTATTATTATTATTATGATTCCGCCTAAATTTTTGGTCACGCTTTATGTCAACGCTGTTGGACTGATCAGCTCTATACTTGCCACAATGGTAAAGCTGGATGAGATCTGGTGCATATCCTAAGTTCAGACACATAGGTCACATGACCAGGCCGCCATCTTGGATTAAAGACGAAATTTTCAATGCCGATTTGCACACCTTTCTGAGGGTCTGAGTGCTCCAAATTTTTTAGGGCAGTAGCAGTGGGAGAAGTGCTACAAATTTCATCAAAAAAAACTTTAGCGGTCACGTGACTATTTTTTTTCTAGAATTTTTTTAATTTTGTTTTGCATCTCATTTGCATAATTTTCGACTAATCAACTAACCCTGAATAACTTTGAAAGATCATATGACATAGTATTTAATTCCAAAATATGAAGTCCAGGCGATAAGCCGTTTTTTATAAGAAGATTTTAGAATGTTTTTTCATATTTTTTTTGTTCTTTTATATGGTCACGTGACCTCATTTTATAGACATAATTGCAATATCTCAAGCACTGTTACAGATAGGAACATGCAACCAGTGCAATAATGAAGTGATGGTACATGAAATTTTACTAACAAACAAGATGACCATATATGGTCATGTTACCTCATCAAATATGCATAAATGCAATATCTCAAGCATTCTAACAGATAGGGACATGCAACCAGTGCAATATTGAAGTGATTGTACAAGAAATTTTACTAACAAACAAGGTGACCATATATGGTCATGTGACCTCATTAAATATGCATAAATGTAATAACTCAAGCACTGTTACAGATGGAACATGCAACCTGTGCAATATCGAAGCTATGAGACACGAGATGTGACTAACTAGTGTGATGACCATATATGGTCATGTGACTTCATCAAATAGGCATAAATGTAATAACTCAAGCACTGTTACAGACGGGAACATGCAACCTGTGCAACATCGAAGCTAACATGCAACCTGTGCATTATTGAAGCTATTGCACAAGAGAGGTGACTAACATATCCGATGACCATATATGGTCATGTGACATCATTAAATATGCATGATTGTAATACCTTAAGCACTGTTACCGACAGGAACATGTAACATGTTTAGTATGAAGGCCATGCAATTCCTTTAATATACTCTTGTCAATGATGCTGATTTTGGAACGCTGCTAATAAGTCAGTGGGCTCGAAACCCGACATTGCTGCAACGCAGCTATATTTATTATTATTATTCTTCCGCCTAAATTTTTGGTCACGCTTTATGTCAACACCGTTGGACCGATCAGTTCCATACTTGCCACAATGATAAAGCTGTATGAGATCTGGTGCATATCCTAAGTTCAGACACATAGGTCACATGACCAGGCCGCCATCTTGGATTAAAGGCGAAATATTCAATGCCGAATTGCGCACCTTTCTGAGGGTCTGAGTGCTCCAATTTTTTTATGATAGTAGCAGTGCGACAAGGGCTATAAATTTCATTAAAAAAACTTTAGCCGTCACGTGACTTTTTTTTTTAGAATTTTTTTAAATTTTGTTTTGCATCTCATTTGCATAATTTTCGACAAATCAACTAACCCTGAATAACTTTGAAAGATCATATGACATAGTATTTAATTCCAAAATATGGAAGTCCAGGCGAAAAGCCGTTTTTTATAAGAAGATTTTAGAATGTTTTTTCATATTTTTTTGTTCTTTTATATGGTCACGTGACCTCATTTTATAGACATAATTGCAATATCTCAAGCACTGTTACAGATAGGAACATGCAACCAGTGCAATATTGAAGTGATGGTACATGAAATTCTACTAACAAACAATATGACCATATATGGTCATGTGATCTCATTAAATATGCATAAATGTAATATATCAAGCACTGTTACAGATAGGGACATGCAACCTGTGCAATATCGAAGCTATAAGACACGAGATGTGACTAACTAATGTGATGACCATATATGGTCATGTGACTTCATCAAATATGCATAAATGTAATAACTCAAGCACAGTTACAGACGGGAACATGCAACCAGTGCAATATTGAAGTGATGGTACATGAAATTTTACTAACAAACAAGATGACCATATATGGTCATGTGACCTCATTGAATATGCATAAATGTAATATATCAAGCACTGCAAGAGTTAGGGACATGCAACCTGTGCAATATCGAAGGTATGGGTCAAGAGATGTGGCTAACTAATGTGATGACCATATATGGTCATGTGACTTCATTAAATATGCATAATTGAATTATCTCAAGCACTGTTACAGACATGAACATGCAACCTGTGCAAAATCGAAGCTGTGGGACATGAGATGTGAGTAACTAATGTGATGACCGTATATGGTCATGTGACGTCATTAAATATGCATAATTGTAATATATCAAGCAGAATCACAGATAGAGACATGCAACCTATGCAATATCGAAGCTATGAGACAAGAGATGTGGCTAACTAATGTGATGACCATATATGGTCATGTAATTTCATCAAATATGCATAAATGTAATAACTCAAGCACTGTTACAGATAGGAACATGCAACCAGTGCAATATTGAAGCTATTGCACAACAGAAGTGACTAACACATCCGATGACCATATATGGTCATGTGACCTCATCAAATATGCATAAATGTTATATCTCAAGCACTGTTACAGATAGGAACATGCAACCAGTGCAATATTGAAGCTATTGCACAACAGAAGTCACTAACATATCCGATGACCATATATGGTCATGTGACCTCATCAAATAAGCATAAATGTAATAACTCAAGCACTATTACAGACGGGAACATGCAACCTGTGCAATATCGAATCTATGGAACAAGAGATGTGACTAACTAATGTGATGACCATATATGGTCATGTGACCTCATCAAATATGCATAAATGTTATATTTGAAACACAGTAACAGAAAGAAACACACAACCTGTGCAATATCGAAGCTATGAGACAAGATATGTGACTAACACATCTAATGCCCATACACGGTCATGTGACATCATTAAATATGCATAAATGTAATAACTCAAGCACTGTTACAGACGGGAACATGCAACCTGTGCAATATCGAATCTATGGAACAAGAGATGTGACTAACTAATGTGATGACCACATATGGTCATGTGACCTCATCAAATATGCATAAATGTTACATCTCAAGCACTGTTACAGATAGGAAAATGCAACCAATGCAATATTGAAGTTATTGCACAACAGAGCTGACAAAAACATCTGATGACCATATATGGTCATGGGACATCATTAAATATGCAAGATTGTAATACCTTAAGCACTGTTACAGACAGGAACATGCAACATGTTTAGTATGAAGGCCATGCAATTTCCTTTAATATATTATTGTCAATGATGCTGATTTTGGAACGCTGCTAATAAGTCAGTGGGCTCGAAACCCGACATTGCTGCAACGCAGCTATATTTAGGTTTTCAAGACACATGTCTTGGAAACCTATTGTAATCGTTATGTTTTTTATTATTCCGCCAGATTTTTTCGCTAAGCGCCATTTCGACACCGTTGCACATATCTGGAAAAATTTTTCATATGTTTGTAAAGGTTGATGAGATCTAGTGCATATCCTAAGATGACGCATGTTGGTCACGTGGTACGGCGGCCATTTTGAATTTAAGACGAAATATGGCATGCTCATTTAAACACCTTTCTGAGGGTCTAGGAGTCTCAAACTTTCGCTTAAAAGAAGCATTGGCCCTAGAGCTACGTATTTCATGAAAAAAAAGTTGAACGGTCATGTGACTTTTTTTTCTAGAATTTTCTGAAATATTGTTTTGCATCTCATTTGCATAATTTTGATCGTATCAAAATTCCACGCCATAATTTTGAAGAACATCATACATACTACCGATTAATCAAAGAATCATGAAAGTGCGACCAACAGTTTTGGAGGAGTTGATTTATGAATATTTTTCACATTTTATATAAAATAGTGAGCAATGATGCATTATGGGAAAGGGGGGAGGGCCCTTAATACGATACACATTGTATTGCCATATATTGAGAACTATTGCACATACAAACATGGAACCAACGCTTTATTGAAGACATTGGACAAGAGAATTGACCAAAATATTGGATGACCATATATGGACATAAAACTCATTAAATATGCATGTCTCTAATATCTCAGGCACTGTTGCAAGTACAAACATGGAACCAACGCTATATTGAAGACATTGGCTGAGAGAATTGACTAACATATTCGATGACCATATATGGTCATAGAAGTCATTAAATATGCATATCCATAATATCTCGAGCACTTTTAAAGACAGAGACATGCACCCAAATCTATATTTATTATTATTATTATTCCGCCAGATTTTTCGCTAAGCGCCATTCGAACACCGTTGCACATATCTTGAAAATTTTTTCATATGTTTGTAAAGTCTGATGAGATCTAGTGCATATCCTAAGATGACGCATATTGGTCACGTGGTACGGCGGCCATTTTGAATTTAAGGCGAAAAATGGCATGCTCATTTAAACACCTTTCTGAGGGTCTAGGAGTCTCAAACTTTCGCTTAAAAGAAGCATTGGCCCTAGACCTACGTATTTCATGAAAAAAAAGTTGAACGGTCATGTGACTTTTTTTTCTAGAATTTTCTGAAATATTGTTTTGCATCTCATTTGCATAATTTTGATCGTATCAAAATTCCACGCCATAATTTTGAAGAACATCATACATACTACAGATTAATCAAAGAATCATGCAAATGCGACCAGTAGTTTTGGAGCAGTTGATTTATGAATATTTTTCACATTTTATATAAAATAGTCAGCAATGTTGCATTGTGGGAAAGGGGGGAGGGCCCATATACGATACACATTGAATTGACATATATTGAGAACTATTGCACATACAAACATGGAACTAACGCTATATTGAAGACATTGGACAAGAAAATTGACCAAAACATTGGATGACCATATATGGTCATAGAACTCATTAAATATACATGTCTTTAATATCTCAGGCACGATTGCAAGTACAAACATGGAACCAATGCTATATTGAAGACATTGAACAAAAGAATTGATCAACATAGTTGATGACCATATATGGTCATATAACTCATTAAATATGCGTGTCTCTAATATCTCAGTCATTATTGCAAGTACAAACATAGAACCAACGCTATATTGAAGACATAAGACGAGAGAATTGACCAACATATTCGATGACCATATATGGTCATAGAACTGATTAAATATGCATATCCATATATCTCGAGCACTTTTAAAGATAGAGACATGTACCCAAACCTATAATGAAGGTATTGGACAAGAGAATTGACCAACACATTCGATGACCATATATGGTCATAGTACTCATTAAATATGCATGTCTCTAATATCTCGAGCACTATTGCAAGCACAAACATGGAACCAATGCTATATTGAAAACATTGAACCAAAGGATTGACCAACATATTCGATTACCATATATGGTCATAGAACTCATTAAATATGCATATCCATAATATTTCGAGCACTTTTAAAGATAGGGACATGTACCCAAATCTATACTAAAGGCATTGGACAAAAGAATTGACCAACATTTTAAATGACCATATATGGTCATAGAACTCATTAAATGTACAAGTTTCTAATATCTTAGGCACTGTTGCAAGTAGGAACATTGAACCAATGCTATATTGAAGACATTGGACAAGAGAATTGACAAACATACCCGATGACTATATATGGTCATGCAACTCATTAAATATGCATGGCTATAATATATCGGACACTATCACATATACAAACATGGAACCAACGTTAATTTTCAGGGCTATTGCAAACAGTCATACATGGCCATGCATTGCATGTGACTTGGCCATGTGCCATGGTCTTGAAAACCGGTCATTGCTGCTATGCAGCTATATTTAGGTTTTCAAGACACATGTCTTGGAAACCTTTTGTAATTGTTATGTTTTTAGGTTTTCAAGACACATGTCTTGGAAACCTATTGTAATCGTTATGTTTTTTATTATTCCGCCAGATTTTTTCGCTAAGCGCCATTTCGACACCGTTGCACATATCTGGAAAAAATTTTCATATGTTTGTAAAGATTGATGAGATCTAGTGCATATCCTAAGATGACGCATGTTGGTCACGTGGTACGGCGGCCATTTTGAATTTAAGACGAAATATGGCATGCTCATTTAAACACCTTTCTGAGGGTCTAGGAGTCTCAAACTTTCGCTTAAAAGAAGCATTGGCCCTAGAGCTACGTATTTCATGAAAAAAAAGTTGAACGGTCATGTGACTTTTTTTTCTAGAATTTTCTGAAATATTGTTTTGCATCTCATTTGCATAATTTTGATCGTATCAAAATTCCACGCCATAATTTTGAAGAACATCATACATACTACCGATTAATCAAAGAATCATGAAAGTGCGACCAACAGTTTTGGAGGAGTTGATTTATGAATATTTTTCACATTTTATATAAAATAGTGAGCAATGATGCATTATGGGAAAGGGGGGAGGGCCCTTAATACGATACACATTGTATTGCCATATATTGAGAACTATTGCATATACAAACATGGAACCAACGCTTTATTGAAGACATTGGACAAGAGAATTGACCAAAATATTGGATGACCATATATGGACATAAAACTCATTAAATATGCATGTCTCTAATATCTCATGCACTTTTAAAGATAGAAACATGTACCCAAACCTATTGTGAAGGCATTGGACAAGAGAATTGACCAACATATTCGATCACCATATATGGTCATAGAACTTGTTAAATATACATGTCTCTAATATCTCAGGCACTATTGCAAGTACAAACATGCAACCAGTGCTATATTGAAGACATTGGACGAGACAATTGAGCAACATATTCGATGACCATATATGGTCATAGAACTCATTAAATATGCATATCCATATTATCTCGAGCACGTTTAAAGATAGAGACATGTACCCAAACCTATATTGAAGACATTGGACAAGAAAATTGACCAACATATTCGATGACCATGTATGGTCATAGAACTCATTAAATATGCATGTCTCTAATATCTCAGTCACTATTGCAAACACAAACATGTAACCAATGTTATATTGAAGACATTGAACAAAAGGATTGACCAACACATTCGATGACCATATATGGTCATAGAACTCATTAAATATGCATATCCATAATATCTCGAGCACTTTTAAAGATAGAGACATGTACCCAAACCTATACTGAAGGCATTGTACAAAATAATTGACCAACATTTTAAATGACTATATATGGTCATAGAACTCATTAAATATGCAAGTCTCTAATATCTTAGGCACTGTTGCAAGTAGGAACATTGAACCAATGCTATATTGAAGACATTGGACAAGAGAATTCACAAACATACCCGATGACTATATATGGTCATGGAACTCATTAAATATGCATGGCTATAATATCTCGGACACTATCACATATACAAACATGGGACCAACGTTAATTTTGAGGGCTATTGCAAACAGTCATACATGGCCATGCATTGCATGTGACTTGGCCATGTGCCATGGTCTTGAAAACCGGTGATTGCTGCTATGCAGCTATATTTTATTATTATTATTATTATTATTATTCCGCCAGATTTTTCGCTAAGCGCCATTCGAACACCGTTGCACATATCTTGAAAATGTTTGCACATGTTTGTAAAGTCTGATGAGACCTAGTGCATATCCTAAGATGACGCATATTGGTCACGTGGTACGGCGGCCATTTTGAATTTAAGGCGAAAAATGTCATGCTCATTTAAACACCTTTCTGAGGGTCTAGGAGTCTCAAACTTTCGCTGAAAAGAAGCATTGGCCCTAGAGCTACGTATTTCATGAAAAAAAAGTTGAACGGTCATGTGACTTTTTTTTCTAGAATTTTCTGAAATATTGTTTTGCATCTCATTTGCATAATTTTGATCGTATCAAAATTCCACGCCATAATTTTGAAGAACATCATACATACTACAGATTAATCAAAGAATCATGGTAGTGCGACCAGTAGTTTTGGAGCAGTTGATTTATGAATATTTTTCACATTTTATATAAAATAGTCAGCAATGTTGCATTGTGGGAAAGGGGGGAGGGCCCATATACGATACACATTGAATTGACATATATTGAGAACTATTGCACATACAAACATGGAACTAACGCTATATTGAAGACATTGGACAAGAGAATTGACCAAAATATTGGATGACCATATATGGTCATAGAACTCATTAAATATGCATATCTCTAATATCTCAGGCACTATTGCAAGTACAAACATGGAACCAACGCTATATTGAAGACATTGGCCGAGAGAATTGACCAACATATTCGATGACCATATATGGTCATAGAACTCATTAAATATGCATATTCATAATATCTCGAGAACTTTTAAAGATATAGACATGTACCCAAACCTATATTGAAGGCATTGGACAACAACATTGACCAACATATAAAATGACCATATATGGTCATAGAACTCATTAAATATGCATGTCTCTTATATCTCATGCACTATTGCAAGTACAAACACGGAACCAACGCCATATTGTAGATATTGAAGAAGAGAATTGACCAACACAATCGATTACCATATATGGTCTTAGAACTCATTAAATATGCATGTCTCTAATATCTCAGGCAGTTTTGCAAGTACAAACATGGTACCAACGCTATATTGAAGACATTGGACAACAGAATTGCCAAACATAGTTGATGACCATATATGGCCATAGAACTCATTAAATATGCATATCCATAGTATGTCAAGCACTTTTAAAGATAGAGACATGTACCCAAACCTTTACTGAAGGCATTGGACAAAAGAATTGACCAACATTTTAAATGACCATATATGGTCATAGAACTCATTAAATATGCAAGTCGCTAATATCTTAGGCACTGTTGCAAGTAGGAACATTGAACCAATGTTATATTGAAGACATTGGACAAGAGAATTGACAAACATACCCGATGACTATATATGGTCATAGAACTCATTAAATATGCATGGCTATAATATCTCGGACACTATCACATATACAAACATGGAACCAACATTAATTTTCAGGGCTATTGCAAACAGTCATACATGGCCATGCATTGCATGTGACTTGGCCATGTGCCATGGTCTTGAAAACCGGTGATTGCTGCTATGCAGCTATATTTAGGGTTTCGAGCCCATTTGGTCGAAACCCTTTTGTAATTGTTCCGTTTATTATTATTATTATTATTAGGGTTTCGAGCCCATTTGGTCGAAACCCTTTTGTAATTGTTCCGTTTATTATTATTATTATTATTATTATTATTATTATTCTTCCGCCTAAATTTTTGGTCACGCTTTATGTCAACACCGTTGGACCGATCAGTTCAATACTTGCCACAATGGTAAAGCTATATGAGATCTGGTGCATATCCTAAGTTCAGACACATAGGTCACATGACCAGGCCGCCATCTTGGATTAAAGGCGAAATTTTCAATGCCGAATTGCGCACCTTTCTGAGGGTCTGAGTGCTCCAATTTTTTTATGATAGTAGCAGTGCGACAAGGGCTACAAATCTCATCAAAAAAAACTTTAGCGGTCACGTGACTTTTTTTTTTAGAATTTTTTTAAATTTTGTTTTGCATCTCATTTGCATAATTTTCGACAAATCAACTAACCCTGAATAACTTTGAAAGATCATATGACATAGTATTTAATTGCGAAATATGGAAGTCCAGGCGATAAGCCGTTTTTATAAGAAGATTTTAGAATGTTTTTTCATATTTTTTTGTTCTTTTATATGGTCACGTGACCTCATTTTATAGACATAATTGCAATATCTCAAGCACTGTTACAGATTGGAACATGCAACCAGTGCAATATTGAAGTGATGGTACATGAAATTCTACTAACAAACAAGATGACCATATATGGTCATGTGATCTCATTAAATATGCATAAATGTAATATATCAAGCACTGTTACAGATAGGGACATGTAACCTGTGCAATATCGAAGCTATAAGACACGAGATGTGACTAACTAATGTGATGACCATATATGGTCATGTGACTTCATCAAATATGCATAAATGTCATAACTCTAGCACAGTTACAGACAGGAACATGCAACCAGTGCAATATTGAAGGGATGGTACATGAAATTTTACTAACAAACAAGATGACCATATATGGTCATGTGACCTCATTGAATATGCATAAGTGTAATATATGAAGCACTGCAAGAGTTAGGGACATGCAACCTGTGCAATATCGAAGGTATGGGTCAAGAGATGTGACTAACTAATGTGATGACCATATATGGTCATGTGACTTCATTAAATATGCATAATTGAATTATCTCAAGCACTGTTACAGACATGAACATGCAACCTGTGCAAAATCGAAGCTGTGGGACACGAGATGTGAGTAACTAATGTGATAACCGTATATGGTCATGTGACGTCATTAAATATGCATAATTGTAATATCTCAAGCAGAATCACAGATAGAGACATGCAACCTATGCAATATCGAAGCTATGAGACAAGAGATGTGGCTAACTAATTTGATGACCATATATGGTCACGTAATTTCATCAAATATGCATAAATGTAATAACTCAAGCACTGTTACAGATAGGAACATGCAACCAGTGCAATATTGAAGCTATTGCACAACAGAAGTGACTAACATATCCGATGACCATATATGGTCATGATACCTCATCAAATAAGCATAAATGTAATAAATCAAGCACTATTACAGATGGGAACATGCAATCTGTGCAATATCGAATCTATGGAACAAGAGATGTGACTAACTAATGTGATGACCATATATGGTCATGTAACCTCATCAAATATGCATAAATGTTATATCTCAAGCACTGTTACAGATTGGAACATGCAACCAATGCAATATTGAAGTTATTGCACAACAGAGCTGACAAAAACATCCGATGACCATATATGGTCATGGGACATCTTTAAATATGCGAGATTGTAATAGCTTAAGCACTGTTACAGACAGGAACATGTAACATGTTTAGTATGAAGGCCATGCAATTTCCTTTAATATATTATTGTCAATGATGCTGATTTTGGAACGCTGCTAATAAGTCAGTGGGCTCGAAACCCGACATTGCTGCAACGCAGCTATATTTATTATTATTATTCTTCCGCCTAAATTTTTGGTCACGCTTTATGTCAACGCCGTTGGACCGATCAATTGAATACTTGCCACAATGGTAAAGCTATATGAGATCTGGTGCATATCCTAAGTTCAGACACATAGGTCACATGACCAGGCCGCCATCTTGCATTAAAGGCGAAATTTTCAATGCCGAATTGCGCACCTTTCTGAGGGTCTGAGTGCTCCAATTTTTTTATGATAGTAGCAGTGCGACAAGGGCTACAAATATCATCAAAAAAAACTTTAGCGGTCACGTGACTTTTTTTTTTAGAATTGTTTTAAATTTTGTTTTGCATCTCATTTGCATAATTTTCGACAAATCAACTAACCCTGAATAACTTTGAAAGATCATATGACATAGTATTTAATTACAAAATATCGAGTCCAGGCGATAAGCCGTTTTTTATAAGAAGATTTTAGAATGTTTTTTCATATTTTTTTGTTCTTTTATATGGTCACGTGACCTCATTTTATAGACATAATTGCAATATCTCAAGCACTGTTACAGATAGGAACATGCAACCAGTGCAGTTTTGAAGTGATGGTACATGAATTTCTACTAACAAACAAGATGACCATATATGGTCATGTGATCTCATTAAATATGCATGAATGTAATATATCAAGCACTGTTACAGATAGGGACATGCAACCTGTGCAATATCGAAGCTACAAGACACGAGATGTGACTAACTAATGTCATGACCATATATGGTCATGTGACTTCATCAAATATACATAAATGTAATAACTCAAGCACAGTTACAGACAGGAACATGCAACCAGTGCAATATTGAAGTGATGGTACATGAAATTTTACTAACAAACAAGATGACCATATATGGTCATGTGACCTCATTGAATATGCATAAATGTAATATATCAAGCACTGTAAGAGTTAGGGACATGCAACCTGTGCAATATCGAAGCTATGGGTCAAGAGATGTGATTAACTAATGTGAGTACTATATATGATCATGTGACCTCATCAAATATGCATAAATGTAATAACTCAAGCACTGTTACAGACGGGAACATGCAACCTGTGCAATATCGAAGCTATGGGACAAGAGATGTGACTAACTAATGTGATGACCATATATGGTCATGTGACCTCATCAAATATGCATAAATGTTATATTTGAAACACAGTAACAGATAGAAACACACAACCTGTGCAATATCGAAGCTATGAGACAAGATATGTGACTAACACATCTGATGCCCATACACGGTCATGTGACATCATTAAATATGCATAAATGTAATAACTCAAGCACTGTTACAGACGGGAACATGCAACCTGTGCAATATTGAATCTATGGAACAAGAGATGTGACTAACTAATGTGATGACCACATATGGTAATGTGACCTCATCAAATGTGCAGAAATGTTATATCTCAAGCACTGTTACAGATAGGAAAATGCAACCAATGCAATATTGAAGTTATTGCACAACAGAGCTGACAAAAACATCCGATGACCATATATGGTCATGGGACATCATTAAATATGCAAGATTGTAATACCTTAAGCACTGTTACTAGACAGGAACATGCAACATGTTTAGTATGAAGGCCATGCAATTTCCTATAATATATTATTGTCAATGATGCTGATTTTGGAACGCTGCTAATAAGTCAGTGGGCTCGAAACCCGACATTGCTGCAACGCAGCTATATTTATTATTATTATTATTATTATTCTTCCGCCTAAATTTTTGGTCACGCTTTATGTCAACACCGTTGGACCGATCAGTTCCATACTTGCCACAATGGTAAAGCTGTATGAGATCTGGTGCATATCCTAAGTTCAGACACATAGGTCACATGACCAGGCCGCCATCTTGGATTAAAGGCGAAATTTTCAATGCCGAATTGCGCACCTTTCTGAGGGTCTGAGTGCTCCAATTTTTTTATGATAGTAGCAGTGCGACAAGGGCTACAAATTTCATCAAAAAAAACTTTAGCGGTCACGTGACTAATTTTTTTCTAGAATTTTTTTAATTTTCTTTTGCATCTCATTTGCATAATTTTCGACTAATGAACTATCCCTGAATAACTTTGAAAGATCATATGACATAGTATTTAATTCCAAAATATGAAGTCCAGGCGATAAGCCGTTTTTTAGAAGAAGATTTTAGAATGTTTTTTCATATTTTTTTTGTTCTTTTATATGGTCACGTGACCTCATTTTATAGACATAATTGCAATATCTCAAGCACTGTTACAGATAGGAACATGCAACCAGTGCAATATTGAAGTGATGGTACATGAAATTCTACTAACAAACAAGATGACCATATATGGTCATGTGATCTCATTAAATATGCATAAATGTAATATATCAAGCACTGTTACAGATAGCGACATGCAACCTGTGCAATATCGAAGCTATAAGACACGAGATGTGACTAACTAATGTGATGACCATATATGGTCATGTGACTTCATCAAATATGCATAAATGTAATAACTCAAGCACAGTTACAGACGGGAACATGCAACCAGTGCAATATTGAAGTGATGGTACATGAAATTTTACTAACAAACAAGATGACCATATATGGTCATGTGACCTCATTGAATATGATTAAATGTAATATATCAAGCACTGTAAGAGTTAGGGACATGCATCCTGTGCAATATCGAAGGTATGGGTCAAGAGATGTGACTAACTAATGTGATGACCATATATGGTCATGTGACTTCATTAAATATGCATAATTGAATTATCTCAAGCACTGTTACAGTTAGAAACATGCAACCTGTGCAATATCGAAGCTGTGAGACAAGAGATGTGACTAAATAATGTGATGACCATATATGGTCATGTAACTTCATCAAATATGCATACATGAAATAACTCAAGCACTGTTACAGACATGAACATGCAACCTGTGCAAAATCGAAGCTATGGGACATGAGATGTGAGTAACTAATGAGATGACCGTATATGGTCATGTGACGTCATTAAATATGCATAATTGTAATATCTCAAGCAGAATCACAAATAGAGACATGCAACATATGCAATATCGAAGCTATGAGACAAGAGATGTGACTAACTAATGTGATGACCATATATGGTCATGTAACTTCATCAAATATGCATAAATGTAGTAACTCAAGCACTGTTACAGATAGGAACATGCAACCAGTGCAATATTGAAGCTATTGCACAACAGAAGTGACTAACACATCTGATGACCATATATGGTCATGTGACCTCATCAAATATGCATAAATGTTATATCTCAATCACTGTTACAGATAGGAACATGCAACCAGTGCAATATTGAAGCTATTGCACAACAGAAGTGACTAACATATCCGATGACCATATATGGTCATGTGACCTCATCAAATAAGCATAAATGTAATAACTCAAGCACTATTACAGACGGGAACATGCAACCTGTGCAATATCGAATCTATGGAACAATAGATGTGACTAACTAATGTGATGACCATATATGGTCATGTGACCTCATCAAATATGCATAAATGTTATATGTCAAGCACTGATACAGATAGGAACATGCAACCAGTGCAATATTGAAGTTATTGCACAACAGAAGTGACCGACACATCCGATGTCCATATATGGTCATGTGACATCATTAAATATGTATGATTGTAAAACATTAAGCACTGTTACAGACAGGAACATGTAACATGTTTAGTATGAAGGCCATGCAAATCCATTAATATATTCTTGTCGATGATGCTGGTTTTGGAACGCTGCTAATAAGTCAGTGGGCTCGAAACCCGACATTGCTGCAACGCAGCTATATTTATTATTATTATTATGATTCCGCCTAAATTTTTGGTCACGCTTTATGTCAACACCGTTGGACCGATCAGTTCCATACTTGCCACAATGGTAAAGCTGTATGAGATCTGGTGCATATCCTAAGTTCAGACATATAGGTCACATGACCAGGCCGCCATCTTGGATTAAAGGCGAAATTTTCAATGCCGAATTGCGCACCTTTCTGAGGGTCTGAGTGCTCCAATTTTTTTATGATAGTAGCAGTGCGACACGGGCTACAAATTTCATCAAAAAAAACTTTAGCGGTCACGTGACTTTTTTTTTAGAATTTTTTTAAATTTTGTTTTGCATCTCATTTGCATAATTTTCGACAAATCAACTAACCCTGAATAACTTTGAAAGATCATATGACATAGTATTTAATTCCAAAATATTGAGTCCAGGCGATAAGCCGTTTTTTATAAGAAGATTTTAGAATGTTTTTCCATATTTTTTTGTTCTTTTACATGGTCACATGACCTCATTTTTTAGACATAATTGCAATATCTCAAGCACTGTTACAGATAGGAACATGCAACCAGTGCAATATTGAAGTGATGGTACATGAAATTCTACTAACAAACAAGATGACCATATATGGTCATGTGATCTCATTAAATATGCATAAATGTAATATATCAAGCACTGTTACAGATAGGGACATGCAACCTGTGCAATATCGAAGTTATAAGACACGAGATGTGACTAACTAATGTGATGACCATATATGGTCATGTGACTTCATCAAATATGCATAAATGTAATAACTCAAGCACAGTTACAGACGGGAACATGCAATCAGTGCAATATTGAAGTGATGGTACATGAAATTTTACTAACAAACAAGATGACTATATATGGTCATGTGACCTCATTGAATATGCATAAATGTAATATATCAAGCACTGCAAGAGTTAGTTACATGCAACCTGTGCAATATCGGAGGTATGGGTCAAGAGATGTGACTAACTAATGTGATGACCATATATGGTCATGTGACTTCCTTAAATATGCATAATTGAATTATCTCAAGCACTGTTACAGACATGAACATGCAACCTGTGCAAAATCGAAGCTGTGGGACATGAGATGTGAGTAACTAATGTGATAACCGTATATGGTCATGTGACGTCATTAAATATGCATAATTGTAATATCTCAAGCAGAATCACAGATAGAGACATGCAACCTATGCAATATCGAAGCTATGAGACAAGAGATGTGGCGAACTAATGTGATGACCATATATGGTCACGTAATTTCATCAAATATGCATAAACGTAATAACGCAAACACTGTTACAGATAGGAACATGCAACCAGTGCAATATTGAAGCTATTGCACAACAGAAGTGACTAACATATCCGATGACCATATATGGTCATGTGACCTCATCAAATAAGCATACATGTAATAACTCAAGCACTATTACAGACGGGAACATGCAACCTGTGCAATATCGAATCTATGGAACAAGAGATGTGACTAACTAATGTGATGACCATATATGGTCATGTGACCTCATCAAATATGCATAAATGTTATATCTCAAGCACTGTTACAGATAGGAACATGCAACCAATGCAATATTGAAGTTATTGCACAACAGAGCTAACAAAAACATCCGATGACCATATATGGTCATGGGACATCATTAAATATGCATGATTGTAATACCTTAAGCACTGTTACAGACAGGAACATGTAACATGTTTAGTATGAAAGCCATGCAATTTCCTTTAATATATTATTGTCAATGATGCTGATTTTGGAACGCTGCTAATAAGTCAGTGGGCTCGAAACCCGACATTGCTGCAACGCAGCTATATTTAGGGTTTCGAGCCCTATGGGGCGAAACCCTATTGTAATTGCTTTGATTATTATTAGGGTTTCGAGCCCATTTGGTCGAAACCCTATTGTAATTGTTCCGTTTATTATTAGGTTTTCAAGACACATGTCTTGGAAACCTATTGTAATCGTTATGTTTTTTATTATTCCGCCAGATTTTTTCGCTAAGCGCCATTTCGACACCGTTGCACATATCTGTAAAAAATTTTCATATGTTTGTAAAGGTTGATGAGATCTAGTGCATATCCTAAGATGACGCATATTGATCACGTGGTACGGCGGCCATTTTGAATTTTAGGCAAAAAATGGCATGCTCATTTAAACACCTTTCTGAGGGCCTAGGAGTCTCAAACTTTCGCCTAAAAGAAGCATTGGCCCTAGAGCTACGTATATCAGAAAAAAAAAGTTGAACGGTCATGTGACTTTTTTTTCTAGAATTTTCTGAAATATTGTTTTGCATCTCATTTGCATAATTTTGATCGTATCGAAATTCCACGCCATAATTTTGAAGAACATCATACATACTACAGATTAATCAAAGAATCATGGAAGTGCGACCAGTAGTTTTGGAGCAGTTGATTTATGAATATTTTTCACATTTTATATAAAATAGTCAGCAATGTTGCATTATGGGAAAGGGGGAGGGCCCATATACGATACACATTGAATTGACATATATTGAGAACTATTGCATATACAAACATGGAACTAACGCTATATTGAAGACATTGGACAAGAGAATTGACCAAAATATTGGATGACCATAAATGGTCATGCAACTCATTAAATATGCATGTCTCTAATATCTCAGGCACTATTGCAAGTACAAACATGGAACTAACGCTATATTGAAGACATTGGACAAGAGAATTGACAAACATACCCGATGACTATATATGGTCATGGAACTCATTAAATATGCATGGCTATAATACCTCGGACACTATCACATATACAAACATGGGACCAACGTTAATTTTCAGGGCTATTGCAAACAGTCATACATGGCCATGCATTGCATGTGACTTGGCCATGTGCCATGGTCTTGAAAACCGGTGATTGCTGCTATGCAGCTATATTTATTATTATTATTAGGGTTTCGAGCCCATTTGGTCGAAACCCTATTGAAATTGTTCCGTTTATTATTATTATTATGATTCCGCCTAAATTTTTGGTCACGCTTTATGTCAACACTGTTGGACCGATCAGTTCCATACTTGCCACAATGGTAAAGCTGTATGAGATCTGGTGCATATCCTAAGTTCAGACACATAGGTCACATGACCAGGCCGCCATCTTGGATTAAAGACGAAATTTTCAATGCCGAATTGCACACCTTTCTGAGGGTCTGAGTGCTCCAAATTTTTTATGACAGTAGCAGTGGGAGAAGGGCTACAAATGTCATCAAAAAAAACTTTAGCGGTCACGTGACTAATTTTTTTCTAGAATTTTTTTAATTTTCTTTTGCATCTCATTTGCATAATTTTCGACTAATCAACTATCCCTGAATAACTTTGAAAGATCATATGACATAGTATTTAATTCCAAAATATGAAGTCCAGGCGATAAGCCGTTTTTTAGAAGAAGATTTTAGAATGTTTTTTCATATTTTTTTTGTTCTTTTATATGGTCACGTGACCTCATTTTGTAGACATAATTGCAATATCTCAAGCACTGTTACAGATAGGGACATGCAACTAGTGCAATATTGAAGTGATGGTACCAGAAATTTTACTTACAAACAAGATGACCATATATGGTCATGTGACCTCATTAAATATGCATTAATGTAATATATCAAGCACTGATACAGATACGAACATGCAACCTGTGCAATATCGAAGCTATGAGGCAAGATATGTGACTAACTAATGTGATGACCATATATGGTCATGTGACCTCATCAAATATGCGTAAATGTAATAAGTCAAGCACTGTTACAGACGGGAACATGCAACCTGTGCAATATTGAAGCTATGAGACAAGAGATGTGACTAACTAATGTGATGACCATATATGGTCATGTGAGCTCATCAAATATGGATAAATGTAATAACTCAAGCACTGTTACAGACTGGATCATGCAACTAGTGCAATATTGAAGGTCTTGCACAAGAGAGATGACTAACACATCTGATGACCATATATGGTCATGTGACCTCATCAAATATGCATAAATGTAATAACTCAAGCCCTGTTACAGATAGGAACATGTAACCAGTGCAATATTGAAATTATTGCACAACAGAGGTAACTAACATATCCGATGACCGTATATGGTCATGTGACCTCATCAAATATGCATAAATGTAATAACTCAAGCACTGTTACAGGCAGGAACATGCAACTAGTGCAATATTGAAGGTCTTGCACAAGAGAGATGACAAACACATCTGATGACCATACACGGTCATGTGACATCATTAAATATTCATAAATGTAATAACTCAAGCACTGTTACAGACGGGAACATGCAACCTGTGCAATATCGAATCTATGGAACAAGTGATGTGACTAACTAATGTAACGACCATATATGGTCATGTGACATCATTAAATATGCAAGATTGTAATACCTTAAGCACTGTTACAGACTGGAACATGTAACATGTTTAGTATGAAGGCCATGCAATTTCCTTTAATATATTATTGTCAATGATGCTGATTTTGGAACGCTGCTAATAAGGCAGTGGGCTCGAAACCCGACATTGCTGCAACGCAGCTATATTTATTATTATTATTATTCTTCCGCCTAAATTTTTGGTCACGCTTTATGTCAACACCGTTGGACCGATCAGTTCCATACTTGCCACAATGGTAAAGCTGTATGAGATCTGGTGCATATCCTAAGTTCAGACACATAGGTCACATGACCAGGCCGCCATCTTGGATTAAAGGCGAAATTTTCAATGCCGAATTGCGCACCTTTCTGAGGGTCTGAGTGCTCCAATTTTTTTATGATAGTAGCAGTGCGACAAGGGCTACAAATTTCATTAAAAAAAACTTTAGCGGTCACGTGACTTTTTTTTTTAGAATTTTTTTAAATTTTGTTTTGCATCTCATTTGCATAATTTTCGACAAATCAACTAACCCTGAATAACTTTGAAAGATCATATGACATAGTATTTAATTCCAAAATATGGAAGTCCAGGCGATTAGCCGTTTTTTATAAGAAGATTTTAGAATGTTTTTTCATATTTTTTTGTTCTTTTATATGGTCACGTGACCTCATTTTATAGACATAATTGCAATATCTTAAGCACTGTTACAGTTAGGAACATGCAACTAGTGCAATATTGAAGTGATGGTACATGAAATTCTACTAACAAACAAGATGACCATATATGGTCATGTGATCTCATTAAATATGCATAAATGTAATAACTCAAGCACAGTTACAGACGGGAACATGCAACCAGTGCAATATTGAAGTGATGGTACATGAAATTTTACTAACAAACACGATGACCATATATGGTCATGTGACCTCATTGAATATGCATAAATGTAATTTATCAAGCACTGCAAGAGTTAGGGACATGCAACCTGTGCAATATCGAAGGTATGGGTCAAGAGATGTGACTAACTAATGTGATGACCATATATGGTCATGTGACTTCATTAAATATGCATAATTGAATTATCTCAAGCACTGTTACAGACATGAACATGCAACCTGTGCAAAATCGAAGCTGTGGGACATGAGATGTGAGTAACTAATGTGATGACCGTATATGGTCATGTGACGTCATTAAATATGCATAATTGTAATATCTCAAGCAGAATCACAGATAGAAACATGCAACCTATGCAATATCGAAGCTATGAGACAAGAGATGTGGCTAACTAATGTGATGACCATATATGGTCATGTAATTTCATCAAATATGCATAAATGTAATAACTCAAGCACTGTTACAGATAGGAACATGCAACCCGTGCAATATTGAAGCTATTGCACAACAGAAGTCACTAACATATCCGATGACCATATATGGTCATGTGACCTCATCAAATAAGCATAAATGTAATAACTCAAGCACTATTACAGACGGGAACATGCAACCTGTGCAATATCGAATCTATGGAACAAGAGATGTGACTAACTAATGTGATGACCATATATGGTCATGTGACCTCATCAAATATGCATAAATGTTATATTTGAAACACGGTAACAGATAGAAACACACAACCTGTGCAATATCGAAGCTATGAGACAAGATATGTGACTAACACATCTGATGCCCATACACGGTCATGTGACATCGTTAAATATGCATAAATGTAATAACTCAAGCACTGTTACAGACGGGAACATGCAACCTGTGCAATTTCGAATCTATGGAACAAGAGATGTGACTAACTAATGTGATGACCACATATGGTCATGTGACCTCATCAAATATGCATAAATGTTATATCTCAAGCACTGTTACAGATAGGAAAATGCAACCAATGCAATATTGAAGTTATTGCACAACAGAGCTGACAAAAACATCCGATGACCATATATGGTCATGGGACATCATTAAATATGCAAGATTGTAATACATTAAGCACTGTTACAGACAGGAACATGCAACATGTTTAGTATGAAGGCCATGCAATTTCCTTTAATATATTATTGTCAATGATGCTGATTTTGGAACGCTGCTAATAAGTCAGTGGGCTCGAAACCCGACATTGCTGCAACGCAGCTATATTTATTATTATTATTCTTCCGCCTAAATTTTTGGTCACGCTTTATGTCAACACCGTTGGACCGATCAGTTCCATACTTGCCACAATGGTAAAGCTGTATGAGATCTGGTGCATATCCTAAGTTCAGACACATAGGTCACATGACCAGGCCGCCATCTTGGATTAAAGGCGAAATTTTCAATGCCGAATTGCACACCTTTCTGAGGGTCTGAGTGCTCCAATTTTTTTATGATAGTAGCAGTGCGACAAGGGCTACAAATTTCATCAAAAAAAACTTTAGCGGTCACGTGACTAATTTTTTTCTAGAATTTTTTTAATTTTCTTTTGCATCTCATTTGCATAATTTTCGACTAATCAACTATCCCTGAATAACTTTGAAAGATCATATGACATAGTATTTAATTCCAAAATATGAAGTCCAGGCGATAAGCCGTTTTTTAGAAGAAGATTTTAGAATGTTTTTTCATATTTTTTTTGTTCTTTTATATGGTCACGTGACCTCATTTTATAGACATAATTGCAATATCTCAAGCACTGTTACAGATAGGAACATGCAACCAGTGCAATATTGAAGTGATGGTACATGAAATTCTACTAACAAACAAGATGACCATATATGGTCATGTGATCTCATTAAATATGCATAAATGTAATATATCAAGCACTGTTACAGATAGCGACATGCAACCTGTGCAATATCGAAGCTATAAGACACGAGATGTGACTAACTAATGTGATGACCATATATGGTCACGTAATTTCATCAAATATGCATAAACGTAATAACGCAAACACTGTTACAGATAGGAACATGCAACCAGTGCAATATTGAAGCTATTGCACAACAGAAGTGACTAACATATCCGATGACCATATATGGTCATGTGACCTCATCAAATAAGCATACATGTAATAACTCAAGCACTATTACAGACGGGAACATGCAACCTGTGCAATATCGAATCTATGGAACAAGAGATGTGACTAACTAATGTGATGACCATATATGGTCATGTGACCTCATCAAATATGCATAAATGTTATATCTCAAGCACTGTTACAGATAGGAACATGCAACCAATGCAATATTGAAGTCATTGCACAACAGAGCTAACAAAAACATCCGATGACCATATATGGTCATGGGACATCATTAAATATGCATGATTGTAATACCTTAAGCACTGTTACAGACAGGAACATGTAACATGTTTAGTATGAAAGCCATGCAATTTCCTTTAATATATTATTGTCAATGATGCTGATTTTGGAACGCTGCTAATAAGTCAGTGGGCTCGAAACCCGACATTGCTGCAACGCAGCTATATTTAGGGTTTCGAGCCCTATGGGGCGAAACCCTATTGTAATTGCTTTGATTATTATTAGGGTTTCGAGCCCATTTGGTCGAAACCCTATTGTAATTGTTCCGTTTATTATTAGGTTTTCAAGACACATGTCTTGGAAACCTATTGTAATCGTTATGTTTTTTATTATTCCGCCAGATTTTTTCGCTAAGCGCCATTTCGACACCGTTGCACATATCTGTAAAAAATTTTCATATGTTTGTAAAGGTTGATGAGATCTAGTGCATATCCTAAGATGACGCATATTGATCACGTGGTACGGCGGCCATTTTGAATTTTAGGCAAAAAATGGCATGCTCATTTAAACACCTTTCTGAGGGCCTAGGAGTCTCAAACTTTCGCCTAAAAGAAGCATTGGCCCTAGAGCTACGTATATCAGAAAAAAAAAGTTGAACGGTCATGTGACTATTTTTTCTAGAATTTTCTGAAATATTGTTTTGCATCTCATTTGCATAATTTTGATCGTATCGAAATTCCACGCCATAATTTTGAAGAACATCATACATACTACAGATTAATCAAAGAATCATGGAAGTGCGACCAGTAGTTTTGGAGCAGTTGATTTATGAATATTTTTCACATTTTATATAAAATAGTCAGCAATGTTGCATTATGGGAAAGGGGGGAGGGCCCATATACGATACACATTGAATTGACATATATTGAGAACTATTGCATATACAAACATGGAACTAACGCTATATTGAAGACATTGGACAAGAGAATTGACCAAAATATTGGATGACCATAAATGGTCATGCAACTCATTAAATATGCATGTCTCTAATATCTCAGGCACTATTGCAAGTACAAACATGGAACTAACGCTATATTGAAGACATTGGACAAGAGAATTGACAAACATACCCGATGACTATATATGGTCATGGAACTCATTAAATATGCATGGCTATAATACCTCGGACACTATCACATATACAAACATGGGACCAACGTTAATTTTCAGGGCTATTGCAAACAGTCATACATGGCCATGCATTGCATGTGACTTGGCCATGTGCCATGGTCTTGAAAACCGGTGATTGCTGCTATGCAGCTATATTTATTATTATTATTAGGGTTTCGAGCCCATTTGGTCGAAACCCTATTGAAATTGTTCCGTTTATTAGGGTTTCGAGCCCATTTGGTCGAAACCCTTTTGTAATTGTTCCGTTTATTATTATTATTATTATTATTATTATTATTATTCTTCCGCCTAAATTTTTGGTCACGCTTTATGTCAACACCGTTGGACCGATCAGTTCCATACTTGCCACAATGGTAAAGCTGTATGAGATCTGGTGCATATCCTAAGTTCAGACACATAGGTCACATGACCAGGCCGCCATCTTGGATTAAAGGCGAAATTTTCAATGCCGATTTGCGCACCTTTCTGAGGGTCTGAGTGCTCCAATTTTTTTATGATAGTAGCAGTGCGACAAGGGCTACAAATTTCATCAAAAAAAACTTTAGCGGTCACGTGACTTTTTTTTTTAGAATTTTTTTAAATTTTGTTTTGCATCTCATTTGCATAATTTTCGACAAATCAACTAACCCTGAATAACTTTGAAAGATCATATGACATAGTATTTAATTCCAAAATATGGAAGTCCAGGCGAAAAGCCGTTTTTTATAAGAAGATTTTAGAATGTTTTTTCATATTTTTTTGTTCTTTTATATGGTCACGTGACCTCATTTTATAGACATAATTGCAATATCTTAAGCACTGTTACAGATAGGAACATGCAACCAGTGCAATATTGAAGTGATGGTACATGAAATTTTACTAACAAACAAGATGACCATATATGGTCATGTGACCTCATTGAATATGCATAAATGTAATATATCAAGCACTGCAAGAGTTAGGGACATGCAACCTGTGCAATATCGAAGGCATGGGTCAAGAGATGTGGCTAACTAATGTGATGACCATATATGGTCATGTGACTTCATTAAATATGCATAATTGAATTATCTCAAGCACTGTTACAGACATGAACATGCAACCTGTACAAAATCGAAGCTGTGGGACATGAGATGTGAGTAACAAATGTGATGACCGTATATGGTCATGTGACGTCATTAAATATGCATAATTGTAATATCTCAAGCAGAATCACAGATAGAGCCATGCAACCTATGCAATATCGAAGCTATGAGACAAGAGATGTGGCTAACTAATGTGATGACCATATATGGTCATGTAATTTCATCAAATATGCATAAATGTAATAACTCAAGCACTGTTACAGATAGGAACATTCAACCAGTGCAATATTGAAGCTATTGCACAACAGAAGTGACTAACACATCCGATGACCATATACGGTCATGTGACCTCATCAAATATGCATAAATGTTATATCTCAAGCACAGTTACAGATAGGAACATGCAACCAGTGCAATATTGAAGCTATTGCACAATAGAAGTCACTAACATATCCGATGACCATATATGGTCATGTGACCTCATCAAATAAGCATAAATGTAATAACTCAAGCACTATTACAGACGGGAACATGCAACCTGTGCAATATCGAATCTATGGAACAAGAGATGTGACTAACTAATGTGATGACCATATATGGTCATGTAACCTCATCAAATATGCATAAATGTTACATCTCAAGCACTGTTACAGATAGGAAAATGCAACCAATGCAATATTGAAGTTATTGCACAACAGAGCTGACAAAAACATCCGATGACCATATATGGTCATGGGACATCATTAAATATGCAAGATTGTAATACCTTAAGCACTGTTACAGACAGGAACATGCAACATGTTTAGTATGAAGGCCATGCAATTTCCTTTAATATATTATTGTCAATGATGCTGATTTTGGAACACTGCTAATAAGTCAGTGGGCTCGAAACCCGACATTGCTGCAACGCAGCTATATTTATTATTATTATGATTCCGCCTAAATTTTTGGTCACGCTTTATGTCAACACTGTTGGACCGATCAGTTCCATACTTGCCACAATGGTAAAGCTGTATGAGATCTGGTGCATATCCTAAGTTCAGACACATAGGTCACATGACCAGGCCGCCATCTTGGATTAAAGACGAAATTTTCAATGCCGAATTGCACACCTTTCTGAGGGTCTGAGTGCTCCAAATTTTTTATGACAGTAGCAGTGGGAGAAGGGCTACAAATGTCATCAAAAAAAACTTTAGCGGTCACGTGACTAATTTTTTTCTAGAATTTTTTTAATTTTCTTTTGCATCTCATTTGCATAATTTTCGACTAATCAACTATCCCTGAATAACTTTGAAAGATCATATGACATAGTATTTAATTCCAAAATATGAAGTCCAGGCGATAAGCCGTTTTTTAGAAGAAGATTTTAGAATGTTTTTTCATATTTTTTTTGTTCTTTTATATGGTCACGTGACCTCATTTTGTAGACATAATTGCAATATCTCAAGCACTGTTACAGATAGGGACATGCAACTAGTGCAATATTGAAGTGATGGTACCAGAAATTTTACTTACAAACAAGATGACCATATATGGTCATGTGACCTCATTAAATATGCATTAATGTAATATATCAAGCACTGATACAGATACGAACATGCAACCTGTGCAATATCGAAGCTATGAGGCAAGATATGTGACTAACTAATGTGATGACCATATATGGTCATGTGACCTCATCAAATATGCGTAAATGTAATAAGTCAAGCACTGTTACAGACGGGAACATGCAACCTGTGCAATATTGAAGCTATGAGACAAGAGATGTGACTAACTAATGTGATGACCATATATGGTCATGTGAGCTCATCAAATATGGATAAATGTAATAACTCAAGCACTGTTACAGACTGGATCATGCAACTAGTGCAATATTGAAGGTCTTGCACAAGAGAGATGACTAACACATCTGATGACCATATATGGTCATGTGACCTCATCAAATATGCATAAATGTAATAACTCAAGCCCTGTTACAGATAGGAACATGTAACCAGTGCAATATTGAAATTATTGCACAACAGAGGTAACTAACATATCCGATGACCGTATATGGTCATGTGACCTCATCAAATATGCATAAATGTAATAACTCAAGCACTGTTACAGGCAGGAACATGCAACTAGTGCAATATTGAAGGTCTTGCACAAGAGAGATGACAAACACATCTGATGACCATACACGGTCATGTGACATCATTAAATATTCATAAATGTAATAACTCAAGCACTGTTACAGACGGGAACATGCAACCTGTGCAATATCGAATCTATGGAACAAGTGATGTGACTAACTAATGTAACGACCATATATGGTCATGTGACATCATTAAATATGCAAGATTGTAATACCTTAAGCACTGTTACAGACTGGAACATGTAACATGTTTAGTATGAAGGCCATGCAATTTCCTTTAATATATTATTGTCAATGATGCTGATTTTGGAACGCTGCTAATAAGGCAGTGGGCTCGAAACCCGACATTGCTGCAACGCAGCTATATTTATTATTATTATTATTCTTCCGCCTAAATTTTTGGTCACGCTTTATGTCAACACCGTTGGACCGATCAGTTCCATACTTGCCACAATGGTAAAGCTGTATGAGATCTGGTGCATATCCTAAGTTCAGACACATAGGTCACATGACCAGGCCGCCATCTTGGATTAAAGGCGAAATTTTCAATGCCGAATTGCGCACCTTTCTGAGGGTCTGAGTGCTCCAATTTTTTTATGATAGTAGCAGTGCGACAAGGGCTACAAATTTCATAAAAAAAAACTTTAGCGGTCACGTGACTTTTTTTTTTAGAATTTTTTTAAATTTTGTTTTGCATCTCATTTGCATAATTTTCGACAAATCAACTAACCCTGAATAACTTTGAAAGATCATATGACATAGTATTTAATTCCAAAATATGGAAGTCCAGGCGATTAGCCGTTTTTTATAAGAAGATTTTAGAATGTTTTTTCATATTTTTTTGTTCTTTTATATGGTCACGTGACCTCATTTTATAGACATAATTGCAATATCTTAAGCACTGTTACAGTTAGGAACATGCAACTAGTGCAATATTGAAGTGATGGTACATGAAATTCTACTAACAAACAAGATGACCATATATGGTCATGTGATCTCATTAAATATGCATAAATGTAATAACTCAAGCACAGTTACAGACGGGAACATGCAACCAGTGCAATATTGAAGTGATGGTACATGAAATTTTACTAACAAACACGATGACCATATATGGTCATGTGACCTCATTGAATATGCATAAATGTAATTTATCAAGCACTGCAAGAGTTAGGGACATGCAACCTGTGCAATATCGAAGGTATGGGTCAAGAGATGTGACTAACTAATGTGATGACCATATATGGTCATGTGACTTCATTAAATATGCATAATTGAATTATCTCAAGCACTGTTACAGACATGAACATGCAACCTGTGCAAAATCGAAGCTGTGGGACATGAGATGTGAGTAACTAATGTGATGACCGTATATGGTCATGTGACGTCATTAAATATGCATAATTGTAATATCTCAAGCAGAATCACAGATAGAAACATGCAACCTATGCAATATCGAAGCTATGAGACAAGAGATGTGGCTAACTAATGTGATGACCATATATGGTCATGTAATTTCATCAAATATGCATAAATGTAATAACTCAAGCACTGTTACAGATAGGAACATGCAACCCGTGCAATATTGAAGCTATTGCACAACAGAAGTCACTAACATATCCGATGACCATATATGGTCATGTGACCTCATCAAATAAGCATAAATGTAATAACTCAAGCACTATTACAGACGGGAACATGCAACCTGTGCAATATCGAATCTATGGAACAAGAGATGTGACTAACTAATGTGATGACCATATATGGTCATGTGACCTCATCAAATATGCATAAATGTTATATTTGAAACACGGTAACAGATAGAAACACACAACCTGTGCAATATCGAAGCTATGAGACAAGATATGTGACTAACACATCTGATGCCCATACACGGTCATGTGACATCGTTAAATATGCATAAATGTAATAACTCAAGCACTGTTACAGACGGGAACATGCAACCTGTGCAATTTCGAATCTATGGAACAAGAGATGTGACTAACTAATGTGATGACCACATATGGTCATGTGACCTCATCAAATATGCATAAATGTTATATCTCAAGCACTGTTACAGATAGGAAAATGCAACCAATGCAATATTGAAGTTATTGCACAACAGAGCTGACAAAAACATCCGATGACCATATATGGTCATGGGACATCATTAAATATGCAAGATTGTAATACATTAAGCACTGTTACAGACAGGAACATGCAACATGTTTAGTATGAAGGCCATGCAATTTCCTTTAATATATTATTGTCAATGATGCTGATTTTGGAACGCTGCTAATAAGTCAGTGGGCTCGAAACCCGACATTGCTGCAACGCAGCTATATTTATTATTATTATTCTTCCGCCTAAATTTTTGGTCACGCTTTATGTCAACACCGTTGGACCGATCAGTTCCATACTTGCCACAATGGTAAAGCTGTATGAGATCTGGTGCATATCCTAAGTTCAGACACATAGGTCACATGACCAGGCCGCCATCTTGGATTAAAGGCGAAATTTTCAATGCCGAATTGCACACCTTTCTGAGGGTCTGAGTGCTCCAATTTTTTTATGATAGTAGCAGTGTGACAAGGGCTACAAATTTCATCAAAAAAAACTTTAGCGGTCACGTGACTAATTTTTTTCTAGAATTTTTTTAATTTTCTTTTGCATCTCATTTGCATAATTTTCGACTAATCAACTATCCCTGAATAACTTTGAAAGATCATATGACATAGTATTTAATTCCAAAATATGAAGTCCAGGCGATAAGCCGTTTTTTAGAAGAAGATTTTAGAATGTTTTTTCATATTTTTTTTGTTCTTTTATATGGTCACGTGACCTCATTTTATAGACATAATTGCAATATCTCAAGCACTGTTACAGATAGGAACATGCAACCAGTGCAATATTGAAGTGATGGTACATGAAATTCTACTAACAAACAAGATGACCATATATGGTCATGTGATCTCATTAAATATGCATAAATGTAATATATCAAGCACTGTTACAGATAGCGACATGCAACCTGTGCAATATCGAAGCTATAAGACACGAGATGTGACTAACTAATGTGATGACCATATATGGTCACGTAATTTCATCAAATATGCATAAACGTAATAACGCAAACACTGTTACAGATAGGAACATGCAACCAGTGCAATATTGAAGCTATTGCACAACAGAAGTGACTAACATATCCGATGACCATATATGGTCATGTGACCTCATCAAATAAGCATACATGTAATAACTCAAGCACTATTACAGACGGGAACATGCAACCTGTGCAATATCGAATCTATGGAACAAGAGATGTGACTAACTAATGTGATGACCATATATGGTCATGTGACCTCATCAAATATGCATAAATGTTATATCTCAAGCACTGTTACAGATAGGAACATGCAACCAATGCAATATTGAAGTTATTGCACAACAGAGCTAACAAAAACATCCGATGACCATATATGGTCATGGGACATCATTAAATATGCATGATTGTAATACCTTAAGCACTGTTACAGACAGGAACATGTAACATGTTTAGTATGAAAGCCATGCAATTTCCTTTAATATATTATTGTCAATGATGCTGATTTTGGAACGCTGCTAATAAGTCAGTGGGCTCGAAACCCGACATTGCTGCAACGCAGCTATATTTAGGGTTTCGAGCCCTATGGGGCGAAACCCTATTGTAATTGCTTTGATTATTATTAGGGTTTCGAGCCCATTTGGTCGAAACCCTATTGTAATTGTTCCGTTTATTATTAGGTTTTCAAGACACATGTCTTGGAAACCTATTGTAATCGTTATGTTTTTTATTATTCCGCCAGATTTTTTCGCTAAGCGCCATTTCGACACCGTTGCACATATCTGTAAAAAATTTTCATATGTTTGTAAAGGTTGATGAGATCTAGTGCATATCCTAAGATGACGCATATTGATCACGTGGTACGGCGGCCATTTTGAATTTTAGGCAAAAAATGGCATGCTCATTTAAACACCTTTCTGAGGGCCTAGGAGTCTCAAACTTTCGCCTAAAAGAAGCATTGGCCCTAGAGCTACGTATATCAGAAAAAAAAAGTTGAACGGTCATGTGACTTTTTTTTCTAGAATTTTCTGAAATATTGTTTTGCATCTCATTTGCATAATTTTGATCGTATCGAAATTCCACGCCATAATTTTGAAGAACATCATACATACTACAGATTAATCAAAGAATCATGGAAGTGCGACCAGTAGTTTTGGAGCAGTTGATTTATGAATATTTTTCACATTTTATATAAAATAGTCAGCAATGTTGCATTATGGGAAAGGGGGGAGGGCCCATATACGATACACATTGAATTGACATATATTGAGAACTATTGCATATACAAACATGGAACTAACGCTATATTGAAGACATTGGACAAGAGAATTGACCAAAATATTGGATGACCATAAATGGTCATGCAACTCATTAAATATGCATGTCTCTAATATCTCAGGCACTATTGCAAGTACAAACATGGAACTAACGCTATATTGAAGACATTGGACAAGAGAATTGACAAACATACCCGATGACTATATATGGTCATGGAACTCATTAAATATGCATGGCTATAATACCTCGGACACTATCACATATACAAACATGGGACCAACGTTAATTTTCAGGGCTATTGCAAACAGTCATACATGGCCATGCATTGCATGTGACTTGGCCATGTGCCATGGTCTTGAAAACCGGTGATTGCTGCTATGCAGCTATATTTATTATTAGGTTTTCAAGACACATGTCTTGGAAACCTATTGTAATCGTTATGTTTTTTATTATTCCGCCAGATTTTTTCGCTAAGCGCCATTTCGACACCGTTGCACATATCTGTAAAAAATTTCCATATGTTTGTAAAGGTTGATGAGATCTAGTGCATATCCTAAGATGACGCATATTGATCACGTGGTACGGCGGCCATTTTGAATTTTAGGCAAAAAATGGCATGCTCATTTAAACACCTTTCTGAGGGCCTAGGAGTCTCAAACTTTCGCCTAAAAGAAGCATTGGCCCTAGAGCTACGTATATCAGAAAAAAAAAGTTGAACGGTCATGTGACTTTTTTTTCTAGAATTTTCTGAAATATTGTTTTGCATCTCATTTGCATAATTTTGATCGTATCGAAATTCCACGCCATAATTTTGAAGAACATCATACATACTACAGATTAATCAAAGAATCATGGAAGTGCGACCAGTAGTTTTGGAGCAGTTGATTTATGAATATTTTTCACATTTTATATAAAATAGTCAGCAATGTTGCATTATGGGAAAGGGGGGAGGGCCCATATACGATACACATTGAATTGACATATATTGAGAACTATTGCATATACAAACATGGAACTAACGCTATATTGAAGACATTGGACAAGAGAATTGACCAAAATATTGGATGACCATAAATGGTCATGCAACTCATTAAATATGCATGTCTCTAATATCTCAGGCACTATTGCAAGTACAAACATGGAACTAACGCTATATTGAAGACATTGGACAAGATAATTGACCAAGATATTGGATGACCATATATGGTCATGTAACTCATTAAATATGCATGTCTTTAATATCTCAGGCACTATTGCAAGTATAAACATGGAACCAATGCTATATTGAAGACATTGAACAAAAGAATTGATCAACATAGTGTATGACCATATATGGTCATATAACTCATTAAATATGCGTGTCTCTAATATCTCGGGCATTATTGCAAGTTCAAACATGGAATCAACGCTATATTGAAGACATAGGACGAGAGAATTGACCAACATATTCGATGACCATATATGGTCATAGAACTGATTAAATATGCATATCCATATATCTCGAACACTTTTAAAGATAGAAACATGTACCCAAACCTATATTGAAGACTTTGGACAAGATAATTGACCAACACAGTCGATGACCATATATGGTCATACAACTCATTAAATATGCATGTCTCTAATATCTCGAGTACTATTGTAAGCACAAACATGGAACCAATACCATATTGAAGAGATTGGACAAAAGGATTGACCAACATATTCGATTACCATATATGGTCATAGAACACATTAAGTATGCATATCCATAATATCTCGAGCACTTTTAAAGATAGGGACATGTACCCAAACCTATACTGAAGACATTGGACAAGAGAATTGTCCAACATATGAGATGACCATATATGGTCATAGAACTCATTAAATATGCATGCCTCTAATATCTTAGGCACTGATGCAGGTAGGAACATGGAACCAATGCTATATTGAAGTCATTGGACAAGAGAATTGACAAACATACCTGATGACTATATATGGTCATATAACTCATTACATATGCATGGCAATAATATCTTGGACACTATCACATATACAAACATGGGACCAACGTTAATTTTGGGGGCTATTGCAAACAGTCATACCTGGCCATGCATTGCATGTGACTTGGCCATGTGCCATGGTCTTGAAAACCGGTCATTGCTGCTATGCAGCTATATTTAGGGTTTCGAGCCCATTTGGTCGAAACCCTATTGAAATTGTTCCGTTTATTATTATTATTATGATTCCGCCTAAATTTTTGGTCACGCTTTATGTCAACACCGTTGGACCGATCAGTTCCATACTTGCCACATTGGTAAAGGTGTATGAGATCTGGTGCATATCCTAAGTTCAGACACATAGGTCACATGACCAGGCCGCCATCTTGGATTAAAGGCGAAATTTTCAATGCCGAATTGCGCACCTTTCTGAGGGTCTGAGTGCTCCATTTTTTTTATGATAGTAGCAGTGCGACAAGGGCTACAAATCTCATCAAAAAAAACTTTAGCGGTCACGTGACTTTTTTTTTAAGAATTTTTTTAAATTTTGTTTTACATCTCATTTGCATAATTTTCGACAAATCAACTAACCCTGAATAACTTTGAAAGATCATATGACATAGTATTTAATTCCAAAATATGGAAGTCCAGGCGATAAGCCGTTTTTTATAAGAAGATTTTAGAATGTTTTTTCATATTTTTTTGTTCTTTTATATGGTCACGTGACCTCATTTTATAGACATAATTGCAATATCTCAAGCACTGTTACAGATAGGAACATGCAACCAGTGCAATATCGAAGCTATAAGACACGAGATGTGACTAACTAATGTGATGACCATATATGGTCATGTGACTTCATCAAATATACATAAATGTAATAACTCAAGCACAGTTACAGACAGGAACATGCAACCAGTGCAATATTGAAGTGATGGTACATGAAATTTTACTAACAAACAAGATGACCATATATGGTCATGTGACCTCATTGAATATGCATAAATGTAATATATCAAGCACTGTAAGAGTCAGGGACATGCAACCTGTGCAATATCGAAGCTATGGGTCAAGAGATGTGACTAACTAATGTGATGACTATACATGATCATGTGACCTCATCAAATATGCATAAATGTAATAACTCAAGCACTGTTACAGACGGGAACATGCAACCTGTGCAATATCGAAGCTATGGGAAAAGAGATGTGACTAACTAATGTGATGACCATATATGGTCATGTGACCTCATCAAATATGCATAAATGTTATATTTGAAACACAGTAACAGATAGAAACACACAACCTGTGCAATATCGAAGCTATGAGAAAGATATGTGACTAACATATCTGATGACCATACACGGTCATGTGACATCATTAAATATGCATAAATGTAATAACTCAAGCACTGTTACATATAGGAAAATGCAACCAATGCAATATTGAAGTTATTGCACAACAGAGCTGACAAAAACATCCGATGACCATATATATTTAGGGTTTCGAGCCCATTTGGTCGAAACCCTTTTGTAATTGTTCCGTTTATTATTATTATTATTATTATTCTTCCGCCTAAATTTTTGGTCACGCTTTATGTCAACGCCGTTGGACCGATCAATTCAATACTTGCCACAATGGTAAAGCTATATGAGATCTGGTGCATATCCTAAGTTCAGACACATAGGTCACATGACCAGGCCGCCATCTTGGATTAAATGCGAAATTTTCAATGCCGAATTGCGCACCTTTCTGAGGGTCTGAGTGCTCCAATTTTTTTATGATAGTAGCAGTGCGACAAGGGCTACAAATCTCATCAAAAAAAACTTTAGCGGTCACGTGACTTTTTTTTTTAGAATTTTTTTAAATTTTGTTTTGCATCTCATTTGCATAATTTTCGACAAATCAACTAACCCTGAATAACTTTGAAAGATCATATGACATAGTATTTAATTCCAAAATATAGAAGTCCAGGCGAAAAGCCGTTTTTTATAAGAAGATTTTAGAATGTTTTTTCATATTTTTTTGTTCTTTTATATGGTCACGTGACCTCATTTTATAGACATAATTGCAATATCTCAAGCACTGTTACAGATAGGAACATGCAACCAGTGCAATATTGAAGTGATGGTACATGAAATTCTACTAACAAACAAGATGACCATATATGGTCATGTGATCTCATTAAATATGCATAAATGTAATATATCAAGCACTGTTACAGATAGGGACATGCAACCTGTGCAATATCGAAGCTATAAGACACGAGATGTGACTAACTAATGTGATGACCATATATGGTCATGTGACTTCATCAAATATGCATAAATGTAATAACTCAAGCACAGTTACAGACGGGAACATGCAACCAGTGCAATATTGAAGTGATGGTACATGAAATTTTACTAACAAACAAGATGACCATATATGGTCATGTGACCTCATTGAATATGCATAAATGTAATATATCAAGCACTGCAAGAGTTAGGGACATGCAACCTGTGCAATATCGAAGGTATGGGTCAAGAGTTGTGACTAACTAATGTGATGACCATATATGGTCATGTGACTTCATTAAATATGCATAATTGAATTATCTCAAGCACTGTTACAGATAGAAACATGCAACCTGTGCAATATCGAAGCTATTAGACAAGAGATGTGACTAACGAATGTGATGACCATATATGGTCATGTAACTTCATCAAATATGCATACATGTAATAACTCAAGCACTGTTACAGACATGAACATGCAACCTGTGCAAAATCGAAGCTATGGAACATGAGATGTGAGTAACTAATGTGATGAGCGTATATGGTCATGTGACGTCATTAAATATGCATAATTGTAATATCTCAAGCAGAATCACAGATAGAGACATGCAACCTATGCAACATCGAAGCTATGAGACAAGAGATGTGACTAACTAATGTGATGACCATATATGGTCATGTAACTTCATCAAATATGCATAAATGTAATAACTCAAGCACTGTTACAGATAGAAACATGCAACCAGTGCAATATTGAAGCTATTGCACAACAGAAGTGACTAACACATCCGATGACCATATATGGTCATGTGACCTCATCAAATATGCATAAATGTTATATCTCAAGCACTGTTACAGATAGGAACATGTAACTAGAGCAATATTGAAGCTATTGCACAACAGAAGTGACTAACATATCCGATGACCATATATGGTCATGTGACCTCATCAAATATGCATAAATGTTATATCTCAAGCACTGTTACAGATAGGAACATGCAACCAATGCAATATTGAAGTTATTGCACAACAGAGCTGAAAAAAACATCTGATGACCGTATATGGTCATGGGACATCATCAATTATGCAAGATTGTAATACCTTAAGCACTGTTACAGACAGGAACATGTAACATGTTTAGTATGAAGGCCATGCAATTTCCTTTAATATATTATTGTCAATAATGATGATTTTGGAACGCTGCTAATATGTCAGTGGGCTCGAAACCCGACATTGCTGCAACGCAGCTATATTTAGGGTTTCGAGCCCATTTGGTCGAAACCCTTTTGTAATTGTTCCGTTTATTATTATTATTAGGGTTTCGAGCCCATTTGGTCGAAACCCTTTTGTAATTGTTCCGTTTATTATTATTATTATTATTATTATTATTATTATTCTTCCGCCTAAATTTTTGGTCACGCTTTATGTCAACGCCGTTGGACCGATCAATTCAATACTTGCCACAATGGTAAAGCTATATGAGATCTGGTGCATATCCTAAGTTCAGACACGTAGGTCACATGACCAGGCCGCCATCTTGGATTAAAGGCGAAATTTTCAATGCCGAATTGCGCACCTTTCTGAGGGTCTGAGTGCTCCAATTTTTTTATGATAGTAGCAGTGCGACAAGGGCTACAAATCTCATCAAAAAAAACTTTAGCGGTCACATGACTTTTTTTTTTAGAATTTTTTTAAATTTTGTTTTGCATCTCATTTGCATAATTTTCGACAAATCGACTAACCCTGAATAACTTTGAAAGATCATATGACATAGTATTTAATTCCAAAATATGGAAGTCCAGGCGAAAAGCCGTTTTTTATAAGAAGATTTTAGAATGTTTTTTCATATTTTTTTGTTCTTTTATATGGTCACGTGACCTCATTTTATAGACATAATTGCAATATCTCAAGCACTGTTACAGATAGGAACATGCAACCAGTGCAATATTGAAGTGATGGTACATGAAATTCTACTAACATACAAGATGACCATATATGGTCATGTGATCTCATTAAATATGCATAAATGTAATATATCAAGCACTGTAAGAGTTAGGGACATGCAACCTGTGCACTATCGAAGCTATGGGTCAAGAGATGTGACTAACTAATGTGATGACCATATATGGTCATGTGACTTCATCAAATATGCATAAATGTCATAACTCAAGCACAGTTACAGACGGGAACATGCAACCAGTGCATTATTAAAGGGATGGTACATGAAATTTTACTAACAAACAAGATGACCATATATGGTCATGTGACCTCATTGAATATGCATAAATGTAATATATCAAGCACTGCAAGAGTTAGGGACATGCAACCTGTGCAATATCGAAGGTATGGGTAAAGAGATGTGACTAACTAATGTGATGACCATATATGGTCATGTGACTTCATTAAATATGCATAATTGAATTATCTCAAGCACTGTTACAGACATGAACATGCAACCTGTGCAATATCGAAGCTGTGGGACATGAGATGTGAGTAACTAATGTGATGACCGTATATGGTCATGTGACGTCATTAAATATGCATAATTGTAATATCTCAAGCAGAATCACAGATAGAGACATGCAACCTATGCAATATCGAAGCTATGAGACAAGAGATGTGGCTAACTAATGTGATGACCATATATGGTCATGTAATTTCATCAAATATGCATAAATGTAATAACTCAAGCACTGTTACAGATAGGAACATGCAACCAGTGCAATATTGAAGCTATTGCACAACAGAAGTGACTAACACATCCGGTGACCATATATGGTCATGTGACCTCATCAAATATGCATAAATGTTATATCTCAAGCACTGTTACAAATAGGAACATGCAACCAGTGCAATATTGAAGCTATTGCACAACAAAAGTCACTAACATATCCGATGACCATATATGGTCATGTGACCTCATCAAATAAGCATAAATGTATAACTCAAGCACTATTACAGACGGGAACATGCAACCTGTGCAATATCGAATCTATGGAACAAGAGATGTGACTAACTAATGTGATGACCACATATGGTCATGTGACCTCATCAAATATGCATAAATGTTACATCTCAAGCACTGTTACAGATAGGAAAATGCAACCAATGCAATATTGAAGTTATTGCACAACAGAGCTGACAAAAACATCCGATGACCATATATGGTCATGGGACATCATTAAATATGCAAGATTGTAATACCTTAAGCACTGTTACAGACAGGAACATGCAACATGTTTAGTATGATGGCCATGCAATTTCCTTTAATATATTATTGTCAATGATGCTGATTTTGGAACGCTGCTAATAAGTCAGTGGGCTCGAAACCCGACATTGCTGCAACGCAGCTATATTTATTATTATTATTATTATTATTCTTCCGCCTAAATTTTTGGTCACGCTTTATGTCAACGCCGTTGGACCGATCAATTCAATACTTGCCACAATGGTAAAGCTATATGAGATCTGGTGCATATCCAAAGTTCAGACACGTAGGTCACATGACCAGGCCGCCATCTTGGATTAAAGGCGAAATTTTCAATGCCGAATTGCGCACCTTTCTGAGGGTCTGAGTGCTCAAATTTTTTTATGATAGTAGCAGTGCGACAAGGGCTACAAATCTCATCAAAAAAAACTTTAGCGGTCACGTGACTTTTTTTTTTAGAATTTTTTTAAATTTTGTTTTGCATCTCATTTGCATAATTTTCGACAAATCAACTAACCCTGAATAACTTTGAAAGATCATATGACATAGTATTTAATTCCAAAATATCTAGTCCAGGCGATAAGCCGTTTTTTATAAGAAGATTTTAGAATGTTTTTTCATATTTTTTTGTTCTTTTATATGGTCACGTGACCTCATTTTATAGACATAATTGCAATATCTCAAGCACTGTTACAGATAGGAACATGCAACCAGTGCAATTTTGAAGTGATGGTACTTGAAATTCTACTAACAAACAAGATGACCATATATGGTCATGTGATCTCATTAAATATGCATGAATGTAATATATCAAGCACTGTTACAGATAGGGACATGCAACCTGTGCAATATCGAAGCTATAAGACACGAGATGTGACTAACTAATGTCATGACCATATATGGTCATGTGACTTCATCAAATATACATAAATGTAATAACTCAAGCACAGTTACATACAGGAACATGCAACCAGTGCAATATTGAAGTGATGGTACATGGAATTTTACTAACAAACAAGATGACCATATACGGTCATGTGACCTCATTGAATATGCATAAATGTAATATATCAAGCACTGTAAGAGTTAGGGACATGCAACCTGTGCAATATCGAAGCTATGGGTCAAGAGATGTGATTAACTAATGTGATGACTATATATGATCATGTGACCTCATCAAATATGCATAAATGTAATAACTCAAGCACTGTTACAGACGGGAACATGCAACCTGTGCAATATCGAAGCTATGGGACAAGAGATGTGACTAACTAATGTGATGACCATATATGGTCATGTGACCTCATCAAATATGCATAAATGTTATATTTGAAACAAAGTAACAGATAGAAACACACAACATGTGCAATGTCGAAGCTATGAGACAAGATATGTGACTAACACATCTGATGCCCATACACGGTCATGTGACATCATTAAATATGCATAAATGTAATAACTCAAGCACTGTTTCTGACAGGAACATGCAACCAGTGCAGTATTGAAGGTATTGCACAAGGAAGGTGACTAACATATCCGATGACCATATATGGTCATGTGACCTCATCAAATATGCATAAATGTTATATCTCAAGCACTGTTACAGATAGGAACATGTAACCAGTGCAATATTGAAGTTATTGCACAACAGAGGTGACTAAAATATTCAATATCCGTATATGGTCATGTGACCTCATCAAATATGCATACATATAATAACTCAAGCTCTGTTTCAGACAGGAGCATGCAACAAGTACAGTATTGAATGTATTGCACAAGGAAGGTGACTAACATATCCTATGACCATATATGATCATGTGACATCATTAAATATGCATTAATGTAATAACTCAAGCACTGTTACAGACGGGAACATGCAACATGTGCAATATCGAAGCTATGAGACGAGAGATGTGACTAACTAATGTGATGGCCATATATGGTCATGTGACATCATTAAATATGCAAGATTGTAATACCTTAAGCACTGTTACAGACAGGAACATGCAACATGATTAGTATGAAGGCCATGCAATTTCCTTTAATATATTATTGTCAATGATGCTGATTTTGGAACGCTGCTAATAAGTCAGTGGGCTCGAAACCCGACATTGCTGCAACGCAGCTATATTTATTATTATTATTCTTCCGCCTAAATTTTTGGTCACGCTTTATGTCAACACCGTTGGACCGATCAGTTCCATACTTGCCACAATGGTAAAGCTGTATGAGATCTGGTGCATATCCTAAGTTCAGACACATAGGTCACATGACCAGGCCGCCATCTTGGATTAAAGGCGAAATTTTCAATGCCGAATTGCGCACCTTTCTGAGGGTCTGAGTGCTCCAATTTTTTTATGATAGTAGCAGTGCGACAAGGGCTACAAATTTCATCAAAAAAAACTTTAGCGGTCACGTGACTAATTTTTTTCTAGAATTTTTTTAATTTTCTTTTGCATCTCATTTGCATAATTTTCGACTAATCAACTATCCCTGAATAACTTTGAAAGATCATATGACATAGTATTTAATTCCAAAATATGAAGTCCAGGCGATAAGCCGTTTTTTAGAAGAAGATTTTAGAATGTTTTTTCATATTTTTTTTGTTCTTTTATATGGTCACGTGACCTCATTTTATAGACATAATTGCAATATCTCAAGCACTTTTACAGATAGGAACATGCAACCAGTGCAATATTGAAGTGATGGTACATGAAATTCTACTAACAAACAAGATGACCATATATGGTCATGTGATCTCATTAAATATGCATAAATGTAATATATCAAGCACTGTTACAGATAGCGACATGCAACCTGTGCAATATCGAAGCTATAAGACACGAGATGTGACTAACTAATGTGATGACCATATATGGTCATGTGACTTCATCAAATATGCATAAATGTAATAACTCAAGCACAGTTACAGACGGGAACATGCAACCAGTGCAATATTGAAGTGATGGTACATGAAATTTTACTAACAAACAAGATGACCATATATGGTCATGTGACCTCATTGAATATGATTAAATGTAATATATCAAGCACTGTAAGAGTTAGGGACATGCATCCTGTGCAATATCGAAGGTATGGGTCAAGAGATGTGACTAACTAATGTGATGACCATATATGGTCATGTGACTTCATTAAATATGCATAATTGAATTATCTCAAGCACTGTTACAGTTAGAAACATGCAACCTGTGCAATATCGAAGCTGTGAGACAAGAGATGTGACTAACTAATGTGATGACCATATATGGTCATGTAACTTCATCAAATATGCATACATGAAATAACTCAAGCACTGTTACAGACATGAACATGCAACCTGTGCAAAATCGAAGCTATGGGACATGAGATGTGAGTAACTAATGAGATGACCGTATATGGTCATGTGACGTCATTAAATATGCATAATTGTAATATCTCAAGCAGAATCACAAATAGAGACATGCAACATATGCAATATCGAAGCTATGAGACAAGAGATGTGACTAACAAATGTGATGACCATATATGGTCATGTAACTTCATCAAATATGCATAAATGTAGTAACTTAAGCACTGTTACAGATAGGAACATGCAACCAGTGCAATATTGAAGCTATTGCACAACAGAAGTGACTAACATATCTGATGACCATATATGGTCATGTGACCTCATCAAATATGCATAAATGTTATATCTCAATCACTGTTACAGATAGGAACATGCAACCAGTGCAATATTGAAGCTATTGCGCAACAGAAGTGACTAACATATCCGATGACCATATATGGTCATGTGACCTCATCAAATAAGCATAAATGTAATAACTCAAGCACTATTACAGACGGGAACATGCAACCTGTGCAATATCGAATCTATGGAACAATAGATGTGACTAACTAATGTGATGACCATATATGGTCATGTGACCTCATCAAATATGCATAAATGTTATATGTCAAGCACTGATACAGATAGGAACATGCAACCAGTGCAATATTGAAGTTATTGCACAACAGAAGTGACCGACACATCCGATGTCCATATATGGTCATGTGACATCATTAAATATGTATGATTGTAAAACATTAAGCACTGTTACAGACAGGAACATGTAACATGTTTAGTGTGAAGGCCATGCAAATCCATTAATATATTCTTGTCGATGATGCTGGTTTTGGAACGCTGCTAATAAGTCAGTGGGCTCGAAACCCGACATTGCTGCAACGCAGCTATATTTAGGTTTTCAAGACACATGTCTTGGAAACCTTTTGTAATTGTTATGTTTTTTATTAGGTTTTCAAGACACATGTCTTGGAAACCTTTTGTAATTGTTATGTTTTTTATTATTATTATTCCGCCAGATTTTTCGCTAAGCGCCATTCGAACACCGTTGCACATATCTGGAAAATTTTTTCACATGTTTGTTAAGTTTGATGAGATCTAGTGCATATCCTAAGATGACGCATATTGGTCACGTGGTACGGCGGCCATTTTGAATTTTAGGCAAAAAATGGCATGCTCATTTAAACACCTTTCTGAGGGTCTAGGAGTCTCAAACTTTCGCTTAAAAGAAGCATTGGCCCTAGAGCTACGTATTTCATGAAAAAAAAGTTGAACGGTCATGTGACTTTTTTTTTTAGAATTTTCTGAAATATTGTTTTGCATCTCATTTGCATAATTTTGATCGTATCAAAATTCCACGCCATAATTTTGAAGAACATCATACATACTACAGATTAATCAAAGAATCATGAAAGTGCGACCAGTAGTTTTGGAGCAGTTGATTTATGAATATTTTTCACATTTTATATAAAATAGTCAGCAATGTTGCATTATGGGAAAGGGGGGAGGGCCCATATACAATACACATTGAATTGACATATATTGAGAACTACTGTATATACAAACATGGAACTAACGCTATATTGAAGACATTGGACAAGAGAATTGACCAAAATATTGGATGACCATATATGGTCATGCAACTCGTTAAATATGCGTGTCTCTAATATCTCAGGCACTATTGCAAGTACAAACATGGAACCAACGCTATATTGAAGACATTGGACAAAAGAATTGACCAACATATTCGATGACCATATATGGTCATAGAACTCATTAAATATGCATGTCTCTAATATCTCAGGCACTATTGCAAACACAAACATGGAACCAATGTTATATTGAAGACATTGGACAAAAGGATTGACCAACACATTCGATGACCATATATGGTCATAGAACTCATTAAATATGCAAGTCTCTAATATCTTAGGCACTGTTACAAGTAGGAACATTGAACCAATGCTATATTGAAGACATTGGACAAGAGAATTGACAAACATAGATGATGACCATATATGGTCATGGAACTGATTACATACGCATGGCTATAATATCTCGGATACTATCACATATACAAACATGGAACCAACGTTAATTTTGAGGGCTATTGCAAACAGTCATACATGGCCATGCATTGCATGTGACTTGGCCATGTGCCATGGTCTTGAAAACCGGTGATTGCTGCTATGCAGCTATATTTATTATTATTAGGGTTTCGAGCCCATTTGGTCGAAACCCTTTTGTAATTGTTCCGTTTATTATTATTATTATTATTATTATTATTATTATTCTTCCGCCTAAATTTTTGGTCACGCTTTATGTCAACGCCGTTGGACCGATCAATTCAATACTTGCCACAATGGTAAAGCTATATGAGATCTGGTGCATATCCTAAGTTCAGACACATTGATCACATGACCAGGCCGCCATCTTGGATTAAAGGCGAAATTTTCAATGCCGAATTGCACACCTTTCTGAGGGTCTGAGTGCTCCAATTTTTTTATGATAGTAGCAGTGCGACAAGGGCTACAAATTTCATCAAAAAAAACTTTAGCGGTCACGTGACTTTTTTTTTTAGAATTTTTTTAAATTTTGTTTTGCATCTCATTTGCATAATTTTCGACTAATCAACTAACCCTGCAATACTTTGAAAGATCATATGACATAGTATTTAATTCCAAAAGATGGAGTCCAGGCGATAAGCCGTTTTATATAAGAAGATTTTAGAATGTTTTTTCATATTTTTTTGTTCTTTTATATGGTCACGTGACCTCATTTTATAGACAAAATTGCAATATCTCAAGCACTGTTACAGATAGGAACATGCAACCAGTGCCATATTGAAGTGATGGTACATGAAATTCTACTAACAAACAAGATGACCATATATGGTCATGTGATCTCATTAAATATGCATAAATGTAATATATCAAGCACTGTTACAGATAGGGACATGCAAACTGTGCAATATCGAAGCTATAAGACACGAGATGTGACTAACTAATGTGATGACCATATATGGTCATGTGACTTCATCAAATATGCATAAATGTAATAACTCAAGCACAGTTAAAGACGGAAACATGCAACCAATGCAATATTGAAGTGATGGTACATGAAATTTTACTAACAAACAAGATGACCATATATGGTCATGTGACCTCATTGAATAAGCATAAATGTAATATATCAAGCACTGTAAGAGTTAGGGACATGCAACCTGTGCAATATCGAAGCTATGGGTCAAGAGATGTGACTAACTAATGTGATGACCATATATGGTCATGTGACCTCATCAAATATGCATAAATGTTATATTTGAAACACAGTAACAGATAGAAACACGCAACCAGTGCAATATTGAAGTTATTGCACAACAGAGGTGACTGACATATCTGATGACCATATATGGTCATGTGACTTCATTAAATATGCATAATTGTAATATCGCAAGCACTGTTACAGACAGGAACATGTAACATGTTTAGTATGAAGGCCTTGCAATTTCCTTTAATATATTATTGTCAATGATGCTGATTTTGGAATGCTGCTAATAAGTCAGTGGGCTCGAAACCCGACATTGCTGCAACGCAGCTATATTTATTATTATTATTCTTCCGCCTAAATTTTTGGTCACGCTTTATGTCAACACCGTTGGACCGATCAGTTCCATACTTGCCACAATGGTAAAGCTGTATGAGATCTGGTGCATATCCTAAGTTCAGACACATAGGTCACATGACCAGGCCGCCATCTTGGATTAAAGGCGAAATTTTCAATGCCGAATTGCGCACCTTTCTGAGGGTCTGAGTGCTCCAATTTTTTTATGATAGTAGCAGTGCGACAAGGGCTACAAATTTCATAAAAAAAAACTTTAGCGGTCACGTGACTTTTTTTTTTAGAATTTTTTTAAATTTTGTTTTGCATCTCATTTGCATAATTTTCGACAAATCAACTAACCCTGAATAACTTTGAAAGATCATATGACATAGTATTTAATTCCAAAATATGGAAGTCCAGGCGATTAGCCGTTTTTTATAAGAAGATTTTAGAATGTTTTTTCATATTTTTTTGTTCTTTTATATGGTCACGTGACCTCATTTTATAGACATAATTGCAATATCTTAAGCACTGTTACAGTTAGGAACATGCAACTAGTGCAATATTGAAGTGATGGTACATGAAATTCTACTAACAAACAAGATGACCATATATGGTCATGTGATCTCATTAAATATGCATAAATGTAATAACTCAAGCACAGTTACAGACGGGAACATGCAACCAGTGCAATATTGAAGTGATGGTACATGAAATTTTACTAACAAACACGATGACCATATATGGTCATGTGACCTCATTGAATATGCATAAATGTAATTTATCAAGCACTGCAAGAGTTAGGGACATGCAACCTGTGCAATATCGAAGGTATGGGTCAAGAGATGTGACTAACTAATGTGATGACCATATATGGTCATGTGACTTCATTAAATATGCATAATTGAATTATCTCAAGCACTGTTACAGACATGAACATGCAACCTGTGCAAAATCGAAGCTGTGGGACATGAGATGTGAGTAACTAATGTGATGACCGTATATGGTCATGTGACGTCATTAAATATGCATAATTGTAATATCTCAAGCAGAATCACAGATAGAAACATGCAACCTATGCAATATCGAAGCTATGAGACAAGAGATGTGGCTAACTAATGTGATGACCATATATGGTCATGTAATTTCATCAAATATGCATAAATGTAATAACTCAAGCACTGTTACAGATAGGAACATGCAACCCGTGCAATATTGAAGCTATTGCACAACAGAAGTCACTAACATATCCGATGACCATATATGGTCATGTGACCTCATCAAATAAGCATAAATGTAATAACTCAAGCACTATTACAGACGGGAACATGCAACCTGTGCAATATCGAATCTATGGAACAAGAGATGTGACTAACTAATGTGATGACCATATATGGTCATGTGACCTCATCAAATATGCATAAATGTTATATTTGAAACACGGTAACAGATAGAAACACACAACCTGTGCAATATCGAAGCTATGAGACAAGATATGTGACTAACACATCTGATGCCCATACACGGTCATGTGACATCGTTAAATATGCATAAATGTAATAACTCAAGCACTGTTACAGACGGGAACATGCAACCTGTGCAATTTCGAATCTATGGAACAAGAGATGTGACTAACTAATGTGATGACCACATATGGTCATGTGACCTCATCAAATATGCATAAATGTTATATCTCAAGCACTGTTACAGATAGGAAAATGCAACCAATGCAATATTGAAGTTATTGCACAACAGAGCTGACAAAAACATCCGATGACCATATATGGTCATGGGACATCATTAAATATGCAAGATTGTAATACATTAAGCACTGTTACAGACAGGAACATGCAACATGTTTAGTATGAAGGCCATGCAATTTCCTTTAATATATTATTGTCAATGATGCTGATTTTGGAACGCTGCTAATAAGTCAGTGGGCTCGAAACCCGACATTGCTGCAACGCAGCTATATTTATTATTATTATTCTTCCGCCTAAATTTTTGGTCACGCTTTATGTCAACACCGTTGGACCGATCAGTTCCATACTTGCCACAATGGTAAAGCTGTATGAGATCTGGTGCATATCCTAAGTTCAGACACATAGGTCACATGACCAGGCCGCCATCTTGGATTAAAGGCGAAATTTTCAATGCCGAATTGCACACCTTTCTGAGGGTCTGAGTGCTCCAATTTTTTTATGATAGTAGCAGTGCGACAAGGGCTACAAATTTCATCAAAAAAAACTTTAGCGGTCACGTGACTAATTTTTTTCTAGAATTTTTTTAATTTTCTTTTGCATCTCATTTGCATAATTTTCGACTAATCAACTATCCCTGAATAACTTTGAAAGATCATATGACATAGTATTTAATTCCAAAATATGAAGTCCAGGCGATAAGCCGTTTTTTAGAAGAAGATTTTAGAATGTTTTTTCATATTTTTTTTGTTCTTTTATATGGTCACGTGACCTCATTTTATAGACATAATTGCAATATCTCAAGCACTGTTACAGATAGGAACATGCAACCAGTGCAATATTGAAGTGATGGTACATGAAATTCTACTAACAAACAAGATGACCATATATGGTCATGTGATCTCATTAAATATGCATAAATGTAATATATCAAGCACTGTTACAGATAGCGACATGCAACCTGTGCAATATCGAAGCTATAAGACACGAGATGTGACTAACTAATGTGATGACCATATATGGTCATGTGACTTCATCAAATATGCATAAATGTAATAACTCAAGCACAGTTACAGACGGGAACATGCAACCAGTGCAATATTGAAGTGATGGTACATGAAATTTTACTAACAAACAAGATGACCATATATGGTCATGTGACCTCATTGAATATGATTAAATGTAATATATCAAGCACTGTAAGAGTTAGGGACATGCATCCTGTGCAATATCGAAGGTATGGGTCAAGAGATGTGACTAACTAATGTGATGACCATATATGGTCATGTGACTTCATTAAATATGCATAATTGAATTATCTCAAGCACTGTTACAGACATGAACATGCAACCTGTGCAAAATCGAAGCTGTGGGACATGAGATGTGAGTAACTAATGTGATGACCGTATATGGTCATGTGACGTCATTAAATATGCATAATTGTAATATCTGAAGCAGAATCACAGATAGAGTCATGCAACCTATGCAATATCGAAGCTATGAGACAAGAGATGTGGCTAACTAATGTGATGACCATATATGGTCATGTAATTTCATCAAATATGCATAAATGTAATAACTCAAGCACTGTTACAGATAGGAACATGCAACCAGTGCAATATTGAAGCTATTGCACAACAGAAGTGACTAACACATCCGATGACCATATATGGTCATGTGACCTCATCAAATATGCATAAATGTTATATCTCAAGCACTGTTACAGATAGGAACATGCAACCAGTGCATTATTGAAGCTATTGCACAACAGAAGTCACTAACATATCCGATGACCATATATGGTCATGTGACCTCATCAAATAAGCATAAATGTAATAACTCAAGCACTATTACAGACGGGAATATGCAACCTGTGCAATATCGAATCTATGGAACAAGAGATGTGACTAACTAATGTGATGACTATATATGGTCATGTGACCTCATCAAATATGCATAAATGTTATATTTGAAACACAGTAACAGATAGAAACACACAACCTGTGCAATATCGAAGCTATGAGACAAGATATGTGACTAACACATCTGATGCCCATACACGGTCATGTGACATCATTAAATATGCATAAATGTAATAACTCAAGCACTGTTACAGACGGGAACATGCAACCTGTGCAATATCGAATCTATGGAACAAGAGATGTGACTAACTAATGTGATGACCACATATGGTCATGTGACCTCATCAAATATGCATAAATGTTATATCTCAAGCACTGTTACAGATAGGAAAATGCAACCAATGCAATATTGAAGTTATTGCACAACAGAGCTGACAAAAACATCCGATGACCATATATGGTCATGGGACATCATTAAATATGCAAGATTGTAATACATTAAGCACTGTTACAGACAAGAACATGCAACATGTTTAGTATGAAGGCCATGCAATTTCCTTTAATATATTATTGTCAATGATGCTGATTTTGGAACGCTGCTAATAAGTCAGTGGGCTCGAAACCCGACATTGCTGCAACGCAGCTATATTTATTATTATTATTATTATTATTCTTCCGCCGTTTTTTGTAAGTTCTGTAACTTGAAAAATAATGCTGCGATTGGTTTGCCATTTTGCATGCTGATAAAGGACCATGAGTTGTGGTGCATACCCCAAAACCAGCTATGTAGGTCACATGACCTGGCCGCCATCTTAGATAGAACACAAACCGGAAGTGCTTAATTGCACCACTTTCTGAGGGTCTAGGAACTTCCGGTTTTTTTGTGTGGCATCATTGGCTCATGTCTAGCAAATATCAGCAATAAAATCTTTAGCGGTCATGTGACCTTGGCCGCCATATTGGATTTTGTGAAAATTGACAAAAAAAATTTAAAATCTTCTTCTCAAAAATGGCTCGTTCATGTGATTAGACATTTGCTTTGCAGCACCTATGGCCATAGCTCTACAAAGTGACTGAAGCAGATTTTTGAAAAATGGCTTCCTTTGGCAGCCATCTTGGATTTAGTAAAAAGTGAAAGTACGCTATAACTCATGAACAATTTGCCAGATTTAAACCAAAGTTGGCATACAACATCCCTTCGATAAGATGATTATATGTTCATAAAAATATTTCCCATGATTCAAGTGGTTTTGGCGGCCATATTGAATTTATCAAAAAATTCAAAAAAACTCAAAAAATTATCTTCTTAAAAACTGCTTGCTTGGTTGACAATCAATTTAGCATATAGTATCTCTGTTGATAGCTCTACAAAGGTACTAAAGCAGATTTTAGAAAAATGGCTTCCTTTGGCAGCCATCTTGGATTTAGTGAAAAGTGAAATTACGCTATAAATTATGAACAATTTTCCAGATTTCGATAAAACTTGGCATACAACATCCACTCAATAAGATGATTATGTGTTCATAAAAATATTTCCCATGACTCAAGTGGTTTTGGCGGCCATCTTGAATTTATCACAAAAATGCCAAAAACCTCAAGAAATTATTATCTTAAAAACTGCTTGTTTGTTTGACAATCTATTTAGCATATAGTATCTCTGTTGATAGCTCTACAAAGTTACTGAAGCCGATTTTCGAAAAATGGCTTCCTTTGGCAGCCATCTTGGATTTAGTAAAAAAGTGAAAGTATGCTATAACTTATGAACGATTTGCCAGATTTAAACAAAACTTGGCATACAACATCCGCTCAAGGAGATGATTATGTGTTCATGAAAATATTCCCCATGATTCAAGTGGTTTTGGCGGCCATGTTGAATTTATCACAAAAATTCAAAAAACCTCACAAAATTATCTTGTTAAAAACTGCTTCCTTGTTTGAAAAGCAATTTAGCATATAGTATCTCTGTTGATAGCTCTACAAAGTTACTAAAGTAGATTATCGAAAAATGGCTTCCTTTACCAGCCATCTTGGATTTAGTAAAAGAGAAAAAGTTCTATAACTCATGAACTATTTCTCCTTGCATTAAGTTTATCATATTCCTGTGAAATCAAATCCATATGTTGTGTAGTTTGTCTGCTATCTTTCATTCTAGACAAGAAACATTCGTCAAATAATCACATCGAGCAAGTGCAATTTGCCATGAGCCACGCAGGCTCGAAACCCGTCATCGCTGCTATGCAGCTATATTTAGGGTTTCGAGCCCATTTGGTCGAAACCCTATTGAAATTGTTCCGTTTATTATTAGGGTTTCGAGCCCTATGGGGCGAAACCCTTTTGTAATTGCTATGTTTATTATTCTTATTATTTTTTTTCCGCCGTTTTTATAAATCACTGTAACTTGAAAAATAATGCTGCGAATGATTTGCCATTTTGCATGCTGATAAAGTGTTATGAGTTGTGGTGCATATCCGAAAACCAGCCATGTAGGTCACATGACCTGGCCGCCATCTTAGGTAGAACACAAACCGGAAGTGCTCAATTGCACCACTTTCTGAGGGTCTAGGAACTTCCGGTTTTTTTGTGTGGCATCATTGGCTCATGTGTAGCAAATATCAGCAATAAAATCTTTAGCGGTCATGTGACCTTGGCCGCCATATTGGATTTTCCGAAAATTGACAAAAAACTTATAAAATCTTCTTCTCAAAAATGGCTCATTCATGTGATTATACCTTTGCTTTGCAGCACCTATGGCCATAGCCCTACAAAGTGACTGAAGCAGATTTTTGAAAAATGGCTTCCTTTGGCAGCCATCTTGGATTTAATAAAAAGTGAAAGTACGCTATAACTCATGAACAATTTGCCAGATTTAAACCAAAGTTGGCATACAACATCCCTTCAATAAGATGATTATGTGTTCATAAAAATATTTCTAATGATTCAAGTGGTTTTGGCGGCCATATTGAATTTATCAAAAAATTGCAAAAAACCTCAAAAAATTATCTTCTTAAAAACTGCTTGTTTGTTTGACAATCAATTTAGCATATAGTATCTCTTTTGATAGCTCTACAAAGTAACTGTAGCAGATTTTCGAAAAATGGCTTATTTTGGCAGCCATCTTGGATTTAGTAAAAAGTGAAAGTACACTATAACTTATGAACGATTTGCCAGATTTAAACTAAACTTGGCATACAACATCCGCTCAATGAGATGATTATGTGTTCATGGAAATATTTCCCATGATTCAAGTGGTTTTGGCGGCCATGTTGAATTTATCACAAAAATTCAAAAAACCTCAAAAAATTATCTTGTTAAAAACTGCTTCCTTGTTTGAAAAGCAATTCAGCATATAGTATCTCTGTCGATAGCTCTACAAAGTTACTGAAGCAGATTTTCGAAAAATGGCTTCCTTTGGCAGCCATCTTGGATTTAGTAAAAAGTGAAAGTACACTATAACTTATGAACGATTTGCCAGATTTAAACAAAACTTGGCATACAACATCCGCTCAATGAGATGATTATGTGTTCATGGAAATATTTCCCATGATTCAAGTGGTTTTGGCGGCCATATTGAATTTATCACAAAAATTCAAAAAACCTCAAAAAATTATCTTGTTAAAAACTGCTTCCTTGTTTGAAAAGCAATTCAGCATATAGTATCTCTGTCGATAGCTCTACAAAGTTACTGAAGCAGATTTTCGAAAAATGGCTTCCTTTGGCAGCCATCTTGGATTTAGTAAAAAGTGAAAGCACGCTATAACTTATGAACAATTTGCCAGATTTAAACAAAACTTGGCATACAACATCCGCTCAATGAGATGATTATGTGTTCATGGAAATATTTCCCATGATTCAAGTGGTTTTGGCGGCCATGTTGAATTTATCACAAAAATTCAAAAAACCTCAAAAAAAATCTTGTTAAAAACTGCTTGCTTGTTTGAAAAGCAATTTAGCATATAGTATCTCTGTTGATAGCTCTACAAAGTTACTGAAGTAGATTTTTAAAAATGGCTTCCTTTGGCAGCCATCTTGGATTTAGTAAAAGAGAAAAAGTTCTATAACTCATGAACTATTTGTCCTTGCATTAAGTTTATCATATTCCTGTGAAATCAAATCCATATGTTGTGTAGTTTGTCTGCTATCTTGCATTCTAGACATGAAACGTTCGTCAAATAATCACATCGAGCAAGTGCAATTTGTCATGAGCCACGCAGGCTCGAAACCCGTCATCGCTGCTATGCAGCTATATTTAGGGTTTCGAGCCCATTTGGTCGAAACCCTTTTGTAATTGTTCCGTTTATTATTATTATTAGGTTTTCAAGACACATGTCTTGGAAACCTTTTGTAATTGTTATGTTTTTTATTATTATTATTATTATTATTCCGCCAGATTTTTCGCTAAGCGCCATTCGAACACTGTTGCACATATTTTAAAAATGTTTTCACATGTTTGTAAAGTCTGATGAGATCTAGTGCATATCCTAAGATGACGCATATTGGTCACGTGGTACGGCGGCCATTTTGAATTTAAGGCAAAAAATGGCATGCTCATTTAAACACCTTTCTGAGGGTCTAGGAGTCTCAAACTTTCGCTTAAAAGAAGCATTGGCCCTAGAGCTACGTATTTCATGAAAAAAAAGTTGAACGGTCATGTGACTTTTTTTTCAAGAATTTTCTGAAATATTGTTTTGCATCTCATTTGCATAATTTTGATCGTATCAAAATTCCACGCCATAATTTTGAAGAACATCACACATACTACAGATTAATCAAAGAATCATGAAAGTACGACCAGTAGTTTTTGAGCAGTTGATTTATGAATATTTTTCACATTTTATATAAAATAGTCAGGAATGTTGCATTATGGGAAAGGGGGGAGGGCCATATACGATACACATTGAATTGACATATATTGAGAACTATTGTATATACAAACATGGAACTAACGCTATATTGAAGACATTGGACAAGAGAATTGACCAAAATATTGGATGACCATATATGGTCATGCAACTCATTAAATATGCATGTCTCTAATATCTCAGGCACTATTGCAAGTACAAACATGGAACCAACACTATATTGAAGACATTGGCCGAGAGAATTGACTAACATTTTCGATGACCATATATGGTCATAGAACTCATTAAATATGCATATACATAATATCTTGAACACTTTTAAAGATATAGACATGTACCCAAACCAATAGTGAAGACATTGGACAAGAGAATTGACCAACACATTCGATGACCATATATGGTCATAGAACTCATTAAATATGCATGTCTCTAATATCTCAGGCACTATTGCAAGTACAAATATGGAACCAATGCTATATTGAAGACATTGGACAAAAGAATTGACCAACATAGTTGATGACCATATATGGTCATAGAACTCATTAAATATGTATATCCATAATATCTTGAGCACTTTTAAAGATGTAGACATGTACTCAAACCTATTGTGAAGACATTGGACAAGAGAATTGACCAACACATTCGATGACCATATATGGTCAAAGAACTCATTAAATATGCATGTCTCTAATATCTCAGGCACTAGTGCAAACACAAACATGGAACCAATGTTATATTGAAGACATTGGGCAAAAGGATTGACCAACACATTCGATGACCATATATGGTCATAGATCTCATTAAATATGCATATCCATAATAAACCTCGAGCACTTTAAAAGATAAAGACATGTACCCAAACCTATAGTGAAGACATTGGACAAGAGAATTGACCAACACATTCGATGACCATATATGGTCATAGAACTTTTTAAATATGCATATCCATAATATCTCGAGCACTTTTAAAGATAGAGACATGTACCCAAACCTATACTGAAGGCATTGGACAAAAGAATTGACCAACATTTTAAATGACCATATATGGTCAAAGAACTCATTAAATATGCATGTCTCTAATATCTCAGGCACTATTGCAAGTACAAACATGGAACCGATGCTATATTGAAGACATTGAACAAAAGAATTGATCAACATAGTTGATGACCATATATGGTCATGCAACTCATTAAATATGCATGTCTTTAATATCTCAGGCACTATTGCAAGTATAAACATGGAACCAATTCTATATTGAAGACATTGAACAAAAGAATTAATCAACATAGTGTATGACCATATATGGTCATAGAACTCATTAAATATGCGTGTCTCTAATATCTCAGGCATTATTGCAAGTTCAAACATGGAATCAACGCTATATTGAAGACATAGGACGAGAGAATTGACCAACATATTCGATGACCATATATGGTCATAGAACTGATTAAATATGCATATCCATATATCTCGAACACTTTTAAAGATAGAGACATGTACCCAAACCTATATTGAAGACATTGGACAAGATAATTGACCAACACAGTCAATGACCATATATGGTCATACAACTCATTAAATATGCATGTCTCTAATATCTCGAGTACTATTGTAAGCACAAACATGGCACCAATACTATATTGAAGACATTGGACAAAAGGATTGACCAACATATTCGATTACCATATATGGTCATAGAACTCATTAAGTATGCATATCCATAATATCTCGAGCACTTTTAAAGATAGGGACATGTACCCAAACCTATACTGAAGACATTGGACAAGAGAATTGTCCAACATATGAGATGACCATATATGGTCATAGAACTCATTAAATATACATGCCTCTAATATCTTAGGCACTGTTGCAGGTAGGAACATGAAACCAATGATATATTGAAGTCATTGGACAAGAGAATTGACAAACATACCTGATGACTATATATGGTCATATAACTCATTACATATGCATGGCAATAATATCTTGGACACTATCACATATACAAACATGGGACCAACGTTAATTTTGGGGGCTATTGCAAACAGTCATACCTGGCCATGCATTGCATGTGACTTGGCCATGTGCCATGGTCTTGAAAACCGGTCATTGCTGCTATGCAGCTATATTTATTATTATTATTATTATTATTCTTCCGCCTAAATTTTTGGTCACGCTTTATGTCAACGCCGTTGGACCGATCAATTCAGTACTTGCCACAATGGGAAAGCTATATGAGATCTGGTGCATATCCTAAGTTCAGACACGTAGGTCACATGACCAGGCCGCCATCTTGGATTAAAGGCGAAATTTTCAATGCCGAATTGCGCACCTTTCTGAGGGTCTGAGTGCTCCAATTTTTTTATGATAGTAGCAGTGCGACAAGGGCTACAAATCTCATCAAAAAAAACTTTAGCGGTCACGTGACTTTTTTTTTTAGAATTTTTTTAAATTTTGTTTTGCATCTCATTTGCATAATTTTCGACAAATCAACTAACCCTGAATAACTTTGAAAGATCATATGACATAGTATTTAATTCGAAAATATCGAGTCCAGGCGATAAGCCGTTTTTTATAAGAAGATTTTAGAATGTTTTTCCATATTTTTTTGTTCTTTTACATGGTCACGTGACCTCATTTTTTAGACATAATTGCAATATCTCAAGCACTGTTACAGATAGGAACATGCAACCAGTGCAATATTGAAGTGATGGTACATGAAATTCTACTAACAAACAAGATGACCATATATGGTCATGTGATCTCATTAAATATGCATAAATGTAATATATCAAGCACTGTTACAGATAGGGACATGCAACCTGTGCAATATCGAAGCTATAAGACACGAGATGTGACTAACTAATGTGATGACCATATATGGTCATGTGACTTCATCAAATATGCATAAATGTACTAACTCAAGCACAGTTACAGACGGGAACATGCAACCAGTGCAATATTGAAGTGATGGTACATGAAATTTTACTAACAAACAAGATGACTATATATGGTCATGTGACCTCATTGAATATGCATAAATGTAATATATCAAGCACTGCAAGAGTTAGTTACATGCAACCTGTGCAATATCGGAGGTATGGGTCAAGAGATGTGACTAACTAATGTGATGACCATATATGGTCATGTGACTTCATTAAAAATGCATAATTGAATTATCTCAAGCACTGTTACAGATAGAAACATGCAACCTGTGCAAAATCGAAGCTATGGGACATGAGATGTGAGTAACTAATGTGATGACCGTATATGGTCATGTGCCGTCATTAAATATGCATAATTGTAATATCTCACGCAGAATCACAGATAGAGACATGCAACCTATGCAATATCGGAGCCATGTGACAAGAGATATGACTAACTAATGTGATGACCATATATGGTCATGTAACTTCATCAAATATGCATAAATGTAATAACTCAAGCACTGTTACAGATAGGAACAAGCAACCAGTGCAATATTGAAGATATTGCACAACAGAAGTGACTAACACATCCGATGACCATATATGGTCATGTGACCTCATCAAATATGCATAAATGTTATATCTCAAGCACTGTTACAGATAGGAACATGCAACCAGTGCAATATTGAAGCTATTGCACAACAGAAGTGACTAACATATCCGTTGACCATATATGGTCATGTGACTCATCAAATAAGCATAAATGTAATAACTCAAGCACTATTACAGACGGGAATATGCAACCTGTGCAATATCGAATCTATGGAACAAGAGATGTGACTAACTAATGTGATGACCATATATGGTCAGGTGACCTCATCAAATATGCACAAATGTTATATCTCAAGCACTATTACAGATAGGAACATGCAACCAATGCAATATTGAAGTTATTGCACAACAGAGCTGAAAAAAACATCCGATGACCGTATATGGTCATGGGACATTATTAAATATGCAAGATTGTAATACCTTAAGCACTGTTACAGACAGGAACATGTAACATGTTTAGTATGAAGGCCATGCAATTTCCTTTAATATATTATTGTCAATGATGCTGATTTTGGAACGCTGCTAATATGTCAGTGGGCTCGAAACCCGACATTGCTGCAACGCAGCTATATTTATTATTATTATTCTTCCGCCGTTTTTCGGTCACACTTTATGTCAACGCTGTTGGACCGATCAGTTCCATACTTGCCACAATGGTAAAGCTGTATGAGATCTGGTGCATATCCTAAGTTCAGACACATAGGTCACATGACCAGGCCGCCATCTTGGATTAAAGGCGAAATTTTCAATGCCGAATTGCGCACCTTTCTGAGGGTCTGAGTGCTCCAATTTTTTTATGATAGTAGCAGTGCTACAAGGGCTACAAATTTCATCAAAAAAAACTTTAGCGGTCATGTGACTTTTTTTTTTAGAATTTTTTTAAATTTTGTTTTGCATCTCATTTGCATAATTTTCGACAAATCAACTAACCCTGAATAACTTTGAAAGATCATATGACATAGTATTTAATTCCAAAATATTGAGTCCAGGCGATAAGCCATTTTTTATAAGAAGATTTTAGAATGTTTTTCCATATTTTTTGTTCTTTTACATGGTCACGTGACCTCATTTTTTAGACATAATTGCAATATCTCAAGCACTGTTACAGATAGGAACATGCAACCAGTGCAATATTGAAGTGATGGTACATGAAATTCTACTAACAAACAAGATGACCATATATGGTCATGTGATCTCATTAAATATGCATAAATGTAATATATCAAGCACTGTTACAGATAGGGACATGCAACCTGTGCAATATCGAAGCTATAAGATACAAGATGTGACTAACTAATGTGGTGACCATATATGGTCATGTGACTTCATCAAATATGCATAAATGTAATAACTCATGCACAGTTACAGACGGGAACATGCAACCAGTGCAATATTGAAGTGATGGTACATGAAATTTTACTAACAAACAAGATGACTATATATGGTCATGTGACCTCATTGAATATGCATAAATGTAATATATCAAGCACTGCAAGAGTTAGTTACATGCAACCTGTGCAATATCGGAGGTATGGGTCAAGAGATGTGACTAACTAATGTGATGACCATATATGGTCATGTGACTTCATTAAATATGCATAATTGAATTATCTCAAGCACTGTTACAGATAGAAACATGCAACCTGTGCAAAATCGAAGCTATGGGACATGAGATGTGAGTAACAAATGTGATGACCGTATATAGTCATGTGCCGTCATTAAATATGCATAATTGTAATATCTCAAGCAGAATCACAGATAGAGACATGCAACCTATGCAATATCGAAGCTATGTGACAAGAGATATGACTAACTAATGTGATGACCATATATGGTCATGTAACTTCATCAAATATGCATAAATGTAATAACTCAAGCACTGTTACAGATAGGAACATGCAACCAGTGCAATATTGAAGCTATTGCACAAGAGAGGTGACTAACATATCCGTTGACCATATATGGTCATGTGACCTCATCAAATAAGCATAAATGTAATAACTCAAGCACTATTACAGACGGGAATATGCAACCTGTGCAATATCGAATCTATGGAACAAGAGATGTGACTAACTAATGTGATGACCATATATGGTCAGGTGACCTCATCAAATATGCACAAATGTTATATCTCAAGCACTGTTACAGATAGGAACATGCAACCAATGCAATATTGAAGTTATTGCACAACAGAGCTGAAACAAACATCCGATGACCGTATATGGTCATGGGACATTATTAAATATGCAAGATTGTAATACCTTAAGCACTGTTACAGACAGATACATGTAACATGTTTAGTATGAAGGCCATGCAATTTCCATTAATATATTATTGTCAATGATGCTGATTTTGGAACGCTGCTAATATGGCAGTGGGCTCGAAACCCGACATTGCTGCAACGCAGCTATATTTATTATTATTATTCTTCCGCCTAAATATTTGGTCACGCTTTATGTCAACATCGTTGGACCGATCAGTTCCATACTTGCCACAATGGTAAAGCTGTATGAGATCTGGTGCATATCCTAAGTTCAGACACATAGGTCACATGACCAGGCCGCCATCTTGGATTAAAGGCGAAATTTTCAATGCCGAATTGCGCACCTTTCTGAGGGTCTGAGTGCTCCAATTTTTTTTATGATAGTAGCAGTGCGACAAGGGCTACAAATTTCATCAAAAAAAACTTTAGCGGTCACGTGACTTTTTTTTTTAGAATTTTTTTAAATTTTGTTTTGCATCTCATTTGCATAATTTTCGACAAATCAACTAACCCTGAATAACTTTGAAAGATCATATGACATAGTATTTAATTCCAAAACATGGAAGTCCAGGCGAAAAGCCGTTTTTTATAAGAAGATTTTAGAATGTTTTTTCATATTTTTTTGTTCTTTTATATGGTCACGTGACCTCATTTTATAGACATAATTGCAATATCTCAAGCACTGTTACAGATAGGAACATGCAACCAGTGCAATATTGAAGTGATGGTACATGAAATTCTACTAACAAACAAGATGACCATATATGGTCATGTGATCTCATTAAATATGCTTAAATGTAATATATCAAGCACTGTTACAGATAGGGACATGCAACCTGTGCAATATCGAAGCTATAAGACACGAGATGTGACTAACTAATGTGATGACCATATATGGTCATGTGACTTCATCAAATATGCATAAATGTAATAACTCAAGCACAGTTACAGACGGGAACATGCAACCAGTGCAATATTGAAGTGATGGTACATGAAATTTTACTAACAAACAAGATGACCATATATGGTCATGTGACCTCATTGACTATGCATAAATGTAATATATCAAGCACTGCAAGAGTTAGGGACATGCAACCTGTGCAATATCGAAGGTATGGGTCAAGAGATGTGGCTAACTAATGTGATGACCATATATGGTCATGTGACTTCATTAAATATGCATAATTGAATTATCTCAAGCACTGTTACAGACATGAACATGCAACCTGTGCAAAATCGAAGCTGTGGGACATGAGATGTGAGTAACTAATGTGATGACCGTATATGGTCATGTGACGTCATTAAATATGCATAATTGTAATATATCAAGCAGAATCACAGATAGAGACATGCAACCTATGCAATATCGAAGCTATGAGACAAGAGATGTGGCTAACTAATGTGATGACCATATATGGTCATGTAATTTCATCAAATATGCATAAATGTAATAACTCAAGCACTGTTACAGATAGGAACATGCAACCAGTGCAATATTGAAGCTATTGCACAACAGAAGTACCTAACACATCCGATGACCATATATGGTCATGTGATCTCATCAAATATGCATAAATGTTATATCTCAAGCACTGTTACAGATAGGAACATGCAACCACTGCAATATTGAAGCTATTGCACAACAGAAGTCACTAACATATCCGATGACCATATATGGTCATGTGACCTCATCAAATAAGCATAAATGTAATAACTCAAGCACTATTACAGACGGGAACATGCAACCTGTGCAATATCGAATCTATGGAACAAGAGATGTGACTAACTAATGTGATGACCATATATGGTCATGTGACCTCATCAAATATGCATAAATGTTATATTTGTAACACAGTAACAGAAAGAAATACACAACCTGTGCAATATCGAAGCTATGAGACAAGATATGTGACTAACATATCTGATGCCCATACACGGTCATGTGACATCATTAAATATGCATAAATGTAATAACTCAAGCACTGTTACAGACGGGAACATGCAACCTGTGCAATATCGAATCTATGGAACAAGAGATGTGACTAACCAATGTGATGACCACATATGGTCATGTGACCTCATCAAATATGCATAAATGTTACATCTCAAGCACTGTTACAGATAGGAAAATGCAATCAATGCAATATTGAAGTTATTGCACAACAGAGCTGACAAAAACATCTGATGACCATATATGGTCATGGGACATCATTAAATATGTAAGATTGTAATACCTTAAGCACTGTTACAGACAGGAACATGCAACATGTTTAGTATGAAGGCCATGCAATTTCCTTTAATATATTATTGTCAATGATGCTGATTTTGGAACGCTGCTAATAAGTCAGTGGGCTCGAAACCCGACATTGCTGCAACGCAGCTATATTTATTATTATGATTCCGCCTAAATTTTTGGTCACGCTTTATGTCAACTCTGTTGGACCGATCAGCTCTATACTTGCCACAATGGTAAAGCTGGATGAGATCTGGTGCATATCCTAAGTTCAGACACATAGGTCACATGACCAGGCCGCCATCTTGGGTTAAAGACGAAATTTTCAATGCCGAATTGCACACCTTTCTGAGGGTCTGAGTGCTCCAATTTTTTTATGGCAGTAGCAGTGGGATAAGGGCTACAAATTTCATCAAAAAAAACTTTAGCGGTCACGTGACTAATTTTTTTCTAGAATTTTTTTAATTTTGTTTTGCATCTCATTTGCATAATTTTCGACTAATCAACTAACCCTGAATAACTTTGAAAGATCATATGACATAGTATTTAATTCCAAAATATGAAGTACAGACGATAAGCCGTTTTTTAGAAGAAGATTTTAGAATGTTTTTTCATATTTTTTTGTTCTTTTATATGGTCACGTGACCTCATTTTGTAGACATAATTGCAATATCTCAAGCACTGTTACAGGTAGGAGTATGCGACCAATGCAATACTTAATACATAGAACAGGAGATGTGACTAACATATCAGATGACCATATATGGTCACGTGACCTCATTAAATATGCATAAATGCAATATCTCAAGGATTCTAACAGGTAGGGACATACTTCCAGTGCAATATTGAAGTGATGATACAAGACATTTTACTAACAAACACGATGACCATATATGGTCATGTGACCTCATTAAATATGCATAAATGTAATATATCAAGCACTTTTACAGATAGAAACATGCAACGTGTGCAATATCGAAGCTATGAGACAAGAGATGTGACTAACTAATGTGATGACCATATATGGTCATGTGACTTCTTTAGATATGCATAATTGAATTATCTCAAGCACTGTTACAGATAGAAACATGCAACCTGTGCAATATTGAAGCTATGAGACAAGAGATGTGACTAACTAATGTGATGACCATATATGGTCATGTAACTTCATCAAATATGCATAAATGTAATAACTCAAGCACTGTTACAGACATGAACATGCAACCTGTGCAAAATCGAAGCTATGGGACCAAAGATGTGAGTAACTAATGTGATGACCGTATATGGTCATGTGATCTCATTAAATATGCATAATTGTAATAAATCAAGCAGAATCACAGATAGGGACATGCAACCTGTGCAATATCGAAGCTATAAGACACGAGATGTGACTAACTAATGTGATGACCATATATGGTCATGTGACCTTATCAAATATGCATGAATATAATAACTCAAGTACTGTTACAAACGGGAGCATGCAACCAGTGCAATATTGAAGGAATAGCGCAAGAGAGGTGACCAACATATCCGATGACCATATATGGTCATGTGACATCATTAAATATGCATGATTGTAAAACCTTAAGCACTGTTACAGACAGGAACATGTAACCTGTTTAGTATGAAGGCCATGCAATTCCTTTAATATATTCTTGTCAATGATGCTGATTTTGGAACACTGCTAATAAGTCACGGGGCTCGAAACCCGACATTGCTGCAACGCAGCTATATTTATTAGGGTTTCGAGCCCATTTGGTCGAAACCCTATTGTAATTGTTAGGGTTTCGAGCCCATTTGGTCGAAACCCTTTTGTAATTGTTCCGTTTATTATTATTAGGGTTTCGAGCCCATTTGGTCGAAACCCTTTTGTAATTGTTCCGTTTATTATTATTATTATTAGGGTTTCGAGCCCATTTGGTCGAAACCCTTTTGTAATTGTTCCGTTTATTATTATTATTATTAGGGTTTCGAGCCCATTTGGTCGAAACCCTATTGTAATTGTTCCGTTTATTATTAGGGTTTCGAGCCCATTTGGTCGAAACCCTTTTGTAATTGTTCCGTTTATTATTATTATTATTATTATTATTATTATTATTCTTCCGCCTAAATTTTTGGTCACGCTTTATGTCAACGCCGTTGGACCGATCAATTCAATACTTGCCACAATGGTAAAGCTATATGAGATCTGGTGCATATCCTAAGTTCAGACACGTAGGTCACATGACCAGGCCGCCATCTTGGATTAAAGGCGAAATTTTCAATGCCGAATTGCGCACCTTTCTGAGGGTCTGAGTGCTCCAATTTTTTTATGATAGTAGCAGTGCGACAAGGGCTACAAATTTCATCAAAAAAAACTTTAGCGGTCACGTGACTTTTTTTTATAGAATTTTTTTAAATTTTGTTTTGCATCTCATTTGCATAATTTTCGACAAATCAACTAACCCTGAATAACTTTGAAAGATCATATGACATAGTATTTAATTCCAAAATATGGAAGTCCAGGCGAAAAGCCGTTTTTTATAAGAAGATTTTAGAATGTTTTTTCATATTTTTTGGTTCTTTTATATGGTCACGTGACCTCATTTTATAGACATAATTGCAATATCTCAAGCACTGTTACAGATAGGAACATGCAACCAGTGCAATATTGAAGTGATGGTACATGAAATTCTACTAACAAACAAGATGACCATATATGGTCATGTGATCTCATTAAATATGCATAAATGTAATATATCAAGCACTGTTACAGATAGGGACATGCAACCTGTGCAATATCGAAGCTATAAGACACGAGATGTGACTAACTAATGTGATGACCATATATGGTCATGTGACTTCATCAAATATGCTTAAATGTCATAACTCAAGCACAGTTACAGACGGGAACATGCAACCAGTGCAATATTGAAGGGATGGTACATGAAATTTTATTAACAAACAAGATGACCATATATGGTCATGTGACCTCATTGAATATGCATAAATGTAATATATCAAGCACTGCAAGAGTTAGGGACATGCAACCTGTGCAATATCGAAGGTATGGGTCAAGAGATGTGACTAACTAATGTGATGACCATATATGGTCATGTGATTTCATTAAATATGCATAATTGAATTATCTCAAGCACTGTTACAGACATGAACATGCAACCTGTGCAAAATCGAAGCTGTGGGACATGAGATGTGAGTAACTAATGTGATAACCGTATATGGTCATGTGACGTCATTAAATATGCATAATTGTAATATCTCAAGCAGAATCACAGATAGAGACATGCAACCTATGCAATATCGAAGCTATGAGACAAGAGATGTGGCTAACTAATGTGATGACCATATATGGTCACGTAATTTCATCAAATATGCATAAATGTAATAACTAAAGCACTGTTACAGATAGGAACATGCAACCAGTGCAATATTGAAGCTATTGCACAACAGAAGTGACTAACACATCCGATGACCATATATGGTCATGTGATCTCATCAAATAAGCATAAATGTAATAAATCAAGCACTATTACAGACGGGAACATGCAATCTGTGCAATATCGAATCTATGGAACAAGAGATGTGACTAACTAATGTGATGACCATATATGGTCATGTGACCTCATCAAATATGCATAAATGTTACATCTCAAGCACTGTTACAGATAGGAACATGCAACCAATGCAATATTGAAGTTATTGCACAACAGAGCTGACAAAAACATCAGATGACCATATATGGTCATGGGACATCATTAAATATGCGAGATTGTAATACCTTAAGCACTGTTACAGACAGGAACATGTAACATGTTTAGTATGAATGCCATGCAATTTCCTTTAATATATTATTGTCAATGATGCTGATTTTGGAACGCTGCTAATAAGTCAGTGGGCTCGAAACCCGACATTGCTGCAACGCAGCTATATTTATTATTATGATTCCGCCTAAATTTTTGGTCACGCTTTATGTCAACGCTGTTGGACCGATCAGCTCCATACTTGCCACAATGGTAAAGCTGGATGAGATCTGGTGCATATCCTAAGTTCAGACACATAGGTCACATGACCAGGCCGCCATCTTGGGTTAAAGACGAAATTTTCAATGCCGAATTGCACACCTTTCTGAGGGTCTGAGTGCTCCAATTTTTTTATGGCAGTAGCAGTGGGATAAGGGCTACAAATTTCATCAAAAAAAACTTTAGCGGTCACGTGACTAATTTTTTTCTAGAATTTTTTTAATTTTCTTTTGCATCTCATTTGCATAATTTTCGACTAATCAACTATCCCTGAATAACTTTGAAAGATCATATGACATAGTATTTAATTCCAAAATATGAAGTCCAGCCGATAAGCCGTTTTTTAGAAGAAGATTTTAGAATGTTTTTTCATATTTTTTTTGTTCTTTTATATGGTCACGTGACCTCATTTTGTAGACATAATTGCAATATCTCAAGCACTGTTACAGATAGGGACATGCAACTAGTGCAATATTGAAGTGATGGTACCAGAAATTTTACTTACAAACAAGATGACCATATATGGTCATGTGACCTCATTAAATATGCATTAATGTAATATATCAAGCACTGATACAGATACGAACATGCAACCTGTGCAATATCGAAGCTATGAGGCAAGATATGTGACTAACTAATGTGATGACCATATATGGTCATGTGACCTCATCAAATATGCGTAAATGTAATAAGTCAAGCACTGTTACAGACGGGAACATGCAACCTGTGCAATATTGAAGCTATGAGACAAGAGATGTGACTAACTAATGTGATGACCATATATGGTCATGTGAGCTCATCAAATATGGATAAATGTAATAACTCAAGCACTGTTACAGACAGGATCATGCAACTAGTGCAATATTGAAGGTCTTGCACAAGAGAGATGACTAACACATCTGATGACCACATATGGTCATGTGACCTCATCAATTATGCATAAATGTAATAACTCAAGCCCTGTTACAGATAGGAACATGTAACCAGTGCAATATTGAAATTATTGCACAACAGAGGTAACTAACATATCCGATGACCGTATATGGTCATGTGACCTCATCAAATATGCATAAATGTAATAACTCAAGCACTGTTACAGGCAGGAACATGCAACTAGTGCAATATTGAAGGTCTTGCACAAGAGAGATGACAAACACATCTGATGACCATACACGGTCATGTGACATCATTAAATATTCATAAATGTAATAACTCAAGCACTGTTACAGACGGGAACATGCAACCTGTGCAATATCGAATCTATGGAACAAGTGATGTGACTAACTAATGTAATGACCATATATGGTCATGTGGCATCATTAAATATGCAATATTGTAATACCTTAAGCACTGTTACAGACTGGAACATGTAACATGTTTAGTATGAAGGCCATGCAATTTCCTTTAATATATTATTGTCAATGATGCTGATTTTGGAACGCTGCTAATAAGGCAGTGGGCTCGAAACCCGACATTGCTGCAACGCAGCTATATTTATTATTATGATTCCGCCTAAATTTTTGGTCACGCTTTATGTCAACGCTGTTGGACCGATCAGCTCCATACTTGCCACATTGGTAAAGCTGGATGAGATCTGGTGCATATCCTAAGTTCAGACACATAGGTCACATGACCAGGCCGCCATCTTGGATTAAAGGCGAAATTTTCAATGCCGAATTGCGCACCTTTCTGAGGGTCTGAGTGCTCCAATTTTTTTGTGATAGTAGCAGTGGGACATGGGCTACAAATTTTATCAAAAAAAACTTTAGCGGTCACGTGACTTTTTTTTTAAGAATTTTTTTAAATTTTGTTTTGCATCTCATTTGCATAATTTTCGACTAATCAACTAACCCTGAATAAGTTTGAAAGACCATATGACATAGTATTTAATTCCAAAATATGAAGTCAAGGCGATAAGCCATTTTTTAGAAGAAGATTTTAGAATGTTTTTTTCGTATTTTTTGTTTTTTTTATATAGTCACGTGACCTCATTTTATAGACATAATTGCAATATCTCAAGCACTGTTACAGATAGGAACATGCAACCAGTGCAATATTCAAGTGATGGTACATGAAATTCTACTAACAAACAAGATGACCATATATGGTCATGTGATCTCATTAAATATGCATAAATATAATATATCAAGCACTGTTACAGATAGGGACATGCAACCTGTGCAATATCGAAGCTATAAGACACGAGATGTGACTAACTAATGTGATGACCATATATGGTCATGTGACTTCATCAAATATACATAAATGTAATAACTCAAGCACAGTTACAGACAGGAACATGCAACCAGTGCAATATTGAAGTGATGGTACATGAAATTTTACTAACAAACAAGATGACCATATATGGTCATGTGACCTTATTGAATATGCATAAATGTAATATATCAAGCACTGCAAGAGTTAGTTACATGCAACCTGTGCAATATCGGAGGTATGGGTCAAGAGATGTGACTAACTAATGTGATGACCATATATGGTCATGTGACTTCATTAAATATGCATAATTGAATTATCTCAAGCACTGTTACAGATAGAAACATGCAACCTGTGCAAAACCGAAGCTATGAGACAAGAGATGTGGCTAACTAATGTGATGACCATATATGGTCATGTAACTTCATCAAATATGCATAAATGTAATAACTCAAGCACTGTTACAGATAGGAACATGCAACCAGTGCAGTATTGAAGCTATTGCACAACAGAAGTGACTAACATATCCGATGACCATATATGGTCATGTGACCTCATCAAATAAGCATAAATGTAATAACTCAAGCACTATTACAGACGGGAACATGCAACCTGTGCAACATCGAATCTATGGAACAAGAGATGTGACTAACTAATGTGATGACCATATATGGTAATGTGACCTCATCAAATATGCATAAATGTTATATCTCAAGCACTGTTACAGATAGGAACATGCAACTAATGCAATATTGAAGTTATTGCAGAACAGAGCTGACAAAAACATCAGATGACCATATATGGTCATGGGACATCATTAAATATGCAAGATTGTAATACCTTAAGCACTGTTACAGACAGGAACATGTAACATGTTTAGTGTGAAGGCCATGCAATTTCCTTTAATATATTATTGTCAATGATGCTGATTTTGGAACGCTGCTAATAAGTCAGTGGGCTCGAAACCCGACATTGCTGCAACGCAGCTATATTTATTATTATTATTATTATCGACCCCTTACGCAGTATTAGTCTAAGAGTACAAAAGTAAAATAATTTACATACATCTTACAAAACTTCATACGTTGTCTATGAATATAAATGAATCTTCAAATAAAGACAAATAAAACATATGTTGCAGCAGAAAATAAAGTTACTTTATAAATTTCTAACTGTGAATTACATATACACATATGAGAAATACGTGCACGTAAAACGGGGTGTCAACAATTCTATGAATATCACAGTTTCAAGAGAATGAATGACGCAATTATTATTTGGAATTGGGTCATCATGGCTACCACGTATTTACGTCATGTGACTTATTTTCATGTACAGTATTGTGGTGAAACCAGCCATGGCGACAGCACTTAACAGTAGTGGATTACTCAAGATTGGGAAGGAGTTCTTGACGTGTAGCCTATGCCTTGATTATTACACCAATGCTAAGACGTTACCATGCCTACACTCTTACTGCGAGAAATGTCTGCTGACGCTGGTTGAGAAAAGAGGTGAATTGGTTTGCCCGCAGTGTCGCGCCATTGTGCCACTAACAGGGTCAGCTGAAGACACTGTGGCGGACGTGGGTGCAAACTGCTTTATCAACGGAGTTGTCGAGTTTTTCAAAACTTCAGGCTCCGATGAGTACCAAGCGGGCGTTCCCAACGCGCCGTGTGATGCGTGTGAAGACAACTCGTACGTCAACCGATGTCTCGACTGCTCGATGAATTTATGTCTTACATGCAGTAAAGGTCACTCTAAGGTTAGGTTAACTAAAGGTCATCGTTTGATTTCGACAAATGAATACAGAAAAGACACGTGTGACCAACACAAACCACCCAGCCAGAGCATTCATTGCTATGAAAAAGACCACAAAGAACGACCTGTGGAGGGATACTGTTCTTCTTGTAAGCTTGTTCCTGTATGCGATGATTGTGCAACTGAATCCCATTCTGGGCATAAGTTGGTGTGTCGAGAAGATTTTACCAAATCTTTCATTGATAAGTTAGAGCAACCGATGAGAATTCTTGAAGAGAAACAGGACGAGTCGAATCATTCAGTCCAGTCTTTAACTGAGGAACTGCTGACAGTTACAGAGTTATACGAAGCTGAAGTTGCTAAGATCAAAAAACAGGCGGAAGACATAGTCGCGAAGATACGGGAAAATGAAGGGAAACTTTTAGAGACGTTGAAAAAGGAACACGACAAAGTGACGAAACAACTGGAATGTGAACTTGATCGATATGAGATTTCAGAGAAGAATATCGCATCCACACGTAATTTTGTGGATATGCTCTCGAAATATGGTGATGCAGATGAGATCATCTTAGAATGTCAAAAACTGATGTTCAGAGTTAATGAATTGATTGACAGTGATACAAAGCACAATCGCAGAGACACGTTTGTGAAATTCCACACTAAAAACGAAGGTGCGAATTTCAACTATATGGGTATTATTAAAAGAGTTGTTAGTACCAAGATTCCAAGAGAGATTCCAAAGATGATACATGTTAATACAAAATATACTGTTACCATCAACACAGAAGACCGCGATAGAAATCGCGTAGTACCGTTTAACGGTGAAGAAGTGAGCGCCAGATTGGATAATCCAGATTACACATCAACTGCACTGATTGTGGTGTCTGGTGGTAATGGTAGTCATACTCTCACGATTCCAGGACAGAAGGACGGAAAGTACAAACTCAACATCTATATTGGCGACTCTCATATTGCAGGATCTCCCTTCAACATTCAAGTTGTTTCTGGTGAGTTTTTTTTAGTAAACACACAAACAGAGATAAATGCTCATACAATACGCAATACTAGTAGATACATTGTAAAATAGTGAGAACAGAGATAACTTGGACATGGACTGGCCCAGCCGTTGGAATTTGTTTTATATATATCTAGACCAGTTGCTGTATGATAGTAAGACTCTGAAAAGTCTACGAATGTGGTGACAACCAAACGGTAATGATACATAGAGCTAAATCATATGCGTGGCGCTGAGGCTTAGAATTCCTTTCGCACGCCTACGTTCCCTCTACCGGGTACCATGACTTCACTGCATATCGTGAATAATTAAAAGCAATGAATTGGCCTTGAAATAGACCGTTCGCGTCGGAATAAGATTTAACAAAATAAAATTGGCTGGACCAGACTTAACTCTTGATACTGTAGGTACACATTGGTATAGAATACTTATGGACGGCATATGCTTGTGTTTTTATTCGATGAGACTCAATTAGGGTTATATTGACAAGAGTTCTAACCACGCATGCGCATTAGAAACTTCCAAAACTGGCAGACTAGTTCTTATCCCCGTTTATTTTTTGATTAAATGTAGTTTCCGAAACACCTCCGTAATCCGTAGAATAATAAAATGCGACTATTATTTACATATGACCTTGTGAAGCAAGAAGCAATCTATACACAGAATATAAAAACAGACATTTCAAATACTTTATTGATCAACCTGGAAGAAATAGTTATCTGTTTGATTTGCAAAATAGTTTACTATCAACACAACAGACCCATTTGCTCTAAAAGGGCAGTGCACAATGACGTCATTTGAGAAAGTTTCAATGATATTCCATCAGTCTATAGAAACTTTCAGTCGCAGTTTAAATCGTGTAATTAATCAATATTGCATTAAAGCATAAACAAATTGTTTTGTGTCGATCGTATACGAATATGGTCTTTTTCCAATTTGATCTCTGGAACAGTTTGTTTAGTTTGAAATGTTGAAACAACACTAATATCATGTTATATGATCAGTATTGTTATGTTTTTATTTATTTCGAAGCTTTACTCGCATTTTTTTTAAAATTAATGTTCTCTTGATTTTGAATGTTGTGAATAGATGGAAGTCGGTCCGAAGCTCAATTGCAACTGACAATCCCTAACTTCAGCAACATGACCAGTGGAGTATATAGCACCCCTATCATTGCTAAGAATATCTCATGGTGAGTATATATATATTTATTAAAGTTGTATTGTGGGAAACATTTTGTTTGAAGCCTTTACCTTTTTTTTAGTAAAATGTGTAAATGCAACAGCTAAGGGATTCGCAAGATTTCCGCCTTACCAATAACTGAGCATTTCATTCAGGGATCCAAATATGTCACGATTTGTTGCCATACCAACTGATTTTATCCTTTTCATGGTATCAATAATAATCAATAATGAGACATGTTCTCCATATAATAGAAAGTGGGAATCTATCTTTAATGCCGAGTTCATGCAATTACTGTTTACACTTTTTTTGAAATTATTGTATAGGAAGATATCAGCTATAAAGAAAGATATAGAGGAGAGTGACGCGAAAGGTTTGGCCATATATTTGAATGCTGACGATTGTAGTGAGTCCACGTGAGTATTTATTCTTTTTCCAATGATTGACAGAAGAACACATAATATTCTAACTCATTTCATTGGTCGTATAATAATTTTATTTTCATATTTACAGACCAAGTTACAGACCACATTCTTTCAACTGGAATAGTTCTCTTCGTATAAATAAGACTGAATTCGTGTGAGTAGATATTATATATTTGTAATGGTAAAACTATGACAGACATATGCATATTCCGCCCTTCTCATATTGCATTTATTTGTAGCTGAATAATGACGCTATATCAATTTGGACAAAAAAAGTAACTACTTAGTAAATAGTAACAAATTCAAATATATTTCAGGCCTAGTAAAGTGACAGCACAGTTGCAGCTCCTCAACTGGAAGCAGCACAGATTTCCTCGTGCTAAGAGTAAGTGACCAGCAAACTTAATCCCGCTGCTCATTATGTCATTATTAGATGTTACATTCAACAATATCACATTACATGACAATACATTCAGTATTGTAGTGTATTTGCAAATTTACCATACTTATTGATTGAGTGAAATGTTGTGTATTGCTAATGAAATGTGTTCGTATAGTGTATATAGTCTGATCAAAATTAAATACCAGAAGTGGAATATAATGAATATAGTAGTCAAAAGTCAAAAATAACATTGTTAAACCTAACAACGTCTGAGCAATTATTGTGCCCGCAAATCTAAAATAATACAGGTCAGTTAAAACAGTTGAGGATGAATGTTACAGTCTTCTAACATGTATGCATACATCACACTGTACATTTCACAAGGGTCGGGTTGATTGGGACATTCAATGTTGATGGATAAAATAAATAACCTTGCTTGGTTTAGCATAATATTGTTTCTTTTGTTTTCTATATGCAGAACTAACACATTTGTTTGAAACACCTAGTGGGAGGGGTTATTCAAACTTTATCGATTTGGAGGTAAGTCAATTCATACTGTATGAACGAGTTGGAATATACGAACGTCACTGCTTAAACACTCAACTACACATAAAGATATCAAGCTATAGAATAAATGTTTAAAATTGTACATTATTATTTCCCGTACTTTACAAGCAGATTTGCTGCTTGGTGCTGCTACAATGTGTTTTGGTAGTTGTACATACTCTTTGTGTAATGTGTGAAATAAATAAAAATAACAATGTTGTATTACGTTTTTTCCTTTAATGCATGCATCGCAAGACAACTGTGCTGTGCGGACTCTTCCATTTTTATTTTGTGTTTACTATATTATATTTAATGTCATAGTGAGTGGCAGTTAATAAGTTGGGTAAAAGTCAATACTTTTTTCAGTGATTTTGAATAACTTCAAAATGAAATGCTAAAAATGTTGCAATTGATAATGACTTGTTTACTTTGCGTTTGAAATATATGCCGCTTGATATTCTTTTGTATCAAGTCACATCTTTCTTGCACATAAGGTAAAGAAATCATTTTTGATTTATTTTTTCAGACAGTCCTTGACCCCAATAATGGTTACTGTAAAAATGATACTATAGTAATTGAAGCAAACATCGTCGTGGAACAATGAATTCATTGATGTCTTTAGGACATATAGAGACTGGGGGATTACTACAATCGTTTGATATGACACATACACCCACTGGCAGTAATCATACTAGTAATGTAAACCAAAATAGACTATATGCATCGAATCAATGTGTACTTAATTTAATTAAAAAACATAATTATACTTTTATGATTGCATTGACTAATTTTGAAATAATTGTTTTTTCCGTCCGTATTATTATGAAAATCATATACATACATTAGCTTCAGGTGTGATTTTACTATATATCATGTGTGTCTCATTTCTTATTCTAATGTTATGTTAACTTGTAATATGGATAACAATTAAGATTGTCTATTTGAATGTATATAGACCTCAATGTTTAAGCTATGTGTATGAATGATTAAATAAATTTGATATATTCTATCAATGTACAATGATATTTAACGTTTTAATATCGTGAGTACGAGTCCTCATAATAAAACAAATACAAATAAAATCAATCAATATGTCCCCACACTACTCAAATCACAGTTGTACAAATACGAATAATGTTCACTATTTGAATAATTACATTATTAGCAATGTTTGTTATAATCAAATTTCCCGGGTGATGTTTAATAAGCTGTCAGTGCCAAAAAAAATCGGTCTTTATCATGTTTTGAACCAGATGAAAATTATTGAAAGTGCAATGGGATCAAAAAACAAATAACAATATTATGTCCAAATCTTGCATGCCCACCCGAACAAACATTCATTATATATTTAATGGTAAACAAATTCAATGTTTCCTGTTTGGATCAACTACGGTAAAGGTGAAACACAAGCTGTCTGAAGAAACCACATACAGGGATTTTTCGAGGATACAAAAATACAATTACTAGTATGTCGAAATACGAATGCGATGTGCCTGATATAAGTGATAGATATACCCCCTTAAGTATTTGCGTCAGTAATAATAACACTGTGGTTTTGTGTTTATTAAATCTTCTGGTATACATACGCAACATTCTCGACCGCGGCCTGGCGTAACACTTTTCAACTTCCCTGTGGAATTCTGAGGAAAGCGCACCGAAACCCGTGAGTGAAACACCAGTGACTAATTTACATTACTCTGCACGAACTTTGTACATTTAAAATTTAACAAACGAACACGGGCATTTGTGTTCTGAAATTAACACGTTATTTCGTTGTTCGTTGAACGATACCCGGATGTTTTGTGGTCGAGAAAAAATGTGCCAATCTGATCAATGTAATTAAAATTCTTTGCCAGGGTTACACATGAGTGCTATACTACATTAATATTTGATTTATGACGATCGATTTATGTCTAGCAGTTTTTCATTCGGGCATCGACAGATTCTGCCGCTTCGTCACTAGAGAGCGTATTTCAAATTGTTTGGTCTGCAGAATATAACACTATAATTAACACATGGTTTACATTGTTTGTTGAATTCATCGATGTCTACTCTGTGAGACGTCTTCTACCTTTATATATATTACTTGATTATATGTGGTATATATGATTTCTTCAGTTAAAATACCAAGTTTTATAGGTTTATATCAATAAACCTGATATACCTTCGAAAGAGGATTAAGTCACGTATGTCAAATGCAATTTTTATATAAAATTTCATATGACAAGCTTCAGTTGGTTGCACGTTTTACATGTAATGTTGAGCATTATCTTCGAAAAGTGGCGATTTAGTCAGAAACAAATTGTGATCAGTTCCACGAAATGATGAGATCAGTTTTTGCAACAGAATTTCTAAGAAACCCTAACGTCACCATATGATGGCGCTGTTTGTGCACCCTGCCGTTCTGAAGCAACCATGGCGGCCATTTCTGACAGCGCTGTTCTCAATAGAGATATTCTGACGTGCTGCCTGTGTCTGGACTTCTACACAAACGCTAAGACGTTACCATGTCTACACTCTTACTGCGAGGAATGTTTGGAAAAGCTGGTGGAAAAACGAGGTGAGTTGGTTTGCCCACAATGTCGATGCCCTGTTTCATGTAATGGGTCGCCTGAAGAAAGCGTTAGCAAACTAAGCTCAAACAGTTTAATCGACGGGTTGGTCCAGTTTGTGAAGACGTGTGATGGTTGCGTGGAAGGGGATTCATGCGAGGGTTGTACAACTAATCCCACAATGAATCGGTGTCTTGATTGTGCTTTGAATCTGTGTACAGCGTGCACTGGATGTCACTCGTCAATCAAAGCGACAAAAGGTCACCGAGTCGTCTCAATGAGCCAATTTAAACAAACAGGTCCCGAACAGATGAGAGAAAACCGACCCAGAACGTGCTGCAGCGTGAATGGTCACGAGTGTAACCTACTTAAATACCACTGTACTTCGTGTGATGTTCCGATATGTCTGGAGTGCACAATAATTGGTCATCGAGTTCCTGAGCACAATCACTGTTACCTGGAGGACGTCGCGCCTGGAATTGTGGGAAAATTAAAAGAACCATTGAAGAAGCTCCAAGAAAAAGAGGAAGAATGTAAGAAGTCTGCCGAGTCGATCACGTGTGAGCTGGTTGCTATGGAGAAACTTTACCAAGCTGAAGTCGACCGTGTGACGAGACACGTTTCAGAAATTATTGCAAAGGTGAAGAAAAACGGTGATGAACTATTGGAAGATTTAAAGAAGGCAAAGGACCAGGTTTCAAAGCATTTAGAATGCGAACTTGATCGATACGAGATAACGGAGAAAAATATTGTCAGTACACGTAGTTTCATCGATGTGCTGACCAAGTATGGCGACTACGGTGAAATAGTTTCGGAATACAAGAAAGCCATGTCTAACGTTGATAAGCTGATTGGCAGTGACACAGAGCACTGTCGGAAAGACAGTTTTGTGAAGTTTCTTCCCAGTAGTGAAATCTTGGACACTGCCATTGGTAGAATCGTTACTTACGAGTCACTGAGGTCAAAAATACCAAAATACTTGATAAATGATGAAACGTTTACCGTGAATATTCAAACCCAAAATGTTCTCTCGTATCCGTCTATGATTACAGCTGAGTTGCTTACTCCAAATAATACTACACAGACTTTGCCGGTCGATAGTAATGGTACAGTGAATCATACCGTACAGTTTCCAGGGCAACAAATAGGAAAGTACAATCTTGTCATCCGTAATCACGATTTTCAAATAGAAGGTTCCCCTTTTGTCATCGAAGTACTATCAGGTACGTGACATTGTTCATTCATAAATAACGATAACAGATAAAATGTTCAATTCACCGTCAGACCGAGTAAGTCATACAACTACGAGCCATTATGATCCACTTTATTTATTGAAGAAAACTTCCGTGTATATATGTTGATAAAGGAAATTGCTACCAATCACCACTAACCGATTATGATAATTACATTATCTTTCAGTGTGAAAACAATATGTATATGTATCCATAGACAAACAAATTCTGGGGGAAAAATATTTGATAGCAAATAAATTTTATCATAATTTTTATCTCCTGGAACAATCTCTTGAGTAAATCAGTACAACCCAGTTGTAAAGCGCTACTGTACACTCGTGACGCTCAATTGACCATTGAAACAGAAGCGTATCAGTTGCTATGTCACTATTATACAAAACCAATATGCCACACGTTCACAAGGTGTGTAGATGTGAAGACAGTAACAGTGCATGCAATATTTACCTTCCTAGCAACCCAACCCGCATTCAATATTTACTTTGTATACATTGTATGAGTAATGTATATTATTTATATATAAGGTAAAGATATGGCTAAGAGAATGACAGTTGGTACAGTTGTTGTTAGAGGAAGGGATTGGGATGCTGGAAACCAGGTAGGCAAATGGGCTGTAACATGTGGATGTGTAGGAAAAGGGTTTGGGACGTGGAGTAGAGAAGACTAAGACGAGGTGTGCCTAGTTTGAACATAAACCTGCATCTGCTTTAATCATGAAAAAATAATCAACTAAATACAGGTTAATAGTTTGCAGAAATCGCAGGTTAGCAGCATGTTACATAACACTAAAATCATAAAAACAACAAAGATACCACACGTTTTCCGACAGTATCAATTGCCGCTTTGGCAAGTATAAATTGCAACAACAAACTCAATGCACTATAATTGTTTTCTTCTTTAAAATATATTGTGACGAAATGTAAATGTAGTGCCGTGATCCTGGGAAAAATATTCATAAAAAAAAATGTTTATACATACTAATATAAGTCTGAAAAATCACTTTGGGATTAATGTCTGAGTTATACAGATTGTAATAACAGTTCAAAATATACCCCGTCAGTCACGGAACGTGTTTAAACTAATTGATCAGAAATAATGAAATATTGTTAAAAAAGAAACAGTTTGCTAACAATTTCAAATCAGCGGGTGATTTTAAAATCAATATATTCACATAAATGTCATGGATTTGACAAGTCTTCATATAAATTATGCGAAACATGCATGGTTGCATGGTATGACCAAATACATCCTATAGAATTATGTATTAATTTATTCTGATGTATACTACTAACTATATCATTGTATTTCTCATATTTGATCTCAGGACGACGGTAATCCTCCTGGCAAGGGAACAGTTACTAAAGCACAAGATAACCCACATGATTTAATTGAAGTAAAATGGGACAGCATCAATATTGTATGCTCGTATTGCATGGGTTATGACGGGGTATTTAGACTGAAGCTTGCTGAGTGCTATTAATATGGATATAGTAGAACGATTCACTAACTCGTATATTTTACATTATCGACTGTTTTTTTAAATGTTACTTGTTAACAATTCATGTAGATGGACAGTTACTTGAACATGGAAAATGCAATGAAGATAAAAATAATATTTTTTTAGCAATTTTATGCGCTTACAAGGCGGCGGGCGCGAGAAATTACGCTGAAGTAAAATTTTATTTTTATTTCATTTTCGGTTCCTGTTCATTCGGCGGGTTCGCGAAACAAGGGATAATAAAAGTCTGGCCTAATATGAAACACGATTATTTAAACTTGCTAGAAAAAATAATCCGTTATCCACATTTCCTCTTTAATGTGTATCTTCCGTGATCTTCTTACTCTGCAGTTTAACATTGTTGTTACACATTGGGTTTTACAAAATAAAAAAGTATGTTTTTGTAGGTGATCGTCTGTATATGTGAGCTATGTACTTGATTGTATTTGAACAACACGAACCAATATTCAGTTTTACTAGTGACTAAGTCGTGTATATAGAGGTATGTACGCATACAACATGTGGGAAGAATTATTTGAAATCGGTTTATTATCAGATATTAATATTTGACAGATAATGCAATTGTAATCTATTGTATGTTGTCGAAATAAGTGAAAAGTGAATATTTCTGAAAATTACATGTACTACACGTACCTTTTTTTAAACGTTCCACCCATATATTCCCGGTATCGTTACTATGTTACTGATTACCAGTTCATTATTTTACATATATCGAAATAAAATACATTGTGATATGTTTTTTTTTGAAGTAGTAATCCTGATTTACGAATGTCCTCAACATTTATGGAAGCATCAATTAAATGTCCCAGTAAAAAATAAGTAAAAAAAGTAGGTTTACTGACTGACTGACTGACTGACTGGCATTTATTTAATTTGTCATTATGATGTGTTTACCTTATACTCAATTGGCTGGTACTGTACATAATACATTAACTTCAAAGTCGACAAAGTCGAAGTTCCGACGCACTTTCTTTTGAAACTATATTTTATTTGTTTCATTTCTCAGTTAATCAGACAAACTGTATATTTGTATAGCTGGATATTTGTAAATTTTCATCTAATGTCAACCTTTCTGCTGTAATTCTACGAACATGACATACACGATGAAATTTCATATTTATGCTAAAGAAGCTATATGTGAAAAACGGAACGTTTGAACTTACAGTTGCAATAGTTTCAATATTATTGTTTGTAACTATAAGTTGACGAATACTTTGGACTATGATTTATTATTACATATAAACGCTGTTAGTATTGGTTTGATTAAACCACTAACACGCATGCGCACTGGTTGTTTTAGTGAGTGCAATAACAAACATTACACATGTGCATTAGTGGTTTTGATTTTACATTTAACGAACATTGTGGTGTAACGTAACATGTTTAGTTTATGATAAAATCATAGTCACATGTAGTCTACAGTTTTTGTTCATATTGCATCTTTAATAATCATAATTCCCTTACCACGCCACAAGCTTCTGGAATGCGTTTGAATTTTTTGTTTTTGTTAATTAAACATGGTCACCTAATTCATCAGTATAAAATCTTTCCTTAGTGTGAACGACAGACGTCCTATATGAAAATATCACATGTCAATATCTGATAAAATATTTTTACTGCTTCTACTTGACTGATCACTGGTGGTGCACATTCAAAGGTAACTGGTCCCAGTGGGAATAAGCATTGTTATTTGTGTTCAATGAAGCAAATCATTGTAATAATGTAATTGGTAATGTATCTCCCAAATCCCATGGAAATACTAGAATGGGTTTCAATGTCAACTCATGTAGAGAATTGTTTCACTGTCTCATACACATTTGCAAACATACATGTACTAATAAAATCTTAACAGAAAACAAGATGTCAGAACGACAATCGGATGTACGTTCTATGCAGCCAATCTGAAAAATGAATATGCAAATCTTTCGTCGCCTTCGTTCAGCCAATCAAGACAAAGAATGTGAACGAAAGGAGGTAGAAAGAAACAAAAATACAGCGTCTGGCCAATCATAAGACATGTATCATTCATTTAGCAAGTTCGCTACTAGGTTGCTCTCGTAGGGACAAACAAGGTAAGTTCTCTATTTTGTCGCCAACACCTAATAGCCAACAAAACGTTTTGCAAATATGCAATATTTATGCATTATATTTTCAGGGTAATTACGCACCCAATTGAATCAATTTAAATAACGTTATAAACTAGAGCAAATTTTCTAACACGCACTTATCATATGCGATACAATGTTGGATAACATCTTCATCGGCGTTGTCGTTAACACTTCTTGTGGTCAGGATAATTCAAGTATATTTTGTTCAATTTTTCTCAACCTTCTCAATACTATTAACCAGTATATAATATCAATGCAGTTCAGGTTTGGTATAATAGCTGGCTCGTATATTTATGAAGATAAATATTTGCCTCATTTGCTTGAACAGGTGGAGTTTGTAATTGAATGTAATTAGATGCATGCCAATTGGATACTGATAAGACTAGCTTAACTTGAAAGTTCAAATCAAGTTAGTAAAGAAAAAAAAACATACAGGTATACAAGGAATGTCGATAATAGGTACTTTTATTTTTACCTTGCCTGTATCTTTAGATAAAAGAAAGGTTTATGAGAGGGGTGTATGTCTTTTCCTCATTGTTCTTGTCTTAAAACCTCGTCTCTTGTGGTTGTGAATATTATGTATAGTTTTCGAAGAATGTGTGAAAATTTGGATAAATAAATTTTAAACAAATAGACATAAAAAGTACATTTATTTAAACTGCTATTTAGTGAAAAGATGTCTGTCATATACTCTCCAACATCTATTACTGTTACAAATCTGCATAAGTTATATGTAGAAAATTATATTTTTCTCGCCAAAGTATATTGTTATTTGGGAACGTTCATGAAATGTATGTCATATTCTATAAGTTTTCATGAGATTAATGTTATTAATATGGGATTAATATAAAACATGTACTACTGAAGGTATAAAATGTTATTATACAAGTATTGATACATACCCTCAGCATTTATTCAATTTATAACACCATGGAGTCAGGTATTTGTCGTACGTAGTATAAATTCATTTTCCAGCAAAATTTGACCAATTTTTTCACCAATATTTTTTCTACTGAAATTTGCTGAGGTATAATTGTTGCATTATTTTGGAACTTTCATGGAATTCATATTCTATAAGGGACCGTAGACTAAAATTAAAATTCAATGAGAAACAAGAAGTAAATTTACGTCTGTACCTATATCTCTTGATAATTCTGGCTCGACCATGTTCAATTTCACATATACATCACACACTGTACATTCATTTGATGATGCATTTAAACACGGTCGTCGTCAACCTACTCACCAACTGCCCTGTCGTCAGCCTACTCGTCGACTTTCCTGTCGTCAACCAACTCATCAACTGCATCGTCTTCAACCTCGTAGTATTGCATTCTGGTACATATCCATGAAATCAACCACGCTCTTTAGTAAATGCGACTGATGTGGTATTTTAACTTGGGATCTCATGGCAAAATGCAATACTGTATTGCATGTACTGTATAAAATGTAACTCTTTTAAATGGGCTCCAATGCTTAAATGGCTATGATACAAAAATGTAAAAATTAACCACTGTTGGTCATTCATAATCCGTGATCAATCGAGGCCATCACATAATGATCGAGAATAATCGACATTACATATCACATGACACACGCTCTGGCTCTTTGGACATGGACATATACATAACGTGTGCAAATATCACGGGGAATATTTCCTTATTCGGAAGCCTAGATTAAAGCGGGAGGGTCGTCACCTGCGCACGCGCGGGAATTGAGTCCCAAGCGACGATAACAACACACGCTTAAAACGCAAAGGCTCATGGGTAGACGCTTGTTTGTAAACAATAACACGCTAAGGGCATCTGACGCATGCGCAGGTGACGACTCCCCTGCTTTAACATTCCATTCACTAGAGTCTGATAATTTGAGATTCGGCTTATCAGATTTTTACCAATCACGGCCAAGGTCATATATCATAACTAACCAATCCCATAGGGAATTATATCTGCGAATACTTAAGATCCAACACGTGCTTGTATTTAAGACCTGTTACGGTCATCGAATAACGTTGTGTTGTTTGTGTCATTGTCGCCTTCACCTGAAGAAATCTTAAAATACTATTTCCAACATAACATCTACTCAATAACCAGACAATTAACCCGTGAATTTATATGTCAATCATGAACACTTTAATTCAGCTTGCTGATATATAAAAGTATTAACTAACAACACAATAAAATACTCGTCTGAATCACATGGTTGTATTACATTAGGACCAGTCAGCATCGGATGCTTACCTTCAAAACAAAATGCGTTAGGTATTAGGCCAATTACGATTGTACACATCAATATAATACATTGTAGTGAATTTATTTGTATCACTTGTTTATGCACAAAGTGACATAATAATATAATAATTCTAATATAACGTCATTGAATTAATGAATTGAAGTGTTGTGAAATGGTCAGAAGGCGAGAACGTGACATTAGATACATTGACAACTTTACAATACAGAGAGGTGCTACTCGATATCTTAGTAATCTGTGTGAATATCACGGGGGACATTTGCAGTAACACGAGCTTCCAGTACTATGGTGTCTTCTTTATAATAAAAATTGCTGGGTTCAAGAAGCACCTACAAAACATAAGAACCGTTTAAATTGACTCGTTTGTTCTGGTGTTAGAATTACAACGCAACATTGTCAAAACAAATATTAGTTTAAAAGAAAAACATAAAAAAAATATCGCATACTCAGTGGCACAAGCCAACCATCGGTGTATTACTTCAAATGTATTTGTCAAATACATTTACTTTCCCCTCAAATCGATATTAATTCCATATTCACATTCATAACCCTAATAATACATTTACTGCAGCGTAAATAAATGACTTACCGACCAAGGTATAAATTTTTTGGAACCCTGAAGTTTCATTTTCTCGGAAAACAGATGCTCAAAACCTGCAGATAACACATTTTGTGAAAGGCGTTTGCATGTAAGTCACACAGGCTGTTGTATATGCGTGTTATTTTTTTCCACATACTCAAAAATACATATACATGTGACAAAATGTATAGTGTTCAGAAATAGAGAAAGCATAAATTTAACCTGGAATTATTATAATAGTTGCATGTCCAGCTACATATTAAGTTCGTTCGTTTCTTTTAGTGGTTCGTTTTTTACGCGAAAATACAAAGATTCGGCTAGATTACGTATAATTTGATTGTGGGTTGTACTCATCAACTCGATGTATTTGCGAGGATATGGATCTGTATATAAGTAGTCAGAGATGATTTTTTTTCTCAATTCATGGAACGAGTAGATTAGTCCTAATGAAACTCACTAAATTATTTGGACGGAATGGACAAACACATTCTGACCTGGCCAGATTCCTATGCCTGCCTCTCCTACAATATATTTTAGAAAGACTCAGTTCCTGTGAACACTAATAATCGATGTCACAACATAGTGACTTCAAAGTTGACAAAAATATTCCTCACAACACATATATTGAATAATCCAGGCTTCACCAAAATTATAACGTTGGTAAACATTTTGATTTCATGGTGAGTATACAAAGACATCATTTTACAATTCTTCTACAACAACGAGTCTTTGAGCATTCACCTTTGGCCGCGGGGTCTGAAACTTTCCAAAATAGTTTTAGAGCATATTCACAAAACTGATATAGGGTATATACTACACCTGTTCCCTTGCTGAAACCCCAGAGCCACACATTTCAATACACTTACCCAAACTTGTTTGGACTGATAACTGACCAAACCTGGGCAAGGAAAATTAGGTTGTAAAGATAATTTTTTGACTTGATTAGCTAAATATTTATAGGCTATACAATTATTCCCAGGAAATTTTAATGTGAGACAACAGGCAATGGTTCACCCATATTGAACCATTTCTCTGTTTTACGTAACTTGCCCCTTTTTCATTAAATAAAACATATTTTTATTATCCATTTGTCACAATATTTCTCTTGTTGATTCAATTGCCTTTGGAGAACATATATATTGCTACTAAAAAATGGAAGATCTTATGTAATAAAATGTTTTTAAACACGCCTATGTGGAAACTAGACACTCTCCATATTTGGTGTTTCAAATCAAACATTTGGCTGTACAGTAATGTTCATATTAGCGACAATTTCACGCCTACAAGGCTTAATAAAATGACAGAATTGGTGACATACTCAAACAGAAATACCACAAAGTATATTGTTGAAATGGCATTTGGTCATACAAGATTCACGAGTACGCAGAAAATCCCCTTCTTTCAGGTTAGAAAGTAAGTTTTTGTATCTCCATGATTACATTTAAAAAAAATATATATATATTTTGTTTTTCGTGAACACACAATCCCTATCTCTGATAAATTTCGTCGACCAACCATCATGTGCGCAATTTTATGAAAGTCTAGATAAACACATTTCCCTAAATAGTGTATATAAAAGCCATTGTTCAATGACTGCTATAGATATGTCACGCCAAATACATCTGATTGAACAACCAACTATTTGATTCCATGTGCCAAATGACTTGAAAGCAAACCGATATATGTTGTGTTTATTAATTCATAAACAGACCGGTTTGTTGCCTGGAATCCACTGAATGTTGGATGAATATGCTGGCAATATTGCAAACAAAACACAAAGTTCCAAGCCACGAACATTTGCAATTTTCTTATAATTTTGCTGGGAAACATTGAACAGTTGAAGAAATTGCAGAAAAACTAAAATATATCCAATTAATAACTAAGAATGTCAACAAAATGGCTTTGCTTATATACGCCATACAATGTTTACTGCAAATTCATAAGTGATAAGAGATAAGTAATCATTGTGTCTTGTCCGAATTATTAGTAATGTACGGCAGATCAATGTGTGGAAACTAGTATCTATAAAAAATCACTTACTATTATAATAGTTATTATACGCCCGTAAAGAGTTCTTCAATTCTAGAACAACTTTTGCTTTACATGACCATGACCTGGCGAAAACGCATTATAATCAAATTAACGTTTGTGACTAGAACAACAACTACTTTAAATTTAAATTAAATAAACCGCAATTTTAACACAGTAACCACTCATTTTAACACAGTAACCACACCTTTTAGTATCGAACAATCACAGACATGCCTTGAATTTATACCCATACTTACAGAGCAGTTGAACGTGCATTGCATTCTATATACACACCAAGATGGTCATCGGTTGTCTTTTGTGCTAATATTCTCCTAAAGTATTGATATATAATATTTGATTAATTATGCAGGATAACCCTATACGTGGTTTGTATCGTCTGGGATTCAGGCTTGTGCATTTCCAACTAGTCACTGCGGGTGTGCTGATTACTGGCTATTTCGAGCCGACATTTGGGGATAGGTGAGTGTTGCTCATTGGTTAACGGGTTCACCTGCAATGACGAAGAGCTTCGCCGTGTGCGCGAGTCATGTGCTTTCCATAGCGCCGCGTGTTACGTGAATGTTTGTTTGCATGTATGTATTTATATACATTGACCATACCATTATTATGTGTAACTAAATATAGTAAAGTTGGAATGTATGATATTAATATATATGTATGTTGCGGGTGTAGAGTTGCAATATGCATTGTATTTTCAGTCTTAAGACATAATCTCAAAATAATATAGTTAATTAATAACATAGCTATGTAGACAGATACTCACCAAGGTATACCCCAAATAAGACATTCAGGACTGTAACGGCCTGTGTGGTCCAACGTGCTGATATTCTGAACTGTGAATTGGAACGTTTTTTGACAAGTTCTTTCTTCTATTTTTAAAAGAAACATTATATTCATAATTACCATATTTATGTGTGTAAGGCGACAATAGAGGTATATACATATTAACCAATTAATTGGTTAGGATACGTTTAATTAATTTTGACAAGACATATTTCTACCAGAAATTACTACACATATGGATGTGTTAAATGCACTTTCACGAAACATGAAGGACAAATCGAATGAGCATTCATCGCATCAAAATATAATTTTAGATGTTTATTTCATTTTGGTCTTTTGCATTTTTGAATTTCTGATGGTCATTTTTGCGAAATAAAATATTACCACATACCAGGCACCACTTCAATGGTGAACGGAGATCCTTTTACTTGATATTCTCCAACAGAGATGAAAAGATTGTGTTTTCCCTCTTTCTGTCCAGGAACTTGTACAGTGTGCTCGCCATCGGCAATAACTATCAGTTTCTCTAATGTACCGTTCTGTCTTTCCAACTTTGCAGTCACTGCTACAGTTCCCAGTTGTACTATAGGATTACCACCACCGTCCTTTGTTTGGATTCGGACTTTGAAATCTTCTCCAACAACTACAAACGTTGGAACACCCATGGTGTTGATTGTCTCCACCCTGGTATTTATCCCAATGCTGCTTTTGAATATTCGTTCGCCAGGCTGGAATTTTAAAAACGTTTCTACAGGTGTGTGTGCAGTGACCGTGTTGCTCAGCTGTTCCACTCTCGACATCGTCTTCTTGTACTCACAGATAATATCACTTGCATCACCATACTTCATCAGCACATCAATAAAACTACACGTACTTGAAATGTTCTTTTCTGTTATCTCGTAATGGTCAAGTTCACATTCCAAATTCTTGATGATGGTATCTTTCTCTTTTGTTAAATCGTATATCAGCTTCTTCTCACATTCACTCACCCACTCCACAACTTTGGCGGCATGTTCCTTTACACGTTTCACTTCAACTTCGAATAGCTCTGGTATACTAATAAGCTCCTGTGCCACAATATCTGCAGATTTCTTCGATTCTTCCTGTTTCTCTTTAAGTATCTCAAGCGGTTCTTTCAATGTACTAGTACACTCGACTACGACATCCTCTAAATAAACATATTTGTGGCCCAGGTGATCATGTTCTACACAGCTGTAACACAAAGGACTAGTCTTGCAAACTGTACAGTAGAATTTCGCATGGTTCTCTTCATGGCCGGATTCTTTGCAGTTATTATCGTCGCTATTGTCGCCTTGCTCATCTGGTGCTGGAGGGTCGGGCTTAAAATAACAGTCTGTCGAGATAAGTCGGTGACCTCTGGTTACCTTGATCTTTCTGTGAGCTTTACTACACGCCTGACATAAATTTATAGCGCAATCCAGACACCGGTTCGTGCAATGACTGTCCTCACATGCTTCACATGACAATTTACCTGTCCCGGTGTCAGTGTCCTTGGCTTTCACGAACTCCACGAGTCCATTTATGAAGCTGTTAGTACCAAGTGTAACCAATTGGACTTCATCAGACACGAAAGTAGCGCGGCATTGAGGGCAAATCAACTCTTCGTGTTTCTCCACTAGCTTCTGCAAACACTTGTCACAGTACGAATGCAGGCATGGTAGTGTCTTAGCATTGGTGTAATAATCAAGGCAAATGCTACACGTTAAGAACTCCTTACCAATTTTGTTGAGAACACTGTGGGCTTGTTGCGACGCCATGTTTGTTTGTAGAATGTTATGTCGGTAACAGAGTGCTATTCAAAGTAGTTCATTGAACTCCTGAAGCCATCGGGAATAGCAACGCATATTTATAACCTATTTCTGAGAACTAATGAGTTTTAATGTTTCCTGAATTCACAACTTGGAGAGGTGATTTTCATACAGTTCATTTGAAATATCATTATTTATTAATATTGAAAAATTCTTTACATATAATAAGCTTATTAAGTTCATTAACAAACATTATATAAATAAATGCACAAACGGCACCACATACTGAAACTTACGATGTGTTTTTATTTTTGCAAATTTTCACATCATTGTTGATATATACCCCCTCCCATTTATCGAATGGAAAGGCAACATAGCTGACAGCGGCGGCGGTCGCCCACTCGAAAAAAATGTTGGGCGTCGCCCCTTTAAAATCAAGCTGAAACCCTTTGTGTCAGCAAAATTTGCCCATCAAAATGCAGGAAATAGCGTTTCAGAGGGTCTATATTTCAAATTTTTAAGGGGAGCCTCTAGTAATTTAAGGTCGCGCCTTCGGCGCAAGGTTGAGGAGACCCCATCTGGCTGACTGCTGTGTCATTCTCCTAGGAATCATTCATTCGATGCTAAAGTGAATTTGTCTAGTCTACTATCTAGGTCTCCATGCATACTATCGTGACAGTACTTTCATCGCAGATATTCTCAATTTATATAATTTCATATGATTTAACGTTCTAACGTTATTTCACCGTCTAAAATCTGTGAATAAATAAGACTAGGCATTGCTTAAAGGGTGGTGTTCGACGCGCATGAAAACAAACTATGTACCAGTATTTTACATGCGACGGCCCGGTACCGGCACATTTATTTATTTATTTAGGGTTGGACCATTTGATTTTTGAGGGGCGGAGGTCAGCTCAGTGAAAGGCAAATTTTTTTTTTTTTCTATGTGTTTGGAATTTTTTTTTTTATCAGTAGGTTTGCTTGCAAATTTTTTTTTTTAGGAGTTCATCATATCTAACATTTTTTTTTTCATTATCTTCAACGCAGGTAGAAAAGACTTCATATTTTACTGCTATTTTACGTTTTTTGACAAAGTGGCCTCCATTTCGACAAATTTGATCAAATCTCAAGACAAAACAGGCGGCCATTTTGGTCCAAATTTTGAAAAAAAAATATGACGTGCACGTGTAACCCAATATACATGATCATCATATAAAGTTTGATTGAAATCGCCCTATTCAGCTTCGGAAAACAGTTCCAGACACGTTACAGACTGTGAATTTAAGATATTAAACAAAATGGCCGCCATTTCGACAAATTTGATCAAATCTCTAAACAAAACATGGTGTTTAAATTGTCTTGAAGTATAGTACCTATGTAAAAACTTTCAAGTGAATCAGGCGATATCTTTCAGAGGAATCAGCACAAAAATGAAAAAAAAATGAAATGGCCGTGAGTCGGCCATTTTGGACCGAATCTTGAAAAAAAGTGACGTGCACCAATAACCCACTATGCATGATCACCATACAAAGTTTGATTGAAATCGCCCTGTTCACGTTCAAATATCAGAATTTAGCAAATTTGGGGGACAAAATGGCTGCCAGTCAGCTATATTTAATTGAATCGTAACGAAAATTGGCATATGTAGGTCATCATAGATTGTCTGTATACCAAGTTTAATAATCCCCATTTTCGGACTTCGTCCGAACTGGGACTAAAAAGGTTCGTCGGCAGTCCGAAAACAAAAAGAAAAAAGAAGAGAAAGTGTGCATCGTCCCCACATCCTGTTACAAAGCAACAAAAGATCACTGACATTGTAACAAAAAGGACTAAAAGGCAGGTGACTGCTACATGTACTAAAGTGGCTGATGACAGTGGAATGGTTGGTGCGAGTGAGGTGGGTGGTGAGAGTGGAATGGTTGGTGAATGTGGGTTGGGTGGTGAGAATGAGATAGTAGGTGTGAGTGAGATGGGTGGTGAAAGTGAGGTGGGTGATGAGAATCGGATTGTAGGTCAGAACGAGATTGCTCTGTAAGAGTGTGATGTAAAACATTTGCTGACAAAAAAATTTTCTCATTTATTTTAATATTTATTTTATTACATTTTATTTATTTTTGACTCCCGTGTGTGAAGCACACAATGGGAGTCTTTGCAGTTACCCTGTCTGTATGTGTGATCTGATATCTCAAGAACCGTATGTTGGTTTTTAATGAAACTTGGTGAATAGGTGCTCTGGGCTAATACGCAGATTTGATTAGGTTTTGATAAGTCAATTTTTGGCTTTTCCACTGATATCTCAGGTACTGATCATCACATTTCAATGAAACTTGCATAGATACATAGAACGATGCACAGACAAATATGAGAAATATTAATTACCTAATTTGCTTAATTAATCAATTTTTAGCTTTTGATATTTCAAGTACTATTACTTCATTACTTTTCAATGAATCTTGGTACATAGATGTTCTAGGACAATACACAGACCTGATTAGTTTTGGGTTAAAATCAGATCATATTAATTACTTAATTTGCATAATAAATCATAATTTTGGTTATAATCACATTTCAATGAAACTTCATACATAGATGGTCTGTGACAGTACTTATCTTAATTTAATGAATCTTGGTACATATATATTCTAACACAATGTGATGATTATGTTAGTTTTAGGTTTATATACATCTATAATAATTATATAATATCTATAATAATATAAATCTATAATAATTTACTTTTCATCTTTCAACTAATTTAGTTATGATTAATCATCACATTATAATGAAACTTTGTACATGTGCACCCTGGAACAATATACAGACCTAAATCTATACATGGTAATAATTTCTCAATTGGTATAATAATTCATTTGGTTCATTGAGGTAATCCACAGACATGATTAGTTTAATGCATATTGATTATCTATGATTAGCCCATTTCTGATAATGTATTAAACAAAAATCAGATTTAAATTGAATTCATCGCAGAGGTGCTCTGGATAAAAAATCAAATGTATTTTCTGTATGTATTATAAATAGTGATAATGTGAATCACATTTTTTCATGTTGTGCATCTCAAATAGCAGACATAAATTAGTTGCCAAGCTTCTTGTTTGAAAAGCAAATCTTAAATTTTGATTAATTTTAATGTGTCTCCAATACTCTCAGCACTCAAGAGTTCTTTCTAAGCTTCCTTTCTTTGATATTTATTTTATTTTTTACTTGTTTAATACGACATGGTTCCATACAATCATGAATGTATCTTGTCTATTATTGTGGTCACATAACATAGCGTGAAGTGCTATATTTGCACTGGCATTTTATTTTCCCTGTTTTGCCTGTAGTCAATTTTCTGCAAAATAAATTCCAGTGAAAATGCAGCTTTCTCTATACGTTTGCATTGAGTCTTAATACAACATAGTGAAAATTAGATCCACACAATGCCAGAAAGCTGTTTTCAGCGAAAATAAATTCCAGAGAAAATAAAGTATTTTACAGTAGTCAGCAATATTACAAGCAAGTTTTCGAACAATGTTTCTGTTTTAATCTGTAAATGTATTTAAATTAAACAGCTAAATTGTTAGAGATATTGCATGCAATACCGTATTTGCTCTATTAGTAGCGCATGCTCTTATGTAAATAACAGAGGTGTTTCTATGGTCAAAATACATCATATTTTAATAAATCAGTATACAATCAATGCAATTGTTGCCGTACATGTGCTTCTATTGGAGATGCTCTTCTAATAGAGCATGTATGGTATACAATCTAAATGCAACCAGAGTGAAATTGTTTTTGAAATTAATATTGAAATGCAATATTAATTTTCCCTCTGCTATTAATTAATCCACAAACCAGAATTATTGACATCCATTTATATATGACCTAGTTTCTTCTTGTACTCGGTGTCCTCTTATCTTGGCAGGAAGAATTGCCATATTTTTCTCTAAGTCATATAGTGACAAATATTTTTTTTTTTACACCGGTGAAGCAGCAATTTTTTTTTTTTGAAGAACCTTTCACTTTGCAAATTTTTTTATTTCGTTTCTGACCTCCCCTCCCCTCAAAAATCAAATGGTCCAACCCTTATTTATTCCCAATTTGTTCAAATGTTCCGTCTCTCACAAAACGTTGTTCTCCTCTTTGTATTCTATAGACAATACTCATATTTAGATACATCGGTGTAAAAATTAAATTTGATGCGATGATAGTTCACTTGAATCTAGAGCAGTTGTCTACGATGTGTGGTCGCCGTGAGATCAATCATCATACGAGTGTTAAACATTATACATGCAAATACCAGGAAGAATGATTCTACCATTGTGAAATAGCGCCATGTCGACCATCTTTGATCTGACTGTGAAACTAATTGACTAAAAAAACAGTATGATACAATTTGACGATGTCTGCCAGTTGGCCATCTTTACCTTATCACAAAACAATGTATCCTAACATGTATAATGTATGTAGATACCACATTTTCAAAAAAACAAAATGGCTGCTAGTTGGCCATCTTGGATTGAATCATACATCACACATAAAGACACATGCAAAGAATGGAGGGATTCAGACCAGGGGACAGATGAACAGAAGTTTCTTGTCATTATTCAGGAAAGTGCAGACTATAATAAATAGGATTATTTTGTAAATTTGTTGAAAAGAAGGAACTGGCGGTGAACAAGTTAGAACAAATTCATGGAATGACCGATAAATCTTATGAAGTTTTCATAGTTTCTGATATTATGTTTTAAACATAGATTGTTCGAGTTGGTGTTTTTGCTCAATTAAATTTCTTTTTAAAAACAAAAACCTAGACTTAAACTTTGAGTATGTTTAAAATGTTTTTTTATTAGTAAGTACAATGATTTAAAAATGTAACAATAATAGCAGCTCTTTGAATAACAATATTAAATTTTTTATAAAACAACAATAAACACAAGTGACAATACAAATTGCTACTAAAAATACAAATGTTTTTATCCTCTTTTTGTTGTTGATCCAGTAACATCAATTAATCAGTGTTCAATCACAATGTATTGTATTTAAGCTGAGTGTAAACTATTAGCGTTCATTCTCCAAGTATTGACTGTGCGTGCTGAATCAGTCTCTGCCACAGGCAAATTTGAGTTTCTTGTATTTAACAAGTGTGTATGGTGAATGCTTGAACATCAATAGTGATACGCAAGAACAGTAAAATGACGAACAGAACGTTATGATCTCACTTAACCGGAAAGCTTTTGTTTTCTGTAATTTATTGGAATAGTTTTGACAATTACATTGCTAGTCCCATTTACACGATTTTCATGCTGATCGTTCTACAGAAAGCGACGGTGAGGCTGCTTCACATCATTGTGCTCAAGAGCAGGCCTACTTTTTTGTGTTTGGCAGCAGTTCCATGGCTGTTCATCAAATTTGCTGAATTTTGGCTTGAAGAAATGTTTTTATATAAAATATATAAAAACACATCAACCATAAGTATAGTTCCTCGTATTTAGGTGTAAAATGTTGCCTATGCCAGAGACTGATTCTGTCCTTCAACTATGTCACCAAGAGCAGAAATCAGTTGAGGCTTGGAGAATGGCATTCCCTTTGTAACTATGGTAATAATGAGGTAAAATACAAGCAATGAGCAAAAATGTAGATGCGCATCCTGAATAATAGATCTAGGATAAAAACATTCTATATATAATTTGATATTTACAATAGCAGATTCAGTCAGGCAGTGGTTGCCATGGCAACATTATTTACTGGAAATTTTGCAGTTTTGAAGCCTTTTGAAGCTGTACATACGAGGAATGCATCATATTTTTTGTGAATAATTCATTAAAAATTAAACCCTGTATACTGAACTTACCTGCCCTTCACTTTATCTCCCCTTGATGTTCATTACATCATTAATTACAATTAATGATGATACTGGTAATGGAATTAATTAATTTTCATTTATAAACATGTGAAAATAATGCGTTTTTTTTCATGAAATTGGTCAGAATCACCAGTCTGTCATTTCAATACAGTACTTGGAAATGAGGTCACCCTAACGTGATGCTTATACTAAAGAGTTAGTTTTGAATATTGCAAAATTGTTGTCTCAGTTTCATTCCCAGTCTCGTATTCCTTTAAAACGTATCCTTTCCTTGCAGGTACGCCAGTGAGCAATGCTTCCCTCCAATCCCCTGTGTTGTGGTAAGTTAACAAAATATCAAAAACTTGATTAATTGCGAGTATTTTGGAATAACTGAATTTTCCATCTGTTTTTTCCATGTACTCGGCAATCGGGAGATGAGCCGTATAAATTTCATTCACATCAGCATTACTCAGTGTGACGTTTTTTTGTGGTGATTCGTCAACTAGTCCACCAATGATGTACACTTTATCTGGGTCTAAAGTTTCCAAAACATTGCTGGAATCTGGTGACAGATAAACAATTTCATCCTTCCTAAAAATATCAAAGTGACTATTTTCAACCTTATCGATGATATAGTCTTCAAATCCACAGTTCACCCGCACACATTCTTTGTAAATTGTACCCTCTGTGTCCAAATTGGTGAAGTACACATGAAATGGTTTCTGAGCTTGACGGTTGGAACCATAGAGTCTTCCAAGCTGTTGGGATAGTTTACAGATTTCTTTTTTGTCCATGTTTTTTTCAAAGCCACAGTCTATGCAGATACAGAGACCATCTTTCATTGCATTTTTCAATCTTGTTCGTATCATTCGACACCTGTCTCTTTTAGTTTCTTTCCCATTCTCTGTATGTGCAGTGTTTGCTTTAAGTACTTCTGTTGATTGACCAACTTCATCATCTCCATCATTACAGTCGCAAACTTTTTCCTCTCTCTTTCTCGCACGCCTTCTTTCCTTCTTCTCCTTTCTCTTCAGTTTTTTTAATTGCACAATAGCTTGGTACTTCTTCAGACGTTTTTCAGCTTTCTTGGAAAGTTTGCAGCTTGATTGTATTGTTGTTTGTTCATCTTGTATAGGACTGTCACAATCTTCCAGAGTAGAACTCTCAGCCATTCAGCTAGCTAGTGGGTTCCTCCAATCACCAGCAATATGATATGGTATCAGTGCTCCACTATAACCCTTCAATTTAAATAACAGAAATGTTAGGTAAGTGAGATAGAGACACTAGTAAAATGTATGCTGTACAATTTTTGAAAAAGATCAATGAGTTTCTATGATAAAATCAACTCAACCAATTCAAAAGGGAAAGAATTAGACCTATTAGCACTAAAGACATGTAGGGTATCTATCAGTAATGGTCCCTTAGAGGGCGGCAGTCGTCGTGTCACGTCCTGTTCGATATGGGACTCATAGCGACGTATACAACGCGTGTAAAATACATTGTTTATTTACATGAAATGCGAACACGCGCTGCGCAACGACCACCGCACTTTAAACAATGGAGATTAATTCAAGCTGTTGTAAAACAGCTCCCATCAAGTTCAGGTCAGGTTGTTTTTCATCGGCTTTTAAGTTACTGCATAGCCACAAATCAGATATACCAGATTATGTGTCTATGAATATAACCAGCAGTGATTGTATGCCACAATTACTAATACAAATTGTATATATGTGGAGATTTAATCATCAAAATAGAGAAACTGAATTGGATGTTTAAATCATCCACGATAGCAGTAAATTTGCCAATGTTAGAAAAGAAATCTATGAATCCTCAAAAACAAAACAAAAAATTCGCAATTAACACATATTCATACCATCAAAGATTTATAAGATGAGGGTACACAACTGGTGTAAAATGCAATGAAAATCTTCATTCTAAGTCATGCAAATAGCAAGATGATCAGAAAAATGCAAAACAAGCCTTTATTTCAAGAAATATGATACACATGTACAAACAAGTAATTTGTTAAAGAGTCTTATAAATCCTTGATACCATCAAATATGTCATACACGATAATAATTCCCAAGCACCAGTAAAGTACCAATATCACTGTGCACTTTGCATGTACAACGAGCTCACACAATGATTATATCGGTAAGACTGATCAATTCTCAGTAATTGTGATAGAAAGAACAGTGTTCAGGACTGAGTTAATTGACTTTACAATATTTCATGCAATTTGCTTCAGTGCCTGTAATCCTGGAATTTATGTTCACTAAATGCAAGTGTTGTTTCATAAAAATATAGTATTCATCACAACTTCCCAATAGTTCTGGACAACCATGAGTATCCACCCTTTAACTACATATAATTTTTTCACATTATGGTAAATTGCTCAAAAATCGTCATTTTCAAGGGTGTTTGACGGACAATAGTTTGGTGACCACACCCTTTTATCTGAATTTTTTGAGCACAAACATAAAATAAAGCCATATGGTAAATTGAAGGAAATCCGGGGTTTTAATGCCTGGTAATGAATCTGATTTGTATTGTGTGAGAGTTCCAACATAAACGTTAGAAATAAGATTCGTGGTTCTAGATATGATCTGGCTGTTTTATGGGTGATATTTACACCGGGGCTTGACAACACTCCAACAAGATTCATGTGAATACGACCAGACGTTTGCAGCGATCGAGCTCTATGCTCTCACCCAAAGCTTATGCATTGACAAAATATTATCAAAATCGACTAAAAAAATAATTATTTGAGAAAATACATACCAAAATCAGAACAGAAACAATTGCCTTTGGAATATATCAAGATAGGCAACTAGCAGTTAACTGGAAATGTGTGTTCTGTCCCGGCGTGTACCGATCGAAATGATGACATCCGAGGAAACCCACTGATCGATTCAGCTGTTCTATTTGACCCATGACCCGAAGAGCGCCACCACTTATGCGCTGAAAACAAGTGCGCAGACGTCGTCAAAACAGACTTGTTGGATTTTTCTCGATGACAAAATGGCACAACGGAAAGGAGCGGTTGCGAAAGGGGGTATGTGGCAGGGCCATACTGTTTCCTATAGTAAAGAAACACAGGAATTACTGAAAGGTGAGTTTTTGCAATCGCTTAGTCCCTACGATGTGAGAACGATGGAATTTGGCGATCGAACGCCAGTACGGCCGAGGCCGGTAAAAACTTGTCGATCTATGAATTAAATGGGGGAAAATAGTATTACCAAGGCAACCCGACGCTAAACGACACACTTGATATAACTGGAATAATCCCCGTATGATAACGATAACGTCATTCTAGAGAGTAATAGTTTGTTTGGTCGATCAAGACGAACGTGTGAAGTGTCCGAATAAGTAAATGCAAACATCCAACGAAAACAAACGAAATTTCGGGACGACGGGGAATTAGGCAACATATCCCGGTGTCACGGCCTGGTGATTATGCATTATTTATTTGAGTTGCATATAAGGTATTTAATACAGAACAAAAAATAAACAATTAAAGTCTGTAATAAAAATATTTGTATATCGTGCAGAAGTCTTGAAATTAAATTCAATGCATTATTTGTTATGGTGCCTATAACAAGTGTCTTCTACTTCAGATGTGATTTTCATCTTTTTCTTTTTTCGTATATTTCAAGTCATGATGGCAGAATCCAGATTAACAAATTTCCAACAGAGACAAATAAACAATGAAATGAGAGGTGAGTGTAAGGTGTTTACCACTTGAAAGATGGGATTGTGATTTTTGTGTGACCCCTCAAAAAGTTATACATCCTGGTACTTTTGAGGGGGGGGGGTACAAATTCATTATCAATGAGAATTTCTTGAAATCTCCTCCAAATGCAAGCAGTTGTCAGTTGAGAGCAGTTAAACATGAAAAAATTGATTTGTAATATAATATTGGAAATTATTGCTGTTATTTGGCCAGAATACCACCAGAAAGTACCAGGATGTGTGACCTTTAGGGGTCGTGTGTGAAGGTTATTCCATTGTAGTTTATACTAAAATTGTTTTAAAAGAAAGTATTCTAATTTGAACACCCTTTTCCCAACAATATCTACCCCAGGATTTTGACTTGATTACTTAATGTATGTGTAATATCAGGGTTTGATTGCTGCATGTAATAAATAGGAGTGCATTGCGCCCACTTATCTGTATAAAAACTTGTATAGCCAGAGATTATGGTCAAGAGTGTACTGAGTAAAAGAACAAATTGTATCATTCAATAATATTCTGTGGGAAAGTGTTATGGCTTTTTGTAAATATTTTTTAGCATCTTCAATAATATCAGATCTCTTGTAAATTTTGTCTGTGAAAGTGTCAGCAATGATATAATAATAATATTTATTGCATCTTTAGAAATACAGTATTTCTATCAGTACAGTAGCAATAAAAGTATAATAATAATTAAATAATAAAGAAAGAGAAAATATTATAATGTTAAGTATAAAAGTAAAATGTAATGTGTTAAATTTTTTACTAATACTAATAAGTTTAATAATAATAAAACTAAGACTAATAATAATTCAAAGCTATCAACTATCTATTCTTTCTTGAAAGGCTTTGTAAATAAACTGTGAAACCTTTTTTATAATTTCACAATCATCTGCACTGAGCAATCGAATGAATGTATTGTGTGCATCATGTGATAGAAAATTAAATTCAGACATAAGTTGTTGGCGCAAGTTTCCATATTTTGGACAGATAATGAGAAAGTGAAATTCATCCTCAATCACATTCATGTTGCACTGTTTGCATTTTCTTTCATTTACTGGTGTTTTAGGGTGTGTGTATCTGCCCTTTTCAATTTCAAGTTTGTGTGTGCTTGTTCTCAATTGTAGTAATGCATTTCTATGGTTAATGTTCTGTAGTGTCAAATACGGCTCAAAAGAGTATTTAAATTTGATTTTTGCAAATGTTCTAAGTTTACTATTATCATTTGAGATTTGTGACTTCCACTGGTTTACATATTTTTGTTTTATATTTGCTTCAATGTTATTTATAATCTTATGAATGTTTCTTTTTGGAATACCTGTTGTAAAATTTATTAATGATGTGTAATAATTATCTTTTAATATTTTATTTACTGATGATAACCATGTATGTTGCTGTGATTTTCGTTGTTCATAGTATGCTTGTTTTGCAAGGTTATCCTCTGGCATATCTTTTAGTCTTAACCAGTATTTTATTAGCATTTTTTTAATTTCTATTAATAGTGGTAGTTCGCCTATTTCGCTACTACATGCTTGTATATCTGTTTAAACAAAGTGTTCTCTTACAAAATTTTAAGTGAGTTTTCTCAATTGGAAATTTCTCCCATTTTCCAAAATCCAAAATGTCTGATCCCCAGACATCTGCACCATAGAGTAAAATGGGTTTAATGTTTGAATGAAATAATTTCAGAAAAAGTTTGATGTCAGTGTTCCCTTCCAATGTTTTGTTCAATATAAACATAGCTTTGCATACTTTCTCTGCTAATGTTTTCTTTGCTTCTATAAAATTTCCAGATGATGAGATTATTATCCCAAGATAAGTATAACTTGTCACACAGCAAATAATTGTATTTTTGTAATAGAAGTATTCAGATGTTTTTAATGATTTGTTCCTAAAAATTAAGATTTTTGTTTTAGATAAATTTATTTCTAGGTTCCATTCAGAACAAAATGTCTCCAAAATATTTATTAAATTTTGCAAACCGGGTGCTGAATTCAGTTCATGGAATCAGATTAGTACCGGTAGATCAAGTTTCAGAAAAAGTGAAATGAATTGAGTCAGGTATTGAAGGGTACACAGTACATAAAATGTTAATGAAAAACAAGTCTGAGAATGTACCATGTTTCATTCTGCGAACTTTAACTTTGAGCACCATGTCATGATTAACAATTCAGAAAATTACAAAGAAAAATTATATGGGTTTAAAATTTGTGAATAATGACAAAAGTTAATTTTGGCACTCAAAGGGTTGAGGAATGACTTTCATTCTTTTTTTTCATTTTCTTCTTCTCTTCTGTAAATTTGTTTGCATATTTTTCATGATCAAAACAGGAGGTGGAAATTTACCCTTGAGAGTACATCCAACCAGCAGTGCAGAACCAGCAGCCCCACCACCACCAAGACCAAAGAGTAAAAGAGTTGATGCTAGGAATCATAAACCAGGACTGAGATCAAAAGACGTTATTGAAGGGCGCATGGACAAATATAAATCTGATTACCGACCACTGCCAACAAGTAAGTTTGAATGTAAAGTCTAATTCAGGGTGTAGGTTTTCCAGAGCTGGATTATTCTGATCATGGATTATTCTCAGAACCTCCGTGTTCTGATGTACTGCTAGAATATTGTGGAATACCTTATTTTCGCTGGAATTAATTTTCGCTGAAAAGGCTTTTTGGGCGTTTTGCTTGGAATTTATTTTCACTGATTTTTCATGAGTTTAATGTGAAATATAGGAAAAAAAGTATATTCACTGGATTTTATTTTCACGGAATCATCCCTTCAGCGAAAATAGCAAAAATAAATTCCAAGCGAAAATAAAGCATTCTACAGTAACAAGTAATCAATACCGTATTTGCTCTATTACTATCACACACTTATGATAGTGATAAAGGCGTGTCTATGGTTAAATAAAAGTTATATTTTATTGACCCCGTATACAGTAAATGCAATTTGTCATTGATATGCACTTTTATTGGAGTGTGGTTTTTGTAATAGAGTGAATACGATACTCAGAGTGGTTGCTAAATTTATAGTGATTTTGTACTGTTTCATTTTTTTTTTTCGTTCCGCTAAATCATGTTTGTTTGATTCCATCTTTCATTGATATAGATGCATTGAAAAAGTTCTGTCTGAGTGATGTCATTGTCTTCGCTGTTGTCCCTATGGTATGGTGTTATGTAATCAATAGACAGGTGTTACAGGCTCAAAATTCAGGGTTGCCATGAAAACCCTGCACTTAATACCTTCACCTGGTTGTCATGGAGCTGTCAATATTTCCCTCATATATTATCAGTGTAATGCCATTTTAAAAGCTTTCTTGGGTGTTTTTAGAATACCAAAATTTAATCCCTTCGATACCTAAATAAAAATGCTTCTTTGCTTTTCGCCAACAAGCCTTGTTTTCAATAAATACAATAACTTTTCACAATGAACTGGATCAAAAAACAAGGTTTTATATTATAATGATAACAAAAGATGCCAAAATAAAATGCAGCTCAGCATACCAAACATGTGGGTGTACATTAATACCTGGCAACAACACACAGACACATTACTTAATATGTGTGTAAACACACTTGCAAGTATGTACATTGTACGTGGAAAAAAAAACATCCAACAATACAGCCCCTTGTAGACCATAGACAGTTATATTTTCTTTATAATTAGACAATACATTTAACTTCAATGGCCACTGTGCTTTGTGAAAATTGAATATAAGAAACCCATTCATTTGCTCTGGTTGGTCATTGAGCTGATTTAATTGCATCTGAAATCAATGGTATGTCAGTCAGGTCATCTCAAGTTCATTGTGTGTGTACAGTTAAAATGATTGTGTTTAGGTTTAGTGTCTGGATAACTTATATTAATATTAATCTTTATTAGCTCCGCTGTCCACTTTGACGAGCGGAGCTTATCATATGAGTGACTGACCGCCCTCATCTGTCGTCCGTGTCAACTTTTTACTTTTTTGACTTTTTCTTGAAAACTACAATTCTTATTGCTTTGATATTTGGTGTATCTGTACCCAGGACAGACCTCTCTTAGATTTGTTAATTTGCTAATTTTGATAAATATTTTTGTAATTTTTGATAAAAAGTGATATTTTCGACTTCTCGTTGAAAATGCAAGTCCGATTGCTTTGATATTATTCACATAGGTGCTATAGGTGGACCTCTCTCCGATTTTTTCATTTTGTTGTCATATCTTTAATTGAAATTGCTAACAACGGAGGTTTCTCAGCCAAGAGGCTGCTTGTATTTGATAACAATGAGATAGAAATGTCAGTTAAGTTTGTTGAGACATTATTGTGTGAAAGCCCCTACTGAACTCACACACACACTAACAAGGCATTTCATTGCTTTTCACAACCCATGTCTATACAAAGACCAAGCCATTCTAATATTTGTGAAATAAATATTTTCTTTTCTGTGAGTCTCAAATAAACATTCCTCATTTATTGTTCATTCAGTTTATTGAACTGAATTACGTGTCCAGTTGAAATGTTGCCATTGTCGTGGGAGGCTACATGTAGTTATTAGGTTTTTATTACATACTGTGTACGTGAGATTTCAGTAGTCTTGTGTCTCAATACAAGTAGTCATGTGTTATCTTAATGAATCAATATTTTAACCAAATTAAGCGCCAAAGGCCATTGTTGTCATCATTTACAAAATATTTTCTACATATTTTTTTCAAAATTTTGACCTGCACGAGCAAAAAATTATGGGGTAATTTAAAAAATTATTGTGCTTCAAAAGGTTAATTAGATTATGTGGTAATTATGTTTCATGCTTTCATGATGACATATCTATTGGATAGATGCACTTTGACATTTACAATAACTCCTAGCTTTTAATGTTGCACAATATATGTTTTGGGGATATTGGAATCAAACCTACAGTGAATTGCTTCTGTAACTTTAAAACCTTTCCAGCTCTTTAAAATAAGCAATCTAAATATAAACCCAGGTTTGTGTTTCAACCTCACATTTTCATTAAAGTGGGGGTTCATGCAGTTAACTATTATAAATAACAAATAAGTTGGCATGGTTTATTTTTGTTAGGTTTTTTATTCATTGATTACTGTTACCGTAAAATCTGTATTAAAAGCTGCATCCCTGATAGCAGCTGCACCCATTCTTTTTGAACAATTGAGAACCAAAAATTCACAATTTCTCATATGTGGAGATGCTCTAATAGAAGGCGCATCCCCTCTGTTGCATTGTATCATTTTAATAGAAGCCGCAGCTTCTAATAAAGATTTTAAATACTCATTCTTGCACTGCCCTTTTATACATGTGTAACTCCATAATCAAGTTTTGATGTATTGTTATAAATAGGTGGATATTTGTTTTTGTTTATCTCACAGAATCACTGGGGGACAAAGAGAAAGATAGGTTGTCCCACATAATGGCATACGGTGAAGATTTACCCAAGATGACCAATCAAAGATTAGAACAAATACTGAGACCAAAGACGCCGCCTAAAGAAGTGGATAGGTTTGATGAGTGTAAGTATTGCCCCCATGTTTTAGAACCTGGAAATTCTAGAATTGCTTCCAAGCTCTTTACTTGGCAGTACATACCTCATCGCTGCGATATTAATCATTTCTGAATGCTCATCATGATCTTCAAACTATGCTTTACAAGGTCTTTGCTTTCATCAGTAATTTTTAACAACACTATCACCACTTCATCTTTTGCCCTTAAATACTCTGAATCATTCACCCATCCGATAGTGTGATCTATTCTTTTGAATTTCCTAAAACTTTGTAAAAGTCTGTGCTCCTTGTTTCTTAGACTGGCTACAAATTGTTGTAGCTAGGAACCCACATGGCTCCCGAATTCTGGAATGTTAACTGAAAACTAACATGACAATAACATTCAATTTAGAACTAATGATCAAGTTATTAAGAATGGTAACACTTGTGAAATACAACACTATTCACTAAGTTCAATTACCCACCATAGATTCTATAGACCTGGTTCGTGACGTGAGGGAAAATCTTGAGGTCATGGGGCTTCCCCTGACCTTGATTTATTTCTCCGTCATTGGCTGAATCACAGATTAATGCCTACAGTTCAAAATAGTCATTTTGACTGATCGGAGTCTATGGTGGGTATGAACTATGTGAATATGGGTTCCAAGAACCCTCTGCGTAAGTCACACCTCTTTTTTTTTATGTAATTTTTTTAATATATACATTATCTACATCTAAGTATTTAAATTTGTTTCCTTCTGTACAGTACAAGCTGAAGTGGAAGAAAGGCAAGCTTTTCTAGCGGACATGGAGTCACTGGGAAAAGGAAAAGAATTCCGTCCAATCATTGCAACTGAAATATCCAGGGTGAGAAAGACTCATTTGTAGATTCCGGTATTCAATTATTAAATGTTATTTGTCACAAAGTAATATGGCCTTAAGTGTTCAGGAAATCGTTTTTGTTTTTATTAAAGTCCCTGTAAATGTGGAACAAATCAAATTTTAAAACTGATTTAGGCGTAAAAATCAAAATTAGCGGGCATGTCATTAATTTAAATTAGGTGGGCAGATTATAAATTACATACAGTACTAGTATGTTTCGTCATCAGATGACTGTATGGTGCATATTCTTCACAATAATTTCAACAGTATTGAAATGTAACTGATGTTTGTTTTGTAGCGCCCTTTAGTAGATTTAATAAAAATTCTTTTGTTTTTTTTAATTTACTGAGATGATGTTAGACATATTGATGATATGGAATTGTGGTGATGAAACACAGACAGAACAATTATGCCAAGAATGATCCTATTTATGTATTTTTGTTTTCTTCATTCACAGTCAATACGAGAGATGGAAATTATAGATAAGCAGCGAACGGCTGAATTAGAGAAAGCAATAGCTGAACGAGAGAGGCAGCGACAACTATCTACCAAACGAGAAAACACTATTCCACTCCCGGACGTTATAAAAATGGAAAGTGAGAAAAGTACTTTGTCAACTAAAAGCGTAAAAAGTGATACAAAACCATCCATGTCTACAGTTGATATTTTAGCCGACTTCCCTGACAAGTCATAATACGCCTCTACTTACGAACTTTTTTTTTGAAATGAATGACTCTTACTGTAACAATGGTTTGTACCCCAGCTATATATACATATTGAGTCAAAATACAGTAGCCTCTGCAGCAATTATTTTTCAAATTTATTTACTATAATTATGATTTCAATCTTACCTGTGTTTGAACTGCCAGTATGTACACCACTATTTTGATCATTGCTTTTTTTGCTACATTGTAGCATATATGTAGATATGTGTACCTGTCAATTTATAATGTTAATACAAGCTTTAATTTTTACATGTATGTTATTTATTTAGCCTGCCCACGTACCCATTGATCAACATTATCTCGAAAACAGCTGTATCGTAGTATACAGTTACTAAAAAAAAACGGTATTTCATGCTCAAATATATCAATTAGCATAATATGGGCAAGTTCCCAACTCGTAATCTAATCACTTCTGATGCTTACAGAAGTCAGTGAAAATTTTTCTACAGATCATACAAAGTGATAATTCTAGTGATAAACTACAAGTACATAGCATGCTGCAGAAAAACCCTAGTTATATATCCAAATAATATTGCATTGACAATTTGACCTGTGTGTTTTACATTATTTTATTTTATATGTATTTTTTTGTAAATGTTAAAAAGTGTGTTTGATTTTCATCCTGTAATAATGAAGACTTTCAATTACCATTGCTGCTTACTAGCAAATGTCTTAAGTTAAATGTTGGTCTGGGGGCAGCCCCCAGCATAAGCTTGAGATTTGATGAATATTGAAGTAAAATGGAAGCATTTTGTGCAAGTGTCCACATGCAATATTTACAGGTCACTGGATGGTAATGGGCATATTATTGTTGCACATGGACTTTTCTGGAGGAAAGCAATTTCTTTTTATGTGAATAGTTTTCACTATTCTTGTACTTGAAGCGCACTAAATAAATATGCTTATGAGTAAAGGTTTGGTGCATGTATAAGGGAAAACATTGAGACCCAAGAGTCTCATTCTGAGTGTTAATCTGTTCTAACTATGAGGGCGCCTTCTCAAACTGTTTGAGTGATTGAATTTGCGTCGGTGCAACTTAAAATGCTCAAAATGGATATTTCATCAATGTTTTGTGTATATTTAAAAATTTTTATTCTGGAGTAGTGGCAGTTTGTTGTTAATGCTTTTGTCATTGTGAAGGACAGCTGTAATTTTATGCCATGCACAAATTGGTGTAACCTTTGTAAATATTACATGTATTTCAATTGAATTTTGGAAATAAAATGTTTTGGTATAGAAGTTTCGTTTTCAGCAATTTTGACGGTAGAGATGTAAGATACAATTTTATTTTTGCCATATGCCATTTACACAGCCTGGTATGATCTTGCAATCTGAAGGTGATTGCGGATATTACCATCATTAACCAACAACTAATTACTGCATTTACGGTGACCAATAAAATGTCTTTGCAATCTGAAGCCTTAATCAAATTACTGTGGCATACAATTATTCACAACACATTCTTTTTGAATTAACGTGCATTGGATCACTTTCTGTAAGTGTTGAAACATGCATCTCCCTCCTTCATTATTTCAACATACTATTTTGAATGCACTTACGTAAATAACAGAGGTGTTTCTATGGTCAAATATAATGATCCAGCACACAAGTGCAATTTTCGGTTTATGTGTGCATCTAATGATACAAATGTGTTAATCATTCAAAAAAACCCAATAATACTCTCACAGTGTAACCTAGCTCCACTGTGTGCAAGAACAGTTTCGGCAAAATGGGTGTCAGTGATGCAAATATGAATTTTAATAGACTGAAAGTTTTTTATATGCAATTTATTGATGCAACTGTTTTGGAAATCAAAAGAAATTACCATTTTCAGTAACATGTAGAGTAAATTTCAGTCTTAACTTGGATGACTTTCAAACCAGTATAGCGTTAATGAAATAAACCACAAATAAACCTTGACATTGTACAAAAAGCAAACTTTTATTATTGAATATTTTGCAAACAGAAATTAAAGGCACTCATCACTCCTTGTTGTGCTGCATAGAATACTGCTTGTACTACTACAAATTTACGTTGCTTTAAAACCACGTCAACATGGCTTCTATACACAAACAACTATGAACTGCTTATTAAAACGAGTCAGTGAAAACAATGAAATTTTGTAGCAGTGAAAATTTCTCTCCAGGTCTTGGCACAAAGCTGTGTCAGCTACATCTACAAAATGTTGTCATCATGAATGCCATTAAACCATGATAAATTCCTAGCAGCAAAAAGTTAGGTGTCTACAATACTTTCTGCACGAGACATGGAAGCTAACACACTTCTGTGTCCAAGCATGGATGCACCTTAACTCTAACCTTTTCACCACCAAACTTTCTTGCCCAAATTTTTCTGTACTTTTTTCCTATATTCTTTAATATTTCTGGAAATGAACCCTAATTTTGGAGCCTAAAAACAAAATTTGAGTCAATTTTCATTCAAAAACTTTGGCTATTTTTATCCCGATCTTTTGAAGTGCAGACTATAAACAGGACTATTTTGTGAATTTGTGATGAAAACAGAGAACTGGTGGTGAATAGGTTAAGCACAAAAGTCAACTTATGTCACCATCACAAATTTTAAACCAAATAATGTTGCACCAACATTTTACTAGTAAAATAATGATGCTCAAAGAGTTGAAGTTGTATTCTGAAAAAATTCCTGTTTACTGTGTTCTTGAGACTAATACGTTTAATAGTTGATTTGCGCAAATTTAAATCATCCGATATTTTACATCATTATAAATGAACTCAGAATTGAACTATAAGAAAGTAAACATTCAGATTAAGTGAATACGGTAATACTTGATTAGAAAACTTCTAAGTCATCCATCACATTTGTCTCACAAAAACAATTATTGTTTTAAATCAGGGCCAGAGAGATAACAGATTTATGCAATCTTAGAGTTTAATTCTATTCATAAATTGAAATGTATTTGATGAATTCAACATTGGTAATCAAGTACTAGAGGCAAACATTACTAAATTTCAGTTAGTGAGTGATTGCTCATAACAGTACTTATAAAATAAATATATACACATAAATTTTCTATTCAATTCAATTCAATTCACAGTTGCTATGTGATGTTGGTGTTTGCTGATCTGAAAATTCTACTCACTGACAAGTGAAGCTACAACAATTATACAAATAAAAGGATTTCAGCACCCATGATACTGCAAGTATCCCTGTCTCGGATTTACAATTATTTTTATTCTACTGAACAACAATAACAAAATATTATCTATTGTGATTCTGGTTAGGATTAACTTGAGTAACTTGTACTGCCTTGGGATCAGATTATCGTTTCTTTAACACTCTCCACAATAATAAACACATATTCGTCATAGTTGCTCATTAACTATGTAAATTTATTTACTCATTAACTATGTAAATTTATTCACTCATTAACTATGTAAATTTATTCACTCATTAACTAAGTACGGTAAATTTATTCTCCAAATTAATTTGCCATACGATAAAGAATTTGGCAGTAACATTTTCATTACTGAGGCAACTATCGGTTAATATAGACCATGGAAAATACAACTATCATACACTGATTAGAAAATTAGCATATTTAGATTAGTAGCATACTATATTTATCAGCCAATCAACATCACCCACAAACACCAACTGACATTGAAATAAAATCTTAGTAGCATACAAGTCCAGACTATAACTGGTACTCAGGCAGCACTGGGACACTTTAGCGTAAGTCATTCAATTTCTTGTAGGCAGATTTTGCGGAACTAAATTTCAGTGGCTTCTTGTTTTGAGTTACATTTTCACTGCTACAAAATTTTACAAATTTTTTTTCAGACTAGAGTACTGCTAAAAAAAGATGACTGTTGTGAGATTAAAGTGGTTACTGTACTATAACTTCTGAGTGAGTGTTTACGATACTAATTTGCAGCATAATCATGTTTTCCCACAATGCAACAGTATTTTGCATCTTCCTCATCTGCATCCTGCCAAACTACAATTGAGTGTTAAAAACAAAATTATATACCGATAAAAGATAAAAGTCATTAACTACAATAAATACGAAAAAACTAAATGTAAATATTAAACAAGCAGCCTGTCGGCTGAGATAGCTCCGCTGTTAGCAATGCACATGGCAATTAAAGAACAGAAGATATCATTAGAAAATGAACAAATCTGAGAGAGGTCCACATGTAGTACCTATATGTATAATATATCAAAGCAATTGGACTTGCGGTTTTCAACAAGAAGTCGAAAATATCACTTTTTACCAAAAATTACAAAAATATTCATCAAAATTAGAGAATTAAAGATATCATTATGAAATGAACAAATCTGAGAGAGGTCCACATGTAGTACCTATATATGTAATATCAAAGCAATTGGACTTGCGGTTTTCAACAAGAAGTCGAAAATATCACTTTTTACCAAAAATGACAAAAATATTCACCAAAATTAGAAAATTAAAGATATCATTACAAAATGAACAAATCTGAGAGAGGTCCACATGTAGTACCTACATGTATATATGTAATATCAAAGCAATTGCACTTGCGGTTTTCAACAAGAAGTCGAAAATATCACTTTTTACTAAAAATGACAAAAATATTCACCAAAATTAGAGAATTGAAGATATCATCATGAAATGAACAAATCTGAGAGAGGTCTACCCAAGGTACATATACACCAAGTATCAAAGCATTCAGGCTTGTAGTTTTCAAGAAGAAGTCGAAAAAGTAAAACATTGACACGGACGACGACGACGACGGACAATCACTCATATGATAAGCTCCGCTCGACAAAGTCGACAGCGGAGCTAAAAATGGAGAAAATTAAAAAAATATACTTCATGGTGCAAATGGACAAAAGGATGATACATTATTGGAAGTGAATCACAAATGGTAATCGTAAGTACAATTATGTATGCAACAAGTTTATTTTGACTATACGTAGAATCATATTATAAAACTAAATTGCATCTGTTAGGAAACTGGATTTAACAGGGATAGAACAGATTTAATAGCTATGCAATCACAAGCACTTCTAACAGTATTAAATTATTTTAAAAAAGGTATAATTTCACTTGCAAATTTTAATTTTACTATGTATTAAAAATAAACTTAAAAAACAAAACAAAACAAATTGGTGGAATACGCTATCGAGATAACAATTTGTGACATGGATTGCATCATTTTATCAACTATAAAAGCCATACTTAGCACCTTTATTGCTAAAAGAAAGCACATTTGTGATTGGATAACTTCGTAAAGTAATGAGAGCTTAGGGTCATTGTAAGCCAATCAGAAAAAAGGTTACAAAAAAGAAATGGTGAACAACAAACTAAAATTTGCATATTCCAGTACGTCAACTAGGGGGAAAAAGAAGTAAAATAAATCTCTTGTGCAGTTGAAACCTAACTTGTAAATGTGCAGATTAGGACTTTGAAAAACATTTTATATGAACAGGTGAACCAATTACTTTTAAAATTAATAAACAATGTCAATAAAAATAAAAATAAAGAAATCTGGATATTTTTTGATGCAGTCTACACTAAAAACACATACTACGATAGAATTAAAAGTTTCACTGATCGCAAGTTTGTCCTTTACATGCACGTTTACTGCAATTATGAATATGACCGATATAATGGAATAAATTAATTGGCAGTGCCGGAAAAATCTCTCTCTGCTTTTTATAATTACCACTCTTCGAAGAAAATCAGAATGGATTAGGATACTATTGATTGTAAAATCGATCACGTATTAAATTAAGTGTCAGCACAACTTTGATCACCTTTGTATACATTTCAATGTACTTGCAATAGTTAACATACTGGGTAAACCATTTTCAACAAGGATATCTTATCTGATTTGGTAAGCAAAATTTTGCTCAACAAAATTGCACACACCATTTACCTACCCTCTCTAATCACATGCTGTAACCCCATTGGTTGTTGCCCACAATGCAGTTCAACTGAAAGTAAGTATATTTGAAAAATAGGATAACAAGATAAGTGAAAATAATTCACAGTTGAAATGCCTACAAACCAGTAATGTGCATTTAAATAAATAAAGTACCAAAAACTGATGACTTTTGTGATCTATTTTCTATTTTTTATACTAGGATATTCATTTATCAAGAAAATAAAAAAAAAAAATAAAAAAAAACGAGATGAAAAAATAAATATTTGTTTTAGCTTTAATTTGTTTAAATGCTCTCAGGCACGTCTCACACTCATATATAAACTAACTAAATAAACCTGGTGCTGGGTTTCTGGTGTATGTACCGGAATATTATCTGATACAGTATATTAAATATACATGTTTCATTACTATGCTGTAAAGCTTGCACTGCAGATATGTTCAAGTTCAAATTCAAGATAGTGTTAACTATTTAATACAACTTGAAAGCTACTTTTCTGCTAAAAAAAATGACACTGTATTGAGATGCAGAAATAGATAACATAATAATATGAAAAAAAAAAATATTGGCTTCAGTTTTTGTAAATGAAGATGTGTAAAAATTTCATAAATACAACAAATGAAAAATGAAATATAGTTATGAATATAACAATCGGTGGCAATAAAAAAAAAGAATTTTTATTTTTTTCATTTTGAACAAGATAACATTTACCGGTATATATTTATTCTCTAAAAAAATGTTTTAAAATGACACCTACATGTATTGTAATTAAGGTACACAATGCCGTGAATAAATCCTCAAAGATAGAAAACACCATGAGCGGTTTTCATTAAGTTAGGATCGTTTTCCTCTTCTGACTTTTTATCCTTCTTATGTTTCTTTTTCTCTGTCTTGTCTTTCTTCTTCTCCTTTTTCTTATCTTTCTGTTTCTTGGCTTTGCTTTTAACAGTCTCCTCCGTAGTATCCTCCTTGGCATCACCTGCACCAGATGCACCTTCGATCCACCCTGAAGAGAACAAGCATATTTAGAATTCAGCGAATTTGTAGTACAACCATTATGACCTTAAATTTAAAGGCAGACTTTTTAAATTTTATTTTTGAATTCATGTAATAGTGAGCCAAAATTATCTACATGGAACCAATGTATAAATACAGGGTGATATTTCATGTCACATTGTATTACCCTAAGAATATAAATATAATAACCAGATAATCCGGAATAACTATTTGCACGAACAAATATTCAACTTCTTTAGGTGTCGTTTGCATATGCATAGCTTGACATTTTACTCCAAAGATTGTCATTTTGAATCACAAAGGTCATTTCAGCTCAGTATTGCATGAATTAATGCAGCTCATTCATTTTATTCATGATATTTTTTTATCTTTTCGTAACAATGTTAACGCATTAACGCTTTTTAACAGGAAAAATCAGATTGATAATCAAAGAAACCAAATATCTAAATATCTTTATTTTATTGTTTAAATAGTGTCAGCAATATGGATACAAATTACATTATTTTAAGTTATATCATAATAATAATAATGCTTAAAATTAAAACAATAAACAAATAAATGATGGCATTTGTACACTGGTTACAATTATCGATATGCTAGAACAAAAAAAACATGGTGAATCACAGGCTATACAAGATGCAATGCTTGTTAGTTTGCAAAATATGTACACACCAGGTAAACATTAGTCAATTAATTATTGAGTAAGAAACTAAAACAAGCAGCCTGTCGGCTGAGATAGCTCCGCTGTTAGCAATGCACATGGCAATTAAAGAACAGAAGATATCATTAGAAAATGAACAAATCTGAGAGAGGTCCACATGTAGTACCTATATGTATAATATATCAAAGCAATTGGACTTGCGGTTTTCAACAAGAAGTCGAAAATATCACTTTTTACCAAAAATTACAAAAATATTCATCAAAATTAGAGAATTAAAGATATCATCATGAAATGAACAAATCTGAGAGAGGTCCACATGTAGTACCTATATATGTAATATCAAAGCAATTGGACTTGCGGTTTTCAACAAGAAGTCGAAAATATCACTTTTTACCAAAAATTACAAAAATATTCACCGAAATTAGAGAATTAAAGATATCATTACAAAATGAACAAATCTGAGAGAGGTCCACATGTAGTACCTATATATGTAATATCAAAGCAATTGGACTTGCGGTTTTCAACAAGAAGTCGAAAATATCACTTTTTACCAAAAATTACAAAAATATTCACCAAAATTAGAGAATTAAAGATATCATTACAAAATGAACAAATCTGAGAGAGGTCCACATGTAGTACTTATATATGTAATATCAAAGCAATTGGACTTGCGGTTTTCAACAAGAGGCCGAAAATATCACTTTTTACCAAAAATTACAAAAATATTCACCAAAATTAGAGAATTGAAGATATCATTACAAAATGAACAAATCTGAGAGAGGTCCACATGTAGTACCTATATATGTAAATATCAAAGCAATTGGACTTGCGGTTTTCAACAAGAAGTCGAAAATATCACTTTTTACCAAAAATGACAAAAATATTCACCAAAATTAGAGAATTAAAGATATCATTACAAAATGAACAAATCTGAGAGAGGTCCACATGTAGTACCTATACATGTAATATCAAAGCAATTGCACTTGCGGTTTTCAACAAGAAGTCGAAAATATCACTTTTTACTAAAAATGACAAAAATATTCACCAAAATTAGAGAATTGAAGATATCATCATGAAATGAACAAATCTGAGAGAGGTCTACCCAAGGTACATATACACCAAGTATCAAAGCATTCAGGCTTGTAGTTTTCAAGAAGAAGTCGAAAAAGTAAAACATTGACACGGACGACGACGACGGACGACGACGACGACGGACAATCACTCATATGATAAGCTCCGCTCGACAAAGTCGACAGCGGAGCTAAAAAAAAATATATATTTCCTTGTACCCACCCCAAGTAATACGGTAGTCCCATTCATTTTAGTCCATTTCATTGGCTGGGTTATACCATTTACAGAGCCAATAGGGGAGGAAGGGGCAAGTTGATAATCAGTTTTAGTAAGGTTTTCCCCCAATATTCCATCTGTGACATGCTGTATTAGGTTATCGGCAGACATGCTTGTCACATAACCATCCTACCTACCTTTTTTACTAACTTTTACATTTTCACTGATTTCTGCCTCTGAATTTCATAGAAAAGTGAGACAGCGAAAAAAATATAGACAGACACACCAAGGAAGAGAAAAAAAAGAGTAAGATATGATGAATAGAATACATTAAATATCCCTAATTTGGTTGGAAATGTCATACTGAATACCATCTAACTTAGTTAGAAATGTCAGACTGAATACCACCTAACTTTAATAGTTGGAAATGTTATACTGAATAAGACCTAACTTAGTTGGAAATGTCAGACTGAATACCACCTCACTTAGTTGGAGATGTCAGTCTGATTACCACCCAACCTAGTTGGGAATGTCAGACTGATTACCACCTAACTTAGTTGGTAATGTCAGACTGATTACCATCTAACTTAGCTGGAAATGTCACATTGAACACCACCTAACTTAGTTGGAAATGTCAGACTGAATACCACCTCACTTTATAGTTGGAGATGTTAGTCTGATTACCACCCAACCTAGTTGGGAATGTCAGACTGATTACCACCTAACTTAGTTGGTAATGTCAGACTGATTACCATCTAACTTAGGAAAGAGTAGGAAATCAAACGGGCGATGCACCGCGGTGTACCGCAGAACGCCGGGGAGAGCCACGGACTGCTTATAATTAGGGGTCTCTACCGCTGTACCGGCCTCTACCGCGGTCCTCGGTAATGTGTGAAATACGTACTTAACAGTTTCTTTGTTATTCCACAAGTCATTGTTTTAAAATCCGATGCTGTAAATGAATACGATAAGTGCGCTTGTTTAGTATTTAGTACTGTACATGTATTTAGCGTAACACTGAAATAAAGTTTACAATTGAAAAGAGGACGATTTACAAAGTTTCAGCGTATCCAAGCCGTATCCTGGTTTTTGATTGATTTGGCAGTATCATGTTCACCATTTGTGTCACACTCCAGAAAAAAATGGCCAGCAAACGAGAAACGGGCGAACTAATCAAAACAGGTCAGGCTGTCTGCATTGCACTGACAATGACATGATTATTTTCTGTTTTGTTTCATAAATCTTGCCTTGCGCATGTATTCTTGGTTGACAGAATCTTTTTTAAACAAAAGACGTTATTTTTCTGTTACATGTTCGTGTTCCATGGTATTCGTGAGTGTGAAAGGCATTTTGAATGAATAATTATTGAGTTTATGATACTGTACGATAACGCTAGCTGGCTCGATTAGAATTTCATTGCGTGTGAACCGCTGAGGTCATTGTCCGTTACTGTGCCAACCGCACGTAGTTCAAAAGCACCTGACGTTGTTTTGTTTTTTTTTCACTCGAAATATAAGCGATCGAATACTCTGCGTTCAAAGTACGCTGCCCCAAGTTTGAAATTACAGTAAATTGTGACGCATGGATTTTATTTACATGAAATTTAGTTTATTTCAAAATGATATAGATGTCAAACCATAATTATTCTTGACTTGACTTTTCTGGCTTTAATGTTTTGTGTGTGCGTGTTTGTTTACAATATCATTATCAACAACAGTTATTCAGTGGCCCCATCTCTGAGGCAGTAAGTCGCGGTTTCGACTAAGTCGCGTAGTTCGATGGCTCCGGACGATTGTATTGTGTTTTGCCGTCAGTTTTAAAGTAGAAAAACTAAGTCTGGTATTATCGCGTATTTAATTGCCCGCTCAATCAGTTGGAGGTGACAACTTAACACCTACAGACAATTACTGAAATAGAAAGGGTGATAGCAGCCTGACTCGAGGTGTCGACAGGGGTATAAAAAATAAGTTTGCATAATTATTGCAAAGGCAACGCATTATCAAGTCAGCAAAGTTGAAATATTCACAGCCAGTACGTAAACAATGAAAAACAAGTTTGCGCAATTATTACGAAGCCAACGCATTATCAAGTCGGCAAAGTTGAAATATTCACAGCCAGTACGTAAACAATGGAAAATAAGTTTGCGTAATTATTACGAAGGCAACGCATTATCATGTCGGCAATGGTGAAATATTCACAACCAGAACGGTAACAATTTTTACGTAGGCAACGCAGAGCCAGTAAAAATTTGCGTAATGGGATGTGTATAATAAAAAGGTCAACGCGCGGAGTGCGAATGGTCACCAAGGTAACAACCCACTTGTTCAGCGCGTGACTTGGGGTTAAACTTGGACCAACGTTTATTAGATTAGTCAGTTTCGCCAAGAAGTGCGCTATTTTTTTCGCTGATCACCCAGTTGTTGCAGTATATATTGTAGCACCAAGTGTGTGACACTCCCTCTTCGACTTCGGCTTGCTTTTCCTACTTAGTGCATGGTCTCGAGATAACGTAAACTGCGGCCTCTCATCGAGTGTTTTACACTTGGAATTTATACTTTGCCCGATTATATTGGTGTACGCGAAACATTAATCATTTAAAATAAATCCTGAGACTATACATGATGTAAATTCAAAATAATGTGATAATATTTTACATTATGTGGGGTCTACAGTATTCTGGGTTGCTTTGCGATGTTATACCAAGACTCGTGAAAATAAAATAGTGTTTTCTGCGAACTAATAGAGACGATTTTTCCAATCTTCTGGTACCACTCGATTTTTTATTATTTGAACCTGGCGGCAAGTACCGGTAACCTTTAGTTTCCCAGTCTATTGTGTCCATTCATAGTCTTAACAATAGGGTGTAAATTGCCATGCGAGCCTACCGCGGTAAACCGGGGTCATGGAATCTATGCATAAATTTGCATAAAATGCGGTCGACCGGCGAGCACCTACCACCACCGCGGTAAACCGCGAGTTTGATTTCCTACTCTTCCCTTAGTTGGAAATGTCACATTGAACACCACCTAACTTAGTTGGAAATGTCACACTGATTACCATCTAACTTAGTTGGAAATGTCACACTGAATACCACCTAACTCAGGCAGACTAAGGAAGATCCAAATCTGTAAGAAAATAAATTGAATTTTCCCCACAGCTTCTTTTATTTACTGTCAAGCAGAAAGACTTAAATTACCAATATTTGTTGACTAAGCTCCAACCCCCTAAAAAACATGTTTATTTTTAGCCAAGTACCCTGGACAGTAAGTCACTAGGTCAAGTTGATGGATAGATTAAAGTGTAACTGAATTGGGCCAATTGACTTTTTTGTGTGCAAAATTTATTTATAAACAACATTATGAAAAAAAATGTGAAAAGGATATATAAAAATGCCATAGTAAGAATTGGTTATTTTTAGATATGAGAGTGTTTTGTAGAAAGTGCTTCAGTAGTAGAATTAAAGTAGAGCCTTTTTGGTTCACTATTTGTGTAATGAAATAGATTTGCCTCCATTTATGGCAGTTTTATGAAGACCATGATTGGTACAGACTAAACATAACATGTGAACCAATTGGTGGGGAGAAAAAAACATAAATGTGCATACAAGCAAGGCAGTCAGTGCTAGACTTGCTTATTTAGACTGACTTGGAACTCAGCCTCAGGGAAGAGTGACAGGGGGATCGTGTTTTCAAGTACTACCGTAAAATCTGTATTAGAAGCCGCATCCCTAATAGAAGTCGCACCCATTCTTTTTGAAAAATTGAGAACCAAAAAAACATCATTTCTCATATGTGTAGATGCTCTAATAGAAGCCGCATCCCCTCTATTGCATTGTACCATTTTAATAGAAGCCGCGGTTTCTAATACAGATTTTACAGTAACCAAAAACCACTTGGATCAACAAACCCACACACTAGAATATGTTGGCTAGTTCACTACTAATGCCTGCAGCAGGCCCTGCATTCATCAAAGCTGTATTTTGCAGGAATACTCATATTCTTTGCCTGGTTTAGTTGATTAGAGGATTACACAGAGGGAGGCTAGTAGACAGGTCATTAATATAGACACTGGGTTGGCAGGAGGTCCTTAAAACCATCACATAATCTACCTGTGACCCTGGAGCATCCAGGATATACTCATTTAAGAGTGGGTGGTGTTGGGTACTGTCGGAGGGACAGAAAAACACGCCATATGAACTGAGAGAGCCCAGGGCAATAAAACCAATAATGAAATCAGTTGGCCACCATTGGTAGATATTTGATACGTAAAAAATATTAATTTATTGATTGGATTATTTAATAAAAGATTGGAAACATATTTTCATCTCAAAGTGAATAATTTCTTCCCTATCCAACTTTCCTGCTCTTTGCCTTTGCCCAACTAAAACACAGACCCAGTCAAAACAACATACTTCTGTTTACATAATATCCAGTTCTAAGAGAAGAACGAAAGGAAAGAAGACCGGAATGCTACCACTGAAGGACAAAACATCAGGGAAATATAAATCTTGGCCTTAACTAGAAGAAAGCTAAACTAGAAACTAAATCAGATGATGCAGAGACATTGTTTGTTTGCATCAAAAAGGTCATTGATATACCAGTAAGGAAATCTGTGAAATAATTAATTTACACATGGTACAGAAAAAATTAAACAATTAACAAGTTAAACACTGGTATTTTTTATTGTTGAAAAACAAAAGTCATCAAATTTGTGTTTGGTAACTTGTCGGTGCTGCAGACAAGGTGTGATCCCAATCTAGGCATATTATAAAGAACAATGCCACCATATAAACAAAGATATTGACAATACCTTTTTCTATCATCATTGCTTCCAGAGTTTTATCTTCATCTTCTTCTCTGTAAATAAAAAAAAATGTTATTTAATTTTGTTGTACACACATTTTTTTTTTAAGTGGAAGATCACACTCGTGCAGACACAAGGTGAAACAACAAGCAAGATGGTGGTATTCTTGTAATAACTTCATATATTTCACATGCACATATTATTTCATCCTCTTTTAAAGTTGCATTTCCATTTTGTAAATACCATCCCCTGATTAAAATATGCACCATCAATTATTGAGATAGTGGTTGAGAAATTAGCTGCTGATTATGAATTGATGTGAAGCTCTTAAATTAAGTTAGATTTTCAAACAACAGACACTCATCACTGAGTTAGGGGGCTTTGTTTGTCTTTGAAGGACAGTAACATTGTAGATACGTTTGTCAAAAGGAATAAGACCCTCCAGGGTGGGAAGCTACAGTATGGTAGATCAGGGTATCATGAACATATAATATACTGTAGAATACTTTATTTTCACTTGGAATTTATTTTCGCTGAAGGGATGATTCCCTGAAAATAAAATCCAGCGAATATACTTTTTTTCCAATATTTCACATTAAACTCATCAAAAATCAGTGAAAATAAATTCCATACATAACACTCAAAAAGATTTTTCAGCGAAAATTAATTCCAGCGAGAATAAAGTATTCCACAGTATAACATTTGAATGTTTCATTTTGAGCAGGACGTGTTGCAACAAAGGATGGGAAGCCATTTTGTGAGAAAAGAAGTACTCCTACCTGAGTCTATCTTGCTCCATCAATTCAACTATAGTGTTTCTTTGACTGACAATTTCCACCAATCTTTCTATCAGTTCTTCCTCGTTAGCTTTCTCTTCTTCCGTTTTTCCATCTTCTGGTTTTATCATCAATAACCTCAATTCATACTCAACATCTGCATACTCTTCCTCCAGAATCTGGTCCTGGGAACTGAACACACATCGAAAAATAAATGGTTTAGAATTGAAATCCAAAATTACATCCTTCATAGATCCATATTCAGGTTCAAAATAAAAAAAAAAAAATTCCTGGAAGCTTGGGCTATCAGCTTTTAAAAGCTTATATGTTTATATTGGGTTGTCCATCAGAATTGGTAGACACAAAAAATCATGCTAACAAACTTGAGCACAAAAATAAAATAAAATGTCACATTGCTCAATTTGTAACATAACTTTGAAGAAATTTAATTTAAAATATACATCAACACATACATTTCCAAAGATTATAATAAAAGCCCCCAAAATGATGCAGATTCAACCTGAATGTATTAGAAAAGTGTACCTAATTGAATAATCCTTTGTCAAACGTCAGTCTGCCATTTCAAAACCGGTTGTTCGCTTTTTAGCTCCGCTGTCGACTTTGTCGAGCCAAGCTTATCATATGAGTGATTGTCCGTCGTCGTCGTCCGTGTCAATGTTTTACTTTTTCGACTTCTTCTTGAAAACTACAAGCCTGAATGCTTTGATACTTGGTGTATATGTACCTTGGGTAGACCTCTCTCAGATTTGTTCATTTCATGATCATATCTTCAATTCTCTAATTTTGGTGTATATTTTTGTCGTTTTTGGTAAAAAGTGATATTTTTGACTTCTCGTTAAAAACCGCAAGTCCAATTACTTTGATATCACATATATATATACTACATGTGGATCTCTCTCAGATTTGTTCATTTTGTAATGATATCTTTAGATCTCTAATTTTGGTGAATATTTTTGTCATTTTTAGTAAAAAGTAATATTTTCGACTTCTTGTTAAAAACCGCAAGTCCAATTGCTTTGATATTACATATATAGGTACTACATGTGGACCACTCTCAAATTTGTTCATTTTGTAATGATATCGTCAATTCTCTAATTTTGGTGAATATTTTTGTCATTTTTGGTAAAATGTGATATTTTCGACTTCTTGTTAAAAACGACAAGTCCAATTGCTTTGATATTATTACATATATAGGTACTACATGTGGACCTCTCTCAGATTTGTTCATTTTGTAATGATATCTTTAATTATCTAATTTTGGTGAATATTTTTGTCATTTTTGGTAAAAAGTGATATTTTCTTCTTGTTAAAAAACACAATCATTTATGGTGAAAAATAATATTTTTGAATTCTTGTTGAAAACAGCAAGTCCCATTGCATTGATACTATACACATTGTTCATTTTCTACTGATATCTTCAGTTCTTAATTGAAATGTGCATTGCTAACAGGCTGCTTGTTTAAAAATTCCACTCACAAATCTATTGCTTAGTTACCATATTCAAAAAAACTGTTTGAAATCTAAGCATCTCATCTCTTACAAAAAGTTGTTTGCCCGGCCACAAATGGTAATTGTGGTTTGCAAATCTGCTCTGGTAATGGAAAGAAAGAAACTCATTTGAGTTGAAAATCAAACTCATTTGAGTTGAAAATCAAACTCATTTCAGTGAAATACACAGCTGTATTTAAAATTTAAGAAGCCAGAATTTACTTACGTGTAAACGAGCTCATTTTCACGCCGGACTAATTGATTTTTCTGATTGATCAATTCAAACCATTCTTTCAGCATGTCCTCTTGGTCCTGGTCTTGGCCCGATACATCTGCTAAAAGAAAATAGTATATTTTTGAAACCAAGAAAAACGCTCAAATTTGACAATATATGTACTGTAATTTTTAGCATTAGATGCACAAACCATTTGAACTTCCTGTAAAAACTAATAAGTGCAAAGTAAGTACAAACACTCAGTTTTTCTATAAGTGAACGGCACACTTCTAATAGATGAAGAAGGGTGTGCGCTGACTTAAAATTACTAAAGCATCTTGGGTAATTTGTAATGACAAAACTCACTGTCTATTTGTTCTCTCAATTTCTTTTCCATGATAACTCCAGATTGTTCCATTTCAGTCTGTTTAGTGTCTAGTTCGCTTAGCTCTTCCTGTATTTCTTCAGGAGTCATGGTTTTCACAACCTGCAATGATTATTGTTTACTAGTATTCTATTCACATTTGGTAAGACGAAAAAAAGTGACACATAAAAATATACCATACTAGGGGACCCTAAACCCAGTTCTTAGCTTTTCACTATAATTATAAAAGGAACGAAATGTTGAAAACAAATTTATATTTCTGACACAAGGTAACATTTTTCTAATTTGTATTCATAGATGGAAAAATTTTACAGAAATGAAATCTGATTAAAAAAAAGTTTTCCCCAGATTTTCATTTACCTTTCTTCTTTGTGGTGGTGGTGGTGGTGCTTTTCTCTTCACAGATCTACTAACAGCAGGGCTGGGAGATCTGTTCCGGTCTTCCAAGTTTCCGGGCAACAGATCCCTAGAAACCCTCTTTGCTGGCTCCGGCGTCCTTCTAGGGGAGGGCTGAGGACTCTCATCAAATTGTGCAGAGAGTGACGGTGATACCGATCTGCTTGGTGCTTCCTCATTCTTTCTGGCTTCCACAGGCGATCCTCCAGCAACAATTTGGGGTTTTGGTGACCTCGGCATTGGCTTTGGCGGTTCTTCAGCAACTGCTTTTTCATCTGTACTAACAATTTTGGCTGTAGGGGGTGGAGGAGGGGGAGCTCTAGGTTTGCTCCTTGGGGTGGCAGGAGAAGAGGAACCACTGCCTGTTAAAGAAGAAGGAGGTGGAGGAGGAGCAGCTCGAGTTTTCGTCGATTTCAATGGGCTACCAGCTTGACCTCTGGGTAAAGATGCCGAGACTGCTCTCGGTGGTTTCCTTGGTGATACTGGTGATGGAGCAGTATCTTTTATAGGAGAGCTTCCTGGCTGCAAAGTGTTTGATTTCACTTTAGGCGGTGGTGGACGTGGAGGAGGCACTTTCTTCTTATCTCTTGCCATTGATCCACAAAGCTCTCGCAAGACATCTTCTCGAGACTTGACCTGTGAAGATGAACGCTGAGCTGGCTGCACTGTCTTAGCGAAAGGGGGATAAACTTTCCTTTTGAGAACAGGAGAGCCAGTGAAAGGATTGACCAATTCCTCCTCTGCTTCAGCAACACTCGAGTCTTCATGGTAGTTTTCAGAAAAGGGATTATTCTCATCAAAAAGGTCATTAGACTTTTCCTCATGAACAACTTCATCATCATCTTCGTCATCATCTGCAAAGAAAGGGTTTAATTCGTCATCATAATCATCACTGACAGGTCTCTTTGCATCAACTTTTGCATTGTCCTCCTCACCACCAATTTCTTTCTTCTCCTTAACCTTTTCATTGTCTTTCTTGACTTTCAAGTCAGCCGAGTCCTCACTGATAGCTGTGTCCTTGCCTGCATCTTTACGTGATTCCTTCTTCTCATCAATAACTTCTTTGGGTTTCTCCTGTTCTTCTTCCTTTTCGTCCTCAACCTCATCATCAACCAGAAATGGATTCAGTTCATCTAGCTCCTCAGATATATTTTTATCAACTTCGGATTCATCCTTTTCAAAGTCTTCAATGACCTGATGTGAATCATCTTTAGTTTCCAGATCTTCCAGAGCTGAAATAAACGATTTAGATTCAGAGTCACTCTCCTCAGAAAAGCCATCTTTAGCTTCTTTGAAAACCTCTTCAATTTTTGTTTCTTTAACAAGTAAACTCGCTTCTGACTCTGTTGTAGCATCATCTAGTTTCACATTTTCAGTAATTTCAGCAACTTTTGTTTCCTTGGTAACATCATTGTCTTTTTTCTTTTCTGCAACATCAGAGACCTTTGTTTCCTTTTCAACTTTATTCTCCTTGGTATCAATAACTTTTGTTTCCTCGGTAATACCACAAACTTTTGTTTCCTTGGTAACATCATTGTCTTTTTTCTTTTCGGCAACATCAGTGATCTTTGTTTCCTTGTCAACTTTTATTTCCTTGGTAACAGTGACTTTTGTTTCCTTGGTAACATCACTGTCCTTTTTCTTTTCGGCAACATCAGTGACCTTTGTTTCCTTTTCAACTTTTTTCTCCTTGGTATCAATGACTTTTGTTTCCTTGGTATTACCACAAACTTTTGTTTCCTTGGTAACATCATTGTCTTTTTTCTTTTCAGAAACATCAGTGACCTTTGTTTCCTGTGCAACTTTTTTCTCCTTGGTATCAATGACTTTTGTTTCCCTGGTAACGTCATTGTCTTTTTTCTTTTCGGCAACATCAGTTATCTTTGTTTCCTTGGTTACATCAATGATTTTTGTTTCCTTGGAAGCAGCAGGAATCACAGTTTTCTTTTTAACATCAATGACTTTTGTTTCAATAACAACTTTACTAACATTTGTGTCCTTGGTAACCTTGTCATCCTTTTTGTCATTTACAGATGGAGCAATTGGAGCAACTTTTTGCTTATCCTCTTTCAGATCATTTACTTGCCTCGACTTCTCATGAACTGGTATCTGTTCTCCAATGACCTTTCTCCCATCTTTAAGTGACCCATTTGGGAGTTTAGTATCAATTTCATCTTTCTTAATCCACACAGGTTCTGATTCAACTTTTTTTTCTTTCAGTTCTTCTTTCTTCCGAATCCCAGCAAGAGACTTAAGGAGCCCTTCCCTTAGCTCTGCATCACTCGATGATTTCTCAGATACTTCTGTTGGGGATTTTTGCATCGCAGTATTCTGTTTAATTTGAGTGGTCTGAGCATTGGCAGTTTTATAAGTTCTGTGTGGTGGTGACTGTGAGCTTTCAGCATTATTTTCAAATAGCTTCATTCTGGAAGCCACACTCCTCGGGTGGTCCTTGGAAACAACTGGCACATTGTCATTTGTTTTTAAATCAATTTTCTCTACTGCAGGCGCTTTTGCACCAATATGCACATCAGAAACACTCTTTTCCTTGTCTTTTTGGTAAAAAGCACCAATTTTCAAAACAGCTTTTTGTTTCTCTGTCAGACTTCTATCTGAGTTCAGCAAGTCTCTAGTAGTGTTGTTACTTTTCTTTTCACGATCCAAAGACGACTTTTTCCCCTTAAGAAAGTGCGAGTGTTTTGATGGCTTTTTGTGTATGGGGCACTCAAACTTGTTAAAATCTATAACTTTATAGTTGCCTGGTCTGAGAGTTTTCTGACATTCACGACAGCGGAAACAAGACCTATGATAGAGTTTGCCGTCAACCACTGTTCTCTCCATGATATAAACGCGTTTACCGCATGCTGCACATTTGTAACCAAAGGCACCTCCTTCTGCACTGGGCTTTTTCACGTATTCCATCGGCTGACTGATTTCAACCTGAGTAAAAAGAGAATAGATCATTTGCTTACTACTAGTTAACAATTCAGAGCATTTTTACCAGGGCATCTCCAAATAAATAATACAGTAACCTGTAAATTTGAGAAATGCTTCACATACTGCCTGTGTTTCCCAAGCTAAAGTGTGACAGACGCAATGCAGTGCACGTTTATTAATTACATGTAAACAATCAATACATTGCATAAGTTTCACGGCACCAACTTTGTACACGGTATGAAGGCTATGGAGTTTTAAATATCGAAGAATGATGGCTAATTACCGTAGCGTATCAGTAACTAGGCTGGCAAAGTTGGGATTTCTTTTTTGTTTTACAAAGAGAAATAATTAATTGTTCTTTTTGTTCTTTTAGCATGATCACGAAAACTAAACTGACCGCTAAAGAAATCCCGACTGGACGCATCTGCGGGCATTTGACTGCTATTAATTATTCATGACGTCATTGATTATTCATGAGTCGGTATATGAAAATAAACATAACCTTTTAAAGGTTGATTTTATTTGATCGCAGAGATGGATACTTTAACTTTTTAAGTGCGAAGGCGATACTTTCATCTATTTTTACTGAAAACAAGTCGATTTAAATGTCCAATGTATATAAGTAGTCTTTCAAAATTGCTGGGACCTCAGAAGTGAAAGGTCATGTACATTAACATAGATAAGATATGACGTATACAGCTGCACTCTGATTCGTTGTCAATGCTAGTCAACAACTTATAATTAGCATAATCACTGGAGTGATTCCTCACCAGTGGTTGCCTGCAGATGCGTCCAGTCTGGATTTCTTTCACAGTCACGCTAGTTTTCACGATCACGTTAAAAGGCTAAATTGACAATTAATTATATTTTTTTTGGTAAAACAATGAAGAAATCCCAACTTTGCCAGTCTAATCAGTAACCTGTACTGCGATGCTTGAAAGATCTGCATATTTTCATACTCCTAGAAGAAATTCATTATTTTTAAGAACAATATCACGAAATCCAACTACACACAGAGTTTAGCGACTGGTCAGTCAATGAGTTTTAGTTAGTTATATAAGCTTTGGTGACAAATCCTGATAATGTGACTTACCTGCGCACTGACGGCGGGTGCCTGCTCAGGCATTTCTGCCGTTCGCTTGATTTTTGGACTGGGTGACGCTTTCTTTGACTTGGGACTCTCTGTGAGAGAATGTCTTTTGAAGGCTGTTGCTCCACCTGGAAATAAACAAAAACAAAAATGAGTGCCAACACGCAAGAAACAGACGTTGTACAGTCAAACATGTCTATAATGGCCACTCAAGAGATCAGGCCGAAATGGCCACTATAGTGGGCTTTCTGTGAAAGTCCATGTGTGGGAGGGGCAGGTAGGCAGGGAAAGAGGAGGTGCATCTATGAATACATTTAATAGAAGGGGTTCTTTCAGACAGGGGAACAGGGGTGCAGCACCCGCCTCATATCTCAGGCTTGCACACTCATACCAAACCTGGAACAGTCAGTAGATTATGATCAGTTATAACAAATATAAAGTGTTACCAATGGTAACAAAGGTGTGCTCCCTCTTAAAATTATTTTCCAGAAAAACTTCTGAATAGTTAGATGGAAATGTGAAATGAACACACATTATTGTGTCTATCACATTGATTTCACATAGAAATTCTGAGCCACACCTGACCTGTTCTATCAATCAGTCTAATTACATGGCACGATTGTTTTTTTTGAAATTTCAAATTCACTAGACGTTGTGTTCGGTGGCAGGTAGCGCAACATAATATTGCTGAGTTTTACTGGTGTGATAGTGCATTGTCAATAAAGAACAGCACAAGTCAATATCTCCAGGTGATCTTCAAAAATGTTTGAGTACGTCTATGCCTTTTTATTTGCACAATAATACACTGGCAGCCCCTTTATGTTTATGTTTTTAAAACAACAAGGTTTTTCCCGACTGCCAACTTTCCGACGTACAACAAAAAGAAAATCCTCCATGGCCGAGGACAAAACTTATCCATAAATAAATCATTAATAAAAAGGTTTCAAAGCAGACACTTGAACTTGTACAGTGTCAAGTTGTTGTTGAAATCTCAAGTGATTTTGGTCATTAACTTTTTTATTTTAATAACCATTAAATTTGATTCAAATTAAACAGTTGTTTGGGCCAATATGTGATATGGTTTGTTATCACGGTAGCCACTGAAGGTACATTTGTAGGTCAGGACCAGTGATTTGAACTCTGACCTGAATAACAAAACAAAGTCAAGTGAATAATAAAAATGTTGACATATTTGAAATACCAGAGATACTCAAAGATGAAAGCACAATGTAACTTTAATTAATCTGACAATATGAAATCATACCAAATTACAGAAAAAAATTAGTGGGAACAAAGGTCGTTATGAAAGGCACTAGTTTATGAAACCTTGAAGCATCGAATCTATTTGAATATAAATTTTGTATCAGACGATATTTAGTGTACGGTTACACATACTTGACTACCCCCTATTATCCCTGCTATTGTCTGAGGAAAAGAGATCTATCATTCACCTGCTGTAGGGATGTTGTTGTAGTCATAACATATTTTGAATCAAATATGTAATTACAAGAGTGAGCAAATATGAAATATTCAAATTTCAAGCAGAAATATATACCTGCGATTAAATATTGACATACCTTTGGAAGAGAAACACGACAGGTTGGACATATTCGAACACGGAATATCACAAACAGGACAAAGGTCAATAGCTCCACTCAAAGTGCAATAGCACACGCTACAAGTGGGATGGCTCTACTAAGCACTGACACACGAACATACTCCAAGTTTAAGCAAGCGTGTATTAGTACCGAGTCGGCACTTCGAAGGGTAATGTACAGCAATATGCAAAACAGATTGAATCTGACTCACCTGGTACCTTGCGTACGAAATAGTTATAGTATTGGGAGATATAGGTCACGACACTCAGCTTATCGGGCACTTTTATAGCTACCATATCTTCGGCATCCAACAATGCACAAATACCAAGTTCTCTTTCCGCCGTTTTGAACGCCTAGAAAATTATAACAATAAAATTATTCATGGTGAAATATTTCACGTGATTTTTAAAAATATTAACTTTTTAATATAAAAAAAAAAAGTTGTGTGTATAGGTAATAACAAAATGTATAAGTAACAAAAAATTAATTTTATCAAATTAATTAATTATTAAATATAATTTTTATGATAACCAATGTTAAACGAAGAGGTATATACACATGAACAGCCTATAGATTCTTTAAATATATGCAAATAACACAACCAAATTATTTGTTACTGTAAAAGCATTAATTATTCACTGTGTTTTAATTTCACTATTTTTTGCTGATAAGTTAGGTCTATTAAAATAAATCTGCATGAGCTCATTGTTTCTTTGCAAAATGAAAAAAAAATTAAAAAGGCAGAAACATAAAAATAATGACATTAAATGCCAGTAAAAATAAATGGTTGTACAGTATTATGCTAATCATTATGCCAGGCAATACACTAAAGTTAACATTTTATTTTGTTGAGTTTGTGGCACATTTAAAGTACTGGACAAAAACAAAGAATTCTATCGATTCTTTGAAAATAATTTCGACATGATGTGTATGAGAGAAAAACTCCACTTTGAGTAACGTGCAGTCTTCACACTCTGGTATAATTAACTGCTACAATTTTTTTTTTCATTTTTGATTATTAAGGAGCTGATGCATGTGACAACACTAAAACATGACAATAAATGAATCAATGACTAAAATAGTTTTGTGTGTTTTTGATAAATTTGAATAATTTTGAGTATAAATGTACTTACCAACTGGTTATTATCAAATATATTTTCTTTTGATAGAGAATCAAAGTTACTAGAAAAAAAGAAGAATTTAACACATTATCATGATTTTGTTTTTTTTCAGAAATTTCACACACAAAAATTTGGTTTAATTTGCATAACATTGTTTGTATTTGAGATTGAACAAAGTGTTGTATTGTGCTTCATTTTATCATGACATAAGGAAAAAATTCTAAGTCAGTGTGCTATGATATGTGCCACCCTTAGCAAATAGAGTCGCATCCAAATCAGAATAAGGTTTGAATACTTACATCAAGTCAGGCCTGTAATGGTGTATAATTGCGCAGAATGCGAGTCCATCTTTCCATGATGTTGTCATGTTTGTGACTTTAACATCGCGGTATCCTTCCGTGATTTTCTGACACCATGTTTGCAGTGCTTTCACCGCCATCTTACTAACTGTTTACAAATGCTGGAAGCAAGAAAATAAAATGTTTTAATGCATGACAGATTTGTAACATCTATTGCTCTTTTAACAGAACAGCCATTTTCTTTAATATTTCTTGATTGGTCACTACTCTATGCACTTTCAAGCAGCCCTTATTGATCACATGATCCGGAGCTGCTATTCATCTAGGGTCCTGATTTGGGGGTTTGAATACTGTAAAACATGTCTTTTTCGCGAGCATGTCTTTCTAGTGAATTTAGCGAGAGAACTGATTCGCTAATTCAAGATGTCGCTAATGACTTTATTATAAATTCAAAATGGCCAAGGCTTGGAGATTTGTATACAGTAATCCGAAACATAAAAATCTAAGGGGCTTCCTAATTACACTTGACAGTTTTTCTTTGTTTTTATGGAGGTGATAACTGCGCGTTTTGGCAGGCAACAGACAAGTATTGTGAAAACAGGAAATCAACAAGGACAAGAGAAATTCGCTAAATCAACATTTCGTTATTACGTCATTTTACCACAATTCGCTAAAATTGCATGTCACTTTTTCAACATGTTTTAAAGTATATGTGCATCCACCCAATTAAATCATTTACAGTACTACTGGTATACGGTCTATAATTAAATCAAGTATATTCTTTTGAACTCTATCTTGATCGGGCATCCTAATTTACATATTCGAGTTCAGTCAATGTCATTACTAATTTACAGATATTAATTTCAAAATCATAATTTTTTCTGCCCAAACCCTGGTGCAACATTTTTCACATGCACATGATTTTTTCAATAATGCTTTTTAAAATTTCAAATAAAATGAATACAATTTGCCATTGGCTATAGATCTAGATCAAAAGTTTTAAAAATAATGCCATAATACATTTTTCAAGAATTGTGAAATTTCATCATTGATTATGCTGATAACAATATGTTGACGTGGAAATTTGTATTCAAGTATTATCAAATGAAATCCATCACACAGACACCAATTTGTTTCTCATTACCATATACCGTACATTATACAGATTCATTAACGATTTTAATATCACTATGGTAATGAAATCGAACGTATTCAATGTCAATTTAAATGTGATAATAAATAAAAAATTAAAAGAAACAAACAGATCAATTAAAAAAAAAAAAATAAAAAAAAAAATATAAAGTGCAAATGCATGTAATCATGAAGTTTCAATGAGACAACAATAATGGCAATATTTGTTTAAACCGATAAGTTGAGTTAATGATTTACAGAAATACCAGTCAACAACCTAGGTATCAACAATCGACACCTGTGGTTTTTAAACTGTTTGATATAACTGTGACGTTACGTCATAGAGCTCGTTACCGGTAGTAACCGCCAAGGCTCCCGCTACGTAGGATTCAATTATAAGGAAAAGATCCATCAAATAAACCATGGAACAAAATATCATAAATTTAGAATAATAATCATGTTATAACTGAAGTCAATAGATGCATGTTAATTCTTGCAAATAAATTTTAGAAATTTGTAAGCCCAGCGGTTTTCGTGTGAATAAGGTCTCATGCAAATCCAATGAGACGAATAGTTTGGGTAGGCAGTGAAGTGTTTATTCACGCATTAATTATACATAAATCAGAATAGCTTCGTTACTGCACGAATTCATAGAACGTGTAATAGCTATTTCAGTTCATAAATATTAACGTTTATGAATAATTTATTACATAAATGCTTTTGCTAACTTCAGTGCATTATATCACAATAAAGAAAGATATTTTCCAAAGAATGTGAATCATAGAAAAATCTTATGATCAAAAAATCTTTAACAGCTGTAAAATTGAATTTCTCAGGCCCATGAAGACTTCCGGGGTCACATGTATGTACCATATTGGAATTGACTACTGTAAAATACTTTATTTTCGCTTGGAATTAATTTCCGCTATTTTCGCGGAAGGTATGATTCAGTGAAAATAAAATCCAGCGCATATACCTTTTTCTCTATATTTTACATTCAACTCATCAAAAATCAGTGAAAATAAAATTCATACAAAACACCCAAAAAATCTTTTCAGCGAAAATAAATTCTAGCTAAAATAAAGTATTTTACAGTATGTGAATTTAAAATGGCACAATACATAAAACAAACTGTATTACAGTATACTGGGAAATGAGTAATGATTTACTGCCACACATAGCAGTGTGTAAACCATTTGACGGCATTGTCAACTTTTGGCAACATTTACAAAATGATTTTGCACAGTCTGCTTGTTTCCCTACATGAAATGTTGATAAAAACTGACAAACCTTTTGATCATAAACTAAAGGCAATATATGAAACTGTATGTATATGATGTATTGTAGAATTTTGTGTTGTATGTCTGTATTATTGAAACGAAATAAAAATATTGTTTAAATAAATAATAAAAAAAAAATGATAGGATTTATTGAAAATTTTTCAAAATGTGAAAATATTTGGACTGAATTTTAGGAGGAAGAATATCTGGAACCCAGCCTCAAAATGTTAATGGCTGTAACTGATGGAATAGAAAAATCATAAATAACACACAGTTTGCAAAAATGAAATTTAGTTATGAATAATTTAAGAAGTGAGGAACTTGACAACTCTATGTGCTCACATACACAGTTGGGATTCCTAATAATAATGGCAGCTTGCGGGGGGTGGGGGTGTGTGTGTGGGGGGGGGTGTGTTAATGTTAGTTAGTTACCTCTACATGTATAAGATTGATTGAGGAAATAACGATATACAAAGTAATAATTACTATTATGATAAAAACAGGACCAGTCAATTTATTATATATTTTCCTTGCATTATTTTATGTGTTATTAATTATGATTCTCTGCAAGTGTTAATTATCATATTTTCATTTTTAACACATAGTGGATCATATTTCATTTGTTATGTCAAATATTTCCTTATCTATCAGATGATCTTGCAAGTCAAATACAAGTTCTCACCACCCAATGGAGTTTTACTCTAAAACAAACAAAAGATAGAGTTTTATGAGTAACCTGATGAACTACAGAGTTTATAATTCCATTCATTTTAATGTTGTCATTTTTAACCAGTGTTGATTTCAACCCACTGACCTCCCGAGGTGTGGTTCTACTATACTAATAATATACAACTATGCGGTTATTTTATCAAAAGGTCACAGGTCAAATCTGTAGTTTGAAACAGACCCTCTCAGAAGTGTAAAGAAATAAAATATATGTAAATTGGTTAGAGCTTATCTTGAAAGTGTCTGGGCTGGCTGGCTGGCTGGCTGGGTGGTTGGCTGGGTGGCTGGCAGCATTACACATACAAGTACATTGCGAAGTTATAGAGACCACTTACTGTACTTAAAGAGTACCATTTAAACTATAATGAATACACTTCCTGACCTTACTGGGTTCATCTGCTCCTTATCCAGGCAATCAACATATAAATTAAAACACTACTTTTATATTTAAAGGGAAGGCACTGAGGAATGATGGCACACTATTGTTTCCTATTGAAATGTTACGCTACTGTGAGTTAACCTGTCGTCAGTTTAAACTTATTAGGGTTTACCCATTTGAAAACTGAAGGAGGGGAAGGGGGGTCTACTGGAAAATGTGTCTGACTCATTTGTTTGTCACTGTACTTACACGTGTCGTGCTATATACCATGCAGATTTGTTTTTCGTCTAGGTAATCAACATGTGACAACGACTAATCATGTGGGTGTAAATTTATTACAGACCGGAATTGGGTGGGCCACACAGAAACTTACGTATTAGTGTAAAACTGTTACAATATCAATCCTTTAATAATCAACATAAACACAATCATGTGATTAATTTTATTTATTAACATGAGAGTGAGAAAACAATATCCAGGAGCTAATTATTAATGTTGTTATTAATTTAATTATTTAATAACATTATTAGTGTCATGCTAACATTTCATATATCTGTCCTGTGAGGCAAGTGTGCATTGCGTAAATTGACACAAATAAACAATATTTATACCATAGCAACGGGTATATGGTGATAAGATTTCAGTATGCAAATTGCACTTCATGCAAATTCATCTGGTTGAAGTACTCTCGGAATATGATATTTTCAATATTCAGAATACATATATTTTTTCTGTAGTGCTGAACCATGAATATTTGTAAAATAGGATTGCGATGTTAGTTTACTAGTTGGCCAATTTTTAAGTGTAATTCTTGTCTTAAAGTTGCCAAGAAGGCAAGTCTTCTAAACGACTGTCAATCACAGGTTTATTCAAATGAAGTGTTAACCCAGACTGTTGATAGTGACTATAATTTCTTCAAAGTCAGACAATGGTGTACTTAGGATATTAGCAATAAGATTAACGTTTGTTTACATAGCTAATGATGGGCGGGCCATTCAAATTACAGTTCCCATGAGGCACTGGTGCAATCCCGGGGATTGCGGAACCGAGCTTTAAGAAATCATTGATTTGCATCAGTACGTGGTATGATATGAGAAGTCATAATTTGTCACGGGTGTGTGATCATATATAAAGACACTGATACGACACGATCAAGGTCGATCGTAACACAGCTGTAGACATAATATGTGAATTTAAAACCTTATTTCATAACAGTCTGGCCTGAGTTTCATGAAATATAATACATGTTGTCAAACTCAAAGGCAGAGTCAACCTGGGACTTACAGCCCAGAACAGCGCCATTAGAAGATCGTGGTGTTGTTTTATACTCACATTTCTGCGTATAAGTTCCTTGTTAAGATCTACGACTGGAGCTTTTCCGGGTCATTGTTCATCACTCCAAATCAAACGTGAAATTACTCTACCGCAGAACACAACAGCTCCCTGCTCCGATTGACATTAGTGATTTCCCACTTCGAGGCTGTTCTAAATGAGACTCCCTAGTTTTTCTCGGTATAATAAAATAATTAAAAAGTAAGGGCTAGTGAGCTATCTTAGGAATTAAGCTCAAACCCATCAAATAATATTATACACTCTATAAAATTAAAATCATAAAACATTGCTGTGTAATTTCGTTAAAATTTGTCTATTACCTGGTTATGTGTGTTATTATTTGTAGCCTGTGGAGTCTATTACTTCACTTCCTGGTTCAAGACTTCAAGATGGCAGCCCCCATGGATTTGTATGACAATTCGTTGCTCGGAATTATTCAACATGTTGGCGAAATCCAGCCATTCCTTGACGTGGTTTTCAATTTTTTACTAAGAAGGTATATATTCGGTAGGACTAATTTGGTTGCGCTGTTATTTCATTGACATATCAGCGACATACCGCACTTGCCTTTGCGTGCTTCTGTTCGCTCGATGTTCTTTTTAATAATACGCACGTCTTGATGACGTAGTTTTTGTTTTTTCATTTGTACACTCAAATTATCATGATAAATCCAAAGTGGTAATTTAATACGCATATCATTAGTTGTAATACATTCGAAGCACGTGGGTCATTCAACTTTCATAAACCTAGAGTAAACATAAACAAACATTCAAAAGAAAAAAAACAGGTGGTGGCGCACTTTCAAATAAAACAATACACTAACGCTAGCCCTGCGTACAGTGCTGTGTGTATGGGGACGCGTTCGGTTGATAGATGTCCCCACCACAGCCCTGCGAACGTCCATAGACAAAGTCCGGGACTTTGAAAAATATAACTTTTTTAATGAAATAATATGCCCAGGTACCAAAAATGATGATCGGTTACCAGATATATTCCTAACTCCCAGTTCGGAGTCCAATTGTGGATGGAATCGGCTACTTTGCCCTAAAAACAAACATATTCTCTTGCGTGAATGAAATTAAAAATGGCGGCGTTTGGTGGATCATTCCTCTGGTACCTACGCGTTTACAATTTGTCCGTCTTTACTAGTTGTTTTTTTAAAGACATTTCAGTTTCAGATAACTTTATAATGGTTGTTACATATAACTATCGTCATTTCAACCGATTTCGGCTGGGAAACTACTTATTTTTAACTTGAGCACCAATTACGGTGCGCTCCCGGACTTTGCCTATGGAGGCACGCAGGGCTGTGGTGGGGACATCTATCAACGAACACGTCCCTGTACACACAGCACTGTACGCAGGGCAACACTAATGCTAGTGTAATCCCAAATTATTAAACAATTAAAATAAAAACTTTCTAAAATTTGTGTCCAATTTAATACATCATCTGCGGAAAACTTCCACAGATAAAAATAAATTGTTAAAGCGACAATACTTGTAACTATCAATCTTTTTTTCTCCGATTGTTATATTTAAATAAATCATTTCCTGAGCCATTAGTGTCAATTTGTAATGGGCATCGCTGAAATGTAACTATGCCCATGCAATTGTGTTACAAAACAATATTTCGGACAAATTTGGTCATCTTGATGTGGTTATATTCACACAAAAAATGTTCACAGCTATTGCCACTTTAATTAATCCAACCACACTCAGGGATGATAATTTTAATTGGTGTACTATTATAATAACTGTACGTGAGTAAGAGCAATTATTATATAACTTTGTCAAAAGGAAGAATGATCTTTCCCTTGCCATGATGACGCATTCATTTTTAAGAAAGGCAATATTCATCTCCATTTGAGTGATGTGTAAAAATGTAAATAAAGTAATAAAACAGAGACATGAATCAATTTATTGGCTATTTTTGTTTCCAATAGAAAATGACTTCCTTTAATGTTTGTCCACAATTTTTCTCTATTTTGTAACAATTCAAAATTCTCAATTTTCTAAGAAGCTTGTTTCTATGTATAATTCACATTATGTGAAAAATGCAGTTCATCTTCTAATTGGTAACAGTAATTACATTTGCCAGAATTGTATCTTCCACATGTTTGATTGCATTCATCTAAGGCTCTGCTGCATTGTATGGAACACATGTGCACATATATAGATGTATGATTTCACAATGAAACTGTACAGCATGAGATTCCGTGTAGGTCCTATTAGATCAGAACAATTTACATTTTGTGAAAATATATTTTCAGAACTGATTTCTATCGTATAATGCACAATAGGGAGGATAAGATGGGATTTCCACCGGGAGTTGCTAGGCAGATGGTAATGCAGGTGAGCAATTCAACAAGGTTTTCCCAGCTACTATGATTTTCTATATTGAGGGCTGGTAGTACTGTAAAATCTGTATTAGAAGTCGCATACATAATAGAAGTCACAGGCATTTACCATTTCTTACATGTATATGTGTAGATATAGAAACCAAATCACCTTTATTGCATTTTACCATTTCAATAGAAGCTGCGGTTTCTAATACAGATTTTACAGTATGCGCTCTCTCAACATGACTGCAATGCATCAGTTTGGTATTCATTTTCTCAAGCTAATCAATATACATGTACGATTTAGTTGATTTAAATGTTGCCTTCCTTAATTCAGTAATGTGATGAGTTTTGTGTTATCTACTGTTCGTCTTGTGTGGCTGTCATATTTTACCAGGTTCTTAGCCAATAGACACACTTTTCTGTCTTTTTTTTTATAATATACTAAATAATATTTATTTTCTTTCAGACATTCACAAAATATGAGCAGTATGCATTGCAGATGATGCAACGAGAAGATGCAGAGAAAAATAAACGTGGCGAAGGTAGGGAATTATTGTGTAGATTTATGTCAGACTATAGCAAGAAATTTGAATAAAAAAATTAATTGTAAAATTTAGATTAATTCGGTTCAAAATCCAAATGTTCTACAATAACTGTTAATTTCGTCTTTCTCTACTAATTTTTTTTCAGTTGCTCCACCTGCAGTGGAAACCGTTGAAGTGCAATCAGAGGATCCGATTAGTGTTGAAAAACCCACAGATAAATGCGAAGAGAAGGAACAAAAAACATCACCTGCAAAACCAAGTCAAGAGAGCAAACCTAAAGCAGCTGAGAGGTGAGATTTTCATTTATGAAGTATACAATAAAATAGAAAGTTTTTGGGGGGATTCAAACTTGCGTATTAAGACGGTGAACATTTGACTCTTGAAATTGTTTGTACCTAGTATTCGATTACAAGTCTCAAAATTGAATTTTGAATGAAATCACGTTGACATTGTTCCCATGGAAACGAGTTCAGCTATTTGATGAAACCATTACATGTAGCTCAGCAAAAATATCAACACTTGTCGTGCTTTTGAATTTTTTGGTAGCTAGTCACATTCATACGTAACTGTATTCCAGTAATTTCCCACAATGCATTGCTGTTGTGCAAGCACTATTTTTATGAACATACTGTATATACATGTAGACTACTTTTTTAATCTTAATATCGGTGTCAGTGGTGTTTCCGATACTGTTGTGCAATCCCAGGGATTGCTGTATTTACCTTTAAATCAACACAGTTTATCATGATTGCAAATATGGAGACTCGCAAAGCAATGTATGTTTACATACAGAATTTCAGAAAGCTGTTGAAAACAGTATTATGAAATACAACAAAAGTGATAAAAACAACTGTCAGACTTGATCATAGTTCAAGGCTTTTTGTGATGATTAGAGAGGTTTTTTTCTAGATAAAATGAACGAAAGGTAGCACAAACAGAGGAGGGAGCGGTGCGACCAAGCGGGGTGGGGGGTGCTTAGGTTGTGGAAGGTATCCAAAGGTTTCTGCGCCATTTTAATGGTGTAGCTATCGCCATTGAAAATGTTTGGAGTAATTTTAGTTCAATCTTCATTTCAGTAAGAGGGCACCAGCCAAGAGTATCAGGGCTCTGCGTCTCTGTTCCCTGGCTTAGATAAACCCCTGATTAAGTGTTGATAAACTATGCTGATTGTGTTAGAATAAACTGTGTATAACATGTGATTCATAGTACACATGTGCACAGTTCTGTGTTAGAATAAACTGTGTATAACATGTGATTCATAGTACACATGTGCACAGTTCTGATTTAGAATAAACTGTGTATAACATCTGATTCATAGTACACATGTGCACAGTTCTGTGTTAGAATAAACTGTGTATAACATGTGATTCATAGTACACATGTGCACAGTTCTGATTTAGAATAAACTGTGTATAACATGTGATTCATAGTACACATGTGCACAGTTCTGATTTAGAATAAACTGTGTATAACATGTGATTCATAGTACACATGTGCACAGTTCTGTGTTAGAATAAACTGTGTATAACATGTGATTCATAGTACACATGTGCACAGTTCTGTGTTAGAATAAACTGTGTATAACATGTGATTCATAGTACACATGTGCACAGTTCTGATTTAGAATAAACTGTGTATAACATGTGATTCATAGTACACATGTGCACAGTTCTGTGTTAGAATAAACTGTATATAACATGTGATTCATAGTACACATGTGCACAGTTCTGTGTTAGAATAAACTGTGTATAACATGTGATTCATAGTACACATGTGCACAGTTCTGATTTAGAATAAACTGTATAACATGTGATTCATAGTACACATGTGCACAGTTCTGATTTAGAATAAACTGTATAACATGTGATTCATAGTACACATGTGCACAGTTCTGTGTTAGAATAAACTGTGTATAACATGTGATTCATAGTACACATGTGCACAGTTCTGATTTAGAATAAACTGTATAACATGTGATTCATAGTACACATGTGCACAGTTCTGATTTAGAATAAACTGTATAACATGTGATTCATAGTACGCATGTGCACAGTTCTGATTTAGAATAAACTGTGTATAACATGTGATTCATAGTACACATGTGCACAGTTCTGTGTTAGAATAAACTGTGTATAACATGTGATTCATAGTACACATGTGCACAGTTCTGTGTTAGAATAAACTGTGTATAACATGTGATTCATAGTACACATGTGCACAGTTCTGATTTAGAATAAACTGTGTATAACATGTGATTCATAGTACACATGTGCACAGTTCTGTGTTAGAATAAACTGTGTATAACATGTGATTCAAAGTACACATGTGCACAGTTCTGTGTTAGAATAAACTGTGTATAACATGTGATTCATAGTACACATGTGCACAGTTCTGTGTTAGAATAAACTGTGTATAACATGTGATTCAAAGTACACATGTGCACAGTTCTGTGTTAGAATAAACTGTGTATAACATGTGATTCAAAGTACACATGTGCACAGTTCTGTGTTAGAATAAACTGTATAACATGTGATTCAAAGTACACATGTGCACAGTTCTGTGTTAGAATAAACTGTGTATAACATGTGATTCATAGTACACATGTGCACAGTTCTGTGTTAGAATAAACTGTGTATAACATGTGATTCATAGTACACATGTGCACAGTTCTGTGTTAGAATAAACTGTGTATAACATGTGATTCATAGTACACATGTGCACAGTTCTGTGTTAGAATAAACTGTGTATAACATGTGATTCATAGTACACATGTGCACAGTTCTGTGTTAGAATAAACTGTGTATAACATGTGACTCGTAGTACACATGTGCACAGTTCTGTGTTAGAATAAACTGTGTATAACATGTGATTCATAGTACACATGTGCACAGTTCTGTGTTAGAATAAACTGTGTATAACATGTGATTCATAGTACACATGTGCACAGTTCTGTGTTAGAATAAACTGTGTATAACATGTGATTCATAGAACACATGTGCACAGTTCTGTGTTAGAATAAACTGTGTATAACATGTGATTCATAGTATACACATGTGCACAGTTCTGTGTTAGAATAAACTGTATATAACATGTGATTCGTAGTACACATGTGCACAGTTCTGTGTTAGAATAAACTGTGTATAACATGTGATTCATAGTACACATGTGCACAGTTCTGTGTTAGAATAAACTGTGTATAACATGTGATTCATAGTACACATGTGCACAGTTCTGTGTTAGAATAAACTGTGTATAACATGTGACTCGTAGTACACATGTGCACAGTTCTGTGTTAGAATAAACTGTGTATAACATGTGATTCATAGTACACATGTGCACAGTTCTGTGTTAGAATAAACTGTGTATAACATGTGATTCATAGTACACACGTGCACAGTTCTGTGTTAGAATAAACTGTATGTAACATGTGATTCGTAGTACACATGTGCACAGTTCTGTGTTAGAATAAACTGTGTATAACATGTGACTCGTAGTACACATGTGCACAGTTCTGTGTTAGAATAAACTGTGTATAACATGTGATTCATAGTACACATGTGCACAGTTCTGTGTTAGAATAAACTGTGTATAACATGTGATTCATAGTACACATGTGCACAGTTCTGATTTAGAATAAACTGTGTATAACATGTGACTCATAGTACACATGTGCACAGTTCTGTGTTAGAATAAATTGTGTATAACATGTGATTCATAGTACACATGTGCACAGTTCTGTGTTAGAATAAACTGTGTATAACAAGTGATTCATAGTACACATGTGCACACTTCTGTGTTAGAATAAACTGTGTATAACATGTGATTCATAGTACACATGTGCACAGTTCTGTGTTAGAATAAACTGTGTATAACATGTGATTCATAGTACACACGTGCACAGTTCTGTGTTAGAATAAACTGTATGTAACATGTGATTCGTAGTACACATGTGCACAGTTCTGTGTTAGAATAAACTGTGTATAACATGTGACTCGTAGTACACATGTGCACAGTTCTGTGTTAGAATAAACTGTGTATAACATGTGATTCATAGTACACATGTGCACAGTTCTGTGTTAGAATAAACTGTGTATAACATGTGATTCATAGTACACATGTGCACACTTCTGTGTTAGAATAAACTGTGTATAACATGTGATTCATAGTACACATGTGCACACTTCTGTGTTAGAATAAACTGTGTATAACATGTGATTCATAGTACACATGTGCACAGTTCTGTGTTAGAATAAACTGTGTATAACAAGTGATTCATAGTACACATGTGCACACTTCTGTGTTAGAATAAACTGTGTATAACATGTGATTCATAGTACACATGTGCACAGTTCTGTGTTAGAATAAACTGTGTATAACGTGTGATTCAAAGTACACATGTGCACAGTTCTGATTTAGATTAAACTGTGTATAACATGTGACTCATAGTACACATGTGCACAGTTCTGTGTTAGAATAAACTGTGTATAACATGTGATTCATAGTACACACGTGCACAGTTCTGTGTTAGAATAAACTGTGTATAACATGTGATTCATAGTACACATGTGCACAGTTCTGTGTTAGAATAAACTGTATATAACATGTGATTCATAGTACACATGTGCACAGTTCTGTGTTAGAATAAACTGTGTATAACATGTGATTCATAGTACACATGTGCACAGTTCTGTGTTAGAATAAACTGTGTATAACATGTGATTCATAGTACACATGTGCACAGTTCTGTGTTAGAATAAACTGTGTACAACATGTGATTCATAGTGAGTCATCAGTTCTGATGACTGTCCTTTTAAGTATAAGAATGATGAAATACTGCAAAACCATTATTAATCTGTACAGTTACGGTAAACTGATTAAAACAGATTAAGGTAAAAATTCTATGGAAGTTGTTGTTCATGCAGGTAAACATGTGAATTTTTAAGATGCGAGTACCCGGTACACTTTCCGTTGAAAATTGAAACTTTCCCAGTGCATTTATGGTGAACAACTAACATTTTTTCTGTGGGATAAATAAATAATTTTTCAGTGGTCATCCAGCAATAACGACAGGAACAGACAGCTATAATGGTGCTGCGTTAGACAACTATTCATGGTCGCAGTCATTCACAGATGTTGATATCAAGGTTCCGATTCCAACCTCTGTTAAGAAAGGCAAAGACGTGAAGGTTGACATAACCTCTGATCGTATCTCGGTGTCTTTAAAACCCGGCGTTGTGGAGAAAGATGAAAAAGTGCTAATGGCTGGAAAGTTGAAATATAACATAAAGCGAGAGGATTCCATGTGGAGTTTAGAGCCTGGTAATTGTATTCAGGTATGCAGGCACTCAGTATAATTAGCACTCGCATATGATAGTTTACTTGTTTATATTTTTTCGAGTTTAGAAAACTAGTCTCAAGAGAAATTATTTCAGTCATTGAACCTAAATGCTAGTAATATTGTTGTTATGAAATGCTGCTAAAGGTTTATTAAACCTAAAAAGGTTTGAGCCAAATAAAGATTATATGTCATGTTAGTTAGGTCATGTGATCAGGGTACCAAAAATGAAAAACAAAAATTTGAGTAAACCTTACAATTTTTCAAGATATACGTGTCATTGAAAATGGTAAAAATTTGACACTGTTTTCATAAAGATTATCTCTTCGTATCTCACAATTTTGTTTGTTGGCATGAGATAAAAAAATTGTATATTATTGATATGAATTCTAATAATATTAAAACAAAAAAATTACATTTTTTAATTTAGTAATCAGTGTGAGTTTTCTATTATATACAGCAGAAAGTTCTTTCCCATAATGCATTGCATATATGTGTGTGCAATAACATGCTCAGTAGCGCAGAATTTAACTGCTCAACAGTTGGATTGTGGGAAAAAAAATTTCTTTCAGTAGTTGAACGCCCTTTCAATTGTGAGTAACTTTACAAGAAGTAAAACTTAAAAGTTACCATGGTGCTTGTGAGTTGTACTGATCAAAAACCATTTATCGACTTAGTTATTTATTGTCTTCACTACAATAAATCCTGTTATGCAATACAGTTCATATTCTGTTTTGGGTGTATGCTAAACACAATTAACCTATGAAGTACAAAATATTTTATGTTTACTCACATGCAATGGTAATGCAAATTTGAATGGGATTACGTAATGGTTATACAAAAAACAAAACTACAGTGTACATGTCAGATCAATCTTAATAGGAAATGCATCATATCAACTATTGATTCTGTAATATAGCCCATTTTCCATCGTTGAACAAAGAATCTTGCATGCGTTTTAGTGACTTGATGACTCCCTAAGATGCGTTAAGCTTAATCCCAACCAAATCCACTGAACTGCTCTGTAATGTTCGTCTATTGTCATAGCAGATACTGTAGTTTCTACATTTATTATAGTACTCATATTACCGGGTACTCAAGTGCTTCTAACAAGCTTTTGCAGACAATACAACTTTAAAAAACTCTTATGAGGGCTATCCTCGGGGGCGGAGCTACGTCACAGACGTTCCACGTTGCTAAGACACGCACCACTGTACATGCATTTCTATGGGCTCTGTGTACGCTGCTGTGGAACGACTGTCGAGCCGGTGAAAATTCGAGAAAACAACACAAACTCAACTTTGAAGTAATCCCGAACAACCAAATTTATATATGTTACACACGTAGGGCTAATCTTGTTACACTGTTCAGAGGAGTCTCAACAATAATCCCAAAATACCGTCACGAAAATTGCAATGTCACTTTCACTACTGTACTATATTACAATTTACAACAACAAATTTTGCAGATAAACTTGGAGAAGACTATGGAAAAGATGTGGTTAGGAGTATTGGAAGGTGACCCCGAAATCAAACAAGACACCATAGATCCCACAAGACACTTGCATGATATGGATGATGACTCCCAAGCTGGGTGGCGACAAGCGATGTTTGATTTCCAGCAAAAACAACAAGGCAAACCAACAAGTAAAGAATTGGTGAGTTCATAATTTCAAGAAAAGTTTTACGTTCAATGTACTGTGCAAATTAAATACCAATCTTACTATAGCTCTGAATGGCTACTAGTATTACCACTCACTGTATTGTTTTTATTTCTAGGAAACGCATGGAATACTGAAAAAGGCATGGGACGCTGAAGGATCTCCGTTCAAAGGCACTGAATTTGATCCATCCAAGTTGAACATATCCACGTGACCTTTGACCCACATTAACATATTGTGCCATTATTTTTGCCAAGAAATAATTCCCTTCTCCATAAGGTTTTTTTTTCACATGCAACTATGTATACTTGCATCAAAATTGTTGTTTTCTGTGAACATAAATTACAGTTTATCTAGTATAGAATATACAGTTCTCCCATTCTATCAAGATTAGCATTACCGGGTATTAAAGAATTCCTGTTATTATGAAGCTAGACTAATGACATTGCTATCCAGATTGTTTGCGCTTACTTCTGAATGTAAGTATCATAGGTTAAAGTGTCATCATCTCATGTGTTCTTCAGACATCACCATGTGAAATTCAAAACTTTCTTGTCATTATTGTTCATATTTTATCACTTTTTCATCATGGATCTTTTGAATGCGCCCAAGTCTTGTGATTCGTCATTGCATGCCGGCGCAGTTGTATTATTTTTTTAATGTATAGTGTTTTGAGAATTTTAATTTTTATATTTCATTTCTATATTACATACTAATATTCATTGCCTGTTTTCCTATTCCTTTTTAACTTGCTGACTTTTTCTGCATACTATGTACTGCCTGAATTTTTGCAAGTGAAAAATATAAATTGTTTTTAAAGTCATTATTGGGTATACAGCGCAATAAAGCAGGTGAATAATTGTCATACTTGTCTATTTTCTCATTTTTAGGGAGGGTATGCTACACAAAATAGAGGATTGATTGTTACTTACTGTAAGATGCTTTATTTTCACTGAAGGAATAATTCAGTAAAAGTAAAATCTGGCAATATTTTTTCCCCTATATTTTACATTCAACATGTAAAAAATCAGTGCAAAGAAATTCAATGCAAAACACTCATTACAGCAAAAAAATGTATTTTACAGTTCCCAGGCTGTGATATCAACACTGTTGCATGCATATAAATCATGCAGCAACTACAGAAAGTTGTGTGTTATTATTAAGGTTAGAAAATACTGCAAAAAATGCACTGATGGAAGATGTTCACATCGGCACCCATTATTATTGTACACTGTAGAATCGATCCCATCTATATTTTTTTCTTTTTTTGGCATTCGTAATTTGAGCATGTTGATGGGTGACAACGAAGTTCCATGAATATCACTTTGATACAACAGCCTATTCGTCTTAGTGTTTTCATTATCACTCACACACCTAAACAAATGGTCTGGGGGTAGTGAAGTCTGTTGCAAAACTAATGTGATTTACAATACCTTGTACATCTCCTGCTATTTTCTTGTTGTTTTTATTTTTCAAATATCCTCTTTAATATGTGATGGTGAAAATGAATACTGAATTTAACAACAAAACTTGTTTTTCAGTGTGGTTCATTTAAATAGATAAAACAGAATGGAAATTGGCTATCTGTTTTTCAAGCATATTAAAATGCTCTCACTGTCTGGTATAAAATCATGCCACTATGGAGAAAAATAATCAGTTATTTCCTTGTGAAAATACATCAACTGAGACGACTTCCATCTTTTCACCTGATTAAAATTATCCCGCCCCCCCCCACTCCCTATATTTAGGGGGGCCTATGCTTGTTCCCTCATTTTTTTGACCCCCCCCCTATCTAGGGAAAAGAAGAAAATTTAACCCCCCCTTTCACAGGCTTTTCCGATGAATTTCACCCCCTATCTAGAGAACTTTTCAGTCTAGAACTCCTTTTAAACCCCCCTTTTTTGTATATCTCGGGAAGTGTTTTGAAATACACCCCCTATTTTGAGAGTCTCTGGAAAACAAGCAAAAAATACCCCCTTTTCTAAGATTTTCTCGGGAAAATGTTCCCGAGACAGATCGTCAAAAAGTACCCCCTTTCCCGAGAAAATGGGAACGCGCATGCGGCCCCCTATGGATCCTGAGTGGGGGGGGGGGGGAAATTATACTGTTAACATAAAAGTTACGGAATCTAAGCGCCATCATTGGCGGAAAGTGTTTCTTCTTTTAACTTGTCAATGTGCCACCACCACGCCACCAACGACAGACTCACTCCGAACTAAGTACGTTCGGGAGCCGAACATTGCCGAAAGCTGTGATGATGATTAATGCCTATCAAATACCTTAGTATGAGTCATCAACGTCACCGTATTATGAATGACCACTCCGTACACCGGTCGTGAATCTTAAAAACCTGATCACAAAATTGTATACTCTGCGTAGTTTAGTCGAAAATCGCAACAGAATACTGCGAGTCTGTAGTTAAAGTTTCAATCTTAACGTCACATCCGGTGGGGACAACCCTTAGCTGACTCATTCCGGAACTAAAGGAAGAAACATCCGTAGTTACGCTTGCTCCCTGGAAATACTATTGTTTAACACGTGGATTTTGCACGATTCGAATACTGAATAGCTTGTCCGTGATTCGGTTGTGACCGAGGAATTTAGTTTAATGACTTGGTAGATTTGTGCAGCGATCGATTTAGTGGCTCGAGTTCCTGTTTCTTGATCACCGACGCGACACCGGCGTAATCAGCTGTTAGCTGTGAGAATTTGGTGTTTGTTTGCCCATCCCGATTGACATCCCCATCGGTGGTAGGCAGGTATTTTCCCCATCGCTACGTGTGTTGGGGTCCCTGCCTGCTGATGCTAGCAGGTTTTGTGCTTCGGTCAGCAGAATTCCTTGGATACGATAGAAATTCACCGAAGACAATATGTCAGCTTCCCGGACAGGTAGGTCAGACCGTTATTTGTCTTAGAGGAACTCGGAGGATGGAAGTGGGGTCAATATGGGCGTGTCGCATTTAATTTCCAAACCTCAAATCTGCTGGGTGTTGTACAGTTTCTTATGGCATATTGTACGTGTTCTCTTTTTGCCATTTTTTTTCAATAATAACTTTAGCCACACGTAGCGTTTCTAAATATGACGAAATATTACATCACGGTTTTTTAGTAACCGTGATTACATCAATGATACCAGTATACATCTAGCTTTATCATTTGTTACTTAGGCGGGGTGGGGGTGGGTGAATTACAGTATTTTACCAAGTAGTTCACAGGTCAGCTTACTCTTTTGTGATATATTATCCTAATCTACTTGCGAGTACAATCTTTTTAAACTAGTTGATGTGGTTTCACTAAATTTAAAAAACCAAAAAAAAAACAAACATTTGTTCATGTTCCTGTATTTTTGTGTCTTTTTTGTGGATGTTATAAACTTAGTATTGAGAATGTTCCTGCATACTGAAAATATCAGTTGAAATATGTCAAATCGGCACTCTAGATTAAATTTAATATGTGCTTTGAAGATTAGAGAGCTAAGGCGCATCCATGGATACTGTTATCTGAAGCAATTGTAGTATTTTTTAGTAGTAATGTTTGTTTAAAATTTATGTGACTTGAGTTCAAGTTCAAGACCTCTTTGCATTTACATAACCCACCATTTATTTTAATATGATTACATGTACCAAATTCAACATAGCCTTTAGTGTGGCTCAGTTGTCCACAGAAAAACAGCGTATTGATGGGCTGCATGATGCAATATATATTATTATTGAAAAGTATTAGATTTGGCGGGCGACTGTGGTGGACAAAATGCAACACTTTGGGTTGGGGACTTAAAAACAACACAATGAATGCATAAGCTCATTTCGCCAGATCAAATATTTTGGTACTCATCACATGGAATCCGGATATACTTGTACATATCAACGTTTTTTATTCTATTTTAATGCAAACATATGTATTGATCAATTATAAAGATCATTGCAAATCTACTGTTAGTCAGATGATCAGAACCTTGTACTAAATGTCATTAATTTCTCATGTTTGTTGCAGTGGTTTTTATTTAGCAATAACTATTTACTGTAAACAGTTAAGTTTTCACCACTAGAACTATTCTCAGTTTCATAATTTGTGTTTGTGAAGACAAAATTCCATGAAAATCATTATGACTCATTTATGAACTTCACTGCTACAGTATTGTCCAATTGTTTCTGGCTTACTAAATTTATGAAAATTTATCTTGTGAATTTAAAGCATTTGCAGTTACTATATGTCACATGATGCGTGAAATGCAAATGAAAATTCATAATTGGAGCTATCCATTATCATTCGTTAAGAATTGCACTGTATGATTGAACAGTGAATTTAGAAACTGATCGTGATAATATTTTCACATACAGGGGAGTGTCTAGTATGTAGGTGGATTTTTGATAAACGGTCAGCGTTCTTTAGATGACATCTCCTCCCTAACTGTTGAGCTAATTGATGTGGGTGTTGGTACATTGTATGTAGACATTTTCTGGGTAAATAGAAAGTGGATTTGCCCATTAAATTTTGTAAATGAGATAATTTTTCTTCAAATGGCTTCTTCTAATCAGTTTCAAAGTCAGTTCATGATGGCTGACCCTACCTGCTTGCTCAAACTATAACAATTCCATCAAGCTACTAAAAACTCTTTCAGGATTTCACTATCTGTCAAGAAGTTGTGTGAAAGATAGATATTTCTATACTTGTCTGAATTCAATTTTATTACATACTCATGCAGACAAAGTGAAAGTGAAACCATCAAACAGTCTATGTGATGTATACTCCTCAAATTCAATTTGAGATAATACGTGAAGTGTTTGATGTAAATATTATTTCATGTGGTAAATCTATATTTTTATAAACATGCAAATTTATAAACTGCTAGCAATTTTTTGTTAATAAATATGGTCGTACCTAGCACACTTGTAACGGGAATTTCCTGACACTTTGCTATTAAGGTAGAAGCCTACTCATAAATTAAAAAACCCAGAATTTATTCATTTTGCAATAAAATGTACTCCAAGACAATATAAGGATATTGACCTAAAAAAAGTTGGGGGTCACCAGCCTTTTTTTCGAGAAATTGATGGTTCTATTTTAGTGGAAAGTCCCCATTTTGACACTTGTAACACTTTTACCACAGGTTCCTATGGCAGAGTAATTATGCAATATCTCAAAATCTAACCTGGTGACATAGGCTGAAAAAATCATATATTGTTAATGATGGGGTTTTTTGTTCTATAGCAATTTTAGCAATTTTCAAGAAATATTAGAACACGTTTCTCGAAAAGCTTAACTGTAACACACAAAATAATGCTATTTCATTATTTCATGAGGCATTAGCTTCATGATTGTACATAATAAACTAATGAACCTGTTCATGCGATTTATGACCAATTTTGTCAAAAATTATGACTAGGCTTTTACCTTAAAATTAATCTTTGTGATTGATTTTTTCAAAACTCGGATGAGAGAACTCGGGATAATCTTACTAGTTTTTATATTTTGAACATCAATTGTGTTTAATATTTTACTTATTTTCAAATACAAAATGATCATAAAAGCAGGGTTATATACTATGGAGAAATTGTCATTGTTGCCATGGTAACACATTTGGGTACGCTTTCTTTTTTTAGTTTCTCTTCCACATTTATTTGATAGAACCTTTCAATTTGAAAAAATATCATTCTATTTTTATTTTAATTTCCAAATTTTTTTATAAGATCTAGTTAGTGTATTCCATTCATAGTGCTAGAATCATTCTCACCTCCCTGGAACAAGTCTTTTGGGGGCCTGGCCTTCTAACTGTCATATACATGTACATGTATGCAATGACATGTGATTAATGTGGTGTAGAAGGAATCCTAACCAACCGATATGTTATAAAAGTTTTTTATTACTCAACTAATAAATACTGTTCCAAAACAAGTAATTCCAGTATCACGGTACGTTTATATGATAGCATTAACTCTAGCGAATTAGCTCTCATAGTTGTACCTTGAGTTGACAACTTCATTTGGTACCTGTATTAAGATGCTTTATTTGAAGACCTTTCATTTCTGAAGTTATGGCCAACGTTTTTTTTCATTGTTCTATTTTTCAGGGAGAAAGAAACCTCCACGTTTTAGGGGGGAATTGAAATTCCAACCACCTGTGAGTCCACCGTAAGTAATTTTAACTTCACTATTATATTTGTTTCATTCACTACTGGCCGAAATGTCAAATACCTTGCCAACTTGAGGGGCTAAGCCATTCATTGAAAGCCTCTGATGATTATATGTGTTATTTCTCATCATAGTGTCATAGTATTTGCCACAACTTGGTCAATTTCAACAAAATGGTGACTACCTTGATCCTTAGTTTACACAACTTGTCTTGTGAAAGGGCACTTTGCCCATGCATATTGTGTTAGACACAATTACAGTAATTGTGTCTAAAACAATATTTTGGTAAGATTTGGTAATTTTTACATGGTTTTATCAATTATTTAATATTCAATACCACAACGAAAAGATACATGAGTACTGCATTGGAGTACTTGCATTGAAGGGTCAAAAAACATTCTCTTGCTCTCCATAATGAGATCCAAAATGTTTGTTTTTTTACCTTGCCCGTACCATCAAAGATGGAAGGGAAAGGTATATTAAGGGAAAAATTTTGTCCGGCGTTGTCGTCGTCGTTGTTGTTGTCGTCGTCGTTAATAATTGTTATTGTGTGCATAATAACTTTACTAATTCTATTCCAAACTTTATCAAACTTGGTCACCTTATTCATCAGTATAAAGTCTTCCCTGAGTTTGAACAACAGATGTCCTGTATGAAAATATCATGCACAAATTGAGAAAATATGATAAAATATTTTGACTGTTTCTACTTGACTGATCACTGGTGATACACATCAAAGGTCACTGATCTCAGTGGAAATATGCATTGTTGTATGTGTTCAATGAAGCAAATGATTTATCTTGTAATAATATCCTTGGTATTGTATCTCAGAATCCCATACTGGGTTTCAAAACCAACTCATGGAGAGATTGCACAGTCTGATACACATTTGCAAACCTACCAATAAAATCTTTACAGAAAACAAGATGTCAGAAAATCAATATAAGCACTCCTATGAACTGGGTGTCTAACTTTGATCAAGATCTGAAGCTAATAGAAAATCTGTTTAGTTCAAAGTTATCAAATCAAAAACAATACATAAAAAATACATTAAAAGCAAAACATTTCATCCACATTTTAAAAAGAAAATTATTTTAAAATATATGTATTCTGTATTTGACAAACAGTTCATTCGACAAATGAAAACTCACAGGAATATGTTTCAGCTATTAGAACAGAATGATAGAGTTTTTATAATACTAGTTTAAAAACGCACTTCAAAGATTGCAGTGTTTGAAGATGTAGATTCTCAGGAGGCAACAGTACTGTTGACTTCTTCCTCTACTGGACACCAACTATTTACTGTGGAATACTTTATTTTCGCTGGAATAAATTTTCGCTGAAAAGGCTTTTTAGGCGTTTTGTGTGGAATTTATTTTCACTGATTTTTGATGAGTTTAATGTGAAATATAGGAAAAAAAGTATATTCGCTGGATTTTATTTTCACGGAAACATCCCTTCAGCAAAAAAAAATTCCAAGCGAAAATAAAGTATTCTACAGTAAGTTGATTTGCATACAAAGCAGAGCTTGCAACATGATAGCTATTCATAAAAGGAGTTTTTTTTTACTTTTCATATAATACAGTAGTCACACAATGAGGCAGTTCATATTTGTCTCAGTGAATCATTAATTTTTGACAGACACCTGTACAAAATACTTGGACTAAAGCCAGCTAAATTTTTCTGTTATCTTGCATGTTTTATGAATCTATTTACATCTAAATGCAGCACTTTTTGTTTGCAATGAGACATTTGTTTTTATTCTAAAATATCTGAATTACTTTGAATAAAGCTGGAAATTATGTTCCTTAAAATAATTAAACAAATAAGGCATGTTTTTGTAAGATATTTACATCTTTTAAGGACATTCGGTAGACTGATTCCCCACTGTTGGTTCAACCCCAAAACTTGTTTGTATTCAAAATTAATTATGACAATGCATATTTATATTGAAACAAACTATGATAAAGGGAATTATATTATATAACAAAGGGCAAGGTCACCAGAGTTCAACTATGTTTTTGCCCTGATACTGTACTGCTCTATTAGAAGCATATTTTCAATAATATCACATATACATCCAAAGTGCTTTTATTCCAAAAATATTACTCATTTTGATCATAGAAATAACTCTAAATGCTACTACCGTAATAGAGCAAATACCATATATTAGAAAAAACAAACCAATTTATTCAGTGGCAAATTTTATGGGTTAGTCCACTGAAAAAATAAAAATATATTGATTATAGCCTTATTGCATAGGTCAACAACCATTACAAATCTAATAATGTAACCTTTGCACCATGGGAACATAAATCATTTTGTTGGTCCCTTTAAAACAACTTTGAATTGTAAAGGCTGAAAATGAAATAAATTTAAACTTTTTTTTCATTTTCTTGTGTAAACATTACACAGAATTCAAGCTATTGTGTGATACACTGATACAATGAAATAATTTCATGATCTGGTATTTTTGGGTTGGTCAATTTATTATTGTACACAAATTTTTTTTGGGGGGTGGGGTGGAGATTGTCTCATCTATCTATCTATCTTTCTATGGATTTTTGAAATTATTTTAAAATCATACATAATATTAACAATCAATATAAATTTATATACAACTAATTTTAAAAATGATTGATGATTTTCATAATAGATTTATGCTTTTTGTAAACTACCATACCTATATGTACTTTCTGTTACTTCTGAGACATTGATGTTACCACTGTTTAGTTTTTTTTAAATAAATAACACTCTTTGAATTGTTTATACAAATAAGACGTTAAACATGCGTATATATGATTTTTGTACAATGTGCTGATGTTAGTGATTGAAACTGAAGGAAATATTAAAAGGTATAGAGGCATTCATGCCATCCATCTAGGTGGCCTTCATGACCTTTTTTGAATTTTGAGCCTTGTATTTGTATCTTTCTCATGTCAAATTACAATGTAAGACACCTATACTTGAATACAGAGAATTGTTAACACGTTCTAATTGTTTTGATATTAACGTATATCGTTAATACCTGGGTATATTGAATTATTGTTCTTGTGAAATCGGCAACCCAGTATTAAAACTACTTTTAACAGTTCTGCTAATAAAATCAGCAGCCACATAAATTATTGCAAGTGGAAGCAACACGACAGGCAACTGTGGTATTTTTTGTGTGTGTGTCAACTATTCGTAAATGCGAACGTGAGATGTCAAACGTCATCCATTTTTTTCGCACGTAGACAGCCAATGATCGTCAGTGTGTTATTTGTTTTTAATTCAATAAATGTGAAAAAAGTAAGATTGTTGAGGTATGAGTATCACTAATTACTCACTGTACAATCAAGATGTACATTATTTTTATTTCTCGTCAAAATCTTGTATGTCAATGAATGATGTACTGAAAAAACTATGTCGATTTGGAGAAATTAGGCGCAGTAATTTGAAACTTTTGACACTATGATGAATGAGGACTAATTTTACAACATGTACCAGACATTAGACAGCACATCAGTCTCTTTGATGTTTGCCACAGTTGTGTGAACCTGTAATATTTATTAGCCTATATATATCAGGTCTAATAACACTTTTATTTGTAAAGTGAAACAATTCAGCAACAAGTACATGCACTATAAATTACTGTAAAAGGATTAATTATTCACTGGGTTTTAATTTAGCTTATTTCGCTGACTGGAAAATGCGCTAAATTAAAACCCAGTGAATATGTAAAATTTAGCATAGAACACATTATTAGTCCCCGTTCGGACGCTGTCCGAAAACGGGGACTTATGTTTTGCCCTGTGTGCGTCCGTCCGTGCGTCCGTCCGTCCGTGCGTCCGTGATCACCTGTATCTCGAACATGCATGGACCGATTAAGTTCAAACTTCACTCATACATCACACATTATATGGGACATATGCACATGCATTTTTTTCATGATCCAATTAACGATAGCCGAATAGCGGCCATTTTAAGGCCGAAAATGCATCAAAATCGCACATTTTCACCATTCCGGACCCGGATCTCAGTTATGCATGGACGAATTTTGTTCAAATTTGGTACATACATTAAACATAATAGGACCTTGATGCACGTCATTTTTTTTTTTGGATCAGGTTCGAAATGGCCGACTGGCGGCCATTTTGTTTTAAAGAATTCAGTTCTGGATCCGTATCTGAGACATGCTTGGATTGATCGAGTTCAAACTTCACACACACAAGGTACATCATGTCACAAATATGTATGTGCATTTGTTTCATGATCTCATTAACGATAGCCAAATGGCGGCCGCTTTAAGGCCGAAAATGCATTGAAATCGCACATTTTCACCATTCCGGACCCGGATCTCAGTTATGCATGGACGGATTTCATTCAAATTTGGTACATACATTAAACATAATAGGATTTTGATGCACGTCATTTTTTTTTTCGGATCAAGTTCGAAATAGCCGACTGGCGGCCATTTTGTTTTAAAGAATTCAGTTCTGGATCCGTATCCGAGATATGTCTGGATTGATCAAGTTCAAACTTCACACACACAAGGTACATCATGTCACAAATATGTATGTGCATTTGTTTCATGATCTCATTAATGATAGCCAAATGGGGGCCGCTTTAAGGCCGAAAATGCATTGAAATCGCACATTTTCACCATTCCGGACCCGTATCTCAGTTATGCATGGATGGATTTTGTTCAAATTTGGACCTTAATGCACGTCTTTTTTTTTTTTCGGATCGAGTTCGAAATGGCCGACTGGCGGCCATTTTGTTAAAGAATTCAGTTCTGGATCCGTATCCAAGACATGTCTGGATTGATCAAGTTCAAACTTCACACACACATGGTACATCATGTCACAAATAGATATGTGCATTTGTTTCATGATCTGCTTAACAATAGCGGAATGATGGCCATTTTAAGGCCAAAAATGCATCAAAATCACATATTTTCACAATTCCAGAACCGGATCTCAGTCATGCATGGATGGATTTTGTTCAGATTTAGCACAATGTGTTGTACATATGCAGGTGCATTTCGGTCATGATCTGCTTTGAATGTATATGTCACTCAAATATGAACGGAACGGGGACGTGTCATAGACAATGACTTGTCTAAATGATAAATTGTGAATTTAAAACACCATTGAATATGCCTGAAATGGCAAATCAGCGAAATTTAAACCCAGTGAAAATTAGTTCTTTTACAGTATATATTTGGGACATTTCTAGTGATACTGGATATCAATCATTGCGATGATCGTAAAAAGCATAAACCAATTGTTTCATATCATTGGGGGGAGGTACATGTATGTAGAACCCCCCACTCATTTATGATTTCTGAGAAAACTGTAAAGAAAGTTGTAAATAGAGATACAAGGAAACAAATCCAATCGTGATGAATCATAGGTCAAAATTTGCCCTCAAACTTTGTACTACTATCTTATCTAAACTTCATCTTAATTACTAAATGTATCGGCTCACACCCTTAGTTATTAGTTTCAAGTGATGTATAAATTCATGCTTGTGTAATTTTAATAGCTGGACAACTATACTCTGAAATTTCAAAAGTTCCTGTTACCTAATTAATTATTTCTTTTATTTAATAATCAAGTGTTGTACGTTTAGTAGGATGTTTAATTTTTCACATGAAAAATCAAAAATACCATGTACAGTGTATATACACCTCTGTTGCAGATGTGTTCGTAATAGAACAAATATTTGGATAACATTCTTTGTAATGTTCAACCTTTTCGCAACCAATTCCTTTTTTTCATCACAAATTCACAAAATAGTCCTGTTTATAGTTTGCACTTTTTTTTCAGAAGATTGGGACAAAAAATTGTTTAGAGTAAAAAGTGAAAATTTACTCGAATAAAAAAGCGCAGACAAATTTGGGCAAGAAAGTCTGGGGGTGAAATGGTTAGAGGTTGACACATGACTTGATACAAGTTACCATAGTGATAATATTTCATGTAAATTGGAAATGTGTTTCACACTTAATTCTTGGTCAGAGTACTGGTATTGTGGGGAAAATGTTTTCACTGTGACTCACTGCATAGCCTCAAACACATTCTATTTAAAAATCAGGAACAATTCAGAAATCCTTTATTTTTGTTATGGTAAGGACTTCAACTAAAGTACATACATATGTACACATTTAAGGGAGGAACTGACATCAGGAAGTCTATGCAATCACTGTTGAAAACATATCTACCCTATTTTGCTCTGTAAAACATACTGGTACATCTCTATAAGAAGTACATTTGTATTCATTCTACGCTTGCGCATTAACACATTGCTTGTGTCAATTGCTAAAAGCCTCCACGCAAATACCAAAATAAAATTACCAGGTATATGTTGTTTCTTAGAGTCATAGATTTCTTCTGAGCCTGTCTGAGTTTCTAATTTTAGACTGATTTGAAAAGTCAAATCTATTTTACACACAGTTGTGTTCAGCCTTGTACCCTCAAGTACAGTGCCTCATCAAGATTGTGAGACTGGGAAGCAGAATTTGGCCTTGCCACAATCCTAGCTGGTATTATCATAATTTGTAAATTTTGTGACTAATACATGTATGTGTGATAACCCTTCCTTATCTATTATTTTTTGCCCTGTTTTTTTATAATTTCTATCTGCCGAGGTATGTATGGGTGCCTCAAAACAGCATTTGCTACCGCAGTTGCGACTCACCAAAGTGGCAGCAAAGGTGCTTTGCCTCGGCCGCAAAGCTCTTGTAGGACCATGCTCTTACCTAGTAGCAAAGTGCTGATGATTCGATGGCCGTTTATCATCTATCACATGGTGACGCGCTACACGAAATAAAAACATTCTCAGGGGCGGATCTAGGATTCTAGAATAGAGGGGGGGGGCGATAAGTTGGCCGAAGGCCAAGTTGGCGAGCGCCGATGGCGCGAAGCCCTGTTGGTTGTTAAAAATACATTCATTGAAATCAAACCTTTTCGTAAATAATTTTCCAAATTATTCAATCGTCACAATGTCTAAAACTAACGCATTTACAGCGCATAATAGTATCGTATCGTGGAGGAGATCACTTTCCCGGCCAAGCGGTTCTATATAAAAGTCCAAAGCTGCCCAGGTCGACGTCCCCTGGGATAAAACAAAGTGCTGCATATGGAATGGCTTCCCAAACTAGTTTCACTTCGGGCTTTGGGTTACTGTTTTGTTTTACTATTTGAACTAATAGTTATATTTAGGCATTGAATTAAAATTCTGATACATAAATGCGTACCAACAAGCCTAGTAGTAGGGGAAAATGAACAATACCGCAACAACTATTTTTATTTTTTCGTATATAACGAGTACAAATATATCTAAAATCATGATATTCATAATTACTTGTCAGTAAAACCTGTCAAAATCGACCATGATAGGAATAGGTGACGACGCCGATCATTTGTTTATATCCGGGGTTATACTGCCAGACACAATGTGATGCGTGGGGGTCTGGTGTGAAAAAACTTACAGGCCGACTATTTACTAATTTGACTGATTATTCAACGACAGCAACTGTCAATCATTCATTAAATGTAGATAGTCCTAATCTTTTGTTTATGTGTATAGTTACTGATTTGAGCTATGTAAAGTGAAATAAACAATTCATTTCTGGTGACGAGGCTTGTTGGAATCCGAATTCAAGTCGGGTATTCTAGTATGCACAGTCCATTCTAAAGTCTATGCTGCAATGTTTAATAAATATATTCACAGACATAAATGACGTTGCGTAGAGTAGAGTAGAGTCTCTGGTCTCTGAGCGATCACTTTTTACCTCAGACAACTAAGAGAACTGTATATTCAAATAATATTTATGTTGATTGTCCTTGCATCATGAACCACATGATTAATTTGAAACTGTGTAGTGAAAATTTAAGACTACAAAGCCAAGAGGCAATTGTCTTTGTGGCCTCTGGAAATTTTGAGCTCTGTATGTGCTTGTTGTATATATTCTAATTAAATGTTCACTGTGTTTTCTCTTCAGAACTCCAGAAAACTTACCTGCTGATAACAAAGCCTCAATCACTGTTGAGGGGAAAAATTTCCTTGTTAGGGCGGATGATCTGAAGCCGATATGTGAACTAGGACGTGGTGCTTACGGTGTGGTGGAAAAAGTAAAACATGAACAGAGCGGCACTGTAATGGCAGTAAAGGTACAACTAAAATATGTGTTAATTAATATTGCAATTCATGAAGTACATGTGTTTAACAGGTCGATGTAAACAATTTTAATCAGTTTCAACATTTGTGATACAATGAATGGCATATTGAATGTTTTTCTAATGTTTTTCTGTTTAGAGAATAAGAGCGCAAGTCAACAGTAAAGAAGATAAGCGTATTGTAATGGACATGGATGTAGCCATGCGAAGTTCACTGTGTCCATTCACAGTCACCTTCTATGGTGCTATGTTTCAAGAGGTACCGTTTATCATCACATTAGTTTTCATCCCAACATAAATACTGTAAACTGCTTTATTTTCACAAATTTTCTCACTACATTTTGTAGTATTGAACATTTCTCTGGGGTTCTGAGACACCAAGTGAGTTTTGTTGGTACATAGTGCATTCTGTGAAAAATAAAAGTACTTGCAAGTGCTGCTAATCATTGGGTCATAAGTTTTGAATGTACCTGGATTTTTTTTAACATACTGTAATCTCATGGTATTTTCTCATTGCAGGGTGATGTGTGGATTTGCATGGAAATATTAGACACCTCACTGGACAAGTTTTACAAAAAAGTTTATGAGAAAAATGAGACAATCCCGGAGGAAATTCTTGGATTTGTTGCATATTCTGTGAGTATTATTTCTATACCAGTTATATGATCCTGCTTGTACATTACACATATAATTGTGGTTCTCGGGAAATGTCACATCCATACAGCCATTCAGCAACTCCCATTTATTCTTATTCTTTGCTGCCTCACACCTCCTCCACATCATAATTTGTTTTTTTGTTTTTTTTTCTACCTGTCAGATTGTCAATGCTTTACACTATCTACACACACAACTTAAAGTTATTCATCGAGATGTGAAGCCATCCAATGTTCTTATAGACCGAGCTGGTCATGTCAAGATGTGTGACTTTGGGATCAGTGGACACCTTGAAGATTCAGTTGCCAAGACGATGGATGCTGGATGTAAGCCGTACATGGCAGTAAGTGTACAACACATAGAAATTGTATTGTTGTTATTGAGCAAATCATCTAACTACCGGTAAGTGCCCGGTCGTTGAAAATCAGCGGAAAGGTCAGGTCTGCTCACTTCTGTTTTCTTGTCATTATGTTTGTATCATTTTTTATATGTAGCTGTCAAAATAAAACATTCATGTGGGTATACCCAACAAATTTTTATATAAAATATTCTTCTGCAATTAGAAAAATTTGCAAGATTTTGCTAATTTTCGCCAAAGTTAATTTTGATTCAAATAGACAGTATATGATATTAGAGATATCAAAAATTGAAATTATTAATCTGCTGATTTTAAAATGCCATATACTATTTTATAACGGTTATGACATAAAATTGTTGAAGGTGATCTCATATTCAAACATGCGAGTCAAACCTACGAAAACCCAAACCGCCCTAAACCGCCCAAACAAAACTCAGTTTTGCGATTTGGAAGTTTAAACAATAGACAGTGCAGTTCAGGACGACCGCACGAATTTGCATAAAAACTGCGGTTCGAACCGATCTCATTCACACCTCATTCAAGCTGTTGTTTATTTTTAGGATTGACAGAGTTTACATTGCTTTTTGAAGACTAGATAGTTGTCTCTAAAATGTGTCGATTTATTGGTGTACACACGGTTATTAAAAAAGACTGTGGTGTACAGTAGTCATTTTACCGTGTGTCTTGCCTAAAAAAAACACTCTTTCATATATCGGTGAACAGCGTGCTGAATACATTGTTTTGTTTTGATAAACTGTTATGCTTGAGTCACAAATTGAGCAGAGGACGTGAATCAGACTTTTCATTGGGCTGGACAATTGATATGTGTCTCTGACAGCTAATAAGTATCAGAAGACGAACATTTGTTGATACAAAGTTGCACTTGAGACTTACGCTACTGTGTTCAAGACTTTACTACTGTTGCGCGTTCAATTTTCAAAAAGTTCATTCAGGAGTGCGGCATCGCAAAATCCGGGAAAACAAATGCAGCGTACGCCATGAAAATTTATTTCGATTTGCTGCACATCGGTTATTTGCAGTTTTTCTTATTCAATTGCCAGTGACACGAAGTATCAAAACAGAAAATTAAATTAAATGGACTCGAGCTGATTATTTAAGGCTATTCATCTGCAGACGAGACTGCTTATAAAAAACGAACCCTGACCTCTGAAAATACCTTATTCAGAGAGTGCCTTATGTACCTAAGACCGTCGCCCAAGGCGACACAGTGCATGTTGCGATATCGCAATCGATGCATGCTGGGTGACAAGGAGAAATTCTGATTGAGGTAACCAAGATGGCTGCGTTGAGTGCATGATTTTCTGCGGTGTTTAAAAACAACACCTCGCTGCCTACTTCGCCCACAGTCCCTCAAGGCACTGTGCTTTGATGTATTTTCTAAAATAATCGTTTATTTTTAATTTACCGGGGGTTCGAAATGTGTGCATTTTGTCACAGCGTTAGCCCCGACTTTAGTTTTGACACAGTGATAGAGGGACTGTGGTTTTCAGATGTCTTCGTAGAAAACAATGTTGCCATTATCGATTTAATACTTTCATCATATTTTGATAAATCGCAGTCTCACAGACTTTACAAACTTAACCAAAAAATGTGTTCTATGAATTTATGAACTGACATGGACACAAAACTGACCGTACTTGTTACGGACAAAATGTACCAGTTCGCTCCATGGATAAACATATTTTACTGACTATGCCAAATATATATATAACGTAAGTAATTTATCCTTAGAAGCTGCTCATTAAAATTCTAGTGCATTTTTTCCCTGTTCTGTTTCAAACATTAATTTATCATATATATCACAATAGAGAGGGTTTATGGTATCACTTGATTCTCATTTAATGACAAAATATAACAAACCATCACGTCAGTAATTAATTCCAGATAAATTGAATAACAATAACAATTGTTCTGACTTGTACCAAAGTGTAAGTTGTGAGAAACTGATTATTATTACCAATCACAGAAATAAATGAATATAATTTTCATCACACTTATAAATGACATGATGTAAATAGATTTGTGAAACAAATGCAAGTTTGTTTTTTATTAGCATTTACATGTACAAGACTTGCAAAGAAAAAAAATCGCTGCTGTAATTCTTAACACTTCAAAATATAACACTCAGTATGAACATGGAGCTCCATAGTATACATCTTAATTTTTTTCCTACTGAAACCAGGCTGAAACAGTATTGTAAGAAAAACCTAGGTTTCCCTAGGTCTGTCTTCTTTGTTCTCTGTTGTTTGTTTTCAGTAGGGGCGTTAATGGGCAGTTAATCCAGAGATTAGGTTCAAACCTACTACTAATTTGCATATTGTAGGTCTAGTAGGTCTGAATAGGGCAGAAAAGGGCAGGCCGGGTTAACCCAGGTTTGACCCAGGTGTTTGAATATGAGATCACCCCTTATATCTTTATACACATATGTAGATATGATGTGCAGACAAAATAAATAGGAAAAAGATTGGATACTTCCATTCTTGACAAGTGCATTCTGGGTAGTATGTGATATGTGCTTTTATACATACATGTAACATAACTGATTGCGTTAGTAATAATGTTTTTGTGTTCTTAATTCTCAGCCAGAACGAATTGATCCTGAAATAACACAGAATGAAAAAGGCTACGATATTAAATCTGATGTCTGGAGTTTGGGTATCACTATGGTGAGTATTCTGATGTGCTGTCTTGATAAACCTGTAGGTTCTGTGAGAGTGTCATCACTGAATATATCAGGGTTAAGTTTCAGAAAATACTGCTACTGACAACACAGACTTAACACCCAGGAAATGTGGCAGTGGTGGAATTCAATGGATTAGTGACTGACATTTCAGGGTACATGTATTATAATTGACATAAAGGACTCCTCACTAGATGGTGTATTTTCGAGGCGAACATCCGGGCGTTTTCATCGCCTGGCAACTATCACGGTGAAAAAAAAGACGGAAAACTCTCAGAAAACTCTTCTTTGGGATAGTTGTAGAGACTCCCCTGACACAGGGTAACAAGATTACCCCTATATATATATATATATATAAATTTGGTTTATTTAAAAGTTTGTGCTGCTTTTTTGACTTTAGCTGTTTTCACAGGCTCTTTGAACGGTGTTCCACAGCAGCTTGTGCAGAGCCCATAGAAATACATGCTACAGTGGTGCACGTCTTAGCAACATAGAACGTTCCAAGGATACTTTGTTTCCTAATTATATATACCAGTCCCCTGTCTCTGTAGTAATCAGTACATCAATTTCAGCGTTCATGCTATGGCACCTTGATCATTTGTTTTTCTGTCTTTAAAAATTCACAGAGCTTGGGGAATATGTTGACAGATAGACACCGTGCTTGTACATATGTAGATTGTATTTGCCAGTTGATATGGAATTTCATTAAATCATGTTTAACAAACCAGCCGAACCCATTCATTTTGGTTTTTATTGGGTTATTAAAGTACAAATTATGTGTTGTCATTTGATCCAATTTTTTGCTTGCTGCGAGATCCCACATTATGTGTGAAATTGAACATAAAAACAGTACAAACAAAAGTCATAGTGGCGTTAAAACGTTGCACATTCAACAAGTGTGAAAGTATTTTTTGCACATTTCCATGTTTACTGCAGCTGCATGTAGTGTTCAAACATCAATACAGTGCATTAGTAAGCAAAGTTGTTAGTCAGTGAGCAATGTTGCTTTCAGACAAGCTTCCAGTATATTGACAGTGTACGAAAACAATAAACCAACCAGTATGTCAATATTCCTGTAATTATATACCAGATAGGTAACTTTGCGATATGAACAATATCTGATATCTCTATCAACTCCGGGGGCAGGCTTAAAACAGTGAAATTATTGTCCATCTGTCCTCTTGAGAGGTGTTATCTCCGGGTTTTACCCATCTTGACTATAAAACTATGCACTATAATTTATTTAGAATATTCCATTGGGGAAACAGTTTGTGGAAATTTTAGAATAAAATTGTAATAGGAATAAAGTCAAGTTTCATACGTGTGGAACAACTGCTTTTCGTATTGTGTAAGAAAAACACAAATATGACATTCTGTTCGTTGACGAAATAAAAGTATCCCAATGTCATATTCTCCTCTAAAAAAATCAGCATCTTGACATTGATCTATAAAAATAAGTTCAAAATCTAATCATTCAATTTTTGTGGCAGTCGTTCGGCCCACACCTTTCACATAAAATGGTGTGAAATTGCAGGAATGTAAAAGACTGCAGATTGAATAAGTATATTTTGTGAGACTAGTGTTATAAATCTAATGTTCCATTAGATTGTAACTCTTCCTTTGTTTCTTCAGATTGAGTTGGCGACTGGTAACTTCCCGTACGCCTCATGGGGAACGCCGTTTGCGCAGTTGAAGCAAGTTGTAAAGGAGCCATCACCAAAGTTACCAGACGGCATTTTTTCACAGGAGTTTGTCAACTTTACAGAACTATGGTAAGTTGGTTCATTATTGAAGACGTTTTTCTGACCTGTCTAGGGGATGCTAAAAGGTAGAGGCTTCCTCAACTGAGGCATTTTCTTTGATGTGACACCAATTCTTTAGAAGTTTCAACCATACGTACATTTATGTAGCTTTTTCGAAGAAATGATTTGATGCAATAATACAATTCAGTAAAATACTGTGTCTGTAAACAAGACGTGTAATTTACAGAGAGATCCCGAGTCTCTAGGTCATGTGACTTCAGTCAGGTCACATGATCTCATTCAGGTCATGTGACTTCAGTCAGGTCACATGATCTCATTCGGGTTACATCAGTCAGGTCATGTACTCTTATAGTAATGTATTGCTTTCATTCTTTGTCTTTATAGCCTTAAAAAGAACTTCAGGGAAAGACCTTCATATCCATCACTTTTGGTAAGTTGTCTCACTTATATATCTGTAGTTTCCTCCATCTTTTGCTCACCTGCTGTAATAATATTTGCAATGAAGAACATATATTTATCGAGTGTAGTACAGTTGTTCTGTTATACTGTAAGACCAATATTAACCAAACTCTGTGTCAGTCAAAATCATGCCTAAACTATCGTACACCTTTTCCATATAGAAAAAATTTCTATTAAAGCTGAATTTTCTAGCTTCTTTCGGTGTTCAATTTACATATGTATTTTATTAGTAAGCAATACATGTTCATTTCAGAAAAGAATTTGTTTGATGGTAAATCACCCTACAATTTGCAATAATTATTTTCTTCCTAAGCCAACACGCAATGTGGGACAGTGCTGCCAAATGTTTATATCTCCCTCTGTAGTTTGATTTTAATGATTCTTTTGTTTTCAAACGCAAGTTCATTGAGCCAGTTTAAACAGAATACTATATAGTTTGGTTTTAGTGATTCTTTTGTTTTTTCAATATTTCAGAAACATGAGTTCATTGCACCATATGAAAGCAAAACTGTTGATGTTGCAAGCTACGTGCAGAGAATACTGGTACCAGAACCAGACAATCAATAAGTTGGCCAATATATATATTAAACTCAGGATGCTATTTTTATTACAATGTATGTCGAGTAACAATTTTAGAAACAATTTATATCATGTAACCAAATGGGAGGGGGGATAACAAGGAAATGTTTTTTTTATTTAATTATTATGACCTGCCCATATGGGTGTAACCAAGTATTAAATCATGTTGATGTGGGCAATTTGGATTCATCCATTATAGGTTTATGGGGATGCAAGGGTACAGCCACGTGAAGGGGCAAATGCAAGTTTAATATAGAAATGGTTTTTTTTATTCTTATTTTATATGAGAGTTATGTGAACAGCAAAATATCCTTTTCTGCGATAATATGAAATACCCTTATCCAGTATTTACAGAATTTTGAGCACATGTCCATGCTGTAATTTCATATATTTGGTTTTTTCTTTTGTAGTATAGTTACCGACATAGCAGAATATTCTCCCTTAATTGTTTTCTTCTTCTTCATGATATGTATAATCCATTATTTATACCACAGTACCGGGTATAATAAATTCTGAAACGCTTGACAACAACCCCCCTCCCCTCCCACCTCCAGTGCATTCTTTGTTATCAAATACACGCGTTTAGTTTTTTCCATGACACTACTTTTAATATTATACACACACCACTTTTATATTCATTTCATCAACTTTGAACTCGCTTTACTCTCATAAGTATTAGGGGCTGACGTAAAGTGAAAAAATCATGGACAAGTAGGCAGCTAAAAGTTGAAAAAAAAAATTATGTTTCTTTATTATCGAGGTCTTTAACTCTTAGAAACTTTCTCAGAATAAACTAGCATCGTTTTTCCCCCATTTTTGATACAGGCCTGTAATGGAAATCCCACACTGTTACATTTGACATGCATGTTTTTTTCGTGATTGTTTTTAAGTTTCTTGTATTTGTGACATCAGTTTGGTATTTATGATTTTAACATTAAGTAAATTTATGTCCAGTATAAAGCTAACAGTATTCTGATTTCTGTATTTGCTCCATTAGATGTGTATGAACTGAGATTTGCATTTATTGTATACAGTATACATTGTATACAGAACATTATAATATGGCCTTTTTTTTAGACACATCTCTGCCATGTTGTAAGATGCATACGATGCTATTTAGTAGAGCAAATGTGGTATACAAAATTATAGCAGGACTTACCAGTACCAAAAATTGCTGTCATTTCCCATATATTTCTGTAATTTATATTCTAATTTTAGTCGGAATTGACACAGCACGGTAGTACTTGCAGATTATAGTGACCAATAATGCTTTAGCAAAAAATGAAGAAATTCTACAGTTTTTATAAAAAGTGACAAACGTGGGATTGACGCTTGTTTGTAAACCAATGGTCCAAGTTTGAGATATACTTTTTATTGTATTTGTTTGTTGGACAACATTTAGAAAAAGAAAAAAACAAGCAATATTAAACTGCTTTAGTCTTCCTAGATAAGTACTACAGATAAATTGCTGCTGAGGAGATCTTGTGGAGAGTGAGAGTACCAGGAGACTTGTTTTTGCCCCTCAAATAGGTAGCATTCTCCCCCATCATCATGTCCACTGTTCCCATGATCTACTACTATGTAATCATAATATTTGGAACGGTGGATTTGATGACAGGGGAGAATGAAACACTATTTGAGGGGAAAAACAAGTCAGGTGGATGCTCTCAACGTTATCTCAGCAGCTATTTGCGTCTATCTATTGCAATGAGATGAACACATTTGGATTTTTGTAGCATCAGAGGAATTTGTAAATAGACTTGATATGAAATATTTCCAGTGTAATGTTATAATGCATGTGGTTATTCGTATTGGGTCATTTTAAAGCGGGGGAATCGTCACCTGTGCATGCGTCAGATGGCCATAGTATGTCATTTTTTACAAACAAGCGTCAACCTGTGCATTTTTAGCATGTGTTGTTATCGTCGCTTGGAACTAAATTCCTGCGCAGGTGACGACCCTCCCGCTTTAAACACCACAGTAGTGTCATTGCATGCTTTTTTGTGTAAATAGACGATGTAATTGACACTCATTGTATACGTCTGGTGTATTGGACATTGGTGTGACTGTATATCCATGCAGTGAACAGCCAAATTATTATCATTAACTAGTCCAATTGCTAAGTGTCTCTTACCGGTAGTTATGTTGCAGAATGGAGAGACACTAAAAGCCGCAAAATTGAACTATATTTCAATGCACTTCCTTGACAAAGTTTATTGCTTTTTTTCAAATGAAACAAATTTTGAATAAAATGTATTTACACTGGAGACCAAGTATTTTGTGTCATATTAGGGTTGCTTTGATGTTTTTAATATTGTTCAGGATCATACAGACATAATTGAAGTTTTGTGTTAATACACAAATTGGCTGACTAACCTAACCCTGGTAACTTTATTCATTAACCGTGCACATTATGAAGAACTTTTGTGGCTCTGCCAAATATCAGTGGAGGAATAAATATCATCCTGTGGTTTCAATAAACCAGTCAATGAAAGACAGTCATCCACTGACACTGTGGGTGAATAACATCTGAATTAGTATTTTACAGGTGCGCTATTTGAGATTTCTATTGGGAAACTAGCATGATTCCACAATAGACCATGTACACTGTATACGCAATAATGAGGTCACAAGCAAAATAAACAAGTTAAACGGTGTTGTTCCCCTTGCAATTCTAAGTACCAAGGCGCGATATTCCGGTAGCTTCCTCCAAATATTGCATAAATCAATAAAAACATAAGCAATTTTTTTTTCTTCTAATTTTATTTTTTTTGACAGAAAATGTGAAATATATTCAGCTGATATAGACAATGGTAAAGGTATGAAAATTACATGATAAAAAGTGATCTAATCTAGTTTGGGTCAAGCACTCTCAGCGAGTTTGTTGTGAGCTTCTGTACTTCAGTAATGAGCTTCAAGATGTATAACACATGTACAATTGAAAAACACAGTGGGTACACAAAATATTGCTATACAGGAAAAATAAAAACATTCGCAGAGCAAATTCTACTGGATCATTTCATTTGGTTTTGCTAGTGTTCTTTGTAGAGGCAATTCAGTGAGACTTCAAAGCTATATTTGACCACAATTTTGAGCTGCTACTTATATCATGCAGATTGTGTGAAAAGCCCCACTTCAAATAATAATATTTACCAGTACATTAATACAAAAGGCACGGAATATTAAAAACAATCAACTGAATTTAAAATATGAAAATGGTATCAAACTGGAATCAAGAGGTTTGTTTTTTCCCCTCAAATAGTTGGAATCAAGAAATTGGCTCTCATAAATCAAACATATTGCAAGAATTGATTGTTTGTGAGGGACCTCTGTTCTAAATATTTTTGTTTTTAAATATTCAAATCAAGATATATCGGAACAGGGAGTAAGACGAGATTAAAAACACTTTTTTTTAAAATTACATTGGTAGAAAAATTTAATGCTATGTTATTGATGGGGGAAAAATACTACATTCAGGCAGTGATCATAGTTTCACTATGTTTCATCACCATGGCAACCTGTATATACAGATCAAAAATCCTTCAACATCTCCACAACTGAGGACAAGAACAAATTACAAAGACAGGTTTACAAATTTGTTCACAATATAAAATAAGTAAACCATTAAAATAAATGTCTCGACAGTAGTGTTGAAAATAAAATTGTACAGATGTAGTATTTAAACAGCTGCTTGGATTCAAAAGATAAAAATTACGAAAAAAATATTTTCTTTATTTTGGGGTTTATTATATACATATAAATATGCAAGATAGTGTAGAGACAATTTTGTTTTTTTAAAAATGGGCAGGAAGACTGCCCTCTACAAATGAACAATGCCTGAACTTTTGTTTATTTGAAAGGAAGCAAACAAGAAAACAAGCTTGTGGAGCAGTTAGAGCAACACCCAGACGAGTAAAAAGTGTAGTAATTAGAAAAATCTTTACATCAAATATTAATATTAAAAATGTTATTTACATTACATATTCCATTATTTAATAAATCTTTTATTCTTTATTATAGGATATAATAAACCATACATTATCATAGATACCTCAAAAATATACGATTCTAAAACAACACCATCTTCAGAAAAACAAAACAAAAAAAACAACCTTCTTTTTTATTTTGTTTAGAGTTGGTTGTGTAGTATAAAGAACGACTAAAAAAAAAGCCCTACTATCACGTATAAGGCACCGTATTTACAGCAATTATTGAAACATCAACCTGTACAATGACTGGGAAATATTTTAACGGGCTTTGAAATGTAGAGAGCCCTCTAGTGCCAGGTTGTTATAAATCTGTTGTTTTCATGAGTTACAACAACTCCTTTGTGATGTCAAAGTTTAGACAAAATGTCATTACATTAAAGATTACAATAATATTTTATGAGAAAAAAATGTCAAATAGGCACATCACTAAGTTGTGGATTTTAAGGAAAATAAAGTTAAAATCACATTTACTGAACTTAAATTGTTGATATTTTTTGATACAAACTAATTTATCGTCTTAATGACAATACACAGATTGTCAAAGGATTCACACTACATGCCTTAGAATCACCGTGGCAGTCAAGGAAATAAAAATCCTAGTAAACCTGATTAATAATTGAGAGTTGTTGTTTATGTAACTCTTGCTGTTGACAATGTGCCTGATTATCAATGTCAGCAAAGATTCACCGTTTCTAACAAGCATTCTTCAATAAAAACGGCTAGTCTTCTAATAAAAACTGTTGTGCTAGAAAAAACAGTAACTCTCAGACTTAGAACACAAAAGATGGTGCACACTTGTTTAGTGTATACATATCTGCCGATATTGATCCACTGTATACTCGTCATATGGATTTGGCGGGATGGATGTTGGCGGAGGTGGAGTGTGGTCAACGGTGACGGGATGATACTGCAGTGAAAAAAAAAATATTTTATTGAAGAAACATTTTGATAAAGAGCGATGATCGTTGGGCAATGTCGCCAAGCCTTCACTTGGTAATTTCTTTGGTCATCAACAGCAATTAGTGCATGTCACGTCCAGGTCAAAACTCGTGCATGTGATTTCCATTAGAAACGTGCATTGGATTCTGGGAAACTCAATGTTTATTACGCAAATGTCGCACACGTTTGGCGCGATTACCACTGCCCTTTTTACATAGTACTGTAACAGTAAATGGTATTCGCTACAATAAATTTTGATTGTTTGATTTGGGCATTCTTGAAAAAAACATTTTACGTTTAAATTTTTTAGTTTGAATTTTGTGCAAACAATGTACATATGTATTTTACAGATGTTGTACATGTGGCATGGGACCCACATGATTTACTGTACTTACTGCTGGTGGTGGTGACCCTCGTATCAGTGGCAGTGTCTGTTCACCATTAGGTAGTTGTTGGGTAGTTGGCCCTCCAGTGTACTGATTGGCACGTTGTGCAATCTCCACACTTCCTCGACCGGTACTACTAAAATGAAAGAAATTCAAGATGAGTTAGATTTGTTTTTTTTTCATCATCATAAACAAGGTTCCTTTTGCTTCTTGTCATCTCATTATGTGTATACATATTGTGTCTATTTTTGATGCGCTTCTAATAAAGCAAATACAGAATTGGACTGTGGATGTGACACTTAACCCTGCCCTCACCTTATGGAACTGACTTCTGGATCAGGTGACCTCAGTATAGCAGGCATAGTTGTATTATGACTATAATAAGCATCAAGATAGGGGGTCGCATCACTCTGAGGCTTTGGATACAACCCATCTGTCTTCTCCACTTTGTAGTAGTTTTTCCTATAAAAATAAATAAATATACATACCCATATATATTTTTGTAACAAGCCCAAAATCGGAACAGTCACTTCTTCAAATTTTTCTTTAAACGAAACAGACTTTTGACATAGCTAATATATTTTTATATTTTGAGCAAACGTTTTTAATATTTTCATTTTAATATTTTAGTTGTGAACAAGTCATTGAAAATGACACAGTCCTTGTTTAATTTTTGAAAGTTCTCTTTGTGCTCGTCATATTAAAGCAGAGGGGTTGTCGCGAGCGTGTCCTTGAAACTTTAGTTCCAAGTGACGTATACAACAGATTGTTTATTTAGTTGTAGTAGTAATATGGCCAAAAATAAAAACAGCCGTTATTCGGCCATCTTTGATCTGATTATGAAACACACTGATATGTATGATGTATGTGCCAAATACGAATGAAAATGGTACATAAATTGTGGAAATATAGTAGTAAGGCCAAAAAGTCAGATTTTGAAACAAATTGTCATGGACATGCATGGACATGTATAAAGTACATGTATGTGCCAAATTTGAATGAAAACTGACAGAGCACGTCCAAGATACCGCATAAAAAAACAAGACAAGATGCCTGCCAGTCGACCATCTTTGATCCAATTGCGAAATAAATAGTCATGGACATGTATCCTAACATGTATAATCTATGTACCAAGTTTGAATGACAAGTGACAAAGCATGTCCAAAATACAACATTTTCAAAAAACAAGATGGCTGCCAGTCAGCTATTTTGAATCGAATCGCTAAACCACTGCATGTGCATATGTCCCACATAAACACACTGATATGTATGATGTATGTGCCAAATACGAATGAAAATGGTACATAAATTGTGGAAATATAGTAGTAAGGCCAAAAAGTCAGATTTTGAAACAAATTGTCATGGACATGCATGGACATGTATAAAGTACATGTATGTGCCAAATTTGAATGAAAACTGACAGAGCACGTCCAAGATACCGCATAAAAAAACAAGACAAGATGCCTGCCAGTCGACCATCTTTGATCCAATTGCGAAATAAATCGTCATGGACATGTATCCTAACATGTATAATCTATGTACCAAGTTTGAATGACAAGTGACAAAGCATGTCCAAAATACAACATTTTCAAAAAACAAGATGGCTGCCAGTCGGCCATTTTGAATCGAATCGCTAAACCACTGCATGTGCATATGTCCCACATAAAGTACTAGGCACATGCATAGAATGAACAAAATCGGTCCAAGGGATTCTGAGATATGATTCCGGACGGACGCACGGACGGACAGAGACCAAATTATAAGTCTCCGTTTTCGAACTTTGTCTGAACGGGGACTAAAAAAGGTTTTACATCAGGGTCAAAGGTTTAAAGGTTATGACTTGTTTAATGCTAAAATATTGGTGCATAATTTTACATTACTATTTTAGCATTTAGCAGATAATTGCTTTGTTTACATATTCATGTCAGCAATTTTGCAGTTATTTAAAGCCACAATAGCTGTAACTAATGATCTTTTTCTCTGATATTTATTTTTAATAAAACATTTCCTGTATCTGTGGTATCAATTTGTAATGGCCATCGCCAAAATGTACTATTAGACACTAAAAACAAAGTTGCACATTAAATCACTTGAAAGTAGAAAAATATGGTCGCAAGGTTACTTCCAATTATTGGGAGTGCACCATCTATTAAAATCAAGTTTTGTCAAGTGAAATTCTGGAATTACGGTGCAAGATGACAATTTACCAGGGCCCTGGACGAAATCATGACAAATATGTCGCCATCTTGAGAGGCTAAGCGTCTCTTTGACAGCTGATTGTGTAGGGTGACTATTGTCATGCAATTGTGTCTACCGGTAAAACAATATTTCTGTAAGATTTGGTCATCATTAAGTGGTTATATTTAAACAACAAAAAATTCACAATTCACAGCCAATGTCACTTTAAAAATAGTGGTAAAGCTAACAAATTCTAATAATTGGGAGAAGGAAGTCCGAGGGAAAATGATACTCTCTTCTCTTTTAGATTGTTAACTTGTAAGAAGTATGCCAGGCCAGCTTTAGGAATATTAAATAACTGTACAGTTAGGTTTAAAGGTTGATTGCAATAGGTGTACTCAAGTGATATAGTCATTGATTAACCTATGACATGATCTGTAATTAAGTACCCACATACTACTTACTTTGTTGCTAAGCGACGCCAAGCACAGGATGCAACTAACACCATGAGACCAAACAAGAATCCGGCACCGGCAATGCTCACCAGTAACAATGCCAAACCATCACTGTAAATAGATACAACATGGTACATGGTAAATCTGTGTGAGTCAGTCAGGCATGAACAGATCCCACATACACTTCATCCATATTAATAGCTTTCCACTTTTCACATTGATTTTATTGATCATATGCCATGACTATTACAATTAAACTTGTGCATAGTGACTACCTAAGGGACTTCCTTAAAATGGTCTTTATAGACAGACGGTCGTTACTGTTTTATAACAGAATGATAATTATTATTTTTGTCTCTGAACAAAGACAAATCTGAAAAAATAATGAGCTGAAAGGGTATACTCAGATTGTTCATAAGTTATGCCTTGGAACTGCCTAAAAGCAGTCACTATAAAAAGGTTGTCTGTAGTAGTATATATTAGTCAGTAGTGGTACTTACAGCGCACAATAACATACGCCAGTTACAGCTCTCATGTATTCACTGTGTAAGACATCACAATCCACAAGGGCAGCCACTTGATGTATCGCCGCCTCAGTCTGGTTCAACCCTCTAACTATGACATGAACAGTGCTCTATGGAGCAAATCAAAAAAAAAAGAAAGATCAGCACAGTTTGATTTTTGCAACGGTACTCGTAAGAGTAAAATTTCATGAAAGTCTATGCAAATCAGTGTTTCAGAAAAGCTTGAAAATCTATGTTAGTGTCATTAAATTTTAACTGCCAAAAAATGGTTTGATTTTTACTGATTCAGAAAATCCGCAAATATTTGTGTTCATAAATTAAAACGATTACGAGATTTGAATGACACACATTAGCAGCCTACCTTGAGTAGCACATCAGCACAGTTTATATCATTTTTAAATTTACTGACTTTCTTTTCTTCAATGAAAATTTAGGCCAGTCAGCTAAATTTCATCAAAATCAAAAAATAACTGGAGAAAAAATTTGCCTTTGTACCTAATTTAAACCAAATTTGTCACAATATCTGGAACACAGGCTGCCAGTTATCCATTTTGAATCAAATTAACTAGATGACGTGCATCAGTAAGCCAGTATGAGTAATGTTTATTCGATAAGCAAATCTGAGAAACGGTAGATAAACTGTTCAAATGTTGTTTTTTGTGACAATTATTGTCAATCAAGTCAATTGTCAACCAAATAAAAATAAAATAAAAAATTGACATGCATTATGACTTGTCTTTGTACCACTTTGAACAAAATCGGTCCAGGCATGTTCGAGACATGACAAAGACAGACGAATGGATGGACAAGATCCAAAAACTCCCCCTTTTGGACAACGGAACTAAAAACTTACTGCAAACTACATAACATACGTACCATGGCTTTTGGGTAATACAATGCAGCCAATTTCTCTACTTTATGGATATTGGTTTGTGTCAGATCTAAGTTCGTCTGTCCATCTTTCAAGGGCTAAAGAAACAACGTTAGAATATTGATTATTAAAGCATAGATCATTCATATAGAAGTTAATATTCAGCCAATCAGCAATGTTAAATTCAAAGCTGGAGGTATACATTGCATATGATATGCAAATATGACCAGAAATTTATTTTCAAAAAAAAAAAAAAAACTGAATTTCATTGGTTACAAAATAGCAGTAAGAAGTTTTTGAAATTAAATCTTACATTTTGGAATGGATTATCCGTATCCGGGTAACAGTACACATAGTACTCCACAACATCTGAAAAAAAAATGATAGACACATCATTTATTGTCTGTAGAGGGCGCTTGTGCGTGTTCACATGTTCATTCATTTTAAGTAATGTGTATGTAGCGCAAATTGATGCATAAGCCCTTTTAACTGAGGTAAGTTTTTCTCATTATTGTTGGTAATCATGAAAGAAAGAAAACATTATAAAAAAAGTTGAATAAAGTTTGATGAATTTGTAGGTCGAGTAATGTACAAGAGCTGTATTTGCAGCACATCTCCAAGAGAAGAATATGCCCAAAATGTTAGTTGTCATTTATGTATGGTATATGTGCAGAGAGTTAATATTTATCTGATATGTATTTGACCAATGTAAATAAATCTGTTAAATGTGAATATATTATACTGTAAAATACTTTATTTTAGCTGGAATTAATTTTCGTTGAAAAGAATTTTTGGGTGTTTTGTATGGAATTTATTTTCACTGAATTTTGACGAGTTGAATGTAAAATACAAGAAAAAAGGTATATGCGCTGGATTTTATTTTTACTGAAACATTACTTCAGCGAAAATAGGGAAAATTTATTCTAAGCAAAAATTATTTTACAGTATTCTGTATTATTACTGAACACCTAATTCAAGATTTACTCAACACTGTGTTCATTAGAGTAAATTTTGTATGCTAAGTTTGATGTAAATTGATGGGGTTCACAAAGACAAAACTGCTATAACTATTTTCAATTCTGTGACTTTCGGATGAAGATTTATCTCATCAAATTGAATGAGAAACAAGAATTTCCATTATTACTTAATGTTTAATATGGGAAATAACAACGGAAACTTGAATCAAACTCAAGCAAATGATCCCGGGATTGAGAGCAGCAACAGCAGGGACCCAATTGAATAATACTGGTATATTCAATTTACTGAAGTGGATATTTAGCTTACAAGTTTTTATGTGAGAAGCAGAAGTCATGTAAACACATTTGTGTTCTTGCACAAACTAGAAATTGGCTAAAATACAAGATTTCTTTTTCACAATTTGTTTTCATGTCCAGCAGCCTTACCTTCACCAAGTGGAAACTCTGCAGTTTGATCAGTGATGTAAACATCTGGTGAAACACAGAAATCACTCGTACCCTAGGGAGGAATAAACAGAAAATTGAATTGATAAACAACTGATATATTGGTACATATACATGCATGAAAGGATGTTTCAAAAAGAACCCCCTAAGTCACTATCAACTATCAGTACAGCTAATGTCAGAATAAATGACTCCCTAAGTCATAGATAATTATCAGCTTATGAACTAATACAATTGTTCATGTGCAGGTCTTTGCATTTCGACCTAATGCTTGTGAATGTAATGATAAAAATATTCAACTTTCCAGCTATGTATCAATCAATCATAAATTTAAACACTGCCAGTCCTTGTAACAAAAGCACGAGTATTTTAACATAACATTTTTTACAGTAAATCTCATAATATATAAAATAAAACAAAAAAACATTCAGTTCATTTCATTTTATTTTATTTTATTTAAGTTAAAATAATTTGAAATCTCTGTCTGAACTTTCCCCTCAATAAACTATCTATATACTCAGTACTTGTACTACTTCCAATAGATATTTTATTGACTTGCCAGTGTTATCATGCTTAACGGCAACTTTCACTCTTCGTACTGTCTAAAAATAGCCACTGAAATGAGTAACTCTTGTCTTTCCTTCACATAATTGAGCAGTTTTGTTCAATATATTTATCTTGCCAAATTACAATTAAGATAAAAGCCATCAAGGCAGTGCGATATGGTCTAATGCTCAGAATTCATGAGCACTGTGCACCCAATTACTGACGTGCTGTCACGCACATGTTTTATACAGATAACATTTTATTGGATTTCTGTGATGGTTGTGTTCCTAGTCATTCATCACAACAAAGTAACTTTGCGTTTCGAGTTTTAAACATGCCAGAATAAATCAATACCTATATACAATCCACAGTTTTGTGTGACTATTGATCAATAATATCTCTGGGATGGGATGGGATGGGATAGGGATGGGATGGGATGGGATGGGATGGGATGGGATGGGATAGGGATGGGGATGGGCAATATATAATCCCACATGCGAGTTCCATCCATGACACCATCAAGGTTGGAACTGCACAAAATAATTCTTTTTCAAGACGTTCTACTGGATTTAAAAAAAATACTGATATCATATTTTCTCTATTAGAAGGGCATCTTTAAAAGAGGTACATGTAAACCCAAATTACATTTATACCAGATGATGAAATATGCTATTTATGTAAATGAGTAAAGAAATGTACGGTATATTCCCAATATTAATCCAATGCCACATTTTTTTTCAGATTCGGTCTAGACTTTGGGTTCCCTCTGGATTCTGAATTTCAAGCCCTACCTGAATCATGGTCTCATGATGACAAAAAAAAGATGTTATCTATTTCACAATGACAAATAAAGAAACTGTATTTATTCTATCATCGAATCTCCAATAAAAGCACATATTAACAAAATTTGCATTTGTTGTATACTGAATAGTTTTTTAGCTTTTAGAAGCAGAAAAACAAAAAATACATATATATATATATTGGGGATATGCAGTTTATACTTTACTGATACTGCAAAAAAAAAAGAAATATTCATCGTTTAATTTTAGTGGATTCGATGTTGCAGGGTTATTTACTAGGTTTTAAATTCAAGGTTTAGGAAAAAAACAATACTTTTTATTAATTTAGCATATTCTCTGAGTTTGTATACAGTGCATTTGGCTTTCAGCAAAATGTTACAGTATTTACTCCATAGTAGTGTATGCACTTATAGAAATTTTTCTATGGTCAAAAAAAGTACAGTCAGTGAGATTATTGATTCAAATGCACTTCTGTTGGAGATCCACTTCTAACGGAGCAAATACAATAAGCAGAAATAAAATTCAGCAAATAATTAGAGCGTATTCTCGGGACCCAACATTTTGTCATTTTTACCCGCCTGGCAACCATCACTGAGAAAAAAACAACAGTTGAAAACCCTCCAAAAACTGTACTTTGGGCTAGTTGTTGAGACCTGTGTTCCATAGCAGCTTGCACGGAGACCATACATGGTACAGTGCCACGCATCTTAACAACATGGAACTCTCTGTGACATAGCTCCGCCCCCCCCAAAAATACAGCATGAGAACAATGCACGTCCATATCCACAATGTTGGTATCTGCTTAGTAGTACAGACACAAACAGCTATGTCACATCTAATATATTGTAATTACTTACGAGTGACACAAACAGCTTAACACCCAAGGCTGTCCAGCATATAATTAGAGTGATTAAACCGAGTGCCGCAACTCTGCAAAGAGACAATAAAAGGTGTCCAAATGTATGAGATATCTAGAATGGGTCGTAAATAAAATCATGATTCATTTGTTACCTGCATATTAATGTGTCAGTGTTTTTTCCACAGTGTTGCAAATGGATGCAACACCACTGTTCCTTTTAACCAAGTTAATTTTTGCCATCATTCAAAGCGGGGAGTCATCAACTGCGTATGCGTCAGATGGCTATAGTGTGTCATTGTTTACAAACAAGCATCTACCTATGAACCTTTGCGCTTTTAACATGTGTTGTTATCGCCGCTTGGGACTTAATTCCTGCACGTGCGCAGGTGATGACCCTCCCGCTTTAATGTTCTTCATTCAAGAAAGGAAGACATTTCATTTGCATAACTGCATTGTTGAAACTAAACTCTACTACCGGTACTGCTGTGCTGCTACTTATACATATATACCGTAAAATACTTTATTTTCGCTTGGAATTTATTTTCGCTATTTTCGCTGAAGGGATGATTCAGTGAAACTAAAATCTAACAAATATACCTTTTTCCCTATATTTCACAATCAACTCACCAAAAATCAGTGAAAATACAAAACACCCAAAAATCCTTTACTTTATTTCAGCGAATAATAAAGTATTTTACAGTATATACATTTATCGGTACTACATGTCATTGATAAACAATCCCTGTCATGATGTATAACATATATGTTAGGTTTGATTTAATCTGGTTTTTCAAAATGGCAGGAATGCTCGATGTTGGTGCACTTTCAGTTTTAAATGGATGCCATTTGGCCATCCTAAAATCGGTCACATTATTACAAATGCATATGTATACATTAGACATGATGTGTTTGTAAAGTTTGAACATGATTGTTGAGCCACTATGAATGGTATAAAACAGCATCAGAAGGCAAAATAAAATAGCCACCAATCAACCATTTTTAATCTGATCTGCAAAACCAAACGATGTGCATCAAGGTCCCATATGCCGAATACAAACAACAAACAAATGACAATCGTTTTCCATTTTGTTTGTGAAATATCACTGAAACATTACTGTTAAAGCAACCCATGAAGAGTAGGAGGAAACTATAATATTCCAGTTAAGTCAAAGCATATATACAAGGCAGAATTTGATACAACAAAAAAGAAATTGACACCATGCATGCTTTTCTCTGATTGGTCTGACTGTTAATTATTTGGGTTGGGTAACCAATCAGGCACGCTGTTTTGTAAGTAGTCTTGCATTGACTTCAATATTCTACACCACTTTTTTTATGTCAAAAAACAAGCTGCTCTTTGATTGGCCTGACTGTTAGCATTTGGGTTCGGTAGCCAATCAGGCACACTGTTTTGTATATAAAGTAGTCTTGCATTGACTTCAATATTCTAGATCACTTTTTTTTATGTCAACAAAAAGCTGCTCTCTGATTGGTGTGACTGTTTGTTGTCAGTAGGGTAGCCAATCAGCCACAATCTTGTAAGTCGCTTTGCAATGATTCCAATATTCTAGATCAATTTTTTTATATTTCTGTGTGACCTGTGGAGTTCATGGCTCATCTTTCGAATATGAATATTAAACTAGATCACATTATTTATTCATAGAAACTATTACATGGATGAAAAAACTAAAATGTTATTAAAATTTTACAACCAATATGTCAATCAATTTTCCTAAGGGAATTCAGAACATAGCAAATTTCTCTCTGATTGATGATAGCAAGAATTCTCAACACTTTCACTGACATTCTCAACTTCAGACGCTTTCCACAAAACAGTCATATATTGTCTATTAACATGTGAATATACAATGTATTTTTCCTGTGTTGTATATGTCATACAAGACATACATCAAACAAGAACTGAAAATGACACTGGTGTTCTTCAAATTTTTTCCCTTTAAAATTTTCAAACATTTGTGGCAGAAAATGTTTGACTTTGTAAAATGTCTATAGTGTTATGAAAATCAACCGTAACATTGTTAAAATTGTTTTTAAAAAATCTATTGATGTTCACGGAAGACATAAATATGAACATTTTCGGTTGGATAATTTCTTTAAGAAATTGTTCTCCTACCCTGCTGAGAGATTAAAGAACAGCTGTGAACAAACCACATGATTCATTAGTCCAGATCCTAGAGGCTTAATCAAGTAAATTATTTATTACTGTTGATTTTTATTAAACAGTATTATTTTGAATGGCAGTTTTCAAACATTCTTATAAATAATTTTTTTCTCAAAGAAAACCATCACACTATTACATCTGTTATCATATCTCTGTAAATTCCAGCGTGTCCTAATTTTGCTTTGTTGACTGCGATATCTTCATCCTACTGTAAAGATGCAATTTTTTCCCAAATCATGGTTATATTCTAAACAGAGTTTGCTATTATTCATATTGGAATACATGTATGTTGAAACAACATTTGTAAATTTGGGAAGCAGTTCATAAATTGTTAATGAGTTATCAACTTTTTATTAATTCACCAAGGTCTGATAGTACAGCTGCAAAAAGCGAACTAATTTACAACCTTCGTATAAAGAAATAGAGCTGAATAACACATCATTAAAAAGAACTTTGGCAGATGCTGCTAAGATATCCAGCAGGCATCCTTTCTTGGGGATGTGGATCACTATGGAGATTATGCAAATTAGGTGCCATTGATTAGTCCAATGGCATGCTGGGATTGATGTCATCGCTATAATCTTACATTTTCATGTTGGGAAAGTGAAAATAATGTTCATCTATTTAAATCATTATCATAAATCTGTCTCTGTAAACAGCGAGCCATCAAAAATCACATCACCCTAATACAGTACTCACAATTACCTCCATCAGTCAAACAAATCTTCTAAAAGCAGGATTTAGATTAAAACGATAACATAGCCTTACAACCACCAAATAACTAGGGCTTATTATATGTATGTGCATGTCTACAAATTTGTAATTTACAAATATTTCCCCGAGTACTGTTTTCTATATTTTACATATTTGAAAACTTGGATGATGCGATTTATACTTACAAAAAGAGGACACATCTGGATGAGCGGCAAACACCGAGGAATACAAGCAGACACACGATGGCTTCCCAGCAGAGTACTATAATGGTAACCAGCCACCTATTAAAAGACATTATTATACATCTGTCATTGTAACGCCATAAGTTACAGCATGCCGTAATTTTGTGGTATTTTACGGGGTATTTTCATCCTACCATATTATAAAATGAAATGATTACACATGTAAATATCCTCTTTTAATAAAAACAAACATGGCTGCCATCATGGTTTGACCGGACTCCACACAAAAAATTAGCTGATTCCGTGAATTTGACAAACTCCACCCATGGCCAAGTATCAACGCAGCAATACTATTTATTTATTTTGAGTAATGTGTTTTCCACAGTGTTGCCAATTGTTCCTTTTAACCAAGCTTGATAATGTAAATCTTTTATGAAGGGAAGAAAATGTTCTATTGACATTATAGCATTGTTATGAAATTACTAAATTCTATATCCACCAGAAACATTTGCTGTATTCGTGTTTTGAAAAAGTTGAAAAGTTTTTGACAAATTTGTATATTGGAGTATAGTATGAATGTGTGGGATTGAAAGTCGCATTAATAAGTATTGTCATAACTATTTTTTCCATTGTTTGTGGAAAGTGATATTTGTTCAATTTTTTGTGAATTATCACTGACACACAAGAGAGCTAACATCTGTGGGTGACAGTCAACACTTTAAGAAATAGAACTAAACTATATATGTAAACTTCATAAAAATCATACCTCAAAAACTCGTAGTGTCTTATCATGCTGGCAACCTCGTTGAATTCCACATTTATCTTCTCAATTTCCTGTTTGACTTCTACTACGCTGTCTGCAGCTTCCTCGACATACAGGATCATAGCAGATGTCAACTCTTGGAGTTTTTCCTGCACCGTGACATTGCTGATCGGTAGAGAAAAGGTTCCTTTCAAGTCTTCAAGACTCTGAGTCAAGTCATCACTTAGAGTTCGGTCAATGATACTCACCTAAAAAGATGTAATGATCAAAAAAAGTTAACACAATGAGAGCCAGAGGACCAAAAGATTTTGTGTTGTGCCATTAGATTATTTAGTGTAAGATTCAATACAGTTTTCTTGCTTTTCAACCTTAAAAACGCATGGTCACGAGAGGGACTGGACATAGCCACTAGAGGGAGCCAAGCAAAGAGTACCACGGAATACAAACATCAATACAAATTAATTTCCTAACAACATACAAGGCATCTACAACGTAGGAGAAAATAGTTTCTGTCAGTGCCTGCTGTTACACAGGTACGGCACAATGCCATCTATAGAGTCGACAAGATGCACTAATTTTCACACGTCACTGTATGCAATTCCATCCATGAATGCAGTCAGTATAGACTAATGCTCACCATAGACTAACATTTTACATACCAGCAGATGAGTTAGAGGTAACATATTTTGCATAACTAACAAGTTAGGGGGTCACACAATTTGAATACTTACAAAGTTAGGGGGTCACATAATTTGAATACTACATAAAGTTAGGGGGTCACACAATTTGCATACTTCACAAAGAGGAGGGTTGTACATTTTGCATACCTTACAAAGTTAGGGGGTTGCACAATTTGCATGACAAAGACGCATGAATAAAGATTTTATTAAAAAAATTGTTTTAAATGACTGATGCAGTAAAAATTACTGGCATTGTTAAATTCCTACAAAAAATGAAGCAATAGAACTGTTTATGAGCCAGTGAGATTAACTCTCAGTAAAGAACTAAAGAACTGTTCGCAAGACGATGCAATCTAGTCTCAGGTACGTTTCATCAAAACAACTTGGTACAGTTTAACTCGACAATCACAGTGAACATTGCAGTCCATTCATTCATGATTCCTATCTCCATACTGACTCCGACTCCTCTATATAGAAATATACCTCAGAAAACATTACAACTGAATGTCACAATATAATTGAAAAAAAAAAACCTGACATGTGGCAATGTGACAAAATGAAAGACATTTTATTTGCAAGTATACCCCACGGCATGGACAGTACTGTAACACAAAACCTGTTTTAAATCCTGGAGCTACTGCTATCAAAGGATAGCAATCAATTATTCACAAACTATAAAATGCAAAAATAGGGACAAAGTTATATGCACAGTATATATGAAGCATTACTGTAAAAATGATAAGCGAATTGAATGGACAATATCAAACATTTGTTACCTGCGTTTCTACTTTTACTATTGTCTCATTGGCATTCTCTGCAGCATCAGCAACGTCGCTCACACCAGTATTCATTAGCTGGTTGCCATAGAAACCAACTGCAAGCGCTACCCTGGAAACAAAGGAGAAAGCATGTTCATTCAATATTCACGCAGAGAGAAAAGTATTGATGTCATAATGTCATCACGATAATATTCAAACGATGAGTCAAAAACGTCTTTTCTTTATTAGAAGTTCTGGAACTGTACTAAAAAGTGAGAAAACGACACGATCAATATTGTGACGATATTTTTCATATAATCGTTTTTCATTTCTTTGTTCAAAATGATTTTGTCAGCATTTATATTTGATCCAAGGGGAATTTTACTGATAAACAGAGCTACGATACATTTATGCAACTTGTTTTGTTATTCCTAATAGACATGGTTTAGTGTCACATGACATTTTTGTGTGTGCATCATATATCCACCAGGAATGAGCGTAATCATCATGACTCAACTTTAAATCAGCGTACTAGTTGGTGACATGGTAACTGTTTTTTACTGTGCTGACATAATCAAACAGAATATTATTCTCAACTACCTGAAATATTAATTTCTTATTTCTGATTACTATGAGACCAGGAGAAAAAAGCAAGATAATATTTTTGTTGGCCTAAATTTAGTTAACCTCCATAAATATGTGAATTAGAAGTGAGTATAAATTTGGTGGAACTATATGCAAATACAGATTATGCAAATTTTCTGACCAAATCAGTGATATGTAAATTTCCTAACATATATGCAAATTAGCAGTATGTAAATTTCCTGACCTATATGCAAATTTACATGATCACATTTATGCAGGTTCTGTTTACAAGTCAGGACTAATAGATTTTGTTTACTTTTATGCAAATTGGAACAATGAAAATTCGGGTGAACAATATGAAAATTTATTTGGCTTGTATACCAAACCACTGGAAGCAAATTTTGTTAACATTTATAAAGCAGAATGCTTTCTGTTGTATGCAAATTATTTAGAATGTAAAGTTTACTTAAATTCACAAATTATTACTTGTTAGTTGAAGCAAATTCAGTTGCGTCATAAATCTGTGATCACAATTTAGTTACTCATACATGTAAAGTTAATACATACTATACATGTCCATAATTTGATGATTTATAGCATTCGTGAAGTCACTGACATTTCATATAATAGGACAGCAGAGTGAAATTGTCACTGCTATAACGTTTTTCAATATTTACTGACTCGCATTTGTTTCGCAAAATAAAAAGGGTTTACAGTATTGTTTACTCACTGTTAACAATGTTATGTGTACACAGTTAATTCAACCCATATATAAATCTTTACTAAACATACCATACCACTGTATCCTCTATAGAGCAATCTCTCATACTAAATACAGACGGAAGTTGATTTAATTAATTGCCCCATTTGTCAGCTCAGCTGCACTTTCGCTAACTACTAAATCACATACACAGCTGATAGCACAAAAACATGTTTGCCTCCAAGTTATGCAATTTATGGATGAAATAGAGTTTGTCACGATTCATTTGGTTTTCTCATAATAGAAACATCCTCACATTTGGAATGCAGCCAAAAAGGAAAAGCAAAATAATGTATATGCAAATAAGCTAGTTAATATGCATAGATTGTCAACAAAACATAAGCAACTATAAATAGAAGATGCTGGATCTGAGTATGAAAAAAAGTTGTTGTTTTTCACATCTAGACGTCAAATGATATATTGTACATGACTTTTAATTCCAAAATATCACTAGAACATGATAGAATTTAAAGTAATTAAATGATCATTTCCAAAGTTTCATTTCAAACCCAGACTAACTTATTTCCACTGACTTAGGGGGCTCGAGCATTCACAGATTTGGTGCCAATCAATTTAATACGCAGCGGAGTACGTCTCCAGTCTATCATTTCATTAAAACACTAATCACTAGCCGCCAGTCTTTCTCCAATTGTAATAGGCAAATAACTGCCATAGTAAGGATGTTTGGAATGTCAATAGTTTGAGATATAGCACTCGCACATCCTGGCTACATATGACAAGAATTCAACACTGAAATATTTGTTATAATACCTATACCCACTGGAAGTGATTTTTTTCTAAGAATCTAAACGGCAGATTTGTTTTCTTATTGCCTACTGTCGCATAATAGTTTCAGGCACTTGTGCCAACAATGCAAACTTTGGACTCTGCAAGGAAATGATATAAACCTCTTAACCACCACTGTCAATTTTTCTTGCCACATTTAACAATTATTTTAATAATCAAGCATTCAACTAGCAGCCTGTTGGCTACACTGTGAGGGATACTCTAGAAAATAAGATTCTCCACATTTATAGAAGTTGGATTGAAGATAACGTCACTACCAGTAAATGAGCAAATCCATCTAAAGTAGAAAAACATAAATATTGGACTTGTTGTCAAGAAGAATTAGCTTAAGAACAAAATTTTTCTTTACCAAAAAATGAGAAGTTATCATCATGAAATAAACAACTCTGAGAGTGAACCACCCACTGTACCTTCCTGGAAAACATAAAAGCCTTATACGGCAGAAAATTTCTGAGTAAAAAATGTAAGATATTCAGCTCAGCCTGTCAACTTTGTTGACAACGTAGCTAAGATTGCAACTTATTGGTTTACATGCATTTCTACTGTAGTGATAAATAGGTGTTACAATCAAAACCAACGCATGAATAAATCATTATTTATTAATCATTTTATGATTAGCTTAATAATCTGTACACAAAAATGTTGTACATTCCATCATAGACCTTAGAACATACTGAACTCTGGTGACCTTGCCCTTTGTTATATAATATAATTCCCTTTAACATAGTTTGTTTCAATATAAATATACATTGTCATAATTAATTTTGAATACAAAAAAGTTTTGGGGTTGAACTAACAGTGGGGAATCAGTCTACCGAATGTCCTTTAAAGATGTAAATATCTTACAAAAACATTTGTGCCTTATTTGTTTAATTATTTTAAAGGACATAATTTCCAGCTTTATTCAAAGTAATTCAGATATTTTAGTATAAAAACAAATGCCTCATTGCAAAAAAAAAAGTGCTGCATTTAGACGTGAATAGATTCATAAAACATGCAAGATAACAGAAAATCTTAGCTGGCTTTTGTCCAAGTATTTTGTACAGGTGTCTGTCAAAAATTAATGATTCACTGAGACAAATATGAACTGCCTCATTGTGTGACTACTGTATTATATGAAAAGTAAAAAAAAAAAACACCCTTCATGAATAGCTATCATGTTGCAAGCTCTGCTTTGTATGCAAATCAACTTAAATAGTTAGTTGGTGTCCAGTGGAGGGAGAAGTCAACAGTACTGTTGCCTCCTGAGAACCTACATCTTCAAACACTGCAATCTTTGTTTGAAGTGAGTTTTTAAACTAGTATTAAAAAAACTCTATCATTCTGTTCTAATAGCTGAAACATATTCCTGTGAGTTTTCATTTGTCGAATGAACTGTTTGTCAAATACAGAATACATATATTTTAGAACAATTTTCTTTTTAAAATGTGGATGAAATGTTTTGCTTTTTATGTATTTTTTATGTATTGTTTTTGATTTGATAACTTTGAACTAAACAGATTTTCTATTAGCTTCAGATCTTGATCAAAGTTTGGCACCCAGTTCATAGGAGTGCTTATATTGATTTTCTGACATCTTGTTTTCTGTAAAGATTTATTGGTAGGTTTGCAAATGTGTATCAGACTGTGCAATCTCTCCATGAGTTGGTTTTGAAACCCAGTAAGGGATTCTGAGATACATTACCAAGGATATTATTACAAGATAAATCATTTGCTTCATTGAACACATACAACAATGCCTATTTCCACTGAGATCAGTGACCTTTGATGTGTATCACCAGTGATCAGTCAAGTAGAAACAGTCAAAATATTTTATCAGTTTTTCTCAATTTTTGCATGATATTTTCATACAGGACATCTGTTGTTCAAACTCAGGGAAGACTTTATACTGATGAACAAGGTGACCAAGTTTGATGAAGTTTGGAATAGAATTAGTAAAGTTATCATGCACACAATAACAATTATTAACGACGACGACAACAACAACAACGACGACGACGACGACGACGACAACGCCAGACAAAATTTTCCCCTTAATATACCTTTCCCTTCCATCTTTGATGGTACGGGCAAGGTAAAAAGAAAGGTCTATGGTTTCATGCGGCTAATTCAAAATCTCCCCAAATAACGAGTCATCTACGATTAGAATATTAAAGGGGAACCGCTCAATCCCTTGGATTGCACCAAAGAATCATGGGACACTATTGTTTATGTTGTTTACAATGTTAATCTATCTTTTGTTATCCATTGTTATTTTAATCCAGAAAGTAAATTTGTTGTAAAATTAATCTTAACTGGAAGGTGCCCCCTTTAAGAATGAGACATAACTGTCAACATATCATTGATCTGTGTTCAGATTAGAATTTCAGAAAGCAAAATGCTTAACAGCTAGAAAACTAGTCAGGTTATTAGCTGTATATGAAATCAGAGACTCGATGCAGTCATATCAGTGTACCTGGGATTACCCTCACAGATTAGAAAGGAGATTCACCACCATATATTTATGATACTTCAAAAAATGTGAAATCTTACAATATTATGTATTTTTTTATATTTAAATTTCAGGCAAATATGAAAATGTGAAATTAGGTAATTTTCTACACATCTACCACGAATGTTTTTAAAAGGAAATTTATATGAAATGTTTACCCTGGAAGACTAATGCTTCATTGAAAACCGAAGAATATGCTTTTATACACATGTAGAAATCATTTTGCAAGTTTTTCTAAATCATTGGCTGTTATTGATATTATAATTTATACTGCAATGCATTTGTTAAAAGTGTTGTGATTGGTCAAGTTGTTTTCATCAGTCATTAAAAAATGAAAAACATTCATGTCTTAATGAAATTCACTGTATCTTGCGTAGTTGTCAATGGTAGTGCAAAGCAGCCACAAGGTTAAAAGTCCTTGTGTCACTATGGATATCTTTAATAAGTTGCTAGATGGCTTAAAACTCATTTACAGTTGCTATGGAGATCACTACATTGGATTCCCAAGCTGTGTACCTTCATAATACTGACAATTTTAATTAGTATAAGGCATTTTTACAAGTCTAGAAATTGTAGAGTCTTTGGAAAATAAAAATTCAAACACTGTTAGCATAAAATTATACTTGTGTTTCTCTAACCCTGAAAATCACCTGCATTACTTTTTTGCATGTGACAATGGAAAATTTGGTTCATTTGTTCCGAAGTTGAAGAAATTATAGAAATATCAAAATATGAAAAATGTTTCAAAAAAATTAATGATGTTAAAAGCACGAACATATTCATAAATACGCTGAGCTTTTTTTAGCCAAAATAAGTCCTTTAAACTTGTGTATTTGTGCCTAATTATATGCAAATATCATTTTGTCACTATGCAAATCAACACATCCTACATATAGGAGAAATTTCACTACCATATATGGCATACATGTACATGTCACTACCATATATGGCATACATGTGATTAATGCACTGTCCTTGTTTGGCAAACAAACCATGTGACTCAATACTGTGGAATACTTTATTTTCGCTGGAATAAATTTTTGCTGAAAAGGCTTTTTGGGTGTTTTGCTTGGAATTTATTTTCACTGATTTTTGATGAGTTCAATGTGAAATATAGGGAAAAAAGTATATTCGCTGGATTTTATTTTCACAAAAACTTTTCTTCAGCGAAAATAGCAAAAATAAATTCCAAGAGAAAATAAAGTATTCTACAGTACATTTGATGTATTGGTGACTGGAGGTTTCCTACTTCTAATGAAGATAATCCGAACATTTATCATTTCAGTTTTTATAATTTATGGATCAAATAATAATAAAGCTCCCATTAAACAAACTGTTTATTTTAGATAATATACATAACAGCTGGCGGGTACTGTTTGTTGCATTACACTTTCACTTGATTTATGAACAAAGCCACCAATGCATGCGATAAGTCAGCAATGCATGATGGGAACTTGAGCAAAGCAGAGCCAGTCTTGTTTGATTTATATTTGAAAAAAATTGATTAAGTAACATTAATTAATATAATTAAATAAAGCTTAATTTCTCAAAACCTCATTACACTAATGTTACCAGGACAATTGAACACCAAATTATTTTTTATTATAATACCCTCTTAGAGTGACTATTCCTGAGAATTAAAACTGCAGATTTCTTTTCTTATTACGTCACGCATGCACATGCAAATTTCAGCCTCTGTAAAAAAAACAATATTAATTGCTGGACCACCACTGTCAATCCTTATTCAGTACAATTATATCACAAGAAATTAATCAGATCAGCCTTTAAGGTAGAAGCCTACTCATAAATTAAAAAACCCAGAATTTATTCATTTTGCAATAAATTGTACTCCAAGGCAATATAACGATATTGACCTAAAAAAAGTTGGGGGCCACCAGCCTTTTTTTCGAGATATTGATGGTTGTATTTTAGTGGAAAGTAGCCATTTTGACACTATTATAACACTTTTACCACAGGTTCCTATGGCAGAGATATTATGCAATATCTCAAAATCTAGCCTGGTGACATAGGCTGAAAAAATCATATATTGTTAATGATGGAGTACTTTTTGTTGTTCTGAATTATTTAAAAAATCTGGGTTTTAAAAAGTGTAAAAAAATGCAATTTTTCTTTAACATTGTGTTCTATTGAATTGTTCTAAAAATAGCAATTTTCAAGAAATATTAGGACACGTTTCTCAAAAAGCATAACTATAACACACAAAATAATGCTATTTCATTGTACCATGAGACATTAGCTTCACGATTGTACATATTAAACTAATGAACATTGTCATGCGATTTATGACCAATTTTGTCAAAAATTATGACTAGGCTTCTACCTTAAGACTAACAGCAGCAACTAAACAGATCCTATAGTATCTATTTCCAATATTTCATTCTAATTTTGGAAACACTTAAATCTAGAACAAGTGCATTTTCTGAGAGCGGAATTCAATCAATTGTAGTCTACCTTTATGTGTTTACTATTGTAGAATTGAGACTCCATCCATGATTGCAGGAATTGTATATGGAGTAATTTCAACTCAAAAAGTGAAATTTAAAGGAAAGTTTGAAGAAAATTGTAAATGAAGATGAAGTTGATGAACAATAATTATTAGACTTTTTAATAGTTCATAATTATATTAATTTTATTTTACATGGACTTTCTTTTAATTACTACTGAATTTGTTCTCACATAAAATAACACTACAGTGATACTGTAAAATCTGTATTACAAGCCGCAGTTTCTTTTAAAATGTTACAATGCAACAGAGGGGATGCTATTAGATTACCTACACATACGAGAAATGGTGAATTTTGTGTTTCAATTGTTCAAAAAGAATGAGTGCGACTTCTATTAGGGATGTGGCTTCTAATACAGATTTTACTTTTCAAGTTGCACTATGAGATTGTTCATATAACTTTATTGAAGTCTTAGGAATGAAAATATTTAATATTTAAATATTTAATGGTCTGAATTTGTAGGAAATGTGTAATAATATTTGAAACTTTAATGATTTTAATGTAGCTGAATGAGAAAAAATGTTATAAACACTGCAGCATACATATAATGTCAAGGCAAACAGTTAAAATAGCTAGCATAACAAAAACCCAGGGGAAGGACATATCATTTACATATAATGTTGGCTACTTGGAGAGTTGATCTTATGAAGAGAAAGACCACACATGTGATGGCATGCACTGCCAATAGATCATGCACATCCAGCATGTCATAGCTGTGATGTATGATTTCAGAAGATGGAAAAATCAGCATGCTCCGTTTGATACCCACTGATGTTTTGAATCGTATCAATTTATATAAATATTTTGATTGAAAATTGGATTGAAGGCAGGAATTTTGTTTTTTAAATCGCAATCAAGGTATTGTATGGGGTTCAACATGGTACATGCAATTGCAGTCATAAATATATTCAATCTTTGAGACAGCAAGTACAAAATCACACTCAAATCGTATTATAGGTTGAATATTTTTTTTCATTATTTCTTGAATTTGGTTCATATATACATGTATATACACGGTACAAATATAGCTGCAAAAAATAAACCACAAAATTTACGTCCATCATCGTGATCATCAATAACAATCTCATGAGCATAGCTGCTCAGATATGTTGCAATCGAACTTTTTTCGTACTTCGTTATATTTATTTGGTAATACATTTATTATTTGGGACAATGTTTGTTTTACTATCAAATTTTAATGTCATTAACAAATTTGTCCATTGTTTAATTCAAATAACCACAGTCCCCCAACAACTGTGAAATAACCACTGATACTGTAAATTTCTGATTCAATACAATGTATCTAGTAAGCATCAGCCGCAGAGACTAAACAGAAATATTTTAGCAGGATTGTGCTACAGTCTGTTGAAACGCGTACATGCATGTAACAACATCTCGCAAAATTGTCTAATAAAAATGCCAGACATAAAGTTAACATAGTGTAACCACAAGAACCTTGCCCCCTGACAACATTATTTCCTTGCAGTACATCACACGCACTGCAGTGTTCTCCCCAGGATGTAAACAGCGTGGCGGTCCCGCCACAGTGCTTCGATTTGCCGCCACACCGGTCTGACACCGCCACGGTGATTAGCAAGACTGCCACAGTGCTTTTTTTCATTGGGGGATCTAGTCACGCTGGTCGGCCTGACCGGCACTCAAAATTAGCGACCACCACGGAAACGCTTCCGACTATTGTCATATTGTTATTATACTTGCGTACCGACTGACACGCATCCTGCCAGTCGTGGATAATAATTTGTAAACAATAGACATAGTCGCGTGATGTGGTAGTGGCTTTGAACAATACAAGTAAATTTTGTAAAATTAACACCTCTTTGTTTGTAAGTAAATATTTTCTGACGATAGACTCAGTCTTTAGTTTGAAAGCTAAAATTCTTTCAAAATCAATTCCACCCGATATAACATGGGAAAATCGGAGTTCACGATCAGTTTACGCTACTCAAGAAAAAAATAACGTGTTTATTGCGTTATTGGGTAAAATACATTTGAACTGTTATCATCGTGAATTATGTAAAAACTCTTCTTTCAATACTTTTTTTACCTTTTAAAAATTTCTAATCACCTCTTTCGAAAACCATCATGCAGTTTCCATCTGAAATTCATACCAACACATCGTGCTACAACATTGCTTTACTTCCGCAATGTAATTTTTATGATCACGATCATTCGGAAAACTTCGGGTTCTACCGACATTACCATGCGGCATTCTGATTGGTAAATGGAGTTTTTGACCCACCGGGTCAAAGGACACATGCCGGTCAACTAATGCGTCATAACTATCATGGCGGGTCTGTGTTTTTCACCGAAGTGATCGAGTGATCAAAAATAATTTCTCCCAATAAAACTAGCTCAAATTTTACGTTTTTTCATATAAAAAAAAGTAGTATTTAATTTTTGCATGGCATCATGACCGAGTAAGAGAAATTATTGGTATAACCAATGTATAACATCGCAAAGTAAGTTATGTCACATCGTAACTTCGATCGTTTGGAAGTGTTATTTGTTCGTTCATTTACTGTAAATGTAAACGTTAGAAGATGATGGTCGGAATAATAACCAACAATCCGCCAAATAACTACATGGTCAATTTTTTGAAGGAGAATTTTGTAGTAAATAAGATCATGAAAGTGGTGAACATAATCCTGGCTCAAACGTTTCAAATGAGTTTCATTTAACCTTTTACAATTTATTTGTTTCTTTTTAGTCTGCAGCATTTGCATTTCGAGAATGTTTCATTTTTAAATTCAAACTCTTCTAAATTGTGAAACGTAATATTTTGACTCCAAAAAAAAAATATTTTCCCTGTGACGGAGCTCATTAATATTACAAAAGTGCACAAAATAAAATTGTTTATAACACTGTGTGAACCAAATAAATATCTGCCACTTTGTTTTTAAAAATATATGTTGTTTATTGTGTGGGTGTAAATGTGCTTTGGTCAATTTCTATTATTATGTAAACGATATGCAAATTATATGCAAATTAGGCCACCACAGTGGTTTCAATTCCTGGGGAGAACACTCCGCAGGACATGTGTAAATCTATATAATTCTGCACATGTCATCATTTGATGGCAGAAGCAAGAGGTATTAGTATGACTGTCGGTTCAGGGAATCCATGACTGATGGAAATTATCACTTCCTGCGCCAGGAAGTCGAATAGCTGTTACAGAATAAGAATCTGGAAATACGATCAACCACTTTGCACGAGACAAAAAATGACGAAATCTGCAGCAGGGAGGTTTTCATCTCCACGAAATGAATAATAGAGCATATACTATAAATGAATTGCATGAAAAATTTTCATTGAGAAAGGATACTATGTCCAAAAAGTCTGGTTATATAAAATAATTACCAAAGACTTTTTTCGAGTGCAAAGTGTCAACATTTTTTTTTGTACTGGTTTCTAAGGTGAAAATATATCAAAATTTTGCATGGGATGAAAAAGTCGTTATTGATATTAATTTAAATAAAGTTTACAGTGCAATGATTATTTTGTATTAAATACAATGAGAATATATCTCCCATAATGCATTGCATATATGTGCAGTAACATGCTCAATAGTTCTAAATCTGTATTCAGTTTGAACTACCTTAAATTGTAAAATCTAACATTTTGTGCCAAGCGTACACCACACATAACAGCCTTGACAATTCACGTAAATGCCATCACACACTAAAAACATCCATTATAAAAAGCAATACATCAAATCAAGGCAATGTAATGGAACATTCAGACATTTTACAATTCAGCATGCAATTCAGCTCCATAGGGGACCGCTTTTCACAGCAAAATAAACAGGTTTATATGCACTAGGCATTCACAATGCTATTAACACACCTTCAATATCCTTAGAAAACAACACTTAATTTATCTTAAGAGGTTATTACTGTCAAACCCACAAACTAGTTTCAATTCATTCCCCAACAAAATTCCAAGCAACTACACTGAATATTAATTGTTATCCTTATCTTTTGATCAACATTTATTCAAGTGCTTTACAATTTTTATTATTAATCTAACAATCTGGGACATGAACTCATAGATATGTCATCATAAATTGAAGTCAAATTTTATGAATTTTGAAATGACAAAGTAAGTGCATTTACATCATAATTAGACTCCAAATATGCAATGCTGTATTTTATAGACAACCTTTCAGTTTCCATTAAAGTTTAACAACATCTAAATCAGCGAAAGTGTTTTCCTCCAAAAACACTCTGTCCCACTGAGCATGATTTGTATGTTTGTTTGTTTTTTTGTTTCTGAAGGCAAAATAGTTTTTTCTGACAACATTGGAAAGAAAAAAGGCACTTGACCTTAGTAACTTGTCTGGCAGATTCCAGCCTACATGTATTACAATCAATATGCATGTTGTTGATTCATTCTGTAATCTGATTTAAATCTGATGTATGGACTAATATTTTATTTTTTTTTATCAATATTATTTATTTTGTTTAAATTTTGACATTATTTTTATCATTTCTAAATGGTTTTAACATTTTCTTACCCGATGTACAAAATGATAAAATGTTAAAACCATGTAAAATGATAAACAAACAATAATTTAAAAATTAAAACAAAATGTATACTGGTATCAATATTAATTGAAAAAAATAAAAATATTAGCTTGTACACTACATCATATTTTAATCAGATTGATTGATTTTCGTAATATGTGAAGAATTGGTTAAACAAGCAACTCATAACAGGAAGTGAATCCAGTAGCCATGTTTCAGTTTAGACATAAGTTTAAGCCATAGAGCATAGACGCACACAAACTACCGGTATGGCATGGTTGGATTACTAGAAACACCCCGTTTATTTTAAGTATTGCATACAACTTGGACACAGATACTCCCTGTACTGAAGTATATCCACTTAGATTAGCGGTGTGACACACAAGAATTTTGTCTCGTATGTTTGCTTCCATAAATGCAGACAAAGTCTGATACAGGGGAGTACAGGTTACAAATAAAGACGTCTCCAAGGGAGCACCAGACAGCGCGATCATTGACAGAGACGTAGAAAAGGTCGGTCTATGTAGTGTCTGAGTGCATACTTTGCGGTATCTTTTTAAAATTATAATATACATATTCAACTATTCGGCATAGTACACAGGGTTTCTGCGAGTGCCGCCATACATCATGCAGATACCCGGTTGGATGCAGACAATTACAGTATTATAACATTTACAGTGAGTGTATACCATATTTGCTGAACTAGAAGCACATCATAGAATCACACATTAACCAAAAAATTGTATTTATCAAATACTGGGCTATGACATTTCAGCTAACAATTTTGTCTGTTTATACACCACTCATTCACATATTAAGCACTAATTCCTTGCAGCTCTATACATCTATGCCCCAAAGCTGGAAGATTTTAGCATGGATGAATTATTTCCTATTATTGTTTCAAGTAATGATTTTTTCATTCTTAGCATTTTTGCAAAATTTTATTTCTATATTCTTGATATGTTTTAGTACTGTAAGTTTTAGTTATTCTGAATGTTTTGTTATTGTTATTTTTGGACTTTACTCAAGATTTCATTGGTACGTTCCAAATAAAAAATTCTATCTATCTACTAAGCACTAATATGGTAATTATAATCATCTTTTATTCTCGCAGCGTGATAAGACAATGATGTACGTACAACGTACTTATATTTGTTCATTACTGACAGTGACAGTGAGGGCCAAATAACTGATCAGGAAACCCACTATCTTAGCAATTTCCTTGTAACATTGTAACATTCTCAGTGATGTTTGTTTCAACTTTGCCTTTAACCATTGGAAGTCAACATCCCTCATTAGCATACAGAAAGTCTCACTAAATTGTAAAATACTTGATTTTAGCTGGAATTAATTTTCGCTTTTTTGGTGTTACATATGGAATTTATTTTCACTGATTTTTGACGAGTTGAATGTAAAATATAGGAAAAAAAAGTATATTCGCTGGATTTTATTTTCACTGAATCATTCCTTCAGTGAAAATAGCAAAAATTACTTCCAAGTGAAAATAAAGTATTTTACAGTATTTGATGATGGCGCTTGAATTTGTTATGAAATAGTATGCTTGTAATCAAATAACTCACTGTGTTCATAATGTAAACACTCACAGTAACTTCATTTTGAATTCAAATCCATAATTAATACCATTTCAAAAATGACTGCGAATTGGAAGTGACAGCGCCAAAGTCAAAACATCGCTGGAAATGTTCCTCGCAATGTTGGAAGGAAAACTGTCAGGCAGATTTTCCTGATCTGTTTATTTTCGACACCCACAGCTCTTAAACAGTGCTTAAAAAGAACGATCAGCTGTTAGAAAATTAGAACTACAGAGTATACATCTACTACATAATTTATATGCATACCACAAAGATCACACACGTCAGACATTTTTTGCCCTCAGGGTCTAACCACCTGTTTGTGGGTTTAATTCAAAACCCTCAGTATGACATTCATTGGCTTGTCAGTTTTGGAGACTTTCCAAACACTGTACCACAACAGATACAATTCATGTTGATTATGACTACAATGGGAAAACAATTCATAAACAAACCACAAAATTGCTAATTGCTTCACAACAATACATCATTAATAGATAAACATTCCATTCTTAAGATGAATAGAGATTAAATAAACAATTATTATAGATACAATTTGGTATTATATGATTATAGAAGGTACTAATCGATCTAGATTTTACCCATAACATCACTCTGCTTTTACAAGAATGTTTTTTTTTTATTGAATACCTATTTGTGCACAGATCCTCAACAAGGGAGGGTGGGAGGAGGCTAGGATAGACTAGATGCCGTCAGGTCAGTCTGCACATGCAAGATTCCATGGTTATGTACCGAAGTCATAGAGGCAGCCAATCAGTAGTGACACACAATTCTGTGTCGTCTACGTATTTACAAAGCGATTCACCAGCGATTCTTGAGTGAACTGGAAAGAACACTCTGAATGGCTGGATTCCAGGCTACAGCTAGGGACTGTGATTTGTGTAAGCAATAGTAACACACATTTATTTGTAGTGGAAAATTAATTGCTACAAAATTACTCAGAAATTTGTAAAAATTGCTAATACTTACAGACAAAGCACAGTAAATAGTAGAAGAAAACATTTCAAGCAAGGTATTCTACGTTTGGGTTTTGGGTGTCGGCAGCAGCAGCACCAGCAGCAGAAATACACCAAGAAGAATAGTAGTGAAAGAAATAAAAAAGCAATTGGAATAGCTCCCCAGAATGTCAGCGCCTGGAAAAAAAGATATGATGAAGATTAGAAAATTTTGATTCAGGTATGAAAATGGTATGCAAAGAAGATTTTGTGAGAATTGAAGTCATGCAAATTGAGAGATACCGGTAATCACATTATCACCAATATACATTTCTAAAAAAAATCATCCAATGAGCGAGTCTGTGAGAAAAATTATTCGGGTTCTTCTCAACTGCTTTTATAGTGTTTTTTGCAAAGTGTGTATTGTTCCAAAGTGTTGCGTTTTGAAATACAGCGATATCAAACCACAATCAAATCCTTTCAAATGAAATGCCACTGGTTAAAATATGTTTGATGAGTGCATGGAACTCACAAGATCATAGGATCTTTTCCCAAATCACCAAACATACATGTAAACAATGAAGCATACCCTCATTCTTATAGAACTTTGATTCTATGTAATATATATAATATATATATTTTTTATAACATGAATATAAAATTTGTGAGTTTCAGGTGTACATGTCAACTTGTAAATTATATTCATTTGAAGTAGATTCACAACAGGCACTGTTATGACAATTAACTTGGACACCTGTAATTAATGCCACTTAAACTCTCATAGTCGGTACATTAAAATAAATTTAAGTTTCCTTTGTGCTGGCTTTTCATTCAAAGTTAGATTATGTATTTTCTAGGCGAACACATTGAGGCAATCCCGCTACTGATTGATTTTTTTCCACGCTCAGAGAACAAGTATATAATCAGCGCATAACAACTCCCAACAGTGCAAGCAGTACTTAAAGGCATCCATATTGCATACCCTATCAATACCGTATTGTCCCTTTGGACATTTTCTTTAATTCCAATGTTCAATTTTAAACTGTAGTAAAATCAGTTGAGAAGTTCAGGAGTTTTGTAAAGAGATTGAGCAAGTGCTACTCGTTTTGGCAACTAAGGATATTTTCGGTGAAAATCAGGTGCATCACATTTTTTGCGGTATCACTAATAAATTGTAAATCAGTTACTGTAAAATACTTTATTTTCGCTTGGAACTTATTTTTGCTAAAGGAATGATTGAGTGAAAATAAAATTGTGTCAATGGTCAAAGTACTGTAGAATATGATATTTTCGCTGAAGGGCTGCTTGAAGTGAAAATAAAATCCAGCGAATATACATTTTTTCCTACGCCTCACATTCAACTCGTGAAAAATTAGTGAAAACAAATTCCATACATAACACCAAAAAAGCCTTTTCAGCGAAAAATTATTTCTAGCCAAAATAAAGTATTTTACAGTATTATGTTTGTTTTTTAAATGTAGGTATAAGTATAGATAGTAGTATAATATAAAATGTGTGTATGTTGGTAAAATGTCACTGTAAAACAAATTGTGCAAGACCATATTTGAATTATGTGTGAAAAACCAATGCGTTTTTGATAGTCATACAGGACCCATAGTGACACTTGATGGTATGGGGGGAAGTAGCTGATGTACAATGCAGAAGATAGAGGCATCCCTGGGACGCATCTCCAAAAACCATCGCCGCTCATATGTATGCATCCCATAATGCAATTGGGTAATGACATCATTGTAAATGTACAGCCCTAACCCACACCCCAAAATCCTGCTTCCATCCCTGAATGATGTTTTCAAAATAAAACGGCAGGTCCAATGATATTTACACAAGTACACTTTATCATTCACCTAGGGAGACCCATAACCCAAAGTGAGGCTATGTAAATTTATAGTACATAAATAGCCTGGAAACAGAATATCAATGTGTGAAGGGCTGGCAAAATTACTCTTAAGTAAAAAGATCAATTAAACAGGATGATTAAAATGCAATCAATTTACAAACTTCCAATTTACATTTCATTTCTTGAAAATTTGAATCTTTCATGCTGGAGCACATTTGGCCAGGATAACTACTAGCCTGCTGTGCATTGCAAATGAGACTGTGAAGCCCTTAACGAGTGATTCCAATCTCTCCCTATAATCATGTTTTAGAACAGATCAATGTTGGGACCGAGATATCAGAACTCAGGCAGACAAGTGATTGAAAACCACAGTGGAGCATGTTATTACCTTATCATCATCTGTTTTTATCTTATCATACGGAAGAAGAGGGAATCAACCTCAGAGCTGACATTTCTCATTTCTTAAAGTGATCTCAGAAAGCCTATTTCACTAAACAGCAAGTGCATCAAATTGAGGATTTGAAATTAAATTGACCCTCCCCCTTAACATGATGCGCAGAAGGCTGGAAATACGGATATGAAATAAGCTACAAGAAAGTGACTAATATATTTCTGTTTGGAAGTGAAAAAGAAAAATTAAAAAGCATGAAATTGATTTCCTTCTTTGCATTTATGACAATGAAGTTTTTCTCAGCTAGCAACTTTTACAGTCACTCCAACAATATTTGTAGATGTGGCATCCACCAATCATAAGAGAGGTATATAGACAGGTGAAAACAACCGGATGTAGCATCTACCAATCACAAGAGAGGTAGACAGATGAAAACAACCAGATATGACATCAACCAATCACAATAGAGATATATAGACAGGTGAAAACAACCAGATGTGGTTTCCACCAATCACAAGAGAGGTAATTTTATATAGACAGGTGAAAACAACCAGATGTGGCATCTACCAATCACAAGCGAGGTATGCAGGTGAAAACAACCAGATGTGGCATCTACCTATCACAAGCGAGGTATGCAGGTGAAAACAACCAGATGTGCCATCAACAAATCACATGGAAGATCCACTAAGTGTGCACAATAAACTGCAGATATCATTAATCTCATCTGTTGGCATACAGAACAAGTGTTGCACAAACAATTTCAACATACATCATTCACAAGACTGGTACAAAATGTATGTACCTGCTGCAACCTTCAACTCAAGTTCATAGCTCTCAGTTTCATTAAAGCTACTTTGTAGTACCAAATACCAATTATATTAGGACGTTATAATGACAGTAACAAATGATAGTTGACATGCTTAATGAACCAACTTAGAAGTTACCAAGCATTACCCCGGTACTTTAGTCTTCATTCTGAAGAGGTCAAAATTCAGAACCTGAATGATTACTAAGGTAAATCTGCATTTGTTTTAAAATGTCACATAATTGAATGTTAAAATTTTCCTATTATATGGGGTAAACTACAACACCAACATTGAGGTGTTCAAGGTTCACATTTAAACACATTCTTTCATTTACGTTAGACACAAACGTTCGCACCATGCAACACGTTTTTTATTGTCATATTTGGCTGTTATTCTTTATTGAATTATTACTAAAAGAAGAGAAATGATGTATAATGATAACATTATAATAAGCAGCCTATCGGCTGAGATAGCTCCGCTGTTAGAAATGCACATTTCAATTAAAGAACTGAAGACATCATCAGAAAATGAACAATATGTATAGTATCAAAGCAATCGGACTTTACAGTTTTTAACAAGAAGTCGAAAATATCACTTTCTACCAAAAATGACAAAAATATTCACCAAAATTAGAGAACTAAAGATATCATCACGAAATGAACAAATCTGAGAAAGGTCTACATGTAGTATCTATATATGTAATATCAAAGCAATTGAACTTTTGGTTTTTAACAAGAAGTCGAAAATATCACTTTTTACCAAATATGACAAAAATATTCACCAAAATTATAGAATCCAAGATATCATCACGAAATGAACAAATCTGAGAAAGGTCTACATGTAGTATCTAAATATGTAATATCAAAGCAATTGAACTATTGGTTTTTAACAAGAAGTCAAAAATATCACTTTTTACCAAAAATTACAAAAATATTTACGAAAATTAGAGAATTGAAGACATCATCACAAAATGAACAAATCTGAAAGAGGTCCACATGTAGTACCTATATATGTAATATCAAAGCAATCGGACTTGTGGTTTTTAACAAGAAGTCGAAAATATCACTTTTTACCAAAAATGATAAAAATATTCACCAAAATTAGAGACTGCAGATCTAGCCTGAGGTGGGGGAGGGAGTCTTCTGAAACAAACAGCCTGTATCTACCTGAATGTAGACCTAGCCTGAATTGGGGAGGAAGTCTTCTGAAACAAACAGCGTGTATCTACCAGACTTCAGATCTAGCCTAGGGTGGGGAGTAAGTCTTCTAAAATAAAGAACGTGCAATCATCCAATTTCCATTAAAAAAACAATAATGTGCAGTTATTAAACATGAAATTACTCGTTAAAAGAATAATAACCAAGAAGCCATAAAAGAGCCTACCAATACAGACACGAAAGTTTAATATCACCCATTATTCATTATCACTAATAAGTGACATATTATTAAATATGAATATTAGCACACAATGTTGAACGCAAATTCATATTTTGGGTGATTCTCACATTTCAACAAGAGTTTTACCATAATTTCAATAATAAGTCGTGCAGTCGATAAATAATCATGTCTTGAATATCATATAATATTTGTCTTAATCTTTAAATTTAGTAAATGTATTTTGCTTATATGCACTCACTGAAATGAATGAAAATCACATTAAAACAAATAGAACATGACAACGCTTGAAGGTGCTTTATGCGACAATGTATACCTCTAAGTTTGTCAAAAATTTGTTGTTTTTACTTAAAGAAATTAAGAGAATTACATTTTCAAGTGAAAAATGCATGTGTAACAACAAGAAAAATATGAATGGCAGTTTATTTTAATTACAACACTGGAGATATTACTGCCAATCAACAACAATATCTCTCATTATCTTAATAGTCATGCATGAATGTTTCTCATTGCACAGAAAGGTTTTTACAAGCTTAAATAGGCACTAATATTAATATAGTCTTAGAAAGAACACTTCAACTGATGGGCACTGAATTAGATTCGCATCCTATTTTAAGACAATACTGTAAAATGACTAATTTTCACTGGGTTTAAATTTTGCTGATTTACCATTTCAGGCATATTCAGAGGGTTTTAAAATAACAGTTTTATCATTTAGATAATGTGTTCTATGCTAAATTTTACATATTCACTGGGTTTTAATTTAGCACATTTTCCAGTCAGCGAAATAAGCAAAATTAAAACCCAGTGAATAATTAACTCCTTTACAGTACGTGATACTGAATAACTGTTGTTATTATTAGAAAAAAAGAAATAATCTTGATGATCAATTTTGCCATGTGTACAATGTGGGCGTAGTCAAATCTGAAAAATTGACAAATACATATTCTAAATTATAGTACAAAATAGTATATTTATTTTTTTTGAGGTTATTGTACTGTATCTGGTGGATTAGAAAAGAAAAATTATAGAATGAGACAGCAATGACTAGCAAAGCTTGATAATTATTTTATTTTTACCTTGGCCAAATGCTGGTAACCTTGTTTATATTTTCATTATGTATTGCATAATTAATCTTGGTTACCATGGTGATTATTTTAATTACAATATAGAAGCCCAGCAAAATTTAGTATAAACATTTGTTTTTCCCCATAGTTTATCATACTTCATTGATAGTTATCTACAATTTCATGTGGAATTTCTCTTTTTATGAAAATTGTAAAGTTAAAATGATAAAACACCAGTACAGGTGGACCACATACTAAATATATTACAAGTACCACATTGCTAACCTAAATAGAAAATTAATAATTCATGTGGTTGGAGCATTTTTGTAAGTAACCACCCTGTCAATGCAAAAATTCCCTTATGGAATAACATTTAGGTAAATAAACCCATGTAATTGAGCTTATCTTTCCACCAGATTAGCTGCCAGCTGGCAAAGACTAATCTGTTTTCACTTTTGATAAGATAATTGCTACATGTACAGTCATGATATTTATTTTATGTCATCATTCACTCTGTTTATATTTTCCAAGGTGTTGATGGAATTTCAAGTCATCTTGTGCAGCATACTAGTTTATTTTCATAGCTGGAATTGATTGTTTGCTGAACAAAGAAACTATAATATTATATTTGTAATAAGATATGCGCAAAATATACAAGTTCCCACACAAATTCAATTTCATTGGTTTTGAGCTTCTATAATAATAATCAATTAAAAAGAACAAATAATTAATACTCACCCACCAACACCCCCACTCTGGTATTAGTATACTGTAAGAGCAGTAATTTCACTATTTTGATCAAATTCACTACTGGTAGATTTTAAATTCACAGATCTTTCAGTAAAACAGAGAGTTGTTTTGTAAATTTCTGAAATCACATGAATTCAATTCAACAAATTTCACTTATCAGGAAAAAATAGCAGTATTTGAACGTAGCGAATAATGATTGCGTTTATAATATTCAGTATGTGCATTCAGTAAAAGCTTTTTAACAACTTGTTGTTTCATTATATCATTTGCCTAATGATCGGAAGCAAACCAGAACTATATGATACATTTCAAAAGTGTGGTACGGTTGTCAATTGGATCTAAATAGGTCTGAGGTATAGAAACACATAGATGTTCTTCCTCTCCAATTTCAGGCATTATTGTATTATTATCTGTTTGATTTTACGGTATTAGTTACCATTGTTGTTTCAGTGTCAATCACTTTTTAACAGCAACTCATGAATATTGTAAACTGTGAGAATTTTTTGCTATCAATTTCATGCTTTAACCATAGATGGTACACTAGTAGTAGGGTTTATCAGTGTTCACAAACATCACTTTTATTCTGTCATAAGGGCAACAGTGAAATGTTCACAGCTACAATAATTTGATGTTTAACAGCGTTCACCAAGGTCACATTTACTCTTTCTTAAAAACCACAATGAAATTGTTGACTGCTAGAAAATGTTGCGATTTTATTTTGCTATTTGATGCTTAACAGCGTTCCCATCGGTCACATTTACTCCTTCTTAAAAACCCCAACGAAATTGTTGACTGCTAGAAAATGTTGCGATTTGATGGTTTAACAGAGGCTGAAAGACCACTGTAATGTTCACTACCAGAAAATTTTGCAATTTTCTCCAACCAATGAAAATGTGCGAAACTACAACAGTTTACATTAATTAATCAAGGAATTATATGCCAGACGACAAAACAGCAGGGAAACTTCAATTGCATGGTAAAGAATATTGGGTCATGCAGTGGCCAATGAAAGTCATGCTGGGATCGTTACCATACAAGCGCAGTATGGGGTGAACACAGAACATGAAACATACAAAAATATGCATAACCATTTTCCTCACTTGTCTGATGATGCAAATTTGGGTCAACTGTTTCTTTTCCCAGTGATACAATTAACATTCCCATAGCAATTCTTTCAGGGACACACTCAGTTATGTGCCACAACTACATGTATGCATGAGGTCATCATGACAATAGTACAACATGGCAAGGTATGTATGCTGTACAGTGGTTATAGTGGTCTGCAGCATCCATAATACAATTAAACATATTTCAACAAACAGTTTCATTTTACTGTTTCTATTATCAGAGACATAAACCTAAGGGGTAGACCATTTGAAACTGGTGAGGGGAAATGTGAAAGAAAGTCCTCAAAGTTAACATTTTGAATTTAAATTCTACCATCTACTCACCTACAGTTTGTAGTTTGCCAAGATTGTAAAAAAATTCTGCGTTCTTTCATACACTAAAATGCATGATGGAGAGAATACTGTAATTTCGAAATACAGGGGGAAAAATTGAAAATGCAATGAACATCGATTTGATAAGAGTCTAGAGAGTCACAATAATATGTGAATATGTCAACTGGACATGATATACTGGTAAACTTGAACATTTCAAATTGCAACAATTTAATACTTTATTGTATCATATTGTACATGTAGGTTATTTCCAGCAACTTAAGGAGTCTTGGATGTGTTCCACACCAGGAGATACAATATATTCACTCCGCTTTGCTCTACTGCCCTTTCAGTATTCATACGACAAAATGAAACAGAATCTGTTGATGGGGAACAATATTAAATAATTAGGTTGTTAAAATATGTTAACACCATCTTATTAATACTGTTTTATTATTAGGTTCTGAGAAAAGAACTGAAAAAATATTGATTAATCGAAAATTTGCTTGACGTAATATAAATTCTGAGTAGGAAACCGGTATATTAAAAGAGTTAACACTTGGATGGCAAAGAGCTATAATTCTTATATTTGAAAGGAATGAGTTTTGTAAAATTGTTCTTGCGCATTAACTTTATCAACATGATATTAAAATAGCAAGTGCTTTTATCAAACACAAAAAAATAGAACAAAATTAGAAAATTCTATGTTTTTGGTATAACTGGATTGATTGACCTTCAAAACTCTGTATTGATTATTATGTCATTGCCGCTTTTTTGAAGTATTACAATAAGCGATAAAAACATTGTATTTAGTGTACATGCATATAACAATACATTCCACCCTTCATACATGTACATGTATGATCTAATCATATTATCATCTGCCAAATGAATGTCGCTGCAAAATTACATTCAACCATTTCAAATGTGTACGATTCACAATTTGCTACGCTATTCCAATTAAATCTTCTCTTTCTCAATAGACCCTTGAGAAACTAGACCGATAAAGATATTTGATTTGGAAAACAGAGGTCTTTTCATAGTCTGTGTGTTAATTAAAAATAAGAAAATGGTATCCAATTTAGACAGTTTGGTTTATAAAAGTACCGCTGTACTAGTTTTATAGCTTAAGAAATTTACAAAGTGTTCGACAACAAATTTGTGCTTCATTTCCTTACTTCAATAATTTGTTCCGCAATACATACAATTATAGCACACTTTGGCACTATATAACGCTGTATGGTGCTCGTAATAATACAGCATAAAATTTATGCGCTGTTCAATATATTAATAATTTAACTCAAAAATGCATCAGCCAATACCACAAATTAGATTGGATACAAAAAAAAATTCATTTTGAGAAAAAAACATCAAATAGTCTAAGAACTATGAATATTTTTTAAATACAAATTGTACATAATTACTATAGTTTAAAGCCTTTTTAATATTAAACTTATATATTGCCTGGAATACAATTCATATTAAAATGAAGCCATGCATGAAAAAGCAATACAATTTATGATGAACAAAATACAACACGTGTACAACACAAGTATCATGTACATATACGTTAGTAGTATTCTGATGGCCAATGAACATCAAGACAAGGAAACGTATTGCCATACTGGGATGATTCAAATAAAACAAATAAACCATGATCAATCTCCAAACTATAAACGATCTACAGTACTTTTAATGAATATTAATATTTCATATTTTTCCTTTAATATGATATATACAGTGCAATACACAATTCCATCCTGGCTATCAGCTAGCGTTAACTTTCAGGTACAACTCATTCTAAAATGCAGGACTCGTCAAAAGCATGTATATTAAAGCAGGTAAAATGTGTTACCATAGAAACAATAATAGCTAATTGCTTAGTAATCAACAGGAGTTGAATTTAATAGTTAAAGGCTTAATAGGATCAAAGAACCTACAATATGATATGATAGAATGGGATATTATATTTTGACCCATTCATGGAAGGTGCTTTACACAAATGAAGCCTTGAATTAAATTTTAAATTGATACATACTTATCTCATTCTTTAAACTCAAAAACCGGAACAATCAGATCTCTAGACTGTTCGGGCTAAGACAGCAGAATTATTGAAATATTGTAAACTACTTAAATTTTACTAGAGACAAATTATAAACAAATTTTATAATGAAAATTTCATCATGCTTCTCACAGAGTCACAGTGACATTTCACTGGGTTTTCCAAAACAGAGTCAGAGGGACTTTAATACACAGAATTTTGTCCTTATGAACATCATTATAAAATCACAAAAATTCTTAGTACTGGTAGTGAAAATTAAATAGATCACAGTATGTTGCATTGTGAAGATTATTGATTATGATAATTGAACTCAATATAATGCAGTTGAAAATTCAAATAAATATGATACAGACACAAACAAAGGGGGGAAGAGACCAAATAGACGGAGGCAAGATTAGAGATGGAGAATAACAGAACACAGGAATGGACCAGATCTACATATAAATCATTTCAGCTGGAAGAAACATGCATCATTTATCATTTTCATAATGAATTGAAAACAAGATATTAATTTTATTAATATATCAAGATATGATGGTTATCTAAAAGTACATGCATTGATGACTGAAAATAATTAATATTAACATTGTTTTATAATAATGAGATTTTAATAATTTTATTTGACGGATGGTGTATGTGTGCTCAATTATTAGTTTGTCCTCATGTATTACTAGTCTGAGGTTTGCCTACATGTACGGTCAAGTATTACGATGCCCAGAGAAAAGATGCTCAGTAAGCATAGTAAAGCAGCAAAATAGCCTGGCAGATACCATATAAGTATTTATAATTCATCTTTCCACCGAGTTCAACATGCATCATTCAAACAGCATTTTGATCAATTGCGCAGCTCATCTCAAAGCTTAGACAATTAAGTCATTGTTTCCAGTAAAAAAATAATATTGGGTACCCATAACTCCTCGATTTTTATTTGCTCTTCATTATTTATTTGATAGAACCTTTCACTTGGCAAAATATCAGGAAATTGTAGCGCTTTTATAATTTCCACATTTTTTATGAGTTAGCCATTGTCAGGAGTCCATCTGCGAATAATATACCAATCACAATAATCATGATAATCACACGTTCACCACTAACAGGTCTTATTGGACACACATGCACACAATTATAACCTACGGTACTTCAACAGATCTTGAATTTGACCTATGATCCCATGCACTAAAAGTGTTGCCCTACAACAAAACTGTTGATAAATTTGTTTCAACAACCAGATACATGTACCACAGTCCCTCTATCCCCGGTCTAGAAACAATCATTGTATTAGGTGTGAATTGGTCTCCTTCTCTGGCAAAGGCGCATTGCGGGTGTGGGCAAGGCATTGTCACGTGATCAGTACGTGATTTGACATCGTCAGTGTTATGTATTTTTTTTACAACTTAGTTGTTTATTCCAGAATTCGTACTTTTTCATATAATTTTTTAATCAGGATATCTGTATAAGGTCATATTGTAGCCGGCGAGTAGTTCTTTAATTCATCTATTTTACCAGCAGCGACACATTTTCGCAACAAATTTTCATACCTATACCCAGATATTTGTCGTTTTTGATTTTGGGGTGATTGAAATTAACTCAATTTTATTTACCATACTTCTCCGCGCGAAACCAATATTTGTCTTCGATTTTGACATTTTATGATCGAAACATATCATTAAAAATTGGTGGGCTGATTTGTTATTTGTCACACCACATTTTATTAAATGGATGCTTTTTAGATCGTAAATGCAAATGGCGACGTTTTGAAATGACAATGTACTCAATTCTGTGCTAAAAAAATCATTTATATACAAACATTGAAGCATTGTTATATACTTTTGCATAGAATAAAGTCATTAGTTGTTGTATAGTTGACTTGAACTGTTATGAACCCCCCAAGAATCAGAAATACCACAGGTTTTTCGATCGACTACGTTAACATGAACGACGCCATTTTGACAAGATTTGTTTGTCAGCATGTTGGCACGCAAAGTTTTCTTTCCTATTAAAACGGGAAAATAAACATAATTCCCGATATTAATCTTTGAATTGCAGGAACTGGATGTTTATGAGTTGGTAGGCTGGTTGTGATGCGTATCAGGGTTCAAAAAACCCAAATTTCATAGTGATAATTTTGTTTACATGTTTGTTTACGTTGTGGTTGCCCGAATTTGAAGTCAAAGTGAAGTCATACAATGAGGTATCGCTTTGCATGACGGTAACTTTTGAAGGTATTGTAATCTGTCTGACTTCCTGACTTCCTCGGCCCGCGTGTGAACGGTTTGTTTACCCGCACTGCGGTTCGAGACAAAAGAACGCTAGTTGTTTCCAGACTGGGGATAGAGGGACTGTGCATGTACTCACTACAGATCACTATCAGATATGATAAGAAATGACAAGGGACTGGCAGACTAACAAAGTGTACTAATTATTAACAACCATTGCCAAATGTGGAAATGCATGATTTCACAGAAACTTTCATTACAAAATGCGGCAAACAAATTCTTCAAAAAATCTTTTACTATACACATAAAACAAAAACTTATTATTAACATTGATTCTTTTCACAGAACTTTTATTAGAATTGTTAACTGTTAATCTGACAATTTCACGAAATTGTGGGGTGCTTTTCATTTTTAATAAATTATTAACCTTGTTAGGCAACCAGAGTCTGAAAATTTGTTATCTACTTGTATTCTGTTTTGCAAGTGTATAATAAGTAAAGACAGGATGACTAAAACATCACATGATATAAACACATTGTTTACAGTATAATGCAGTGACACTGTTTGTTTAGTTTTACTTGATTTGTTCTATTTTATGTCCAAATTAATAAGGTCTTCAAAATCAAAATCAGTGTATTATATTTAAAACCAGAACTGTGCACATATTAATTAACTTTATTGAATAAATTGAATAAACCATAGGTAAATGCGCTACTTCTACTGAGACAAACAATCGCAAACTATGAAATCAGCTAGTTAGCACAACAGGTTGAAAAGAATATATCTTGTGTTGTATTCACGGTACATGACAATTACGGTAAAGTCACACACAGTCCCTGTTGTGTAACAAAACTGAAAAAAGTCATCCATTTCGAATCAGAACTTTAACAAATGCATGTCAACACGTATGACTTGATGTACAACTTACATGTAAAGTTTGATTGCAATCAGTCATGGCATGTTAGGAATATAGCTCTGGAAATATTTTTTTTTTTTTTTTTTAAAATGGCTATGAGCTGGCCATTTTGAATCCAATTTGAAAAACAAAAATATGTGCATCAAGTCTGATTAAAGTTTGCATCAAGTCTGATTATGTTTGATGTGTTCATGCACGACGTAGATTTGATTTGAAAATGGCAGTAATACTTAATGTCATTCGGCCATCCTGAACTGGATCATCAAATGAATGCAAGTGTGACATGATGTAAGTGTGAAGTTTGAATGTAATCTATCAAAGGCATGTCAGAGATACAATACAGGTAGACAGATGGGCGGACAGACTGATGGATGAATGCATAGACTAAAAAGTCACATAATCAAAGAAGACTTAGAAAGAACTCCTATGTGATGAGAGTATAGAAGGCATATTTAAAATTAATTCAAAATTTAAGATTAGCCTTTCAAACAAGAAGCTTGACAACTAATATTAGTCTGCTATTTGAAATGCACAACATGAAAACAATGTGATCCACAGTAATGAAGTTTATAATACTTGCAGATAATAAATTTGATTGTAACATCTGTAGTTTGCAGTTTGATTTATCAATATGCATGTTTTCAACATTAAACTAGTCATGTCTGTGGATTACCCCAGAGCATCTATGTACTAAATTTCAATGAAACTAAACAGGTCATTAGCATTGTCCTCATGTTCCATTACAATGTGATGACCTACTCTTAAAAAGTGGTGAAAATTAAATTATTATGCAAATTATGTAATAAAAATATTGAGAAATTTAAACCCAAAACACATCAGATCTCTGCATTGCCCTAAAACATTTACATTGTATGTGCTAAGTTTCAGTGAAATGTGATGATCAGTACTTAGAATATAAGCAGAAAAAGCTGAAAATTGACTAAATATTATGCATGTATTTTTATCAAGTCTGCATATTATTCAAGAGAATCTAAATACTAAGTTTAATTGCAATCCAACTATTGGTTCTATAAATACTTGTGAAATAGACATACCAACATAATGTACATGTACATAAGTCGCATACATACAAACACGGTAACCACAAGGACTTCCACTGTGTGTGACGCACACTGGAGTAAAAAAAATGTGTTGCTTATTTTTAGTTATTTTGGATTGAGTTATGCAATGAATACTACCGGTAACCCAAACTTTCAAACCTACTTATTTTTTTTTTACAACCATAACAAAACAGAATAAATATCCAAATGTGATACTGTGAGAAAGAACATTTGGCTGATATCCAGCAATAAATTACAAGATGTTTATTGGTAATAACTACAAGAATATAGGATAAATGATTATTTGAGTGCAGAGAAGACAAATATACAATCACTCAAGGTGGCCGGCAGATGCTGGTGGGTTTGATACAGCTTTCAAATGGATATTGTATCTATGCTTCATTTTTTAAATAACTCGACCAGCAAATCCCTCATCGAAAAAAAATATGAAATAAGTAACAGATAATCTGCTTCCTTGCGACATGAATACAGCGATGCCTTTGGCATGGAGACTGCTGCATACATTGTCATGGCAACCACATTCATTTCGTTAAAATCCTTTAGGGAGATGGCAAACAAAGCTTACTGCACCAAAACAGTTTTATTACTACAAGTATTTCTGGTTAAGCTCCACTGTTCAACTTATAATAGAGTTACATTAGTTACATGTACCTAGTGTATAAAGAATTGGCGTAACAATACTATTTTGTCGTATGAAAGAGGACTTTTTCGTAATCTATTTTACTTGAATCACTTGCAAAAAAAAACCTGTCAATGTATATCATCTCAGCAATGTCTCAATAGTGTACAAATTATTTCCGGAAGATAATTGTAATACTAGTCAGAGTGTGTGATTAACGTAATTTGAAAGAAATTTTTTTTCTTTTATTGTCTATATCTTAGACTCCTTTTAGTATTTATCAAAAGAGCTCCTCAGTTCATGTCATAAAAACAAAAATATTAACCAAATTTAATAAATGAAGCTGATATCAGTAAACCACAGAAGGAGAAGTTACGCAAGAAGACATGCCATTGTTGTAGATTTTACTTCACTTCCAGCCTCATCTACATGTATGGTGAAATCTTCAAGTCTGTCTGGGGTGCAGTGACGCCATGAAATGAGGACAAGTGCTTCCAGGCAAATCTGCATCGCCATCATGTCGCTAGATAAGCCTCCCTACACTATTTTTCACTTGGCGGCTTATCGTGTGTTCATTACAATGGCTTACTATACGTAAAACATTGCAGAATGCAAAATCTAAGTTAAGATGTGGATATTTGCAGTGTTATAATAAATTTCAATACAAAATGTATTAGTTCTTGATGACCTGTTTTTACAAACTTACATAAATTATTCAAGATATTTTCAACTAACAGTATTAGGTAATCATAAATAACCCATAACCTGCACTTTTATTTTCAACTTTTCATATTTTTGTTGTTTTTTACCTAAGTTAAGGTAGCGAGACTATTATTTGTGTTGAAAATTACGATTTTCACATTTATTTATTAATTGATGAAATGCACTATAAACTTTCATATGATAATGTCAACATAACATAGAATGTCATGTAAGTTGGTTAAAAGGTATATTTTCTGAAGGGAAGCAAGGCAGCCTCAGTAGTGTTTTCCAAAATCAACAATACAGGTTTAATCTGTGTGCCTATAAGTTTCAAAGATAAACTCAAGACAAAGCAATGTTAGGATGTGTTATCAGTAGCTATCTGACACACAATGAGTGTTTCCAAACATTCAAGTGGTTTGTCTCCGCCCCTGTTTGTTTCACAGATTAGCATTTGCATATGAATGTGTCAGGCACAAGGTCACACAGCCACTGAAAAAAATCACTGATTTTGGTGTTTTCATATGCCGAATTTATCCAATTATAGCTATCCCATTCCTCTATTTTTTTGGTTTCTAATAGCCTTACACATTTGGATGCCCCTACACATGGTAAAACAGACCTTGATGGGAAAACAAATTGATTGTGCCGATACACAAGCTTGAAAATCTTTGCTGTCACTTCATGGACGTTTTCTAGGAGTTTATGTTTTTCAAAATACAAGGTCTTTAACAAAAAATAACGTATACTTATTGTCGTCGGATTAACACCAAATTTTCACAGCTTTAAGGTGACAATGAGAGGAACTTGAATGTGTCCAGACAAACTATTTCATCGATTATTTACCAACGAGTTGTGGTTTGAGTTGGGGGCAATGTGACTAAAACAGTAATTGAAATTCAGCACACTATTTTTTAAAACGCGTTGCTTGAATAAAACTGACCAGACACATTCAATTTACCAGACTATTGAACAACAAGGAAAAGTGAAAAAAATACTTCTTATCGCCAGCGTAAATGCGTAATTATTTTTTTTACAGAAAAAGTAATTTTTCACCTTTGATTGAGTAACGCGTCGTAGAATGCAGATACGGGCATGCAAAATACACTTGTGAAAAGCTTGAAGTCTGGCGATTCTAAAAATATATACTTTCCCGGATCTATTTGTAGTCATTTAGTCACAATTAGAAGATGAAAACAAGTATGCAAATAATAGTCTCGCTACCTTAAAACAATTTAATTCAGATAAATTATGTTTTATATGATTCAGTAAAACCAAATTATATTTTGTGAGATGATATAGTATCTAGCATAGTTTACAAAATTCTAAAATTACTGGTCTCATGTATCTCTTCGTAGATACATTGTCAATATAAGTGATTGATATAAACTACAAGTGGAAAAAAATCCACATCACCTAATGTTTAAATTGAGGGTCGTAACAAAGAAGCATGCAATTTAGAAGGAAAACTATCGAAAGACACTCACAGTCACAGCTTAGAATTTCATACAAATTACTTATTCTGTCACTTCTTATTAGTTCTGCATCAGGAGATTCATGTACTTTTCTGATCAGAGGGCAATGTACAGATTTTCTACGAGTGTTCTTGTTGCTGCCATATTATTTTTCAAAAATTCCCAAACAAGAAAATTGTTTTATGAATTTCCTGACACAGATTCATACAAATTCAAAATCATCAGTTTTCTTTACTGGGAAACAGTATACTCTTCTACTCAGCCAAATTATTGTTGAGCTAGGGGGCCTCCACACCAAATTACACATTGAAAAGCCAGACTCCCAGTCTCATGGCACCATACCAGACAGTATAATTTTTGACATCTTTTGAGAATATTAAAAAGAAGAAAGCGTCTTTGAATTTCCGACTCCCTATCAACCACGCTGTATTTGTACTTGGCGCCATCTTTTCTAATTATCCAAATGGTAGACAATTTTTATTGAACACCTCAAGGAATCAGATACATTACTTCCATTCCCAGCAGATTTGCTATGCATTTTTAAACAGGATTACACATGGCTTTGTAGAAATACAATGCCCATGTCAATAACTGATACAATTTCACAAAGTATGATATCTCAGGGGTGAACCAATTGACCAAAGTTAGAGAACAGATTATATAGTAGGGTGAAAGCAGTTAAAAAATAATTTACTTGATTACATATGGGCATGTCTATTTGCTATGACATTGATCTGAAAACAATGTTTTCTTTATATTCGCGAGAAAATGGTCTGTCCCTACGTTTTTTTCTTTGAGGTCATGAGAACTCATGGTTTGTCAGTATAAACACAACCATGGGTGTGAAGTGATAGCATGCATGCAATCACTGCAATGCACTGAAAAAACCTATTTCGCAGGTAGTCAAACAAGTGCATTGATTAAAAGGGGTACTTTTTCAATCAAAGTGATTGGGAGCTGTTTCCACCGATTTAATAGTGATTCCTTGTTTTTTGAAAACACGATGAAAATACAGACAGACAGACGCAATATTTACCATGATATAATCAAAAGGTTTAGCAAAAATGTCACGCACATGTTTTCAGCAATCAAGCATTGTAGGAAGTACACACATTTTTGAACCCTTGCATGTAGAATGCTATAAATGATAGTGCAATATTTTACACAATTTTTATGTATTTTTCTCGAATGTTTCGGTAATTTTGGACCGAACTCTTATTTCTAATTGGCTACATGTCCACGTCTTGATTAAAATGTTTAAACAAATATGGAAAATATTATTCAGATTTATTTACAGAAGGTAGGCAGACAAAGTGTTGAATGTTAATATCAGTACGATACTGGCATTATATTATCTCCATACTGTAAACTGCGTTAATTTTGCAGAGACATTTTTTCGCAAAGTTTGCTAGTCAGCGAAAATCATGAAATTTTATAGCTGTGAAAATTTTTCCTGGGTCATGTGACACAAAGTGTCAATGACTCGCACACATTTTTGTTTTCACGAACGCCACAAAATCATGAAATCGCAAAGGTTCCTAGCAGCCAAAATTAAGCGGTTTGTTTGTGGTAGACATGCTGTGAATAACATGTACACACCTTGGTGACCATATTGTATCAGTCACAACCACATGATAAACAGATCATAGTAGTTTATTTTCGTTGAAACTGAGACCCTTCCCATAAGGCACATGAATGCAAGGGTGGTCAATACAGTATTAATCGATACTGAGTAGAAGTAATGTACGTTCGTTCGTAATGTTTATTCAAATCTCAGAATACTCAACGAATAACAAATAAAGCTGCTGCCACTGGAAAAATACATGTATCGTGTACAGGAATTTAAGGAAAAATGGCTTATGGTATTTTCCCAGTTGAAGCTCACTCAAACTAAAAACTGCATTAATTCAATTGTATACTGGATAATTAAAATACTTTTATTTTATACACATCTCTGTCATTTTGGGTAAAGTACATGCAATCTAATAGAGAAAATATGTAAGAACAAATATGGCACATAAAAACAACTGTTCAGGTAATGGTATGATAATAATGATGGAGTTTCCTTTTCTATTGACATGTTGAAGTATGACAATTATTAAGGACAAAGCTTGCTAAAAAACCCTCACCTTTATTGTCTAACCCTTGCTTACACATTAGTAAGCCAACCAGCACATATTTACACTGAGGTGTCTCGATGTCACCATGGCTAAAATTAATTTATTTTCCCAAATTCTATTTAAAGTCACGTATTCTGTTCATCATAGCGTCACAAACAAACATGCATGTCATAGCACACATCGATATAATCCAGAGAACAGTACAAAATTAAACATAATGTTCTCCAAAACCAAGAATTTATCATCAGGAATTTAAACTGAAGTAAATCAAATATATACATTTCTAGCAAAAAAAATGTTTAGTATTTCTCTCACTATCAGTTGGAAGTGATCTAATAATCGGATGTTTACATTTATAATTGTTTATTATTTTAATTAACTGAAATTCCCCTTACTCAGTGATTTATTTAACATGCTGGCCATCTCCATCATAGAACAAAATATTAAATAATGTTTTGCATAATTGGAGTATGAGAAACAACAAACAAACAATATTTATGATCAATGCATGATGAGTCTCAACACAGCCATTAGAATCTATCCATTTCAATTCCCTGCATTTTCTATTATTACAATAATGACACAATGTTCAGTGGACATTATTTTTTTATTATTATTACAGCAGAATAGAATTTTTAAACAAAGCAGACATTTTTCCAATGACAAAAGCAAATCCAAGATTAGATTTTTTTTAAAAAGAATTAAAATAATCTCTATTGTCTGAAATTCTATTGTTTTTCTACTTGTGAACTGAACAATTGTACTAAATATCGAGACACCAACAAAAATTAGTTCCAAACAAGTTTTTGCATAAAGTGAACAAGATAATGTAAAATATTTTATTCAATAGCTTTTTTGAATTTTTTTCCCCTCAGGTTTGGACTGAGTTTCAAACAAAGAAATGAATAAAATATATGTATATGATGCTAGTACATTGCGCATGCTTTGAGCTGTCATACTACATGAAACCATGATATGTCTGAATTCATGATATAGATGACACACCTACTGACATCTACAGGCCCGCCTCTAGTGGCGAGCTTATACGAGTTGTCAATCAATGGGAAATGATACGACAAGGGTAACAATTTCATTGTGCTTTCAACGAATTACAATGGTTTTTGTTAATACCAAGATTCACTTTTTTCAGTCTTATTGTTGTAAAGATGCAGTAGCAAATAAGTTATGAAAAAATGATAAAAAGATGAAAATATTTAATGCACAAAATCTGGTAGTTAATCTCAAGACCATCATTGGCAGTTCAATTGCTGGAGGAGAGAAACACCAAACAATATGCTGATAAGCCCCTGAACATCATCAGCAGAGTAATCCATGCAGTGTTCTGTACATAATCCAATGATCCAGCTTTAACTGATACAATTCAAAAAAAAGTGCTGCGAGATAAGAAATCCAAGAAGAAACAAAAAGCTACTCCAAGATAAGAAACAGTTATTCATTTTTAAAAATTAACATCATGGAATCGCAGTGCCAACAATTCCTTTTGAAACCCTTTAATAATGAAGTGAATATGTACATAGAACGTGAACCAATATTAGACGAGAAATCCAATTTCAATTGACAATCTAATTTTCATTCATTGCACTGGTTTAATATTATACTTAAAATATGTTATTCATTGTGCATACTTCCTGTGTTCCATGGTTCTGACTTTGTCATAGTCGTACATTCAAGCGTCAATCCAATTTAAAAACTCTTGAAGTGATACAAATTTACAATAAGGGTTTCATATAAATTATCCATAATGCATCCTTAAAACTGTGTTAAACAGAGAAAAGTACATGTACAAACATAGCAATGAGTAGTATCAGCTGGGGATGACGGATTATTTAATTATTTTTTTTTTAAACTTACCTACTCAACACTCGCGAACTGCATGAAAGAATAATCATTTTTGTACCAAGACTAAACCTTAGTTTGCAAGGTAAAATTGATTGCTGCAATGTATACGAGGACGAACACTTGAATACTGATGTAGTATATCAATGGCAGATGTTAAATGGTTATAAAACGAAAAAAGGTAATTTAATTACGCAATGTTCATGAAATACGGAGGCAGCACTGAATTGTCAATCATTTAATGAGAGAGAGGGCAGTAAAATAAAACAGATCTTGAATCTTTAAAATCTGTTGTTGAGTTGAAGCATATACAAGACAGAATTTGATACATTTGTACATTGATACAAGCTGCTCTCTGATTGGTCTGACTGCTGGGGATGTATTAGTTGTTGGTAGCCAATCAGACGCAATCTTATAAGGATGGCTTCACATGGACTCACAATCTTTAGTGTAATGCAATCATTTAATAAGTTTAGTCAAATATCTCTGTAACCAGTGTTACTAGCATTGATTTCAAACTAGAATCTTTTAAAACTACTCAATTTATTTAACCCGTAGAATTTATTTTCCATCTCCAAATTTACTATCTCGCCACACAGAGTTTCTAATGGCCAAATTGTTCAAAATGGTGAAATTGTTCACTACTGTGTTTATTTAATGCTGAATCTAAGGATTAATATAAGATACGAATATGCAACCCAACCATGTGCTATGAGATACAATGACGATCCCAATCGTGAGAGTTCCATGCATACACACGTCAATCAAACTTGATCTGACCAATGGCATCACAGAATACTACGACCGATTGACAAAGTTTGATACACTAGACATAAAAACAACTTAATTCTTCCTTTCACAGACTTGCACATTTGCATTAATGTTTTTTCAGAAATATGTATGTTTGTCTTGCAGTTTGTAATTATCTGATAATTCATGTAACTTCAAATGGGATCACATGACAAATCACATTGATTGTCAGGGATTGAAAATCTGCCTGTCCATAGGATAGTATTGAAGAATAAAATTGCCTGTTCCAATTCATGACCCACCCCTAGCAAGACAAATTAAGACACTACTTATTTGAGATGTCTACCTCCTAATAAGGTAAGATGCAGACACACACTCATTATTTGGATAGTCTACCTCCTAATAAGGTATGATGCAGACACACACTCCTTATTTGGATAGTCTACCTCCTAATAAGGTATGATGTAGACACACACTTCCTTATTTGGATAGTCTACTTCCTAATAATGTATGATGCAGAAACACACTTCTTATTTGGAAAGTCTACCTCCTGATAAGGCTAAGATAAGGCTAAGATAAGATAAGATAAGATAAGATAAGATAAGATAAGATAAGATAAGATAAGATAAGATAAGATAAGATAAGATAAGATAAGATAAGATAAGATAAGATAAGATAAGATAACAGCTTTATTACAACCATGTAGAAAATTTTACATTTCTAATTTGGTATTTAAAATATAATAAAGTTAATAATGAATAACTAAAAAAAAGTAAGTAGGCGAAAGTTGAGTAAATAAAAAGTTAAAAAAGTGTGACTGAGTGTATTTTTTTGTTTGTTCATTTACTGTTACTCAAGTACACATAGAGGGCTATAATAGTATCTTTATCTTTTGATTGTAAGATATGTTTAAATTGTTTTTCTTTATCCAAATTCAGGAAATTTGCATTTACACTGTTGATAGTGTGAAACATTGCGTCTCTTTGTTTTGTGTACAATTTACAATGTATTAAATGATGCAGACACACACTTCTTTATTTGGAAAGTCTACCTCCTGATAAGGCATGATGCAGACACACACTTCCTTATTTGGAAAGTCGACAGCCTAATGAAGTTTAGAGGCTGAGTGCCGTGCCATACCATACATTATTGAAACAAAAATTAATGCCCCTCCCCCACCTGTCACCTGAAGTGCCATATTGGATGAGGAGAAGAGTCTATGGCAATTTAATATACATGGCAAAGATAATGTACATGGTGAAGCCGAAGGGAATTATCACATCTAAAGCTATCTCCGAATCCAATGTGTCGCTGTGGGAGATTCGTTATTGTTATAAATCACCAACATCAGAATTATACAAATTTTTAGGGGTAATTTGTTGATACGAATTTACATGTACTTGCAAATAGAGGTTTATATTATCACAAGATGATATCATAAAAACCTCTAATTCTGATAGTGGTGATTTATAATGGACAACAAAGCACCATAGATCACCGCATTCCACGAATAATAACATGACCTTGTAATTTATAACTGAAATTTATCTTTTCTATCACACATGTAATTATACCACATAAACAATGACAGGTCAGGTAGGTCAGGTCAGGTCAGTAGTTACTTTGGTAGACTTAACCTCATTGTTATTATTATGCCACATTATTCATCATTAGAGATTAAATATATATGTGACTTCCGGGTCATGACCTGGCCTCGTTAAAGATATAGGACATTCATAGCATATAGGTATACCCAATCAATGAATTTCTATATGTCTGCACCATTCCCCATGAATTCATTCATTCATTGCTTTCTCTCCATGTGATAGCATCTCTAGTTCTAGGACATACCCACAAACACAATGACCAGATTTGATACCAGAATAATCTAGTATTTTCACTATTTCTTTCTCTTGTCAAATCTTTTCTGTGGTTAGTTCAATAGCTTTGTTCATTTGACATTGATAAACAAGATATCATCTATTTGCTTATACTGAATGATAACAATGTGCCAATAAAGGGTTGACATTACAAACATTAAGAGAGGGGAAAACATTTTTGCAATTTCTCTCTACTTATATTTTTCAAGATCATGTTGCTGTGAAATGTTTGCTTTTCTTCGAAAGTGTGCAATTTTGCTATCATATCCCCTGGATTTGTTTTTTTTCTCTGTGCAGACCCCCCCCCCCCCATAAATGTACCCCCTCAAAGTTTACAATGGTCAACCCCATAAGAAAGTGTTTTTGTTGGGAAATCATCACTTATGGCCATTTAGATAAGTTGATGACAAGGTATACAAGTTTGTTTCAAAATCAGTCAAAATGAATGCTTCTAGTGAAGATATACTTGTAATAGGAAACGGAAATTAGGTCAACATTGTTTTTTCAACTTACCATTACCTACACACCCTGTTGCTATGACAACTTCAGGCTGCATGCCAGATTTACTGTCTCCAGTTTGAACAGATTAGATTTTAGTTATATCGAGAATACTGCAAGGTATGCACAAAGGCAAAACGATGATTGTACATGTACTTGACAGACCCGTAGTGGAGATCGATGAGATCCTGTACTGACATCGTGCATATGCACAACTGTACTCGCCTATATCTAAGCTTTCAGATGATATATAGGTTGATTATAGTATCACACTTTTACTTTTAGTAAATGTTTGAATCACAGTTCAGTTTTTAATGTGTATCACCCTGGTTGCTACCTCAAGGCAAGTGAGTTACTATACTCTGTTGCATGAATGACAATTATATTACTTGTCCTGGGCTAGTACTACCTTTAGCGTCAAGTCCTGTTCTGCAAATAGTTTTTCATCGATAAAAACAATTTTTTTCACGCCAAAATTTAGGTAAAACGAGACTGAAATGATTAAGATGCTGTACCATGCATAGGTTTGGCCAAAACACTGCAGAGAATCTCATAAAACAAGATGGCATTCCAGGATAATAAAAATCAAACTGACCAAGCAATAAATTTGATGTTGAAGATGTGACAACATCCATAAACTGACCTTATTTTTAGTATCACCCAATTTAAGAGGTTGGAGAGACAAACATATGCCAGACGAACCGGGCAAAGGCATGCCCTTTAGGAGATGGAACCAATACAGTAGAAAAAGTGAGACCCGCCCTTTAATAAACACACTCGCCTGCCCTAAAGAATGCTTGAATGTAAATTATGCTTTGTGCTTACTATCATCTATAGCATTAATGGGTGCACTTTGTGCAGCGGAAGCTACTATGCTCTGTCCCTTACATAAATGAGAGAAGCACCTGCTACACCATTATCTCAAAGTCAGGTGATCAGAAAAGAGCTACAAAGTATCCATACGCTGTACTTTCACCCAATTTAGATGTTCGTGATGTCAGAAAAATAATAAATCATCTGGAAGAGTTTGTATTAAGACAATAAATAACACCACTGCTAAAATAGTTCTCAAATATTTATGTTGTGTCAAGACAAGAATAATGGCTGCATGTGAACCTGGAATTCACTTGAAAGAAAGGAAGGAAGGTTGGCAGTAACTTTGGCATAAATAAACACGCAGCCTCTCGGCTGAGATAGCTCCACTGTTAGCAATGCACATTTCAATTAAAGAACAGAAGATATCATTAGAAAATGAACAATATGCATAGTACAATCAATGTAATGGGACTTGCTGTTTTCAACAAGAATTCAAAAATATCATTTTTCACCATAAATGATTGTGGTTTTTAACATGAAGAAAATATCACTTTTTACCAAAAATGACAAAAATATTCACCAAAATTAGAGAATTAAAGATATCATTACAAAATGAACAAATCTGAGAAAGATCCACATGTAGTACCTATATATGTAATATCAAAGCAATTGGATTGTGGTTTTTAACAAGAAGTTGAAAATATCACTTTTTACCAAAAATGACAAAAATATTTATTAAAATTAGAGAACAAAAAATATCATTACAAAATGAACAAATCTGAGAGAGATCCACATGTAGTACCTATATATGTAATATCAAAGCAATTGGACTTGCGGTTCTTAACAAGAAGTCGAAAATATCACTTTTTACCAAAAATGACAAAAATATTCACCAAAATTAGAGAATTGAAGATATGATCATGAAATGAACAAATCTGAGAGAGGTCTACCCAAGGTACATAAACACCAAGTACCAAAGCATTCAGGCTTGTAGTTTTCAAGAAGAAGTCGAAAATGTAAAACATTGACATGGACGCCGGACAATCACTCGTATTATAAGCTCCACTCGACAAAGTCGACAGCGGAGCTAAAAAAATACTTTACAGAAAAATAAATCTCATTTCATTTGTCATTACATGAAATACCGTATTTTAAGCACATCTCTTATAGAAGTACATAAAGCATTTATAGTATACTCAGTAATTATATAGGCTTTTTAATCTATGGAAAATATGTTGATGTTAGTTTCCAAGGATACATATAAAAAGCAGAAAATAGCTATTGCTCACTGTCTACTTTTGCCACCTTTTAAATTTACAAATGTATCTTCTGATCATTTCCAAAATCATTTTGATCAGAATAAATAATTAAAAATGTTGATCAAATCCTAAGGTAAAGGTAAAAATCTGAAAAGTAGACAAGGTAACTGCAATACAACTCTCAAAGCCAGGGATACCAATTATTTTTATTGTACTGCAGAGTATGTATGTAATAACCATCAGTTATTTGAATAGTAAAATTCATTATGTTTGCATTCAAAATAAAGAATTCAGCCACCAAAGAAAACTGATATGGATAACTTTATGACATTGGCTAGCAGTAAATACCGAATAAATTTCATCTCTCAGGCAATAATTTTAAATCTGCAGGAGGAGTATCAGTCACTGCATTGGTAAAACGTCATTTCCAAAGATGAACCAGTAGAACAGGAAGTAACAAGAAGACAAAGAGGTGTGGAGGGATTGGTTAGTGTGGGAGAATGAGTTAATCCAAACAGCGTTACACAATCTTGCTCATTATTGGTGCTGGCAATGTTTGAGGGACAGTGGCACATCTCAGTCTTTGAAAATAGTGAGTTACAGAACACCATGTACGCTTGTGTATTTGATCAGAGAAAGACAAAATACACTAATACATAAAAATACGCTAACCATTTTCCTCAAAGACTATAAAACATACAATTACATCTTGAAATTTTGTGATTGTGAGATACTTTTTATCTACCCATTTATTATATCCCCGGGGGCGGACATCCAGGCATTTTCACAGCCTGGCAACCCTTGCGGTGAAAACGAAGACCAAAAACTCACAGAAAATGGTACTTTGGAATGGTTGTTGAGACAGCCCTGAACAGTGTAACACGATTAGCCCTACGTGTGTAACATATATAAATTTGGTTGTTCAGGATTGTTGAGTTGAGTTTGTCTTGTTTTCTTGAATTTTCACCGACTCGACCGGCGTTCCACAGCAGCGCGCACAGAGCCCATAGAAATGCATGTACAGTGGCGAGCGTCTTAGCAACGTGGAACGTCTTGTGACGTAGCTCCGCCCCGAGGATAAACCGTATTTGATGTTCACTTAAAAATTTCAATTGACATGCATCACATAGATTTGCGTAGATGACGCAAAGTTTGACAAAAAGAGTTTGTAATCGGTTCGCAACATGATTGTTTAAAACCAGACACTACTTATAGTGGATTAGGTAGGCTGAATCATTTATGAATCACAGTTGATCTCAGAAAGAAAGTAAAAGGATTTCATCACATCCCACAGTGAATCATTTACGATTTCCAAAGGAAAGAACAGATTTCTCCACATCCTATATTAAAGATTTATAATCTCTAAAGGAAGAAAAAAAGATTGCCACACCCCATGGTGAATCATTTACAATTTCCACAAAAATGATTTCACATCAGATTTCAACACGCTATAGAATCCAGATGTATATACAAGAAACCCTAATGACGCAGAAAGGACATGTTTGCCTCATGTCAGTTCACCTCATTTCCCATCATCACGGAATACAACTCTTCATCACTTTAAACCATCTGCCGTGAAAAAAAAAAATGAAGAATTCACAGATGATGGCAGTGAAGCCTTCTTCAAAACCATCCAATTTCCTACGTCCACAATCTGCGTCATCATTACTGATGGTCCATTAGGCCAAGGAAAACAAAAACCTTCTTGTAGAACTAGAGACGCTTTTCTGTTGCACTTGCAATGGCAAAAACTTCACAAATACTAGTATATCAGTAATCAGTCATAGACTAGGATTATACGTATTATGTTATCATGCAGGGTTAAATTTTTTCATATTATTTCAAATTAAAATATTCTATTATAATTATTATTTTTTACATTAAAAACAAGCTTTTTCAGCTGACAAAATTTATCATAATAAGAGCTTAATTTACAAACACTATACAAATTTTGAAGCACAATATCTTGATGAATTATTGTGGTGTAATTGTGACAACACTGAACATTTCAACTATAAGCGATTAACCAGGCATTTCATCCTCACAATGATAGTGTTCTTCTAAGTTACATTGTATACCTGCATGCAGCTAGCTAAGTGCACCAAGTTGTGCAGTGACATCACCAAAGTGTGCAGTGACATCACCAAGTTGTGCAGTGACATCACCAAGTTGTGCAGTGACATCACCAAGTTGTGCAGTGACATCACCAAAGCATGCAGTGACATCACCAAAGCATGCAGTGACATCACCAAAGTTTGCAGTGACATCAAAAAGGTGTGCATGGACATCACCAAGGTGTGCAGTGACATCACCAAAGTGTGCAGTGACATCGCCAAAGCGTGCAGTGACATCAACAAAACGTGCAGTGACATCACCAAAGTGAGCAGTGACATCACTAAAGTGTGCAGTGACATCACCAAAGTGTGGAGTGACGTCGCCAAGGTGTGGAGTGACGTCACCAAAGTGTGGAGTGACATCACCAAGGTGTGCAGTGACATCACCAAGGTGTGCAGTGACATCACCAAGCCATGCATATAAAATTAATGTATAGCAGCACATGTATATCAAGTAGCAAAGTTAATTGTAAAAATATACTGCGTTAGACAGCCATAGCGTGTCCTTGTTTACATACAAGTGTCTGCCCATAACCCTTTGCGTTTTCAGTGTGCGTTGTTATCGTTGATTAGAACTGAATTCTCGCACGTGCACAGGTGACATCCCTCCGCTTTAAATGGTTGTTTACGAAATTTTAAATAAGTTTCGATTTTATTTTCAATGCTATCCCAGTTTTAAATATTCCTAGCATGTTTCTAAGAACCATCATCAAAATTAAATCTCTAGAACATGTAGCCTGACAGCTGTTGGTGATGTGCTATGACTTAGTAATGCAAAAGTCATGTCACAACAGACTTGATTGCAAGATACATGTTATACCGGATTTGTACAGGGTCTGCATCAGATAAAGTGGCAGCTGTTTTCATGTCAGTGTCCTAAAGTTGTGGATATGCTGTGAAGAACTGCATTTACATCACCTTCACATGAATGAAATCTCATGAAATTCACCGAGTCACCCTGTCCATGTCTTAATTGTGACCCAACCACAAAAATAGTCTCCATTGTCTATGCAGTGTATACAATGTACATTTGTTTCTGTATCAAATCCGAAAAATTACATTTGCGCCACTGTCAAAATTTAAGCAAAAGCAATCAAACAAGTGTGTACAGTGTGCTCCTCCCCACATGGAATGTTAGTTGAAACTGAAAGCAATATTTGAAACTCTCCATATGAACCAAAATGATGATGAAATTTAGTGACAGTATTGAAGGAATGAATTTGTGAAAATAAAATCCAATGAAAATACCATTTTTCCTTTATTTTGCATTCAACTCATCACAAATCAGTAAAAATGTATTTTCACCAAAGATTAATTCCAGCTAAAATATTTAAAATACATAAATAAAGTATTTTACAGTGTATAGTATATTGTTTAGTGTTATTAGTAATAGAAATGACAGTGGAAAAAACTACACAACTATGAACTAATGCACATACATGTATGCAAGAATAAATCAATTTGGTACAACTGCAGGATTCAAAATCGTTCTCCCTATACTATAAAAATTACAATCACGCTATAATTTGATCTAAAAATTGTAAATGAATGAATCTTATGTATTATTATAGTTTTCTTATACTTCTGGAACCCACAAAAGAAGTTGTACTTCCATTTTATATTAGTTGTTACAAGCTATTTTGAGTCTATGGTTAAGACATGCATCATAGTTCTACCGGGTACTAGCAGTACATGTATACACATAATAGAGCACACAAGGAAGAACCATATTTAGTATAGAAATACTTGATAAATTCAAAATTTGTCACAAGACACAATTTATAGCCTTGCTAAATAAACAACAGTGGTTTAACACTCTCTGTAGCTTAGTTTTAACTTTTTATTCTTTCTTTTAACATTTGTAACCATTGACAATCCCTCCAGTGAATGTGTAAGTGTTAATAAAATTATTATTATTGTACAGGATACACATTCTCAGTGGAAGTCAACATTGCAACAGCTTTAGTTTTATGTGCGGTGATCAAAAGATGCTGCTCGACAAGAATTACGAGAAGAAATTTATTTGAGCATTCCAAAGACATAGCTGAAAAGTTCCTCTCATCCACAAAATGCTCTCGGTTCATTGGACTATAACCACTTTATCCTGTCACATCTATTACCTAGAAGCAAAGCACCAACAGGAAGTTGATTGTTTGTTTTAATTCACACCCACCAACTTCAAAATAATCAGACCTTATCCACACACAAAAATCACATCTAACCTATTCATCAGTTTGTCCTCTGGATATCTGACACCCTTCAGCCAGTCAGCTTAGGCATGACTGTAGTTGACTGCATTTAAAAAATTAAAGCCCTAGTAATTCAATTTGACAAGTTTTGGGGCTAAGTAATCCAATTATGTTTGTGAAAAGAAGTGGAAAAATCACTGGAGGCATTGTATGACAGCTGACAGCCTACTGTGTACTCTAATGAACTTTGCACAATTAAGGAAAACTGCCCAACATGAACTCCAAAATACAAGCATTTTATTCTTATTATTAAATTAATTAAAGAAAAAGTTAAGGCTTCACTGTTTATTTTAATTTGTAAATGTAACTTTGTAATTTGTGTCCACTTTTTATATTTCACTGTTTTTTATTGTCTTGTAGTTGCTATATTTATCAAAGACAAGTGTTGTGTCAATAAATACATTGTCTAAAATATTGGTGTTTATGATTTATATTACAAAAATGTACAATTTATTTGAAAGGGAATTTGAAAAACTGGTAATCAGATCTGAATTTAACCCTTTGACACAATTTCTCCCTACACAAATTTGGGGCAACATTTTACACATTTTTATGCATTTTTTTTAATTTAACCTTTAACCCTTTCACCACCAGTTCCCTCTTTTCATCACAAATTCACAAAATAGTCCTGTTTATAGTCTGCACGTTCCTTCAGAAGATTGGGACAAAATTAAATAGCCAAATTGTTTGAGTAAAAACTGAAAATTGACACAAATTATATCTACTGGCTCCAAAATTAGGGTTTATTTCCAGAGATATTGTAGAATATTAAAAAAAAGTGCAGAATAATTTTGGCGAGGAAATCTGGTGGTGAAAAGGTTAAGAACAGGTCTTGATTTAAAAATATTGAAAACATTATGCAGGTTAATTATTTGTGAAAGGTGACAAAAGTTGCCTTTGGCGCTCAAATGGTGTAGAGTGAAATTTCCCGGAAACATGGAAACCTCGGAAACATTAAAAGTTATTCAAGCTCCTTTTTTATGTAAAAAATATATATATAATGAAACTGAAAAACACATGAATATATTAACATTTGTTTATTATTAACATTCGTTTCTAATATACGACAGTAGTTTTTACTTTCCATGTTTCCATAGTTTTCACATTCCGGGTTTTCCACTCTACGCTCAAATGGTTAACGAAGCTGATGTGATCTCATGGCCTCTCATACATTCTGTATAAAATGTTATCTCATTTTCATACTTGTATCTCAGGGTAAAATCACAGTGTGGACTACAAAGGTTAAATAAAGCACACAGCCATTGAGCAGCACTTATTTGATTTTTTTTGTCCCCAATTTTTCCATGCGTCAAGTATATTCACACATGTTGTATACAGTGCATATTAAACCATGCAATGCATTGACTAAGGTAATATATTTTAAGTATGTTTAATTATTACTAAATTAGGCTTTGACATTAATGGAAAATTACAGTCCAGTCCAATTGAATGCTAAACAGGAGTATAAGTATTGAGCTGAAACCTGATCATAGTACCACATAGTGGGTATATTTTAAATTTATAAACAAAAAGCATACACTTTTAAACTAATTACTTTAGAATAGCAACATGTTATGTACGAATACCTGAATCAAGTATTTTTCAGTTAAAGTATTGACAATTCTCATGGCAAAATTTCCTTTGTCTTTATTAATGTTTTAAATGACATAATTTTCCCCATCAAAATTTGTATTTATTTTCATAAGAATTTGTTGTTAATTTTGGAACAGGAGGACATAATTTTGAATTGATCAGGTTTTGATCGAAACTTTTGAACAAAATATGAAAAAAAAGTTGAAAGGTACCAAACATAGACTTTGGCAGTTGAAGGATTAAGAATACCAGTAAAAATGCCAGATACAAAATTTAGTGAATTTGATGAAGTGTGAAGTTTATGTACGGTAAATGTTGTCACTTGCAAAATGAAATAATGCATTTTAAAAACTTTCCATCATGAAACATTGAAAAAATTCATTGATGTTTCTGATCATAATTGCTAGGAATGTCTGGTAGATTATAAACTGTGAATTTAAAGAAAACATGATTTGAAACAAAAATGTTGTCGGTAAAAAATGTGAAAGTAAATTTTATAGAGTATTAAACTAAGAATGTGAAACCTCTCAACCTAATTGGGAAATCCCACAAAAGTTCACAATAAGACATTATAAAGAAATCCACACCTTAAATAGTAGGCCTACTCTGTTGTCAAGCATAAACCTGATTATACTCGTCTTTCTACTAAAATGGAGGAGAAAGCAGTATGATTTTTGTATAGTTATAGAGAAAACTATAGAATAATGTACATTTAAACATTAATATTACCACAAACACTTTCAGCTATGCAGTTTATGAAAAGTCATTCTTAATTCATATTGTGTTTTAAAAACTGGAGATTTCCTTATTTGAGTACTTCTGTTCACAAAGTTCAGAAATACATCAGTCAAGCAGGCACAAACTGACCAACAGCAAACAATATTGAATAGCAATAAAATGTTGCTTCTGATCAAAGGACATTTTTCGCTGGCACAAACAGTTCATGCAAATTAACTCCTTTGCTGCCATAATGTTTCACCCAAAGCGTTTGCCAAAAGGTTTGTCTGTTGTTTTTTTTAACAAATATTGACAATTTCGGACTAAATAAATATTATTTCCAATTGCCTGCTAGTCTTCATCAAAATAAATATAAAAAAAATTATGTCGGTTTTATTTTGAGAAAGGTGACAGTTGACTTCAGTTTGAAAACTGCAGACAAAAAAATAATTGTGGTGCAGTTGCTAAAATTGTGAATAATTAACAACTTTGTTTTTCAGGGAAGGAAAACAAATAGTATTTGTTATTATGCACTAAAAACAAAAATGAGTGTATTCTAAAAATATTATGAAAAGTTTCCTCTTTGTTATGAAAATATCATAACACTGCTTCACAAAGTGAAAACAAAAAATGAAATTAGAGAAATATTTTGTTTGATGAGAAGATTTGTAGTTGTCACAGTGATTTCAAACATTCAAGATTTTGACTTGGTTCTCAAAGATTACACTAACAAAAACATTAAATTTGATCAAAAGGTTGAGGAGAACCGGGCAAACTACAATGAAAGAAACTGTTCAGTTCACACTCGCAACAAATGACCACTCCAAATGTGAAACTTGAATCAACATTCCACGGGTTTCTATATCTAATCCCTGGCATAGAAATCCAATCGTTCAACATCATAATACCTGATAAGTTAAGTGGTTCAATGAGATTTAAATACATCTAACTTGGTGGTTAATCTTATTTCAACAACTCTGGAAATTATCAAGAAAACTGTTTCAATTCAATTTGGGGTGGGGGTGGGGTTATAACATCACCACACTCGCTATGTAGCAGGCATTCCAATTATACAAACAAATTCATTCTTTACAGGCGTTCTATGGGTCACAAAGAAACACATTGAACAAGATGCTACACGACAACTGAGGCCCTTTAAGTCAAAGTTTTTTTTCTTTTTTACAAATAAATAAAACAAAGTTGTTACAAGCTTAAAATAAGAATCATGCCTGTGACCTCAATTCTTAGTACATTAATAACGATAATATTATTATTAGAATAATGTATCTATAGTCGCCATTAATTAACCATTACAAACTCTCAAGATATACAAGTGAAAAATATTACGTTTGAAACAGAATAGAAAATAAAATGAATATGATTGAATTTTATGAACACTTCAGGGAAGAAATACATTTAATTTTCGGTTTCCTTACAATTTCCTGCTAAGGCATATAATAACACAATAAACATTAGCAAGTACTCATTCTCTAACCATAAATATGAGTGTGGCTTATATTGCAACTGATAGTGTTATTTATCATCTAGGTGGTTGAAGAGGGCAGAAGAAAGAATGAAATCAACTCATCAAAGAGTTAGGTCAAGGTCAACCCCCTAATTACTAGGTACCACTTGATTAAATAGGTGTGGAGATATAGGGCTTTGGTTCTTTTATTTTAGCGGAAACGCATACTCACAATGCAGGAAAATTCTGTAAATCATGACAAAGCGAGGGCACAACAGTGGGCTACAGTACGTGGTGTTAACGATCGCATGACATTACACCAATGGACATTACTTTACAGTGTATCCAACAAAAGGCGATATTGACTAATGGACTGTGGTTTACTGCGAGGCTATTGTTCGACTGGATTTGCTATATAATTTGAATAAAAGAAATAAGAAGAGTTGCAGAGAACGCTGAGTAGTACTCGTGTAATAACACACTTCAGACCCTAGCTATAAACAAAATGGGTTCCCTTGCTGAGTTTACCATATAACATCAGATCATAGTACTACAGTAGTACATACAATGTTAACCTTCTGACACTTGCAGCCAGCTGGTACGGTTTGTAGCGTAAATTCTTGCAAATATACAATGCAGCACACATGAAGAGCGATAAAAAAATGACAAAACCCATTACGGAATTACCATGTATGTGAACTATAGAAGCCAGAAGTGTGCATTAGCATGGCATTAGTAACAAAAAGCTTGCTCGATCAACACAATAGATTATTTACTAAACTAGACACAATAATTGAAACTGAAAGGAAAGCCTACCAACAATAAACAGATTTTCTGAGTACGCATCATAGATATAAGGCCATGTTTGCCTTCAAATAGCTTTTCAGCTTACACGGTCTGTATATTATTATATCAGGAGTTTTAATTTCGTCTCCGACTCTGCTACTGCGGCGTTGACAGCGTCAGACTGAAATCCATACCAAACCAATAATTACCAAGCAATGCAGAGATGACATTTAGAACGCAAGCCAGAACACTATTAGGCGTGAAATGGTACTGTTTAAATAAACAAACGACGCTCTTTGTTTACGAAAGAAGTTAATTAGCTGAAGTGTTGAAAAAAAAAAAAAAAACGAAATCTTTTGAATTAAAGAAATTTCAGTTGACAAACACCAATGACGAATTGTTTTCAATTGCAGTGCGATCGTTTAACGTTGAGTTGCTGGAAATCAAAACTTCGACGCAAATATGAATTTACTAAACCAGAATTAACAGCATTTTTAATTTCAAGATGCCGACTGCCTAACCCAATGAATGGTATGGGTGACCGTTTGTAATAAACAATTATTTGAACTGCGGCATGGTGCATCGTATTCATTGTGTTCGCAGCAATGAATTCTGACTCTGACAGTTCTCACTCGTTCGTCGTCGTCACATTTTTAAAGTTTGTGTTTATCTTCAGCGTCTTCGTACCACAAATATAAATACATTTTATTTATTAGGATTATTACTGAAAAGTAGTTGCATTTGTATATTCCAAAAAAGTTTTGCCATAGAACCGGGCATTAAAGAAAATCTCACCTCCAAATAATCGTAGTCGTCTGGAGCGAACGTCGAGTTAGTCTCCATGAAACCCTGTGATATCATAAGTCGGGGCCAACTGTGAAGCCATTCCGCCAACCATGTTGCCGTATAATTCTGCGCCTCCATAATCCAAGTAACTGAAACTAACTTCTTAGTACAACGCACAAGTAGAATAGATTCCCTTCCGCCGAGAAACGATAACCCGACGGGAGAAAAGAGAGATTTTCCTGAACTTGTTGAGCTTGTCACTCACACCGCCATTTTAGCACACTGCAATAATCACCTGGGAAGGGAGGAGTTTCAAGAGGGCTCCCTAAGTTTGTACTAACGAATGGGTGATTGAAGGGTTAAAGGTCAGATACTATTTTTAGTCACCTTGGGGATTGCACAAGAAAGTGGCAACATAAACGGGACGTCCGTTTTGCGGTGGCTATAAAACGCCTTGTCACGAACGTTGGGTAGTTATTTTCGTCATAACTCTCATTTGGATTGTGAAAATACAGGTAAGTAGTACATATAAGACGTAACGTTTTTAAAGCTTGCTGAATTTGATCGCAAACAAGAATGTCTGCTTGATTTGTTCAGCTTCAAGTTTGTTATTATACGATGGAGCAAATATAAGATTTAGCTCAATATTTACCGGTATACTAACACCATAATTTCGTTTGTGTGTATGTCTTTAGTTTATTCACTTGATACAAGCAAATGCAGGGAAAGATCGTACACACTCCGCAGTGCGTGATTGTGTGAAGTACTGATTGATATTTGCGCTACAAAATATTATATAAAATTTGTGTTAATTGTGCAATCGAAATAACACCACATGTATTTGTGTAATATCAAGCTCCAACATTTACATTACATAGATAAAAGTACTACATGCATATGTTATGTGTATGCTATTATTAGTTATTATTATCTTAGTTACCTTAGGTTGGTGAGTATATTTCACAAAACAAAACATGATAATTGTTATTATTTGTTTTCTGCACTACTGTCAGACCATAAACTCATTTCCTTGATATTTATAAATTTCACAAATCAGACTGAGACGATAGGTTTCTATTTGCCAATGGAGTAACTTTGGAACATTTTGAAATATGTATGCTCACTATGCTCACTGATTGGTTGGTTGGATTCAACTGCCATTGAACTTTATAAATATTTCTAAAAAAAAATCAAAGAGGGGTTTGTGGCTACCGGTAGATCTGATTAAATATGATCCTAGTTTTTAGAAGTTTTGATAATCGCGAAAGCGAACAAGGTAAGTATGTGGCAATAGTTCAAGTAATACAGAATAAGATGTACATAATAATAATAATAATAATAAAAACAATTACAAAATAATAAAAGTATATAATAAAAATTAAATATATAAAATTAAATTAAATTCACATGATCAATACACCGAATTTTACAGACACATGTACACGCTGTTCTAAATATTCTTTATATTTTCCTAACTTCTAACATTGCTATGCCATTGCCACAATCAGATAGAAGAATTCACTATCGATTTGTTATGTGGTCATCATCATGATTTGGAAAGGAATGAATTAAAACTGGGAAATTGGTTATATTGTTGAAATTTGGTTGATTAATATCTGTCATTTTACCTGCAATTTCGTAATAAAAATAATACAATTTTAATAAAGGCATGTGTAGAGTTTCATGAAAGAAATTTGAGGGTGGTGGTCAGTGTGAGCACACATCCAGATTTTGTGCAAACAAACAATGCAACATTGTGTGGGACCCATATTGAAAAAGACACATCGCAGTGACCACAGTATGGATTACTTATTGATTACTAATTCTGAGCCTTTTTTGTTTTGAAAAGGTTTTTCAGTGAATTTGGTCACTTTGAGAAATATTCCTTTTCATTCCTTGCATTATGTATTCAAATACAACTGATTCATGGTGGATTTTGGGATGAAAATGCAACATTTCTCTGTCCAAATTTCTATTTGGGGGATGCTGTTCTTGCAAGTCTAGCTATTGTAAACTGTTTCTGACAACAAGATCCAGTCAAATGAATTTGATGGTTGAAAACAACTAACCACAACACGTTAATAAAATTTGCATGGCAGTAACTTGACCAATCACTGAAGGTAATCGACAAAAGCTCATGGGTCATTACCATTATCAAATGACTTCTATAACCAATGAAATCTTATTCTTTGAATTTAAATTATAAAATTTCCTGAATTCATTCATGCCTTTGTGAAATTTTCTGTACATTAAACAGAAAGTTTATCACTGTTGTCTTCTGTTTTGTGAACAGAGCAATTACATAAACACATGCAGTTCTAATAAAGTTAAAGCCGAAAAATTAGATCCTTTTCTGGTCAGCATGCGCTGGTTTTCAATGGAACATATTACGCCATTTTTGTTACACATTATTGATTCATAAATGCAATTTTTAATTTATATTTTGGTCTATGTCAATAACACATGTTTTTTTTTTTTGTCTGCTATCTCTGAACAGTCTCATAAGTCGTGTCCTCAACGCCGTTTTATCATGGCGACACAAAGCGATTCTCATTTAGAGGACCAGCAAGAGGAGATTGAAGCGTTACGCTCCATTTATAATGACGAATTTCATCTCTTATCATGTACTGGTACTAGTTGCTGTAGCAACAAGATCCAGATTACTCCGGATGGTACTGGTATTGTCCTAACATTCAGTTTATCAGGTAGGTCTAAATACATTCTTGGTTTCTGTGTTAACGTAACACCAAAATAAAAATGTTTCTATTTTTATTTTGCTTTTCCTTCTGCTTCTGCCTCTGTTTTTGAGTTAACAGTAGATTCAGTAGTAGTTGGTGTACTCATTTGCTGTTTTGTTTTGCTGAGTGACTATTTGCATTATGCCACAATTATGCAAAGTTTACATGTAACCTTCAAGAGCTATCAATTATCATTGGTTGGTTGAATATCACATGACTATCACATGACATGCCAAATCTCATATTCTGACATTATAGAGTTTGTTCATATCTAGTCAATTTGTTTTTCAAAATTAATGTTATTATGTTTTTTTCATGTAAGTTCTTTTTTAAATGATAATCATCAATTTTGATAACTATTTTTATTTACTGATTTGGGTGACCTCAATGTATTTGAGATGCATTTTCCAATTTTGCCATAGAGGGCATGCTTTTATTTAGATAAAGGACTTTGCTCAGTGCTGCTGGCAGAATTGTGGTTTGGCCATTCATATACCAGGTGCAAACTGACTGTTGTGCCAAGATTGTGTATAAGAAAATTTTAAAAAAAACCTGCTTTACTGACACTGTAATATACCTATTAGTGATAGACAAGAGTTTATTCAAAAAAAACTTTTACTTTTTATTGAATCTGACTAAGTTTTCAAAAAAATGTTGTCACGAACATGGCAGGGAAACAGTAAGTTCTATTGTTATTCAATTTAGCGAATTTCACTTACTTGTAAAAATAATTAATGGATTTACAGTAGGCGAGTGGAGTTATCACTCTTCTAAGAAGGTAAAGTATGAACAGAGGTTATGTTAGTTAAAATAAAAATAGTTGATGTGCTGTGGTTTTGCTGAATCACGTGATAACAAGCAATACAACATATATACAAGTTTATATACCGGTAAGTTGAAATCATTCACCCAGGGAAATATATCTATGTTTTTTTTTTTATCAGAACTACTCAATTGTTTTATCTTTATTATATTCCTATAAGTAACACTTTTTTTTATTTTCATCTTAGATTCATACCCTGCGATGACTCCACGTATCGACATCGAGCTGCAAGATGGGTGTGGTATTACTGCCGAAATGGTGGGAGAACTGTTTGCAAAGCTGTATGAAATGGGTAAACATTATATCGGGGATGCCATGATTTACAATTTGGTGGAGTTCACCAAACACTGGGTGCAGGTCAAGAAGAAGACAACAGATGCTGTTGCTCTAGCAACCACTGATGTCGTGGAGGAACAAGATAAAGATGTCACTGTGTGTCAGTTTCATCTGCAAGGCAAATGTAGATTTGGTGAAAAATGTAAAAATCCACATGTAGGTGAGGAAATTACTGTATGTAAAAAGTTGAAGGAGCTTGACATGAACGACAGTGAGAAAGTGACAAAGAAAGACAAATCGATTCCAAATGAGGAGGAAATTGTCGCCAAGAAACCACCGATGAAAACAGCTAGTGATGTCATATCCAGAATTCAGTGGGACTCCAGTCTTTCTAAGAAACGGTTCACTGTCGGTTATTTGGATCGATTTTTAGGTATTATAGAGAAGCCTTTTACTGTTTTCACCTGGACGTCTGAGCTGGCTTCGGTGGATGATCATTTTGAATTGGCCATTCCTCAGCATCGGATTCAGTACTTCAAATATCGGGATACAATTGTTTGGGATAAAAACTGTAGACTTGACAATGTCTTTGGTTCAACTGGTAGTGGCACCACTATTTTAGAAGTTATTGACAAGTATCGTCAGTTACATCCTGATGACAAAGATGACGATGAAACTGATTCCGCCTGTGAAGAGCCTTATGAAGATTACGATTTCGGGGTGGTGGAACCTGTTGGAGTTGAAACTCCTATGGAAGCTGCTGCGAAAACAGACCGACCTAGACATATTGGACCAAATTACTTTATTGCTGTGCGTATTACAAACCCAGCTATTGGTGAAGCTGTGAAGACATTGCAAGATAAGATTGTGGAGTCTGTGCCAGATTTAAGAAACTGTTGTTCTACCATTGACAAACTTCACATCACGGTTGCAACTCTGCGAATAGACACTGGAAAAGAGATGCAGATTGCGTTTGAAGTACTGCAGAAACTCAAATATGATCTGTCACATTTACTGAAATCGCCGATTATGCTACACTTCCAGGGACTGCAGAATTTCCATGGTCAAGTCCTCTACGCTGCCACCAACCCGGATCCGATCTTTGATAATTTCCATAAACAACTTACGTCCTGCTTTGAAAATGCTGGGTTGAAAATAGTTGGGGAATTCAGTGAATTTGTCCCACATATGACCATTGCACAGATGTCTCGCTTTGTAGGTGGAAAATTACATGCCCCCACTATGATTAGCAGTCTGTGTGATAAATACTCAGAGTATTATTTTGGTGCTCAAGGTGTGGAGTTTTTACATTTATGTTCCATTGGCCAAGGATTGACGCATGATGGTTTTTACCCAACTGCGGACATTGTAGATTTGTATGAAGATTTCTAAATTATATAATTATTTCAATAAGACTAAGACAAAAAAAAAGCATGCTTGTCTGCGGACTATGAGTATGTAGTATTCACAAAATAATAATAATACAATTTTTTCAAGACATGAACGCAGCAGATAATTATATTTATTTTCAACTTTTTTGTTCAAAATTAAAAATATATGAAAATTTGCAATTTGTTGCTTGCAAAATTTTGGCGGGAAAATTAAACAAACAACTTGTTTTACACATATTATCATAGTCGTCACATATGTATAAAGAGTTGTGTGATGCTTGTCCAGTTTAATATTTTGATATATTGGCTGAATAATACTGGATAGGATTCCATAAAAATGTTAGAAGGTCACAGTCATCACTCTGTGTCATGCAACATTGATTTCTTTTGAAACAAAATTTGAACTCTTGTCGATTGTAACGCTTTGCAAACAAAGTTACAAATATGTTTTGTGGGAGTTATTCTGACAATTTTTTCAAGCTATGTAATACTGAGTCAACATGACCTTTGTGGTGTCAATTCATTTTCAATGCTCCAGAATACTGCCTCCACAAATTCACATTTTCCACCTGCACGATGTTGTTCTATTTGTACATTGTACGCTCAATAGTGGAGTGCTTTGGCCAAACAGTCACCTTGAAAATTCAAGATGTAAATTCATGGAATTCCTGAACGGCTATTAGCATATCAACATTAATAAATACATGCGGTATTACATGTTTCCACATTTGGTATCAGCAAAAGTATTTGGCTCAGTACTAAAAAAGATCTTTTTATTACTTTTCACTAACTATCGGTAGTCACAAGTGAAATTGATTAAGACAATGGTAATTAATTAATGTTAGTTACAACAATAATAATCAAGAGTGTATGCACACATGTTTGTTTTGATTTTAGATAAAATTATAAACAGGGGTAAATCTGTTTTCCAGCACTGGGGGCGCTGTCACAATATATTTAGTAAATCCAAAAAAAAAATGTCATACATTTTACCTTTAATCATAAATGGGTATGGTGTTTTTATAGAAGAAAATTGCAATCATTTTATGACAAAAAGTCTTGGTGAGAATGGAATTAAACAATTTCTCTTGTAAACAAAATTTTTAAAAATATACAATTTTGGACTTAGACTTGTAGGAAATAATGATATGGAAATAGTCTGTTTTATTCAGAGATAGTTTTATGATTAACTTTTTTAACGTATGAAGTGATGAAGGATCACTGATTTTCTTTGTTGCAATATGGATAACTTATGAGTATTTTTAGTATAATTTAAATGATTTTGTTTGATACTTCTTCTTGATACAAATAATAGAGTAAGATTTTTTTGGAAAGCAAAAAATTAATTTTGACAGGGAACATGTAATAATAAAAATGCTAGTAAGTGCACATTTCAAATTACGGATATGCAAAGATAAATCTGGGCTGCACAAATGCTTTCAGTATTTCATTGATTTAATACTACTATGATTGCTGCCAAGTTGACAATTTTATTTCACAATAAATTATACCCTGATGCTTCTATTTTTGTCAAACAAAATCTCTTAAAATGACCAGAACTACTCAATGTTATTCACATATGGTAGAGAGAGTGAAATAAAGTCCTTGTGAATTTGAAGAAATGTACAATACTGCACAAATAAATTAATAATGATTTTGTAGTCCAAAAGTCATGTCAGTGTGTGCGTGCATGTACGTGTGTGTGTTTGCATGTGTGGTAACAACGTTGGGACGACAGAACCTTATTATTTATATAATTTATATTAATATTTAATCAAATTTAGGTAAAACTTGTGTAGCTTAGGTTTAGTAAGGGGGGCATAATATAATTGTACCATACCTACCTTCTTTACTAAACCTAAGCTTTGCAAACATTTCTATGTTCAGTCACGGGATATTCAACTTTTATTTAATTACGGTAAACATAATTAAAATTCAATTCTACGTCGAATTGCATTGTAATTGAGTTTAATTAAACTCCAATTAAAACACAACCTTATATAGGAACGCATTTTAATAGAGTTCATATCGCAACTATAAAGTTAATTCAACTATATGAAAAGTTAATCGACTGTGTGCTGTTGCAATGACGGTAAGACGTCCCTCTATTATCTATAGATGGACTTGGTTTGAATTACTATCCTCATTGTATCTACAATATGAATACACCCTTAATGCAGTGGCTCTAATATGTGGAGCAACTCAGTAAATATGTTTCCATAATTTACTTACCTTAAACTTAACTTAGAGTTGGGAAACATGTGGCAACAGACGTTACGCACGTTTGCAGGATATCGAATTGCGAAAGAGGGCGCACTTTAATGCACACCTTGATTGGCGTAGATTAGCAATCAGATATAACGGTATGCATTACGAGTAAACATTAAAACCTTTTAAACAATTATATATCAAACAATTATACCCTATTTAACATTACAGGAATTTGTATATCAAATACAGACGAAAAATGTATCAATCGCATTTAATTCCATACGCCTGCGGGCGGAATCAAACACGACTGTAGTCCCAACTAGCCTGGCATGTAGGTGTGAGTAGGCCCTCTGTGTTAGGTTTGAAGCACTGCAGAAGGCGCAACTCATGCTACCTTGTCAGGCTATAGCCCCTACTTACAGATTTAAAGGGCGTTTTTCGTCGCGCAGCGCGTTTTCAATTTCTATGTAAATAACCAATGTATTTTACACGCGCTGTATACCATGTCCCGTGTCCCGCGAAGCGACGACCACTGTCCTTTAATGCAGTGTGTTGCGATTCCAATGAAAAATTCATGAAAAAGAAATATAAATTGCGTGAACGAGGGGTGAACGCGAAAAGCCTGTAACCGCGAAATTGGATTTCGCGGTTACAGAACTTTCGCGACAGGAGACTCATGACTGCTAGCAAGTCTACCAATTATAATATATTCGTTATATAGTACTCTTACCATAGTCGCTTTCATTACAATAACACATCATAATAAATTTTGGCAAATTTTCTGTATTATCATTGTTGGGAATTTTAAGGCGCTGTGGTACTTCTATTACCAGCTACATCGAGCATGGAATATTCATTTTTTTGAAATAAATGGCGTCATTTCGCATGAGTACTGTGATTTCAAGGTAACACGTAACTTCCCATAATGTCCTGCAAGGTGTTAACTGGCATAAACAAAATCCAGTTGGTTTTAGACCGGGAAAGATACACACCGCAGTAAGATTTGGGAAACGTTCAACTCTCACGTGACTTATATAGAAAATGCCTATATTTAAAGCGCGGTGGTAGTCGCGCAGCGCGTGTTCGAATTTCATGTAAATAAACAATGTATTTTACACGCGTTGTATACGTCGCTATGAGTCCCATATCGAACAGGACGCGGTACGACGACTGCCACCCTTTAAATTGTATACATCCCATGAAAGTATCTTCTCTGACTCACATCCCAATCTCTTCCGGCGGGAAAAAAAACATTGTTGCGTTGACCAAACATTTCAAAAGCGTCCACAGACCCTTCAGAAATGCTGACGTTTGTCATACTATGCCCTCTATGGTGTGGCACTTTTAGATATATATATAGTGACTGTGGATTCAGGCACTTTTTTGAATGATTGAAAGACGATTTCTTTGCCTTTTGGGAAGTAACCCTTGAAAAACCAAACATGAAGTCATCTTTTGTCACCTTTTCGAAAATGAACTGCGTATTTATTTCCATATTTTTTTCACAAATTATGATAACGATTTATAACAAATGGAGAGCAAATTATAGAAAAAAATACATACATACATGGTGGGCCGTGAATAATTATGGTTCAAACAATTATTCGTCAATTAATGGAATGTCTAAATACTGTCAAACACCCCATTTTAGATGGAATTAATTTTCGATGAAAATTGATTTTGTCTGTTTATTTTCACTGATTTTTGATGACTTTAATGTAAAATATATATAAAGGGGTATTTTAACTGGATCTTATTCCCATTGATTAATCGTTTCAACGGAGAAAAATGAAAATTTACAGTACTACTCAGCAGTATCTATTCTTTCAATGGATGGAGTAGATGTACATAACTTACGACCAAAAGGTCACCATCTGTGATATCTCGCGGCCATTACCTTTTCAACGTGTACTGTAAAACTTATTTATTTTCACTAGCATTATTCAATATTTTTGTTATTTTAAGTATATATCTACTGGGTTTTAAGTTCTCGAATTTGCCAGCGAAACAATAAGTTCAATAATGCCTTTACAGTATATTGAATAAAGGCGATCATATGGCAAAACGTCATGTTTCAGCCTTAAAGGGCGGTGGTCGTCGCGCTGCGCATGTGCGATTTTTGTGTTGATAAACATTGATTTTCTCACAATCCAATGCGCTCTTTTAATGGAAATCACAAGTATGATGTTTGACCTGGGCGCGCCCTGCACTAATTATTGCCGGTGACTCCTTCGATACTTTTCAATCACCTAAAAAATACCTAACTAAAGCTTGGTAATGTCGCAGTTCGTACTCGTTGATCTGCGCAACAGTCAAAGTTGCCATCTTTGTTTATACGAGACCCATACATCTCGCGCATGCGTGGTGCAATGACTACCGCCCTTCAAAATGTGCCATTTACACTATTGAACATATCTATATTTTAACTAGACCACAATAGTATATTTTTATTTCATATACTCACTGAATATGGACAGAGAATTTTCAATAATGTTGTTTGATGATGTGGATTGCTGATTACATTGTACTATGAACACACATCTGAGTATTGGTTTGACATTGTGGTTAAAGCGGGGGTTGTCGCCACCTGCGCATGCGTCAGATGGCCATAGCGTGTCATTGTTTACAAACAAGCGTCTACCCATGAGCCTTTGCGTTTTAGCGTGTGTTGTTATCGTCGTCTGGAACTCAATTCCCGCGCGTGCGCAGGTGACGACCCTCCCGCTTTATTATGAAGATCGGTAAAGAACGCGGCTCGAATACGACTTGCTGGTTAGAGCAACCGGACTTAGCGTTTTAAAGAACGATCATTTCCCAGAATGGAGTATTGGGTGTATGGGTATATAGGTTGTTCATACATTAATTCCTATACATCAACTTAGTTTGATTACTTCAGCGATCCGGGTATATACTTGTATCGAACAATCTCGTGAACAGTATATTGAAGGAATGGATTGAAAGGTGAATGTAGTAACTGTAAAAATAGTTTAACTGTTGTGGCTGCCGCCCTCTATTGGCAGATTTGAAATGTTCTTTCTTAGAATGTTAGAAGAGCCTCGCGAAACAAACAGACCGAATAGCTTCACCTTCGCGGTGGTGTGCCATTACGCATAGAAAATAGTTCTTTTTGTTTCATGAGTTTTATGCATTTGTAGACTCCTTGTTGTGTTTGGGGTCTTTTATTGATAGTAATAATTATTTTGTGTTGTATTTTGAATACTTTTACTCATTACTTATTTGATCTTTCTAAGTGACTTGCCCTATTGTATCCATTCGCCTTTTTGCCGTTTGTTGATACATACAAGACATGAAAGCTGTTTTCTGTTATGTCACTGTGAATTTCGGATACTTTCGATTATCCCAAGGCTTTACAGGTCGCCAATGAGGTAAATATGTGCCCATAATGTATCCGTTGCATTTACACTATTTTTGCCTTCTTTTTGTTCAAGATTTATCTTCAGTTGTTATCAAGTAATTTAGATGTTTTGAGTAGATCGGAAAAACGGTCATTTGTTACTATTATTCGACATACCTAGCATATCGTTACTATAAATTTAATTGTGTTGCTACGTTATTGTTATTTGTATTTATCTGTATTTTTCAGTTTTTAAGGAGCTTAAGATTGTGAATACGATGTTCATGAATGTGCTTGGTTTTACACTACTGATCGTTCGCTGTATAGTGTTAAGCAGATCTGCATTGTTGCTTGAATAAATCACATCTCTAGTATACGAAACTCTTGTAGACTTGTCACTTTAAAGTAAAGCTCTTGGTGATACAGTAAAAACTCAGATCTTTGTGGCGTGTCTCCAAGTTGTGTTGAAGACGTTTGATGCCTTTCCAGGAAACCCCACAGTAGTTATTCACCGGTGCTGTGCATTACTGCTGTTCAAGTCAACATTAAGCTGAAGTTGTCAAGAGCGGATGAATTCAAGACCGATGTTGGAAAGCTGGTAACTGCCTGAACATTCCATAAAGAACATACATATAATAGCTGACAGTTTTGTGCGAAAAACTGAACATTTAATTTGAACACTATATAATCCATACTGATTGAATTTATATTTGATATTTTACACATATAATTTCTCACACATGTATTTACTGCTGTCATAGTCCCTGCTGCACAACTATGAGTCTGCATAGTTTAATCTTGTAGTTTTTTCACATTGTTTAGATTTACCTGTTTGTGGTTGTGAGACTTTCTCTGAGCTTATTGACACAAGAGTGTAGGTAGTTTTACACACTCCTTCCATTTTCATTTGTGACAATCACAAAAACGTTGACGTGTGTTATCGTGACTATGGATTGTGATACAGCACCCTCAATGTTGGATATTGAAGGTAAGCGAGAAGAGGCAGTGTTGGTTGGTACAGCTCAGGCTAATAGTAAAGGTAAGACTGAATCTGAGTCTTTATTAAGTTTACGTAGATCAGAGAGAGTATCTAAGCTCACTGAGAAGGCGAGAGAAGGTAAGTTACAAGATCTTGAACAATTTTTTTGGCAAACCCATGATCATCTGTTGTCGCGTGTTCCGCATCATGAGCGATTAATAGATGAATCAATTGAATCGCTCAACACACTGATTGACGTGATAGAGGAAGAACGCAATAAGATTATTAAAATACATAATCAAATTAGAGATCTGTCAAGCACTCCACGAAAAGATATTTTGATGGCCATTGATCGAGTAAATGTCTATGTGGATCAGACAGTTCTTCATGCACAACGTGTAATAAAACGGGCTGAAATTTCGAGTATGGTGTCCATCGGTTCTCTGTGGTCATCTAGTTCTAAATCGGTCATTTCGCATTGCTCACGGTCTTCTAAGCACCCAAAAGAAACAAATTCATCATCATTACACAGGGCTTCCACTGTTAAAGCAGCTGCCCTTCAAGCTGAGTTGGAAGCCAGAGAAGAAGAGGCTATTCGAGAGGAGGAGTTAAAGCTACTAGAGCTTGAGGAGAGTAAGCGAAGGGTTGCAGCTGAAGCAGAAATGCAGCGCAGGTTAAGAGAGCTCGATAGACAAAAAGTAGTAAGAGAGCTTCGTATTGAAAAAGCTAAGTTAGCTGTATATGAAAGGGAAGATTTATTTGAAAATTTTCCAGTTAAAAGAGAACCCAATTTAGTGCCACCAGCAATGGTAGATACACATAGTACAGGAAAACCAATGGTGATAATGGAGCCACATAGCCCTCCTGTAGTTGAACAATCAAATAATGATAAACACAAATGCCAACCAGTATTATCTCAGGACTATTGCCCAACTACAGCACAGAATGACCTTAGAGCACTGACTGAGAGCTTGAAAGCGTCAGTGTCACTGAGTCGACTACCAGCACCAGAACCGTTGGTATTCACAGGAGACCCATTAGCATATCCAGATTGGATTACTTCATTTTCTACTCTAATCGAATCACGTGGTATCCCGCCTGTTGAGAGGATTCATTACCTGAAATAGGTACTTAGGTGGCTCTGCCAGAGAAGCGGTAGAGGGATGCTTTCTACTCAGAAGTGAAAGTGCATATGATGAAGCCAAAGCCACTCTTGAAGAAAGATATGGAAATTCTTTCACATTGACCGAGGCCTTCAGAGATAAGATAGACTCATGGCCAAAGATTTCTGGCAAAGATTCCAAAGCCTTGCGACGGTTTGCTGACTTTCTAAAGCAGTGTCTCATAGCCATGAGAGTCACAACAGGTACGGAAGTGTTAAATGATGTTCGAGAAAATAGAAAAATGCTTCAGAAACTGCCAGATTGGCTTATAAATAGATGGAGTCGTATTGTTGCAAAGACAAAGAAATGCACAGGTATATAGCCCTCATTTAAATCATTTGTTTCTTTCCTGCAGGAGGAAGCGGAAATTGCATGTGACCCGTGCACTTCTGTGGAATCTCTGAAATCTACCCTGCAGAAAGACAGAGATACATCTCAACGCTACACACCCAGAAACGGCAGGCCTGGAGGTCGCACTTTATCAACCATAGCAAAGCCAGAAAAAGATGACCAGTCCTGTATTTTCTGTAAGAAGGGTGGACATAGTATTCAAGAATGCTATACTTTTACAGCTAAGACCATGTCAGAGAAACAAGATTTCATCAAAAAGGGTGGTTATTGTTTTGGTTGTCTGCATTCTGGTCATGTGTCTAGGAAATGTCCAAATCGAAGTATATGCAAGAAGTGCAGTAAGAGACATCCCACTAGCTTGCATAGTGAAGAAAGAATAAACATAACCAAAGTACCAAGATCATCTCACAGTGAAACTAAGGAACCCAAATGAGCAACAGATCAAGATCTCAAAGAAAGGACCAATATACATGTGAAAGATGCTGGTTGTTAGGCATAGTTCGCAAGCGTGACAAATCACTTTCATCCATGATTGTGCCTGTATGGATCTCCAGCAAAGAAGATCCTAGTGAAGAGATGTTAGTATATGCACTACTTGATACACAGTCTGATACTACATTTGTATTGAATCATGCTGCAGAGCAGCTCAAAACAAAGTCAGATCCAGTTAGTCTTTGTTTAACAACCATGACATCAAGTGATCGTGCTATTCCCTGCAGAAAGTATCCCAATCTCAGTGTTCGTGGATTTGATTCTGATGTAATGGTTACACTACCAACTGCATATTCGTTAGAGTACATTCCAGTCAACAAATCGCATATACCAACTCCTAAGATTACAGAAAAATGGCCTCATCTCCACCAAATCACTCATAGGATACATCCCATACAGAAGTGTGAAGTAGGTCTATTAATCGGTTATGATTGTCCCCAAGCCATTGCACCTCGTAACTGCATCACAGAAGTGGGAAATCAAACATTCGCCATAGAAACAGACCTGGGATGGAGCATTGTTGGGCAGATGACACAGGCAGAAGAGAGTGAAAATATTTTCGGTGTTTCACATAGAATACTTACCAAGGTAATACCAGACAATTTGGTACTCAGCATTAATGGTACTGGGGATGTACATAACTCTTATGAAAAGCAGTATACACCATCAGAGATTTGCTATGCTTTCAAGACTTCAACAAAAGAACAGATTGTCAGTCCTTTGGATGTAGTGAAATTACTTGAATCTGACTTTAATGAAACCAGAACTGATGAAGTGTCTATTGAGATTATTGAGAATGGTATTCACAAGGGAGATGATGGGCTTTATACAATGCCACTCCCGTTTAAACATGATAAACCTAAATTGCCAGACAACAAGATTATGGCAGAGAATCGCTTGCAGTACCTTCGGCGTCGATTTAAGAGTGATCCTAAGTACTTAAATGACTATAAAGTGTTCATGCAGAGCATCATTTCAGCGGGTGATGCAGAATTAGTTGAGGAACAAGAAGAAGAAGTCGGACATGTCTGGTACATACCTCACCATGGAGTCTACCACCCCAAAAAACCTGGTAAAATACGTGTTGTATTTGACTGTAGTGCCAGATACAAAGGAACAAGCCTTAATGACCATTTATTGCAAGGTCCAGACCAAATAAATTCTCTTGTTGGTGTTCTTTGTTGCTTCCGGAAAGAGAAGATTGCTATCATGTGTGATATCGAGAGAATGTTCCATAGATTCAGAGTAGCAGAGCAGGATAGAGATTTTCTTCGATTTCTTTGGTGGAAGAATGACGATATAGATTCTGACCCAGTTGTATACAAGATGAGAGTACATCTCTTTGGTGCAGTGTCTTCACCAGGGTGTGCGAATTATGGTCTTAAACGTATAGCTAAAGATAATCAACAGTATGGTAGTGATGTCTACTTCGTTAACAGAAATTTTTATGTAGATGATGGCCTGCAAAGTGTTGAATCAGTGTCTAAAGCTATTAAACTCATTCAAGATGTTCGTGATCTTTGTGCAGAAGGGAATCTTCGTCTGCACAAATTTGTTTCCAATAGCAGGGATACTTTGGAATCGATACCTATCTCAGAGCAAGCACAAGGCATCAAGGACTTAGATCTTTCTTCCAGTGACCTACCAGTAAAAAGAGCCCTCGGTGTTGAATGGTGTGGAGAATCAGATTCCTTTCAGTTCAGACCAGCCATTAGAAGTCATTCCCCTACACGTTGTGGTATCCTGTCAACTGTGCCTTCGATATTTGACCCACTCGGATTTTTTGCACCACTTGTCTTGTGTGGTAAACGTTTTTTACAGGAAATGTGCAAGAAGGGTATGGAATGGGATGAACCCCTACCAGATAATCTTAGTACAAAATGGGAATCATGGCTCTCTGAAATTTCTAAGTTGGCTGATCTCAAAATCAGGAGATGCTACAAACCAGAAAGTTTTGAAGACTTGAAGAAAGTTGAGCTGCACCATTTTTCAGATGCTAGTCTTACAGGATATGGACAATGTTCCTATCTGAGATTAGTTGATGTTCATAGTAACATACATTGCTCCCTTGTCTTAGGAAAAGCAAGAGTCACTCCTCTGAAACCAGGGACTGTTCCCCGGTTGGAACTTCAAGCTGCAGTTACTTCCATTAAAGTCAGCAACTTCCTAAACAAAGAATTAGACTATGAAAACATAGACAATTTCTACTGGACAGACTCAAAGGTAGTACTTGGTTATATCGGAAATGATGCACGTCGCTTCCATATATATGTGGCAAATCGCATACAGAGAATTAAAGATGCTTCTGTAGCTGAGCAGTGGCACTACATTCCCAGTGCAGAAAACCCTGCAGATCATGCATCCCGTGGCCTAGATGTGGCAGGCTTGCAGAAGTCAAACTGGTTCACCGGTCCAGCCTTTTTATGGAATGAAGAACTACCATCTTTTGGCAATATGAACATAGATCTACAAGAAGATGATCCGGAACTGAAAACTGCAAAGATGTTGGCTACTACCGTAGTTACTTCATCAATGCTGCATCATTTGGAGTGCTTCTCAGACTGGTCCAAGGCAGTAACTGCAATTGCTGTATTACATCAATACATTTCCAGGAAGCTTAGGCAGACTACTATTTCACCACAAGAAGCTAGACAGAAAGCAGTGATGACCATCATAAAGTGGGCACAACAAGATGCATTCGCTGAATAAATAGAAATAGACTTAAATCGTCATGTCAATTCAAAGGATGTATTATCTGTGAAAAGAAACAGCTGTCTAATTTCATTAAGTCCTTATTTAGACGATCAACAAGTACTGAGAGTAGGTGGACGATTGAAGAGATCTACCATGCCTGACCATGTTAAACATCCCATTATCCTTCCTAAGAAGAATCATGTGTCGTCTATGATTATTGTATGGTGTCATAGAAAGGTGGCTCACCAAGGCAGAGGAATGACCGTGAATAGTCTAAGATCAAGTGGATTTTGGATTCTGAACTGTGATTCGGCAGTTGCATCGTACATATTCAGATGTGTCCTGTGTCGAAAACTTAGAGGAAAGGCCAACACACAAAGAATGGCAGATCTTCCCAAGGATCCTTTAGAGCCAGCTCCACCATTCACATACTGTGGAATGGATTGTTTCGGCCCATTCATCATTAAGGAACGTCGATGTAAAGTGAAACGATATGGTGTAATTTTTACTTGTTTGGCCCTTCGTGCTGTTCACATAGAAACTATAGAAGAAATGTCTACTGATGCATTCATTAATAGCTTACGTTCATTCATTGCTATCAGAGGTCCTGTAAGACATATACGATGTGACAGGGGATCTAACTTCATTGGTGCCAAAAATGAGCTTTATCGTGAAATGCAGGCACTAGATAAAGAAACAATCCAGGACACATTGCAGAGTGTTCAATGTGAGTTCATATTCAATTCTCCAGCCTCTAGCCACATGGAAGGTGTCTGGGAACGCCAGATTAGGTCAGTAAGGAACGTGCTTGCAGGAATCCTTGAGCAAGCTAAAGCCAGGCTGAATACTTCGTCTCTCAGAACATTCTTATATGAGTCTATGGCCATTGTCAATAGCCGGCCTTTGACAACAGAGCACTTGAATGATCCTATGGGACCGACTCCACTTTCTCCTAATCAGCTCCTGACAATGAAGTCTGATGTTGTTTCACCACCTCCAGGTAATTTTGTGAAAGAGGATCTATATGCTCGTAAACGATGGCGCACAGTTCAGTACCTAAGCAATTTATTCTGGACAAGATGGCGAAAGGAGTATTTGATAAATCTCCAGTCCAGGCAGAAATGGCAAAAGACGAAAAGAAACATACAGGTAGGTGACATTGTACATCTTCAAGAAGAAGACACCATTAGATCTCATTGGAGATTAGCAAAGGTAATAGAAACCATTAATGACAAAGATGGACTTGTACGACGGGTCAAGATTCTTGTGGGTGACCCAAACTTAACCAAACGAGGTAAGAGAACGACTAATTGCTCTATTCGAGAGACTTGTTCTACTTGTAGAAAACAATTCTGAAGACCACCACCCCTGATGTAGCCCTGATGGGTGGGAGCAGTATGGAGTACACTCGTTATCGTAAGTTTTTTGGTACATGTTGTAGAAAATCATAAATGATTTTGGGTGGGAGTGTGGCTGCCGCCCTCTATTGGCAGATTTGAAATGTTCTTTCTTAGAATAGAAGAGCCTCGCGAAACAAACAGACCGAATAGCTTCACCTTCGCGGTGGTGTGCCATTACGCATAGAAAATAGTTCTTTTTGTTTCATGAGTTTTATGCATTTGTAGACTCCTTGTTGTGTTTGGGGTCTTTTATTGATAGTAATAATTATTTTGTTTTGTATTTTGAATACTTCTACTCATTACTTATTTGATCTTTCTAAGTGACTTGCCCTATTGTATCCATTCGCCTTTTTTCCGTTTGTTGATACATACTAGACATGAAAGCTGTTTTCTGTTATGTCACTGAGAATTTCGGATACTTTCGATTATCCCAAGGCTTTACAGGTCGCCAATGAGGTAAATATGTGCCCATAATGTATCCGTTGCATTTACACTATTTTTGCCTTCTTTTTGTTCAAGATTTATCTTGTTATCAAGTAATTTAGATGTTTTGAGTAGATCGAAAAAACGGTCATTTGTTACTATTATTCGACATACCTAGCATATCGTTACTATAAATTTAATTGTGTTGCTACGTTATTGTTATTTGTATTTATCTGTATTTTTCAGTTTTTACGGAGCTTAAGATTGTGAATACGATGTTCATGAATGTGCTTGGTTTTACACTACTGATCGTTCGCTGTATAGTGTTAAGCAGACCTGCACTGTTGCTTGAATAAATCACATCTCCAGTATACGAAACTCTTGTAGACTTGTCACCTCAAAGTAAAGCTCTTGGTGATACAGTAAAAACTCAGATCTTTGTGGCGTTTATAGTTCTATGGTTATGCAAATGTGGACTATGTCGACCTTTTTCCCGTGATGCAATGCACAGCGAAAACGTTCCAAAGACGCGCGCCAAGTAGAACTGTCGACGACCACCGTCCTTATATGGCAGCATAAGTCCCCTAGGTAAGTCCATGGAACTATAAACCCCAGGAAGAACAACGAAACTAAGAGGATTAAAAAAACCTTTGTCTTAGTTTATCTTACAGTGCTTTCGCTTTTGTTTCCACAACATTAGTCATGGTCATACTCCATGTTAGTTGCCGCCGATACGCCCGTATCAACCGCTTTGCTGGAAACGGAAAACTTGAAAAAAAAATTTCATATCTGCGCAGTAAAATATTTCGTTCACTATGCATGCGCAAACAAGTCGGTCTGCAGGGTGACCTTCAGTGTACCGGAAATCATGCAACGGGTCGGAGTTTTAGCGAGTTTTCATAATTTTCAATGTCGTTTTTAGATTACTTCTTGTTTTTTTCAACCCTCGAAATAATAAGGTTGCGAAAGTTTGCGAAACATGGGGTTTGGTATGCTGTTTGTTGTCGAGATATCCCGACTTATTCCGTGTTTCCCTTCGATCGCCAGAAGTGGCAATGTGTTTTTTTTTTCCTGTTGAATGTCGCTCATTTATCAGTGTTTTTGTCTTGGCGCCATTGTTTTTTTATGCTATAACCGAAACAACTCGATCACGTGATCTCCCGAAGTCGCCCGATTGACTCCGAAAATGACCGATAGTCGGAGATAAACGTTCATTTGCGTAAATAAACATTCGACATCGCGGCAACTATCATAGTTCAAAGCTCAGACTAGTAATACATTAATGTATTACTAGTCTGAGTTCAAAGGAAACGAAGTGGTTGTTCTTCCTGGGGTTTATAGTTCCATGGTAAGTCGGACAACTTACTGCTCTGACCAAAATATGAATGATCTTCTCTAAATATGACATGTACGCATTCCATACCCACGGTGGTCCTCAGGCGATATAAGAGAAACAAACTACTTTACTGGGGCGGGGATACGAGAACCTGTTTGACCCAGTTTTTCACAGGTTTAATATGCATGCCTGTGTGTTTATCCATGGAAGGTACTAACGGAAGGAGCCACGAAGCTATTGTTTTAGCTTTACCCCATGGTCGTTTGTCAGTGTTTGTTCACAAACATTGTTCTTGTTAGCTTTTAGCACCTTCGTACAATGGGTTACGCTAATCTCGAGCATTCGGTAATATTCGGAGCATGTTCGGAAGCGATAGTCGAACCTCGCATGTACAATATTGAAAATGGCGTCTAGCTTGAATGCTGTTGTTTCCGGAGATCTTGGCGAACTTTAATGGAAAATTGTCAGATACAACATTGATTGAAGAAGAACTGATGAAATATCGTGAATTTTGTATTTGTAATGGTAATGAGACTTAATCAATGATTGCTTGTGACGATTGCATTATTCAATGGTACCAGTGCGTGGGTTTGACGCCCGAACTGTCGAAATGTTTGACCACCGGACATCGGCGAACACCAACAGAAAAGATAGTATCGAAAGAAGAGCATGCCTAGACACTTTCTCTGTGAAAATATTTTGTAGGAGTCCTTAGGAATTGTTGTTGTAGGCACTCGAAATCTTGTTCTAGTACAGTTCCTAATAATTAAAACATGTGAAATTTGTGAAGTCAAACGTTCATCTGTTGAATTTCCGGTTGTGAAATACGTATTTTGACCTTTCCGTTAGTACCTTCCATGGTGTATCCCACAAAATACCTTACAAATGTAGGCACGGATACCAAATATTTATAAATTATATTTTGTTCAACTTTGTCGTGCGTGTCTTAATGTAAAACACGTTTTCTATATTTCATGAAAAGTTCGTAAACCTTCAAAGGTAAAGTAGACACCGCAGCAAAACTGAATTTCTGCTGCGTGTGTTTCCCAGTAATTTTAGTGTTTTCTGAAATTCGTTTATATGTGATCTGCTACTGATGACGTAATGCTTTATCATCGCTACGGAAACGGGGTGGGGTGGGTGATAGTGATTGGAGTAAGTTGACAGCCTGGAACCATTGTTATTGGATGGTTAGAAATACCGCCAGGTGAGCCTCGCCAGGAACCGAACTAGAATATATGCATATTTATTTTTACACTATGAATGAGAACTGGTATGCTTTATTGTATTTTCTGTACATTTTCCTTTATTGTATTTTCTGTACGTTTTCATAAAATAGAGGCTTGGCATCATACTGACCCATACTGTATGGTGTGCCATACATACTGAATATTTGCAAACTACACAAATGTAGGTCAGTATTATATGTGATCATATTATGATTTTGCGTTCAATTACAGATCTAATCTCACCATTATCGTATCATGACTTCCGAAAGAAGACATAAAAAATCATATGCGAGGGGTAATCGATCGACAAGGGGAAAAAGACCGCCGGGATCACATGTACGTCCCAATTATTTTCTTGCGGTGCGTGTAACCAATCCGGAAATCCTTGAAGCAGTAAAACGTATCCAGGAAACGCTCGTTGGAGTTAATGAGGATTTGAGCGAGTTTTGTGCGTCTATTCCCAAGATGCACCTAACTCCTTTCAGTTCACTATTCGGATCGACGACGAAACGCACCTAGGGGCGGCACGCGAAGTTTTACGGAGTCTACAACCATCGATTTCAGCGCTACTCCCGCCACCAACGTCTCTGTATATATCTGGACTGAACAATTTCAATCGTAGGATCTTGTTTATGGATGTCGTGGCTGACCCGGCCCTTGACAGATTTCGGTCAGAACTGCTCTCCAATTTCGAGAAAGTCGGAGTGCGAAACGTCGGGAATAATCTCGAATACACTCCCCACGTGACTTTAGCGAAAATGTCATACGATGAAGCGAAACAGATGAATTTCCGGTTTCTGGATGAGAGATTGTGTCCCGAGTTCAAGGAGACGCATTTTGGAGTGCAGCAGATAGAGGGCGTACATTTATGTGAATTAAGTAATGACGTCAGTGAGGATGGTTTCTACAAAACTGCATTCACTTTGAATGTTAACACAACCTAGTGAGTATTGTGCATGGAAGGAAGGACAATTACAAAGAAAGAAAATAGAAAATATCTGTTTATCTCAAATTTTCTCAAAAATCCAGTCAGTATATAGTAGAGTACGTTTTCAAACACAAAACGCTTATTAGCACGCGATGACAATATAGTTGACTTTCGGATATTCTCCGGTATCTCGACTAAACCTACACATAAAATAATAAAAATAAACACTGTCACTCTCCTCAAATTTATAAAATGAAATCTGAATATGATAACCTGTGTTGACCCATGTCCTGTCAGTTATGATGCAATTGCCAGATAATACACGTTAGGTTGACATTAGCAAATTGTCAAAGCTAAAACTGAAATGAGAGAGGTATTCATGAAGTAGTCACTGTGTGAGTTGTGTCGGTCCAAGACAATTATGTAAATGGTCCAGTTTAAATGTTAAAATCGTACTGAGAGTACTGATACTACATAACGCCTTCTACGGTGACAGCGTAGATATCGAAAATATTTCTCTTGTTCATAATTTGGGTGTCAAAATCTTTATTCGTTTGTCATTATACAATACACATTTAAGCACCTTAAAGCGGGGGAGTCGTCACCTGCGCATGCGTCATGTACACGCGTCATTGTATACAAACAAGCGTCTACCCACGAGCCTTTGCGTTTTTAGCGTGAGTTGTTATCGTCGCTTGGGACTCAATTCCCGCGCGTGCGCAGGTGACGACCCTCCCGCCATAAATATGGATTCCAGTCTTGTAAATTATAATAAAGAATTTAGTTGAACACAACCGTTATATTGACACTGTATTGAATGATGACCGGCGTTCACAATGACGTCACTAGTCGACCATTATTTGATGACTCGAATGTTCCGACCTGGAATGAGTACCTTGAGCCGTATGACATAGAGTCTTGAACGAGGACGCTACGAATACATCGATGACACGACCACTTAACCATTTCTAGCTCCAAACAAGAGCATAATACTGTTGGTGTCATCTGCTTTATATTCGTTTACAGTATTATCTTATATGTTGTCATAGACGGGGGACAATTTGTTCGACGAATATATACCTGTTAAAACGAAAATAGGAACTAAAAAAATGGCAGTCAATTTGGGGTTCCACGAACAAAGTTTTTCATGCACGACAGATGTCGCTTATCAATATTCACTGTAGCTGAGAGGTAGAAGTCCACTTCTCATGACCCAGGCTGGGGTGACGTCCTTTAGGGGCTGTCGACAACTAGTATAGTCGCATATCTCAGCACACCTGAAAAACACAAAGATGGCATAGTCGTTGGTAACGGTTGTCAAGACCTGGAGGAACTCTCATTCTTATTTTTTAAAACTCAAAATCCCCAATAATAAGTTTATTGTATTCGTTCTTTATAACATCTAATAGGCGGAAAAAAACTACAAAAAAGTGTTTTACTGCTAGACATGGGCCGAAAAAAAAATTCTCGAGTTTCTTACTATCTTGTGTCTAAAATTGATGCACGCTTGTTTTTTTTTTTTTTTTGTTTTTTTTATTTTGTCTAAAGAGTTTACATTATTTTCGTAAATTTTGAAAAAAATGTGATGCGCATATTTCACTGGTGCACGCGATGGCGAGTAACCTGAATTGGAGGGGGGCAACTATCACAATAAGCTGCCGCATATTATATTAGTAATGCTTGAATCGTCGTGATTGTTGTATTTCTTGTAAATACTAGTATTTCTTATTCCATTTTTTGGCATTTTCAGTTGTGACAAGTGTCACTCTGTTCTTTGCGTTTTGGATCGTAAAGAAAGTAAATAATCCGACAATATTTTTCGCACGTAAAATATATTTTGTGTTTGAAATATCAATAAAAAACACCAACAGTGTCTTGCAATATCCGTTCAGATTGACGTCATGGTTCTAGTTTGGGTGTAATCTGTGAATACTTTTCTGTTTCTCTTAGCAGCTTCAACACATTAACAATTTTATCTGAAATCGCTATTAGTAACGTAGACAACGGGTGATTGTGATGTTTTCAAATTCGGCATACTAACGGTGAATCATTAATGCATCGAGCTATCCATTAAATGAATGGCCTATCGATGACAAGAGTGGTATTCATGACGTCATTGATAGCCAATTTCCGGAAACTTCGGAATGAATTATTTTCTGTTTGTTGCTCAAGTGCTGTTTTCGTTCACGGTCATACATAAATTGGGTCATTAGTTTCCGCAGTTCCCTGAGTTTCCGTGTATATTTATTCAATTCATGTGCCGATACTGATCGCCGTGGATACTATTAATTCACAGCGCATGCGTAGTTCATCGTTTCATTACTATTTCCAATTAATATAAGAGCACATACCACTAATTGAACTCCACAGACGACAATGTTAGCGTTTGGGTGAATTTCTCCAAAAAACAAACGGGTTACAAAAATCAAAATAGTGATTTAATTTGTTGAAACCACGTGTACGTAATAAAACTCTGGCCATGACCAGTACAACACATATTGGCCAGCTACTCTTACAAAATACATGTAAACAAAGCACACAGATTTGTCAGGCTTTCTACCAATATTCTCAGAAATGCAGCGATTTTGAAAGCGTCTAATTGAAAGTTGCCCAGATCCACAGGTCACCGGTACTTGTCAATAAACAAAGCTTCACACACTAGTCCAACAGCTGACGAAATTGAAGTACGCCCTCATACATCACGTTTCAGATAAAACGCGGTAAAAAGAAAACCCATTGGCTAACAAAAAACATAAGATTTGAACGATTTGGCTACTGAACGTTTTCAGCTCAATTACAAACAACTTTTACCTAAAAACTGACAAAATGTAACTCCCCATAATATAAAACGAACACGATTAAAACAACCTACCTGACATACAGAACGGTTCGTATGGAAGTCCAGTTCAAGACGCAGACAAAGTTCCTAAACCGAATTAAAACTTTTATTGAAGGGCCGTGGTCGTCGCGTTGTGCATACGCGACACTTGTCTTGATAAACATTGATTTTTCACAATGCAATGCGCCTTTCTAATGAAATCACGAGTACGAGTTTTGACCTCATGACTGGCACTCATTCGATACATTCCAATCACCAAATATTTAAGCCTGTACTCGTCGGTATGAGCAACAGTCGAACTCACCTTATTGTGTATATGAGACCCATGTCTCGTGCATGTGTGGTGCGACGACCACTGCCCTTTAAGAAATTTAACTTGCTGCAAGCCCGCGATTTTACGCCACTCACCGCTTCCGATTACAATATTGATGTTTAGCCCCATGATTGTAAAATTATTACTAACTATATCTAAATATTTGTTGAACAAAAGTGAAATGTCTTACTTAATTTAATGTGCGACGTATAGTAACAGCAGTCATGGAAACGATCACCAACTTGCTCCATTCCAACCAAATACACCTGTGAGCGAATTCCATACATGAATGCACGACTCATCCGATGCCATCGGTTCACTCATTGTCTCGAAAAACAGATATGTTGAAAACTGTTACTTCATTGGGTGTTTTACCATTTTTCCTCAGGCAACGTAAAGTGACTATGAAAGCACGACGAAAGTCGCGTCGTGTTATCGAATAAATTATAGGGTTGCAACACGAGTTAAAATAAGCAAGCAGAGTAGCCAGCGTGTTCACCCACATCCCGACGACGCCGTTGTCTTTATATACCGCTTTTAGCACTTTGGTTATGCAGAACGGCGTTAGACAAATGAAGAATACGGCCACCATCGTTACGATAGTTCTTGTGGCTTTTCCTTTACGCGGTGATTGTTTCTTGTTGTTTCTTTCTTGCTTTCCAGTGTTTTTTCCAGAGTCTGATAGATGACTGCTATTAGTAAGTTGTACTTGCGAATCTATTTGAGAGACTTGTTTGTCCTGGTCAATTTTCTCTGCAACTGCGGCCATTCGATCGTTTTCAGCCGCAATGAGACGACTGTGTTTCCTCGCGATTTTATATATCCCGTAATATGAGAACATCATGACAATGGCGGGAACACAGAAACAGATTGCAAATGCGGAAAGCGTGTAAATTACCACTTGGTCGTTGTTTTCCTCCCAGTTAATAGCGCAGACGACCTCAAAATTATCGTACCAGATCCAGTTCATGAATACCGGCGGGGATGCAAAAATAAACCCCAGCACCCACGTAGAAGCGATAAACACGCACGCCCTCACTCTGGTAACTATAGTCTGATAATGTAAGGGCTGTGCAACGGCGAAATATCTATCCAGCGAGATTAATCCGAGCGTGCACATCGAGACGATAATGAAACAATAATTTAGAAAACAAACTCCGTTGCACCATTCTGATGAGAACACCCACCTGTTGGTGATCGTGGATGCGAGCGATGCGGGCATCACTAGCACGGCGTTACAGCAATCCGTCAGCGCTAGGTTGACGATAAACAAGTTAGAAACCTGATTGCGAAGAGCCCGGCTTCTGTAAACGGCCACGCAAACAAGAACGTTTCCAAACACCGCAGTTGCTATGATCAGTATCAAAATAACACTTATAATGACGATTGGAAGCAGATCCCTCTCAGAACCCATATTTTCCGTTCCCATGTCCTGATGAACAAAATAAGAAAATTACAGTTATAAATTTGCACTATTAGGTGGCCAGACGAAAAACAATCTCGAATGACATGTCATCACGAAACAATAAGCTGACTTGGTGCCGCGAAACGTTAGGAGTCTATTGGCGGAAGTGTTGTCACGTGACATATTAGTTTACAGCTGCATATCAACACGGCAATAATGACAATCATATCAGAAGCAATATATTAAGAGAGGGCGTTGTTCGTCGCGCAGCGCGTGTTCGAATTTCGTGTAATTAAGCAATGTATTGTACACGTGTTTGCTACTATTAAAACATATTTTCGACGCATACAATATAATTTGATTTCATTTTCTTACAAAACATAAATAAAAAAAATAAGGTACACAAACAAATAAATACACAAACAAAAATGAGTCAAACATTTGTGTTGTACCCATTTGTTTCTATGGTAACCAGGTCCCATCATACCTCAACAATTATATGTAATTATACGAATTTTAACTAGCTCGTATTAAGGAAATAAGTCCATTTTTGCATTTTTTAAACAGTTTTCACTCCACAAATGTGTACAGAGTTGAAGAAACACAAAGTTGATGTCCAAATAAGTACTAGTTATTATCAAATACTTTTGAAAAAACCCACACATCATCACGTGACACCCTTACGAGGACGCAGAGTATATAATTCAAATAGTTGGAAAACAAACATGCATTTCATTTGTCATATTGTTCCCTGAAGTTATCCCGAGTCTGTGAAATTCTCAAACTGATTATTTTGTTAAACTGACCACAGTGATATGAATAATTAAATATTTAATTATTCTCTTCATTGAATTATAATTCTCGTACAATTGTGTAGAGATTTCAGATAATTACTCGTACCAGTTATTTACCCACGGACTAAAAGAAAGGGTCGAGTGTCGGGTCCCTCTAATTCCCAGACTACAAACAAAGCATATATACAAGGCAAAATTCATTATAAAATATTTGTAGATATTGTTGTCGTAATTACAGTTACACGGCAAATAGTTGCTAATGGCATACACGGGACATTGGCCTCACTAAGTTTTAGATTCATATTGGCAATATTAAGGAATTAATATCTGGTCATTTAAGGAATGGTAAGTTATGAGAGAATATCTTGACAGTAACTTGTTTGAGTTTTGTCGTGTTCATCAACGAATTGGCGAAATGTCCCCCACCAAATTAGTGCACATACTTTTACATATCACTGCGAATTAAATGGCTACTAGTGGCCCTTATAAACAAGATAATAAACATAAATTTCCCGAATATTAATAGATTTTCCAAAATTATTCTGGATATTTTTTAATTATTAGTTCCAGTTGGATCGAATTCCGAAACGGAAACTCGCCTGAGCGTCCGGTGTCAGTTGACACAAATGACATGTCATAATGACATACATGTGCACGTCGATTTATTTTTCGTTCTGTCGACCTTTGACTTGGTATAGCCATCACCCACAGCGATGATCAGAGCTCGTCATTTTTGTTTCACAATATGAATAAAAATGACCATTTTATGTTTCAAAACAATTGTGCGGCGTCATAATCCAAAAGACATTTCGAAACACCTCAACGATATTATGTGTCGAGGAACAAAACAAAACAAATTAACATATACAAAATACTTGGGTTAGTTATACACCAGCTATATACCTGAAATATAAACACAAAATAGAAAAAAAATGAAGATCAACAAATCAACGAACATTGTACATTTGGGCAATCGTTGGCTTACTTGGTTGCTTCTCAGTTAACCTTCATGATTGCATGCTACTTGGTGCGTACGCATTGTACTGGAAATAGGCATCGCACAAAATCCAGTTTTGTGGCAAAAAGCATTAATGAAACTACCCTGAATCTGTTCACTTTTCAATACATTGTCATCCCAGGCAACTTGAGAGTGTTGACAACAACACAAAATATTACAACGGTCTCGCCATTGGTACAGATACTATAGTGCAAAACCTCAAATTGGTGGCTGACATATCATAACTGATGGGGTACTAGACTTTAAAAAGCGATAACACATTTTTGAATTGTGAATAATTATGTTATATTAAAATGTTCTAAAAATAACAGTTTAATATTTGTCATAATACAAAACTGTTAGTAACACAACCGAATAAGTTCTGAAATATATTTCTCAGTATTTATTCACTGTTAATAATGGATGAACAATTACTTTCGTGTTTCACCATCTTGTACAGCCAAATCTGAGGTTACGCTGTGTGGTTACATCGGTTCGAGTCACGCATGCTGAACGTGTTTACATTTAATTGACATGAGCATTTACCTTGCCGTGTATTCGTGTAACCAATCAGGGGTGTGATCGGAATACTTGTGTTTGTAAAATACAATGTATACAGGGGGCACAATGTTACCAACATTTGATTTGTTATGTATGTCATGGGGGGGGGGGCGAGAAACATCATGTACTGTATTGGTAGCGATGACAAATATTAGTTTCGGGATTAGTATACTCATGCGAAAGCATTGGAGATTTAATTTTTAATTGTGGTATAACTACTGGAAGTATATATACGATAAACAGTGAATGTAGGTATTCGATTGGTTAAATTATTAATGAGCTGAGCGTCACTCATATGCGCGTGCGTTAGATATATGGCAAAGTAAACATGCGAGGCGTTTCGATTTTGAATGATGAAATGACGGGGCAGGCGATATTACCGTGATAATGCACCTTGCCTCAGCCTTCAGATTAGGAGTAATTTGCCGCTTTGCCTAAAGCGGGGAAGTCGCCACTTGCGCATGCGTCAGATGGCCATAGCGTTTACTTACAAGCGTCTACCCATGTGCCTTTGCGTTTTAGCATGTGTTGTTATCATCGCTTGGGACTCAATTCCCGCGCGTGCCCAGGTGACGACCCTCCCGCTTTAACGTCGTCTGAATATTTACTTTAATGTTGGTCGAGATGATCTTCCTGTAATTTGAATAGCGTTCACAATTTCAAACCTGACACAGTTGTACCAAATTAGAAACACACGATGAAGTATCTCGCACAAAAAGAAAAGTGCCTTTATGTGTTTAACCATTTGAAACTCCTGAGAAATTGGTTTGCTCTTTGCGTAGATATGAGTTTTGCCTTCTTTATAGATTTTCTTCATACATATTTGTTTTTGTAACTATTCCTGTAGAATTGTTTTTTTTTCAACATTTTCTCTGATTGTGGCTGAGAAATAACGCTAATTATTGCGAGAAGAGCAAATACATCCCGATTCACATAATGTTAAAAATATAATTAAACATAAGCAGTATAATTATATTTACCTGTGCCTATCCCATAATGCAGTGTATGTGCACATCACATTGTCACTGTGTCTGAAACCTATGACAGACATATTCATACATTTGAAGCAAATAATCACATTTTTATTTGTACCTAGTCGCTAAGACTGAAATCCGTTCATTAATTAAAAACAAACCAATAATAACGTTTCCTATGTGTCAAAACTAATACAGAAATCGGTGCACGGATCCGAAACAAATTAATAATTACATTTCCAGTCTGTACGAGCCTATTACAGAAAGCCTATTGTGCATCTAAAACAAATCAATAATCAGGTTTCCATTGTGCCGAGGCGTATGACAGAAATCAGATTATGCGTTTTGAAACAAACCAATGTTCACGTGGTCATTGTCAATTACATCTGACTACAATGAGTCCCAGTCTCATTAAGATTTTTTTGCATATGACTGTGGTGTATAGTATTCACTGCACACGTCACAATATTCACGTTAAACGTCACCATGTTAAAGTAGAAGCCGACTCAAAATTGGTCATAAATCACATGACAATGTTCATTGGTTTATTATGTCAAATCATGAAACTAATGTCCCATGGCACCATGAAATAGCATTATTTTGTGTGTTACAGTTAAGCTTTTTGAGAAATGTGTCCTAACATTTCTTAGAAATCGCTATTTTTAGAACAATTCCATAGAACACAATGTTAAAGAAAAATTATATTTGTTGACACTTTTTAAAACTCAGATTTTTTAAATAATTCAGAACAAAAAGTACTCCATCATTAACAATATATGACTTTTTCAGCCTATGTCACCAGGTTACAATTTGAGATTTTGCATAATATCTCTGCCATAGAAACCTATGGTGAAAGCACTATAACACTTCCAAAATGGCGACTTTCCACAAAAATACAACCATCATATTCTCAAAAATTAAGCTGGTGGCCCAATTTTTTTAAATCAATATAAATAAATTTTGGGTATTTTAATTTATGAGTTGGCTTCTACCTTAAGCGTCCTCGTACAAGACAAATCGTCGGCGCGCGTAGCTCTAGATGCGCGTCCACCAACGCGCTTAAAAGTCACGCCAAATTAGTATTCACACTTTAGAATAGTTGCACATAAAAACTAAATGCTCTTACCATTCAACGGTGATTTATAAATTAGTACAATCATGTACATTAAAATGAACTAATTGTATTACGATAACTGCTTTACTGAAGTAACTACTGACTAGAACCCGAAAGTGGCGTATATAATATAAACAATACATGAATAGGAAACAATTATCTCTTGCACGTTAATAATGTCAGTATAATATACGATTTTCTGTTCACTGCGAGATCCCGCGTTATGCATGAAAAAGGAAAAACCACGGTCGTAGTGACGTCAAACATCGCACGGGTTCGACAAATGCAAAAAATTTAAATATATGTTTGCACATTTGATTGTGGTCAATGGAATAAAGGTTCTAACGCAATATTCCTCTCTAAGAAATTGACATTTCGGCATTGAGCTATAATACTCACGCAACACGCGACATCTCGCAATGAACAGAAAACCACCTAAACAAAGATACATGCTACGTGTGTCCGCACGAATTGTTACATATGACTGAGGCGAGTATGGCATGGGAGGCATACTTCGGAATCAGACTAAGATTTATTTCCACTTCAATGATAATGTAGCTGTACACTTAACTGAAAATACGGAGATAATTACACAGCGGTGGTCATGTAGAGTTAAATTACCCCGTTAATTTAACTTGCCAAAAAAGAAAGAAAAAAAACCTGTCAAATCGGTCAAGAGGATCACATCATCAGTGTGATTGGCGTAATAAAATTCGACTCGTTCAAATACAATGCATCTGGTAATCGCATTTGTCAATTTTACGAAAATTAGGTTCGTTACAGTGGCTTCAGAAAAGTCGTTTACAAAATTTACGGTTTGTAAACATTTATAAATTTGATAGGCATATCGACCAGAATCTGACTTTGTGGCACATCGTGGAACACCGCGCGTATTGTTTTAGCCAATCAAGTTGTCCCAATTTGATTTGAATGAAACGTTCGGTAAATATGTTGAGTGCGTTTGCGTCGCCATCTCGGGGTGCCCGAGTGACGTGGTCGTAGTGACCCATGGAAACAAAAACGCCCCAAAGAAAGTAGTTTACACGAACGTAATCCGGGGAAGTAGTGTCACGTGATTGTATTGGTCCGTTGCTATGTAAGACAAAGTCATGTAAAATGTCCAACATTTATTTTTAAATCACATTCAGTTGCATTTTATGAGTAAGAAAATTACCTAAATACCTTTTCACCAATCGATTTTGTCGTTCGCTATATTTTCCCCCAAACTTCCCCGCTGCGAGCAAGGGTGATAAAAACATCCATTTAAAGCTTTGTTAAAACATTTACCACGGAAAAATTAAAAGGCACATATACAAATAATACATATAACCAAGGTTACTTAAAAAAAGTAACCGTGATATAACCGTATTTTGTCGTTCGCTATATTTTCCCCCAAACTTCCCCGCTGCGAGCAAGGGTGATAAAAACATCCATTTAAAGCTTTGTTAAAACATTTACCACGGAAAAATTAAAAGGCACATATACAAATAATACATATAACCAAGGTTACTTAAAAAAAGTAACCGTGATATAACCGTATTGTGGATTCATGATTAAAATTCGATTTCGAGTACCTGTGTTTGTATTATGAAATTCCCTTTTAATAGTCTCTGAACTGGCATATCCATGTATAGTACATTCGACAAATTGTAAAGATTTAATGTGTCACACCCATTGTAACGTAGTATAGTGTTAGGGCCGATTATGTTAATTAGTATTGTGTGGAATGCTATAAATAAAGATTATATAGTGTGTATGCTGATCCATAAGGTACAATGTGCAATGCATCTTCACTAATCACAGTGTGTGTGTACGTCAACAAAAGGATCAATACTGTACTACTAAGTAAAGTAGGACGTGCCACGATACAACAGTACGTCGCCCGACACACACACACATACACATACAAACACGTTTAGACAAAAATGTTTTGCTAATCTAAAATAATTCCAATTCCCTCATAGAAATACGATCTAAATCATGTATTCAAGGATAGCCATATTGGATTCCACTGACAACATCGTAAATAATATTGGTCGTAGACATGTCCTGGGTAGTAGAATAATTTTCAAAACACCACCATCACCTTCAATATGTCATCATAATTGTTTTTTGAAAACTAATTCATGAAGAAATTCAAGTCATGACAATCAAAATCACAAAATGTAACAATTGTAATAATAGAGTGGGTTGTATGTGTAACATACACCAACCACATCATTTACCTATAAAGTTTGCATAGCTTGCCATACCATCATTACATCCAATAAATTAGCTCCATGCATATATATTAGAAAACTACGACGGGTACGACTAGACAGCAAAATATTTATACTCACTCTGGTCATCTGTTGGCATACCCCAGTGGCTCATGGTTCTTTATTTCCGTAAAGACTGTTGTCTCGTTATTTTTGCTACTTTGCTATTTTATGTACTAAGGGGAATCCTCTCATATCGATGCTTCGATACACAATACTCGTGGAAATACATGTACTACTTTATGCAGCCTATCATGAACTATAAAGCAACGTCGTTGAAAATTCATCGTAAATGCTACACATGCGACTTTATTTTTCAAGGTAACCTTCAAATGGTCGCTTCGACTTTGCATGAAGCACCAAAAGTGAATTAGGTGTCATACATTCTTTGATGTAACCCATGCAAATCACGATTTCAATCTATAAACCTGTGGATACAAATAACCATCAGTTTCAATTTCATTTCATCTAAGAGAGGTACAATGGTGGGATTAAAAAAGATTTGATTTAAATATTCATATATTTCTGTGTTTCCACCTACTTTGCATGAGCAGCGGATGAAGGTACGATACCTAATGAAATGGAAACCATGGAAACCATGGCACTGAAATGACAATCTATAAGTGGCCGTCTGAGTGACTTCCCCTTTTTTCACTTGCGTATAGCGTAATCACACCATGTTACTTTACCCTTTGAAATACCAAAATTAAATTTCACCTCTAACAAAATATTCTATATATATGTTTTTATATTTTCACAGCGTTGATCAAAAATAACAAACCAAAGAAAAAACACAGTAAAACAGACAACGTTTTGATGTTCAATTATTATATTTAAACCTATCTTTATATATTAACCAGACACTAGTAACCTTTTGAAATACACTGATTTACTATCAACATTCATCGCCGGGAATAATAACTTTGTTACATCGGCCATTTTATTAAAGCTGACATTCTAAGAATGATTACTTAATGGGGAAGATCGCGTACCGAGCCTTGGATTTGTGCATTATTGACATGTAAACACGTGTTTAATTAAATATGCAGATATAATATCATGCACAACCTAATAAGAATGGCGAAAAATCAATAACTTTCCCCCATTTGTTGAGAGCTGAAATTTATCATAGCACACTGCTAACTTCTAAAATGCACATTAAAATTAAAGTTCACAAATCGAATTCCCTGAAACACGAGATTCTAATTCGCATCTCCGCAAATGCGGCGCACCACTGTATAAAACAGACGCGCTCTCCGCAACACTGCCGCAAAGAAGACGGTCACTGGTAGCATAGTGGTTGTCGCATCAGACTCATGATCGGTAGACCCAAGTTCAAATCCTACGTTAGGTTGAACATCAAAGGGTCGACCCTGGGTGAGTGTGCCACAGACTCAGTGGGAAGGCCAATTCCACTGGCCGAGATTGATTCACTAACGAATGCGACTTTGGGGGAACCTTGTTTAAGGTCCGCAGGTGCTTATGTTCGACCGGGCCTGGTTGACGCCAGGATAGCGCATTACAAATTGCCATTTGACAGAGAGATGGCCACACAACCCTGTCATGTAGTCCCAAACATGAATATGACTTCTGTGGCAAAATGCACTATTTGTCGTCACTAGCACTTGCAATATGCACATACAAAAAAAAATAGTCAGGAGAAACAACAGTGATATCCAACTGTCGCCTGGCACAAAAAATATTTAAAAAGAAAAGACACTTTAAAATAGCGCTTAGTGAATGCGCACATACAATGACTAAATGGACATGCGCAATTCGAATCCCTGATGTCACAAACAACATGTAGAATATAATTACGCTCACAAATAAAGCTAAGTATAATCATGGCCAGAACGACCTACCCAGCCTGATACGATCAGTTACAACATGGTATCCCAACAATAAACATGAATTTGTGAAACTGTATTCTTGGGAAGAGGTCCAAAAATCTTTCTCTTCGATATTGTTATTGTGCATTCGTGCTGTTATGGTAGATCATTGTTATATTGATTATGTTCTTTCGAGAAAAAAACAATTATAACATATTTTTTTTATTGTAACAATTGGCCAGATTATGTATTGTTGGAGAAGATGAGTATATCATGCTGGGGAAAAAGTATTTTATTCTTATATTAATTGCTTTTTGTAATAATCAGTCTGGGGATATATTGAAGGAATCAATGCACATTTTTTTTCGTTTTAAGTTTAAGATTAAATTACAATAATCAAGCTTACTGGTTGTGAGTGGGAGCTAAGTTTCGCAAAATTGCGTGATCGAGTTAGGAAAAGCTATATTTGACAACCGTTGAATTGAGTGATTTGATTGGGTTCGCCAATGAGCTGGATACACCAATCAGCGTAAACTCGCATCAATTTCAAATTTAAACCTATAGATTGTCAGGTCTTATATCGCACTGCGCGTTCGATTTACAATGAAAACGCACCTGTACACGCGTCGATGTGTTTGACGTCGTCGTCCCTGAATACAAATTTATATTTGGAAATTCTGCCAAAGTGTAATGGCGAGGTCATGGCCGAATAAATGAACATTGCTTGGCGAAGAAGTTGCGTAATCAATTTTTTTTCTTTGTGCTATATATGTATTTGTAATGGAAAATAAAACAAGTTAATTAAAAAATAAGTTGCGTAAGCAGAAGCACACCTTAGTATGCAACAGTTACCAGCCCGACGGCATATAATATCAATAATATAACTGCGTCCACCTGAGTTGACGTATGTGGTATAAATACAAGAAAAACATAAGATATCGGGGTACAATCTAGTGTGGAATAAACCCTTAATTTAATAACAAACTAATATATATATTTATATCAACCGAGAAACGACAATGATCATTATTGCCTACACTCCTACATAAACAATGGTCACTCCCAATGTTCTATTAAGTCGGATAACTAAATTCAATTATATCTACGTTAATATTATTGTCATGATATTTTTCAGAGCTGAATAGTGTTAAGTGCAAGTCCATGCGTGGGCGTTGGTCACACACAGTTTAATCAGAGAAACTTGACCCCCCCAGATAATACAGGCCAGGAAACATAATTATGGGGTTCTATTTAGTTTAGAATACTTACTAGACTTCCTACAGGAACTCACAAATCTCTCCTTAAGAGTTAAGTTGATTAACCAGGGTTTACTTGAATTCACATAGCCATGTATGGCAATGGACAGTTAGAATATACCATTTAGAAATATTTCATTGGCTCTCCCAATGAAAGCCAACCTCCCTATGATTTACGAGCCATGGCCTATTTAAGGGCTAGTAATCTTGTAATTAGGTGTCTAATGCTATGATTGTCTTGCGAGACGATGCTTTCATTAACCCGGTATTAATAAAGAGTTATTATATCGTGAACTACATGTCTGATCATTGGTTGGTTATTGACTGAAATGGTATTATACTGGTGTCTTCACACTACCCAAATAAGAAGTTTATCACAATTAGAACCAACAAATATTACCATAGCAACTGCGAGACGCTCATAAAAAAATTACAACAACGTCAGACACGAAAGAAAATTGACAGGATTAAGTTTTATAAATATTCACTTGGTGCTTGACATTTAACAACATTTGACATTTAACAACAAACACCGCGGCAAATTATCAGTCTGAGCTTTGTTAGGATAATTACCTAATACACAACCGGAATTGAAAACATGAATGCATTCGTATACAAGCAAATTAAATTATTTGTTTTTTCATTAAAAGACCTCAATAAAATAATAGGCATGGAACGATACACGTTGGAGTGAAGACACAAGTATTAGATTAAATTATTATTTTACAATTAATTGAGCAAAATATTAACTTATTGTCACGTGTGTTCAACGACGACGCTTCATTCGTGGTTTGGAATGAGTTTCTATAAAACCATTGATAACATTCGGTGGAGATACTGGATCGCTGCATTTGCAATTGTTTTTTTAACTAGCTTTTTTTGAAAACATATTACACCAATCCGGACACCAAATTTTGATCTCTTGTAAAGAATAATAAACGCATTTTGGTATTTAACACCTCATTTTGAGCATTTAGTTTTCATATATCTCGACATTATATATATATATATATATATATATATATATATATATATATATATATATATATATATATATATATATATATATATATATATATATATATATATATATATATATATACATTTACACTTTTGTTGATAATAAAATGGCACACGTAGTCACGATTTAATAGAATTTGTGTTTGATATCCGTGTTCATCTGCATATTACCATTCGATGAGCTATTCGAATGACTCACTCCATCGCGCATCGCTTGTGACAATATTGATACATCAATTTGATCTTCACATTACCATACTATCCGCCTCCTTAAGCGTTGTCAGTGTTCAACAGCAGTGTGAAATATTCCAAATCATGGTTACAGACCAGATCGGTGCAATTATTTGTGTACATAACCATTTGTTTTACAATGTCTAAAATCACTACACCACCCGCAATCGTTGTGTCGATTGTTTGTAATCTCAAGGCCTCTGTAGATGAACCGACAATACCTAATAACTGAATATATCCTTTGATCTTGATCAAACATCCGTTTTTTTCCGCGTCAACAATGAAGTGTCATATAATTAGCTGTCGCACTTTTTTCTGTAGTAGCCACCTGAGCCTATTTAACAATCCTTTCCAATAACACTTCTCAACGAGTTGGATCGATTTTCGAAGCAACCGTCCAGTCTATTCATGACTCAAGAAATCTTGTTATGATAACGATAATAATTAATTTCTTAAAAACCTTTCTCTTTGTCTTGTATTATTACACATTATATCTCTAGTATACACCTGCGTATAATAAATATGATTTTATGAGTGAGTGTTTACTTATCATTGTGCAGGCTTTCGTGAGTGAGAAACAGCCAAGTAACTTCTTTCACTGAGGTACGATAGTTTTTTTCATATAAATCACACGAGCCGAGGATGATTCAGTACATCATGTGCTTTTAAATCACGACTACAAATTTCACAGTGTAAAAAAACAGCAATTCGCAATAATGCGTTGCGTTATATTAAACACGTGATCATAATGTTAATACATTTACAATTGTATTTTATTTCATACATTCAGCGCCTAATTGGGTTTCAAGATCAACTAGCCACTGGCACATAGTCCCATGTGACAGCGTTTTATTTGAATCTACTCGACCAAATATTTATTACACAAATAACTAAACCTAGTTGAAACATACATATTGTAATTATAGAAATATCCAACTCAACATGACATAATCAAGTTTTTTTTTTTCAATATAATGTCTACACATACGCATATCATCAATTCCGGCCGGAACCGGAAATTGCACACTTATATCAATGTTATGCGGTTAATACAGAGGTTGTTTTAATTTCATTCTGTCAATATGTACTTCGTCTCGGATTTAACCACAAACTAATCATAAATTGCCATAGTGATTGTTCGTTCTGATTAACCATATTACATATTTTAACTAATTTATGTTGTAGTTTGTATGCGAAGAAGCTTGATAACTTGGAGATATAAATAGACAAAGTATTAGAGTATACGGACATACAGTTGTTACATCATTGGAGCGTATAGATATATAATCGAATTTCCAGATTAACTGCGTTTACTGTGTAAGCATTGCGGGTATTGACCAAGGGTCCCGACCTGAGCTGTAACTGCGAAATACAGATTTCACGAGTATTTTATTTCAATAATTAGTCCGTGTTTTGAGGACGTCTCGGATTACTAGTACATGGTAACGGCGAAAACATACTGCTTGATCTGATGATATGTACTGCATATTATGGGATGTCTGAATATAATTATCCACTATTAAACTAATGTTCTGTCTCGTCATATGTTACTCGTCTTCGGCCAAAAAAAAAATTAGATGACGTCTTGTTTACTTTACAACGTTCCATGACAACGGACGATTCCATTCGGCAATGTGAATATTCAAACTGTCAACAAATGGCCAATAGTTATTCACTGACAACATAACATTTTGACCTTGATGATTAACGCAGTATACGACTTGCATCGCGTTTGTGTTGGGAATTCTTTCATGTATTTGTATATTGTCGCAAAATATGTACGTCCGTTCTCACAGATACCCATGTATTGTTCCTGGGGGCCTTCAAAATAAACTTCGATTCAAAGCATAACCAACAACAATTTAATATTCTTTAAAAAAAGGAGTGACAGCATAAAAGTAGACAAATTACGATGATGCTCCATTAAAAGAGATAACGGTCAGTAATGGTCATTAGAAAAGCGGAAAACACATAACGACAATTTAGAATTTAAAATAGTTAGTCTAATAAGTAGTTATTTAGATGACGCTTCATCAATCAAGAATCGTATCCGTTGAGCGCACGTAATCAATGACACCATGTTTTCCACACGAATGCTTGCCGTATTGCTTCTTTAATTTGTCATATATTGTTTATTTTTTTAATTTTTAATTATATATTTTATTCATCAAAATGATCTGTTATAGTGTACGAGTAGTGTAATTTTTCTCATTTTTTATAGTTATAATGTTATTATTTATAAATCAGTGATTATTTGTTTATTACTATTATTGGCCAATCTTATTATTTTACATACTATTTGTATTAACACCGTGTACATTACAAATTGCCCCAGTGCTTTCAAACATAGCCCCCCCCCCCAATGATTCAATAATCATTTAGATGATTGAGGTTAAAACATAGGATTTAGTTAAGTTAAATAAATTATGTGTCATTTTAGCTGCCATCTTGAAAATATGTAAAACAAAAAACATGTCTGACAATACCATATATAGATTTGTTGGCCAAAAACCGTAGTCATGGATACTAAAATTATCATATATTTACCCAAACCAAATTTTAAAATTACACTTGAAAACTTTTTTAAATTCGCCTTCAAATTGAATATATTAGATAAAATACACAATAGTAGCCATTTTTAATTTATGCAGATTGCATGAAAGTACCAAAGAAACTTATTTTGTAACCAGTCTGAATAACTAATATGATGTAGTTGTGATAATATACAACAACAAAACAAAACAGACGCAATTGTACACTTTTCTGTACTGGTAACCGGACTATTATTATAGCGGATTGATATATTCTGTTAGAATACAGTGAATTGAATGTACAATGCATTAAACTTTTTTTTTTCACTCTGTCTTTACGGAATAACTGCATAAATTAAAATCATCTCTCACACAATCACAATCGTGCATTTACAGCCTTAACCGAGTGGTGAAATATAATATTGGTTAGTTGTGTGCGTGCGTTTTTATGCATGACTTCGATCAAGTTGTGTTTTATGGCTGTGCTTTGTTAAGTTGCCATGTTTATAATAAATGACGGCAAAAATACAGTAGTTATAGCACAGACAATCTCCATTATATCGCTTAGTATTTACGACTGATCCCAGTATTTTGACGGGGCAAAATACCAAGATCACGAAATCACGGCGTAGTCGTGTAATAACCTTTTCATCATAATGGTATCACGATCCACAGTGTGTTGTGAGGCAAATGTAAATGATTTCGTAGCAGTTTTGGTTACATCCTTCAGAACTTGATGCTGCGTCGGACGCGTGCGTGACAAGCGCCCTGTGAACGATACACAGAAACGCGCACTCTTGACCAGTAAGATCAGTAATGGTTGAAAAACAACATTGAAACAGGCCGGGATCGAGTTATTAAATTGTGTGATGTTTACAAATAAATAGTTCGGACCGCACAGTTGAAATATGTTGCCTATTGTTTACTGTAAATATAATATAACAAAAACAAAACACCCAAGTATGCACACAGCGTGGATGGAATACCGATTATATCAACATTATTTAATGAGGTTAAATGAAAATGAATATACAACAACATTAACAGTAATTTCCAAATGTAATTTCCCCTTACTTAGATTTCAATTACAATCACGCCATGTGATTAGTCGGAAAGCAAAAGCAATGATGTATGCATATAAGAAGGTGGCAAGTGTATTGATGTTATTAATAAATCACTGTAGAGGTTAGAATCATACTGAATGTGAGGTTAAATGTCATGGATTAATACGTCATTAAATGTCAATATGCGCCACTATTTGTTGCTGGGGGAATATACTGATGAAACATCATCTCTAATTACTTTACGGTAACTCGATAAATTCGACAAGCTTTTTGTTTGGGAAAAAATCCTATATTTACTAACGATGTCTAATATTTATTTGTTTCATTTCGGGGGTCTGTGTTTAGGTCATCGCTGATGAGGTGACAGGGTTGTACGCCACGGCTATACAGTAGCGTATTTAATCTTTCAGCTGGTATGCGTAAATACGTTGCCGGTGACAACGCGACGCCGTTTAAAGATTGTCATACAGATACATGTTGTTCATTTGAGTCACCAGATATGATCTGGGAATCAATTAGTGGTCTTGTACATAGATAAGGATAATAATGTTATGAAACATAATAAGTAACATAACATTTTCTATAATGTTATAGGTATGACAATGGGTAGCTGCCATACATGTCACAGGATTTCTAAGGGAAATGGGAAAAATTACAACATGTATATTCGCATAAAAACTACTGGATTTACGATACAGTATGACGGCAATAATATCACAGATTCTAAAATAAGAAAACTTATCTATACATCCAGTGTTAAATATGATGTCAGATATGTTCAACCATAAAACTCCCGTCAGTGAATTTGCCAAAATATAACAAAACCAAAATAATGGCGATTGCGTTGGATATTAGAGTGTGCATATCTATAATTTCGAAAGCTAACGTCATTAGCATATGTCAATGACATTGATCGATGGTAACTAGCGGCAGTAAATCAAGTGTTCAGTGTCAATTTCAGTTATATAATATGAAACTACTTCTCATAAAGGTTTCTTGGACAACTATAAATCTGTTTAATTTCGTTTGTATCTAGCTGAAGTTAAATAAGACTAAATAACTGATAACTGTTATTTTTCAATTCCCGACCACGCATATGGTTTACCATCTATCGCCTCAGTCTTAGTAATGGTATTAAACGAACTTAATTAAAGAAATATAAGTAAGTCGTTATGTAAATAATGAAAATGAAGTATTTCTGAGAAAAAAAACACGTTTACATACCATTAGAAGTAATCGTGTCGTTATGTCGTGTGAGACCTCTTGAAAACAATTTAATTTTGTAATGTATTTTTGGCATGTATAGATGTTTGATATTCACTTGATATATACGTGCACAACTGTGTTCAGTGTAGACTGTGTAACTATTGTTTTTTACGGAACAGCTTGGTAAATGCATAAATATCACGCATTCACGCTGCGTTAATCGGCGATAATCAGCGAATTCAGACTGAATAATTGAATGATTCGCCATCATTTTAACGAGTCGCAGATCAAAGGACACGCGCGTTATAATGTGTTTCTTAAACAATCATGCTATTCACATACATGCTACGTCATGCCACCGCTACTAATATTGTAGTGAATCATTACTTGACAAGTATCAGTTACGAAACAAAAGTTGCGAACAATTACCCATACATGATGGGCGATACGATGAGACATTTTAATTAGTCCGACCCACAAGAAAATGTTTTTTTTCTATTTCATTCTATTATTTTTCAGAAATGGTTGCATGTCACAAACGGTCGTATATGAAATAGAAATTTGAATTTTGGAGAACCTTGAAATATTACAGATATACATTAATTAAACAAGGTCAAAAATATTAACTCTGAATGTGTAGTTCTAGTTCACTGACCTTTACAAAGTATTTGAACGAGTTTCACATCGCTCAGAAAACAGAGTTACATGTGAACGTCAATGTCTGAAAGAGGTATGGGAGGTTTTAGCTGGAAATCTAATTTTAATGACGGGGTTGAACTTAGACTATCTAGACTTCAACACACCATCCAAAAATAGGCGTTTATGCAGACTTTTCCGTTCGGTTATGTGAAACTGACTTGAAAAAGTATAGGTCACATTTATTGGCACTTGAATCAGTCTGATTATATAAGATATATAACTGGGGGGGGGGGTATGGCATGTCAAATAAACATTTCTATGATATATTGATGACGCACACATTACGGTGTATGGCAACAACCGGTGTTATAATACTTATAAAGGCTTGCTTGGAAATTGTAAATTTTCAGATTACTGACTGATTCAATCAATTGAAGGAGATTATCAATCTGCTGAATTATACCTAATATAGGTTATACTATATATATATATATTTGTTATTATTATAGTGGTATGTAGTATCTACCAGCAAGTCCTCGCGGACTTATAAATAATCTTATATAAATAATGCATGCATTTGATAAAGATACGTTTATTTTATGTGTTTACCCTGGATTATGATTAATGGCAACTACGAACGTTGTGTTCTGCATTAAGTGATTTAGTGTTCCTCGATGAGGGAATGCCGTCGTGTGTTAGTCCATGTACATATATATATATATGTATATAAAGAGTACAAATAGTTTTATATATTGCTAATTTAGCTTTTAAATTAATTAATATCTTACCGCGGAAAGAATTATACATTTTCAAAATTCTTTGATATTCTGATAAGGTTCAAACCAATTCCACAGGAGCAGAATTGGCCCTTGAATTAGCACTCGTCGTCATATATATTCAAATAGAATGATATCAATAGATTAACTTAATTATTGTTTCAATGTGAATGGCTTAATGGTTCGTACGGCCATACATGCACATTCAACACCACAGTATCTACTGTATCGCGTAAGCTACCTTGAATCGTCGTGCATCTTACGTTGCATTGTGCTTGTTGCGCAGCGCTAACATTGCACACGATGCGGTTCGCAAAATGCGGTGTTTTAAAGATAAATAAAAACACTGTGTAGTATAAACGACGGTGACGGAGATTCATGTAATTAGATTGCAGTATTAGTATAATATTGCCGCGTCTAGAAAGTCAAAAAGTCGTCGTGCACATCCCATACATACGCTTTTCAAAGCCACTCTCAACGAGTATTTATATAATTACATGTAGTTAGCAACTCAGCGTGTTGAGTAGAATTATTAGGTTAAATCAACATTTGGGTTTGAATTATCATTAGGAATATCTCGATTGTATTGAATTGGATGTCGACTGAGGAATGTAGCTTTGTGTGTACTTGTGGTTATATGTGCACGATTTTCAACAAAATACCATACACGACACTGTCACCGTCTGTTTTACTTACCGGGAATTAATTGTCCTGAAATAACTCCAAGGTTACGTAAAAGTCTGAAAATTGCCCATAACTTGTATGTAAACCGGACAAGTATATGCCCTGCATCCGTGATTGATTTTACGCTGGGATGTTACTGAGTGTGTGCGCGACGAGTGTAAACATCTGCCATCGCTGACGCATATCCCGATCACGTGGGTGTCACGTGGGTTTATCGTTGTCGTGGACGTATTTTCGACGTATTGCCACACATACACATTCCCGAAATCAGTATATCCATGGGGAATTATTTTATATATTATGAATAGTTTCATGGCAACAATATGTTCAATCATGGAAAGATATTCGGAATGGAACCAATCACAAACTGAATGAGTTGGGAGGGGACACCAAGACGGAGGTGAAATAGAGCGACAGAATATATAACGCTAATTTACCAGCAATAATCATCACACCCCGCTGAAGTAGGGTCAGTAAATTTGCCAAAATGTAACAAAACAAAACTAAAATAATGTCGATTGCGAGGGATATGAGAGTGTGCTTATCTACAGTTTTGAAAGCTAATACGTCCTTCAGAAGTCATTAACATATGTCAATGACATTGATCGATGGTAACTAGCTGCATCAAACGAAGTGTCCAGTGTCAAGTTCAGTTATACAATACGAAACGACATTTCATAAAAGTTTCTTGGATAATTAGAGCAATATATAAGTGCATTTGAATAAGATATATAAGATATTTACATTGTAGCTGAAATAAGGTTGAAATAAATACACACCCCGAAATATTTTTTGCTCTGAATTTAGTATAATACTGTATGCTGTTTATTATTGAAATAAACACGTTCTCAATGGTCGATCGCAACCACGTGTAGCCTTCGTATCTGACGATACCTGGGCAGTTTTCGAGGTGTTTGACTCAGACATACCCAATGTTTCCTACGTGATGCATACACGTAAACACAGTTATGGTAGAAAATCTGATGGAGTATGCATATTTGTTGCCGACTGTCCCTAAGTGAAGCGAGCCTTCGTGAAATTCAAAAATTATCCCAGATAAAATTATATTTGGTTCAGACACAGATATACTGTTAGCAGCTGTGTATATACCGCCAGAAAACTCCCAGACGTACGCTTCTTAATTGTATTGAATAATTAGAATTGTTTTTAATTGATTTTAACGCACGCACAGGAAATATGCCTGATTTCATTGTATAGGATAGAGATTATTTTCTACAGCCTGGTTATCGAACTGATGGTTTTGATTGGCATAGAAATTCAAAAAAACAAATGTTTTAATTCATATGGTCAACAACTGTTGGAACTATGTAAGACATTAGAATTACATATTGCGAACTGTCGTTTTCCCAGGTATAAAAACGGTCATTTCACGTGTTTCGCCAATAACGTCGTTAGTGTAGTTGACTATGACATTTTATCTTCAGAGTTGTTTCATATTGTTGATGACCTGTTCACTATTGCCTTGGATACATCTGATCATCTTCCAATTTGTCTTAAATTTAAATTCACTAATTCTAACCCACCCCCGAAATAACCCTGAATATGCATCGAAAAGTACACTCAGGTGCTGTTTCAACTGGAAAACCTCGGTTTTTGAATTGTGCAAGCTGTTGTTGCGTGAACTCGTCGTTCATACGACTAATGAATAATTCAAGACTGGAGGTTCCAGTTGAAACGGCACCTGGGTTTAGTTTTCATTACACCTTCAGGTTTATTTCGGTAGTAATTTACAAACTCGATTAATTTTGAAGAGCGCTTTCATATCCCCAGATTAAACTACCATATGATAAAATTTGCACATTGACGGAATCAAATACTATAAATGAATCAGATAATAGTCATACCACCATGTTTTCGAATCAATAGTTTAAGTTGAAACATTGTTTTTTTACTCTGTGCTGATTGGTTTAACTTAGTCGGATTCCAACTAAGTCCGGATGAAATATAACACACCAAAATACTCGTACTAACTAGAGGAACAACCTTAATTTCATGATCGCGATAAAAGTATTAAAAAGGGAAGACGTGAAAATGTCCCCCTTAATAGTAGATTGTGTGAATACTGTGTTGAACGCAATCAATTTCACATTGTACAGGATAGGGATTCTTTAATCGAACTGATGTTTTTGATTGGTATAGAAATTAAAAAGACAAATGTGTTAACTCATATGGAAAACAACTGTTGGAACTATGTAAGAAAATAACTCGCATTATTCATTAGTCGTATTAACAGCTTGCATAAGCCTCTGAATATATCACACTGAATAATCACAACCAAGCCATACATGTACTGGGTGAAATATTTGATCACGCTTCATCGGAAATGAAGTCAACTAATAGATCTCGTATCCGGAACCAATCCCAATCCCAACCAGCGTGGTGGGATAAAAAATCAGCGCAGTTAAATTAGAACAGTTTATTTATATATATTTTATATGGCTATTTGCCCTCGTTATCACGGTATTAGAGCAGAATTTCTGCCTGTGTGGTTTTGTACTAACCCCTTGTACAACAAATTAAACTCGCTTATGAGTTCAAGAAATGATACCAATTTAAATCGGTTAGGTTATATTAGTATTGTTTATTTTGTCATGAAAACAGAGCTTGAAATTTCCACCGTTACCATTGTATAAACTTAAAATGAAAGTCTATGGCAACATTCACGTTAAGTAATCCTGTTTTTATCTAGAAACACACTTACCACACTGTCGCTTTCTTCCTTCTCAAACTAACACTGCGCGTATTATTCAATATTTCGACAGTCTGAGCATGGCAATTGAAACGAAGGACGACGCAGTGTCCGTTATTGTGTGAAAACTGGTCTCGGGTGTTCGATTAAATAATAGGATCGGGTGCGTTTCGACCAATATTTCACTCTTCTCCAGAAATATCTTGGTTGTCCCAAAGTTACAGCGCTTCTCACAATAACTTTGAAGATAAATGCTGCCGCAGTACAAAGGAACTAAACATTGCCTCATGTATATGATATGATTAGGTGCTGATAAATAAATAAATAAATAAATAAACAAATAAATAAATAACTAACTATGTACGCATTTCATGAAAATAGGGACAGTATATATACAGAGCGTAAAAGTGCATTGTATTAGCGAGACGCATGACGCCGGGAACAGCCACTGGTGACGCTGTATACAATCGAAACCTATATAGGTTTGCCAACGCTCACGCCAGCAACAGTGTAAAAAACAGAAACACTTGTTAATTTTGGTGACTTGTTTAGTATGATAAAAAGCGAGTACAGTTTTCAAATAACCACAATAGACAGAATGGGGGTCAAGACCCAATATACGTGATTCCGGCGTTTCATAATAAATGCTTTCTATTAATAATTGCACTTTAAAAAAATATTCATGAGATATGTCTACGTCAAAACCAGCGCATGCTTCGGGCCCTTTTCCATTTTCCATAACGCATGCGACATTACAGTGAGGTCCACTGAAATTTACGTTTCATGTAACTTAACGTTCAGCGCTGTCAATGAGGTTTCGCCTCATTGATGGTACTGAACGTTGTGTTCGTATTCGAGCTATAACAAGCCACACCAACCCAGCGACTGCTGAGGATTTATACACACTCTCGTCATGTCACACGCTGTGATATGCAATTACCATTCCGGTTCCCCTATAACTCTTGGTATGGGTAATTGTACGGGTTTTAGTAAGATTACAATTTTCAACTTCATTGTTGATGGTTGATGTTGCAAACAGCCGGAAAATAAAGAGTTCAAGCAGTGAGATATGCATATCCGTGTCTAGTAGTAATGAATTATCATTCTAACTGTGTTACTTTGTTCTAGATAGGTCAAATCGGACCAGCCCATTCCAGTAGGATGAGTGTTATAATTACACGTGGTGCGTAAAATCCAAATCGCAGAAAATGACGTGTGAAATACCCAATCGTGATTCACAGACGTTTTTTGTACCGTCACTGTGTACAGAAGTTTTCCTATCATTATTTTGCTGACGGACGTAGAAGCGGAACAGTACTTTCCTGAAGACAGTCACGGCAGCCATCACACCGTGTAAACTCACCAGTGCCATCAACCGAAACTACAATTTGAGCTGAAAATAATGCCATATGCACAAACATAGACAATATGCAGATAGTAAGTATAGTTTTTTATTTCTCATTATATCGATACTACTGAATATATGCTCACAGTATTGTCAGAATAATTAATCACTTAAATTCTAAAAAAAGAGAATGTAAAAAATCTCGTTACTTTCGAGTTATTTTTTAAATGGTGAAGTGTTGTCTGAAAGCTGTCGGGCGTTACATGTCAGTGATGACAGCAATATATTTTACAAGTGTCGTTTGCTACATGCTTAAGGAAATATATTGATTAGAAAATTCCATATGTGCTCCGTTGATGTTAAAGTACATTTATTTTTAGCTCACTGTACTCGTAACAGGTTAAACATGTTATATAATGATATTATGTGACTGTTGTTGCTTTCACCAGGATCAGAGTGTCAGTCACTTAATTGCTGATGGAAATGTTCTCAGCTGCCAAGCTGTCTTAAGAAAACTTATTTATAAATTGATATCTGGTTGAGAAATCTAACAATGTGATCATACAAGGGTTGGCAGACCTTGGGTTCAGTGACCTCGAATGTATGGCCTCCAGAATGACATGACTGGTATAAAGATAACTGTATGTGTACGTTGATAATGAGTAATTACCTCATGTACAAATATTAATATATTTTATCAGTTTTTTATCTTTTTATCGGCCACTGTATGTTTTCTCGTACAAGTGAAGTCTGGTAAAGCATTTGTTGATTTATTGATTATATAACTGTACGTACATCGTTAACCGTCATTGCAATTCAGACCTTGTCTACGTTAATTAATTACTACCGACGTTCATCGTGAACATAAATGATGCTGTAGCGCCCTCTAGCATTTCACTCGCCAATATCTGCAGGATAGTCACACTGTACCTGCTGAAAAATGCTCTGAGCATGTTGCTTGCATTTGTATATTTCATGAAACCAATTAAAATTATATCTAAAACATTTAAGTTATCTATGGTAAAATATGTGTTGTGCACGTGACGACACCCAAATGCAAACAGGAATTGTCAAAAGTTGTGGAAATAATGACGTGTTCTTAATAACACGAGGCTGATATACATGTTGTCAAATTGTTTACATATTTAATTACATTGATACAAACTGTATGTATATCCAACTATTTATTGCCTTTTAAGTTAGACCGCGGGTATTCGACATTATAAATAGGTATCAAATATCAACAATATAATTATTTATATTGACATATGAAAACAAATGAAAATTTTGCGGTAGTCATATTAAAATAATAATCATCTTTGTTTCCTAATAATTTTTGACACCATAATTACTCGTCCTTATATTTACATATATAGTGGGAACGCTTTACCATGTGACTAATCGTAAATGGTCCGACAATCACCATTTTTATGTTTGACTTGCGTTTTGTTCGAAAAATAATTATGTTTTCATATGGATTTGATGAACAACAACTTGAAATAAAACCATAGTGTGCATGTTAAGAAAATCTGTACCTTTGTTATAATGGTAACCAACTTCCTTAACAGTTATAGCGAATGATATTTTTAATGACAAATTTAATTACTAATCGAATAGCGATATTCTGTTTATTTCTATATAGAATATAATGCCGACAATAGATTAGAATACCACTAGAATATTGCAGGTTCTGAGGATGATAATAACCCCCGCCCGCCGCCGACGAATTATATGCTTTATGCATCGCAAAAATATATTTAGACTGTATCTCTCAGCGACAACATCGACAGACAATCGACAAATGAGTGTAAATGAAAATACCTATACCTTATTTTAAAAGCAAGAGAGTAAGGTATCGATTCAACATCTTCGGCATAGCTTTATTGGAAATAATTTTATTTTGTCGGAAAACAACTTAGTTGTAAATATTGCTCTAGAAATCCCATTTGACCAACAACAAAAAAACTGATTTGAACCGCTGTTGTGACAGGATGAATACTTCTCTATGACAACAGGGAGTTTCTATAACTGTGAACTAAAGTTCAAGATGTATAAACATGGCGCCACATGGTTTCTGCTCCAGACCTAGAAACGAGCCCGAGACTCGAACTGAAACACTCTTTGAAGGAACCTGAGAGATACTATGTACCACCCAATGGCGTAACCTAGCAACAATGAGATTACAAAATAGAAGTTCAAAATCAAGATTACGTTGTTGTCCAGAATGTTTTTACTGGATTTAAATTAAATTATATTAAATCATGTTACGAGGCACCTCCATGTGGGATGGAAGTGCACTGGACAATTTAAGTCGCGTGATACTTCGAATATTCAAAATTAACCAATGATCAAACTGAAATTGAGAATGAATTGCTTAAAGCTACCACTGTATCAGACAGTCGGACAACTGTTGTAAAAATAATCTGGAATGGATAAGTCTTCAGAACCATGTCAGTTGTTTACTGCTAGACCAGAAAGCAATAATATTGCACAATACCTTCGCCGTCTGTAGCGGTTTGTATCATAGTAACATCAGCTATGGATGGACTCTGATGATCCTGGGTATTTGTTAGAGCACTTGTAGAGTGTGTAAAGATGAATATAATTTCTAACACTAATCTAAACACTAATTGGGAAAGTGGAAATTACATACCAAACCGTTAGACACATTACGTAAGCCTACTTTTAAAATGCCGGAAACAACGTTACTTGAACATTTGGCTTACTGCTCATTCTCAACTCTGAATGGTGGAGAAGCTAGCAGTGGGGACAATAAGACTCTAGCAATACCGTGAAGATAAGCTTGATTTCATGGTGAAAATAATCGAAAAGCAGAATTTAACGCAATTCCTTTTTTTCAACCTTCACGTGATTTGTGTGAGAAGAAAACTAAGAGGAATTACTTCTTTGCCCGATCAGAGCAGAAATATACAGTTTTGGGTCTTGGGGCTATTCTGATAAACGTAGACGAAGATGAGAAAGGAAAATAAATAAATAAATGACGACAACTAATTATAAAATGTGAGACATTCAGCGCCATTTCCAACACTATTCCGCTGAAAAAAAACGAACACTAGCCAATGAATTATGTAAATATAGTCGGCACACGAGCCGGTTAATAACTGCACATCAACCACACAAAGCGGATATTTGTCTTCCTGTCACCTGAGGGACCGTCAACTACATATACAAACATCAATTATACCATAGCGAGGCAAGCATGGGGAATACAGTAAAATAAGGTCGTTATAATGCCTAATATATAGGGGCGAACAATTTATCTCAATTTTGTTTCAAAGTATCCGATTATTATTGTTATTACTTTTTTGAATATTTTGTAATAGTAGCTGACCACCTCAATGCCAAGTCATTGCGTTGCACGGCGTTTGACGTGAGACCCATACGACGTATACAACTCGTGTAAAATACATTGTTCGATTACACGAAATTAGAACGCGCACGTGCGTGACGACTCTGGCGTTTTGAATTTGTTTGTTCATCTTTTCATTTTTCTTTGCATTGCAACTTTAATTAGATGGCATATGTGTTTACACATCCCCGCTATTTTATTGTTAAACGCAGGAATGAATGAGCAAATATCTTTTTATTTATGTTGTCTTAAACACTAAGAAACTGCCCATCTTTATTAATCATAATTATTGACGTACCGGGGTCGTATTCAAATATTGAAAATTTCAATGAATGAGTTTTTTTTTATCGACCAGCCAGTGGACTTTTGTTAATTTCAAGGACCTTGAAAATATTAATCACACAGTTACTAAGCATGACGTCATACAAACAAATCCATTATCTCTTTTCAATTTTAGACCTATTTGCCATTGAAATAAAACAAATCAACTGCATGAAACACAGTATTCACTTTGAATATAGATATTTATATATTTGTAGTCTTCCCATTCGCGATGTCTATACGATTGTCAAAATATTGGCATGTTTAATTGTATGCAAACAAAGTTGTCAATACAAAATTTCAGTCAGTTATATTTACATTGATTCAGCGGATTGCTTTCTCAAATAACGACGAAATACAACACGAACGTCGATGCGCACGTTAAAAGCGAATTCATTAAACTTCGTCGCGACATTCACCTTTGGAATAACTCTTCGACTGTAGCGCTCCCGTTTCCAAATACATATGATTGGCGTACAAGTAAAATGATACGTGGCGTCAATCTATTCCGATTGGCACGTCGGCATTTATTTTTAAAAGTTGAATGGCTGTTGATCTATATCTCCTAAACGGTGATTTGTGAACGGGAGCTACTTTTTGGTTTGAGTAGTAACGCAAATTTCTCTAGGAGAATCTAATTCCTAATTCCCACATAAATTGTGTATAAGTTATCTTGTTACCTATTCCGATGTACCATTACTGTACAACATAATCAAATAATTGTCGCCATCTACGAACCAATAACGTCAAACGTAGTTGTCAATACGTGTAGTGAATATCTAACCGATTCAGAGTAAATGAAAAGGAGTCAATTTGTACATGTAACACTATATAGCACTATGTAATCGAGTTACGTCTGTTTCGATTCGTCTGGTTGTAACAAAAAGATTTGAATTGAAGAGTTTAGTTTACGAATGTTGAACAATGATGTACTAAAACTAGAAAAAAATGTTTACCGGAGAATCAGCAATAATTACATGAATACAGAGATTTTTTTCACGTTAACAAAGAATGGCACATTTTTATTAGTAGCCGATTGACGCGTCGTACTAATAATCAGTGAGAGTAATAATTTTACAGTAACGGATGCGACTATGGGGTAACCATGGTTACGCTTGATTATTATAATTAAGTATTGCTGATACAGGGTCATGCGTGGTCACGGGCCTTTTATTTTTGGATATTACATTGCGTCGATTATAAGCGAGTCCATGGGGGAATACGACCCGTTCAATTTCTTTCTTTTTTCCAACTTAAGATAAAAAAAAAAAAATATTTAAAAACAGGTACAAACGTATTTGTGCGCAGTAGTTTCATTACTATGTTTGTCATATGCTAACACATGGGTGATATAACGTGTTCTGACGTGACAATTTCATTTTAGTTACAAATTGTGTTTTATTTTGTGCAAAAGTGTCACAATTTACTTTGACGCTCAAATAGTTAATATCTAAACATAGTCCGAATGTCAGATCTTTATTTTATTCAGATATTGTATGTATTAGATCCATGTAATGTAAAACTAGTTAGTTTATTCTAGGAATGCATGCCATGCATTTTTAAGCACATTGCATTATATCAGATTATGTTAATGAATATACCCGGACCAGACTATGAGTAGTCACTCAGTACGCGTCCATCTAAAATGATATGATGACGTCATGATGTTTTCCTGAACCTTCAGCAAAGATCTGTCCATATAAACACACTTCGATTTATGGGTGCAATTTCTAATACAATAATTCATTATCTGTTGTACAACTCTATTTCTGCTGATGTATGAGGAATACTTTCTTGATATTTTACGAATCGTGGCACGGCATTTCTTTACATAATCTTCGTTTATTTTTTTATTACTTTACATTGAAATAAAACATATTGTCTAGAATAGATTTACTTACGTGGATTTAATATATATCATCAATTTCATTTTTGAAACTAAATATGCACCCCGCCGCATATATTTAATGACATCTCCCTGAATTTCACAGCCATTAAAACTCAATAATATTTCGAGATGAAAACAGCCAAGTAAAGCATATTCAATGCAATAATATGAGTATTTCGAAGTAGATTTATCAAATACACGTATCTATATTCATTACACTTATGATTCTAGTAATTAAGTCCACTTTAATCAAAATTATTGGTTCAGAATTAGTTACAAATCCAGTCATATCTTGCTTCTGCAACTACTCTCAGACTGACCCCATACCCTGAATGACCACTGGCACAATAAGCCTCTCTATTAAATTAGCCTTGCTAAGATTGTATCGGTCTAGTCTCTTGTCCAAATAACGACTTGAATCGTCACCAAATGTGACCTCTGAGCTAACCGAGCAGCTGTATATTAGGGCCCATACCACTGATCTGATTTTCTTTAGGCCAGACTTTTATTATCTCTTGTTTCGCGAACCCGCCGAATGAGCAGGAGCCGAAAATGAAATAAAAAAATAAAATTTTATTTCAGCGTAATTTTTCGCGCCCGCCGACTTGTAAGTTAAAAAATTGCTAAAAAAAATATTTTTATCTTCATTATTTTTTCCGCCCGCCGCATAACAAACCCAAGTTCCATTTTCGTGGGAGTATCATGATCAAAGTACCGAATTCTCGCGCAGATGAGAAACAAGGTTATACATGGAATACAATTTTATTTCATATTTTCTCACCGATCAATTATCTCACTTACAATTATTTGAGAATCACACAAATCTAATGGAAAAAAAGAATTAATTTTATTGTTTTTCCGCCCTCCTCAAAAAAATTGCCTTACGAAAATTCGAGAAACAAAGAATAAAAAAAGTCTGGCTTTAACGGCAATGATACCGTTTGGGTGAATTACAATAATCAAATATTAATCAAACTATTGTAATTTTATAATTTGCTGGAACCTCAACATCCTACAAAATGGATGTTACCAAAATGTCAGCTTTTCTACCTTCAATATTCTCACACAAACAGTCACTTGTCAATAAACAGAGCTTCGCATGAGTCTATTAGCTGACGTAATTGAAGTACACCCTTGAACATCGAGGTTCAGATTAAATGTTGAGAAAAAAAAACTATTCGCTCACAACAACTATATGATTTGAGAGATACCATAACCACTTGTTTCACTCGCTGTGACCCTGACACAGTTATTTTAACTCGCCTTTAACTAACTCTCGAACGCTTGCACTTGACTGAGTGACGTTTGTCCATAGACTGATTATTTTTGTGCCGTTTCGATGTATGTTTGCCTTTCAAGTTTATGACCACATGACATATAATGCAGTGAAAATCTTGTTGATTTGAATTCAAAATTATTATCTTAACACATTGTTACAAGTTCTACAAGCGTTTTCTTTCGGAGTACAGCATAACTTGAGACTTGACACATTCGAGTGAGTGTATGTATAACCCATATCTCTGAGTACTCGCCCAGCACGCCACAGTCCGCGGAAGAAATTGCACTGATCGCGACTAAAAGAGGGAGGGTCGTCGTGAGGGAGGGACCTGCGCATGCGCGGGAATTGAGTCCCAAGCGACGATAACAAACCACGCTATTAACGCAAGGACTCACGGGTAGACACTTATTTGTAAACAATGACACGCTATGGCCATCTGACGCATGCGCAGTTGACGACACCCCCGCTTTAAATCGCGAGATGAAGACGTTAGAGAAGTAGAACATGTCCAAACTTGGAATAACAATTTCATAATAAACTGCTCGTCATCTTCATAGATTCTGATGAAAAGAATGATTCAATGGTTTATTTTACCTGAAACCTGTTCTCTAAATATGTCGCATAAAGCTCGGATGGTCACATCATCTACGCTTCAGTTTCACAGTTACGATGGGGGTAAAAATAGCTGTTTTAAAACATTTTTGAAGAACTATTATACTTCTCGCTCGCTATCGATACTGCAGTAGAATGGAATTGAAGGGATAATTAATGTGTCATATCTTCCACGCTCCGCTGTCTTAGTTCAATAAAACACTACTCCAATTAAGTAGTATTATCATCGCAACAACGGTGCTCGCAAAATTTTATGTGAATTAACAATCAATCACTGTCATTCATTGCAAAATTATTCAGAATATAATTCTTAATATTTCACAAATTCAACTGTAACTTAATGCATACTAGCTGTATTTGTATAAGAACATACATTAAAATAGTCGTACTAAGTCGTACTAATTTTGGTATTGATTATGTTCCATACAAAATAGCTACACAGTGCACGTACACAAAATAGCCAACATCAGATATGTGATTTAGCGATATCACACATCGTATTGCAGGCTCTATAATATGAAAGAAGCGTACACGTGATTATAAAAGAGCGAATTTAAGACAATGTATGAGTTTTCATTCGATTTCCAATAACATTTAAAGGAAGAAAATTTGATGTTAAAATAAGTGCTTTAAAACTACAGATGAATTGGGCTTGTTGGACACCCAAATGCCCTAGATTTTACCGTAATAATTAATGTGTCAAATCATCTACGCTCCACTGTCTTAGTTCAATGAAACGCTACTCCAATTAAGTTAGTATTATCATCGCAACAACGGTGCTCGCAACATTTTATGTGAATTAACAATCAATCACCATGTCATTCATTGCAAAATTATTGAGAATATAATTCTTAATATTTCACAAATTCAACTGTAACTTAATGCATACTAGCTGTATTTGTATAAGAACATACATTAAAATAGCCAATGATATGGTACATTACATTGTGAAAAAACGTTTCCAATATACAACAACATTGCATTCGTGGTATAATATAATATGGTTTAGGTAATAAGTCGTACTAACAGATATTAACATCCAAAAGTGTGTACTTTTTTTGTTTAATTTTAATTCGCGATCTGCCAAGATTATTGAACATCAATTACCGAATGACGAATGACGTACACTTTGAATAAATACGTTCTTTGAGGCCTCTGCCCTCGACTAACTGGGTAACAGGGAATAACACGGTGTATCACTCGTTGATATTAGTTTTACCACAGCTGGCAACTAGGAAACTCGACACATCTGAATAGAAGATGCCATAAGAAGCAAGGCGAAGAGATTTATTTCACCACAAGAAACATCTGTCATCTACAAGAACATCGATTAAACCGAGGACATTCTATTTATCGTACGTGGCGCCCGCCCTTTAAGGAAATTGTATTATTGGTAAGAATCTGTGAACATTTAGTGTAATTTTCATAGTAAATATCATTGTGTTGATTAGTAATTAACGAGAATTCGTCTCACTAACCCCCACTTGAAATGATATCCTAGCAACGGTTTTGTTTCTGGAAATCTTTTGGTGTTCGGAGAAATATCACTTTTGGTTATGTTAGTAATTGATTTCTCTATTTGGTCATATGGCTGTCAATAACAGAATTATATATTTTTACTGCAAATTATTGGCCAATTCCCCCCCCAAAAAACATGTAGTCAATTTGAAAATAAAAAAGTATTTTTATTTAGTTTTATTGATTTTTATATTTCCAGAGCGTATAAGGGGCATTTCATTGTCAATAGTTGAACTTAAATATAACAAAATGACTGTCCCATTCTGAGCAAGTTGATATAAAAATATAGTTTAAAGGGTAGACGTCTTTTTTTCTACATGTTATTCAAAATGATGATTCCACCAATTATTATTTGACAGTTCACTTTATTAAATTAACTCAGCAGTGAATCAAACAAATATATGTTACGTCATCTAATCTAATCGTTTAACAAGTCATAACATGTAGGTAAAAGTAGAAAAAGTAGAGTTTATGTTACAATTCACATTTGAATCTATTTATATAATATAATTACAGGCACAACGCGAGTTTAGAACTGACGGTCACGGTAAAGCTCATCGCCACTGTAAACAGACGAGCACCTCACCACGTCAAAATAATCGTCCCCAAAATACTAAACTAATGGAACTAAAATTGGTTTTTATTTTGATTACCCATAGCGGCAGCACGATCACGGTCTTGGTAAATTGAACGGCAAGACTTGCAAATGCAATGTTTCAATATATATATATACATTATACGTTATGTCTCCATGGTTACATGGATCATGTTGCTCATTGAAAGCGCTGATTAGTAGTACATGGAAGTTTGAATACCGTATTTTTTGGGGAAACAACTTGGAGATCCTAGTTTTACGCAACCGCCATATGGCTTGATTACCGAGGCGAAATGTTAATATTGATGAAAACTCACATTGCCGTTAAAATTCAATATGCCATCATTGTGCCACTTTCTCACGAAATCGTGATTATCTCAATATTTTTTAATTCAGTCTTCAATTAAATTTGCAGTGTATAACTGCGATATAATGGTCACAGTGAGTAAATATGTGTGGCCTAGGTATTTACAAAGGGATGCATCGTATTTCGATCTATACTGTTAGCTTAGTGGTGACGCTGAGTGAAGCGTTGACACGTTGTTTCCTTATCATCATAAATGATTGAACATGTGTTACACGTGCGGATAGAAGATAAAAACCAAGACGCTTGAATAAATACTGCTAGTACGTGGTCTTGGGATACCCTCTCAGGTTGTTGCTTATACATATCGCCGTCAATTCTGTGAACCCTAGGTGATAAAAGTATTTAACACTATAGAAGCTGCCTAGATAACATGTCAATAGCCGATTCATAGAAAATTCTCAAAGATCCAAAGTTTAAAGCAAAAAACCTGACAAATAACGTCATTTAGAGAAGTTTCTAGATTACAGCGTTCATTACACGTGTCGAATGTAAATATTACATGACAAGAATTGTTAGTATATATTATTTTTTTACAAACTTTTGATTAATGTTCAAAAATAAATTTTACAGGATTATGTATTTATATATTTAGATGCGTTAATAGAAAATAGTGGACATTAGAGTTTGTTTATGTGCTGAAATTTTACAATAACACTGTTACTATAAATAAACAAGTTATTGTTAATGACACAGTCCCCGTCCTAAATTTTTTGATCTGACATATCAATTTGATGCTGATGAAGTCATTGTGATTAGATTGAAACCATTAGTAGGAGATGGATTTGTAATAAATTATAATTAATAAGCGCTTTTACACGAGAATTGGACATTGGCCAGTCATATTGAATCAAATTACAAAAATAATGTTCATGTTGATGGTATACTATCTTTGTACAGAATTTAAAGAGAAACGTTCATTGCATTCAAGAGAAAGTAGTATGGGTATCATGAAAAACAAAATGGCCATATTTGTTCCAATCACGAAAAAAATATGACGTGCACCTATAACATAATATGTATGATCAACATACCAACTTTGATCCAAATAGGCCCAGTCATCTCTGAGAAACAACTCCGGACATGTAAAAATGACGATTTAGCACTTTTACATGAAAATTGAGCGTCGGCCAGCCATATTGAATTAAATCACAAAAATCATGTTGGTGCAGATGTATCTCTTGGTATACTATCTGTGTACAAAATTTAAACAGAAACGTTCATTGCATTCAAGACAAATTATAAGGGTACCATGAAAAACAAGATGGCCGCCAGTCGGCCATATTTGTTCGAAACACGAAAAAAATGACGTGCACATACAATATGTATGATCATCATACCAACTTTGATCAAAATCGGCCCAGTCATCTCCGGGAAACTGCTGCGGACACGTTTAGGTATCAGAAATAGCAAATTTTACATGCAAAATGGCCGCCAGACGGCCATTTTTGCTCCGATTATAAAGTAACTTGACGCGTATATGTAAGACATTATGTATTGTCTTCATACGGACGGAACGAACCCAAATTAATACTCCCCGTTTTTGGGCTTTGTCCGAACGGGAACTAATAAATACAAATGTATTACATTGTCCGCAATTCATAAGCGGCACAGTACACCTCGTTAACGTGGATGAAACTTCAATTGCCAAACACTGAAGTAAAATTACAATAATATTTTTTTACAAATACTTTATTATTGAACACTTTTCACGTTTATAGTGAACAATCATTTTCTATTTCAATATTAATTGACTGGATAATTGATTTGGGAAAAAAGGCAATACATTATCCTGTCATAAAAAGGTGTATTGAATAGCCAAACGTGATGTTTACACATATTAGTATATACAAAAGGAAAACTACTAGCACACATCTTTGTATAGTTTACACAATGTCGACTTAGTTAAGTTTGAAGATAATGTGTTTGCTTGCTGCCAATACAATAAACCACTATCGGCGCCATGAGAACTGAACATTTTTATTTGTGTGAATAATTGATCAGCCACCAGTATACTCTTATAGAAATGACACTCGATTACTAATTGCCGCGTCGCGTCACTCGTCATCAACAAGTGATTATTATTATTTAGTCATATTGATTGTAATAAAATGCATGAACTATAAAAAAAATGAACACAAAACGTGCCACAGAAAGATATAAATATAAGTTTTTTAATGTTTGTCTTTAGTTAAACACATTAAGTGTTTTGTCTTAAAATCGCAAATGAGTTATTTCACAACACTACTTTTTCAAAATAAAACATTTTTAATGTTATGATTTAAAACATTTAAAGTGTTTATAAGCTTGCTGCTACTTAAACACATTTAAAGTGTTTATATTCTGCATATTTACGAAAAGTGTATATTATGAAAACATTTGCAGTCAGCGTTTTGATTACATCATTTTGAGGATGTTTTTATACATGACACATTATGTAACGTATTTCCAATGAAAAGTGTTTCCACCAGAACCATGTATAACAACTAACACTTTTAAAAGTGATTTTAGTGGACACACATTTTGAAAAGTGTTTATGATAACAACACGTAGAAAAAAGTCCCAACCAAGGACACATTTTAAAATGCTTTTCCACTGATAACAAATCTTTATCATTTTGGAAAAAGTTAACGGGCAAAATATATCAAAAGATGCGTTTCATGATCAAGCAGTTTGCACTATTGCACAGTAATCATAACATACAATAAACAAATCACATAATCAAGTAAGTATTTAATTCTAAATATAAACATTAATAAAGTATGTTTGAGTATAACTATATAACAGACTTATATAGTTGTATAACATAATATCAATTGCATGAAGAAGTGTCCTCGACTTATATGCAGCTGAATAAGTGTGTTTACTGAAATACAAACCTTTCGTGAAACTGTAGATACGATGCCCGATAATTGCGAACATTGACACTTCAAAACAGAAGAGTAATGAACTAAAACAAGCAATAACATCTTTAAACTCTAAATCATTATTGTTTGAAGCAATGAGATATTTGAAATAAAAATATATGATGTAATATGTTATTGTTGTTATAAAGTAACGCACATGTAATGTGAAAATAAGGCCACGCACAATTAACACGAATTGAACTGCATTTTCCTGTTAAATTCTGTCTAACATTTCTATGATTTTTTTGTAACTCAGATCATGCCCCTGGGGGATGTCGGCGAGGAAGTTATCAAGTATCTGGTTCTGTAAATATTTGAGTTTAATCACTTATCGTAACAACCCGCACATAATGAAATGAATGCAATAGACAACTGCCGGCGCTGGCTCTGTAAATTACACTTTTCATGTCTTTGCGCAACTGAGTAAAAATATCATCATACCTTCAGGTTTATTTAGGTTAATTTCCGGCTCCCCTCTTTCCTTAGAACATCTAAAAAGTATCATTCCGTTCAATTGTTGTTGCTTCTTTAACGAATATGTCATCTGTCCACATACTCCCGATAGTATAATTCAATCGTTAACGACACAAGGTATCAGTTACTTGAACACGCAACATATAATAGTGTTCATCGTGGACATCGTCGTTACGAAATGTATCTCAAAATGTTTGCAAAAAAGTAGCAAACTAAATTGTTGTTCAGTCATTGTTTATATTTTGGGATATTGAAATTTCCAGATAACAGTTAAATGGCTATGTATTGTCAGAGACTTAGAGAAGCTCTTTTAATTTATACGCAAATATACAAAGGTGTGTGGTATTACCATATTGGATAAAATCATCATTGAGGCCCCCTAATAGAATAACAGCTATGAAGAAAATGTCTAGCGCTGCGTTACCCAGCTTACTAACTCTAGCATGGATAAAAACACCGTGCATGTTTAATCACATAGGTTATTAATCTTGTGACAGGTACATGGCATGCATACCCGCAAACTATATGAAGAAAAGTGTTTTAGTTACTCTTATGAACTTGTGTACATGTCATATACATAAACACTAATATAAAACATGCATAGTCGAGTGTTTTACCGTGTTTTAGTGCTTCAAGAGAAAACAATTTGGAAGAAGTGTTTTACTTACTCTCATGAACATAATTGTCCTTATATATTAATACTTTGCGAAACATAGTCTGGTCTGGCATTTTTTGTTGAAATATCGTTGGTGATTTTGCTTTCTGAAATTTAAGATTTTTCGAGGAAAAAAAATTAAATCACATGTGAGAATGCTCAACCACCGTCCACCAAATATGGAGTATCAAAATCCATTAACGTGTCTCTATTTCCGGTTGTACTTATAGGTTGGTAATGGTAATATCTTGACAATTTCATTTTGCGTTGAATTACGTTATTACGTTCCGGTGATTGTCTGGTTTGTATATATACCATAATGTTTACTTACGAGTTCCCAGATGTTTCACTCTATTTTGTTAATACTGCTTGCATAAAGCTGGATGCATTATTCCATAAATGTCTTATCAATAAACATTTTAATGACACATTTATGTCACAGTAAAGCACAATGTGCTTAATTTCCATCAAAAAGTGTTTTAATGACCTCCATAAAATACTATTCTAATATAATACACATGTTTTTAATTGCAACAGCGTACTTTCAATTAAAACAGTGTGTTTTAATGAAAAGCATGAACGTGCTCCCAAGATTTACAGTGTACATTCTAAGCCTAAGACTCAAGGTTCAATATGAACATACACAGTTAGTCTTCGGGACAATTCTGTCAACCAGCAGAGACAACACATCACTGCGAGGAATTGATTGTAATTACATGCAAACAAACATACAACCATTGCAATACAAAACACGAGACTCGATTCACTGCAGAAAAACACGCTTCTCTTCAGGCCACAGTCTTAAAAGAAACATCGCCCAAAGCGTGCCATGAATACAGTTCCACAATTATTTGTAAATAGAATACCGTCGGTTGATCGATGGTGTTTCAACGTCAACAGTGACAGTACATATAGATGCCCACTTAAAGCTCACGCATCTATAGTTTCCTACATGTTTCAATGCCCGATGGACTTTTGAATATTTGGCGACACACCCACGAATGAAAAATGAAGAAGTAGTCGATTTCCCAAAAAAATATAACTTTCACAAAAACAAAGTTATCATTCCACGTTTAAACAACTTTATTCAGAGTAACGATTTCAAACAACAACTGCAACTGGGAAAATACGCAAATCTCACCGGCGGCAAAATAGGTAATTGAGTCAATGGTTTTACGATATTTACATGAGCTGAACTCCTGAGTCGATTTATAACCTACGCAATTAATAGGCAAGTTGAATGTAATTAAGTTTAAGTGAGGTAGAAGAAGTCAACTTGACTGATCTCAAGAACTGACGCAAATCAAAAACGCGAATGTGTTCTGCGTAAATATGTGTTTAATGCAAGACAGTGGTATGTTAATTTCTTCATTATTAAACGCACAATGAATATTTGCACGCACTTACTATTTGGGTATGCAATCCACTGGGAGGATCAAATTCATGGCATTGCTGATGATTTGATTAAGGACTGACATCTGAGTTGTTGGGTATTTTTCAACGAAGTATGATAAAGAAGGAAAACGCAAAAAGGCGGTTAAATAGTTTAGTCGAATAGTGAAGTGATCAAAGTTTACAAAAAGTAAACCTTACCTTAGACAGAATAAGGTTTTCTATTTATTTAACACTAACTGTTGAAATTTCCCACTTCTTAGATAAAATTCTAATGTATTATTTTATCTGCAGATGTATCTTTCTACTTTTAAATCGAATTGAAAGTGAATAGATTGTATGTTTTATAATGCAACTAATAAAGGTCCGAGAAACAGATAATAAGATATGAGAAACGGTTATCATCTATCATGTAATACAATCTACGAGTTTATAGGGCATTAAGATAACTACTCAATTCGTTCTGAAGATATTTCCAAAAAATAATTAACCCTGCCACATGAAATAAACAAATGCTGTAGTGTTTCATCACTGCCATGACGGAAAATGTAGGCAATATGGTGTAAGTGGCAGTCTCATACGATGAAAAACAGTATTTATGTATAAAACATTGTGATTAAGTTTCCACTCAAGCTGTAAAGCAGGAAGCAAAATTCATAATTGTCGAAAGTGAGCTTTATATTTGAGTAGGATAAAGAAGATACTGAAAAACTTACAAATTAAGTATAATTATACAAGACAGTGCATTCAATTTAAAAACAAATCATTTTGAGACGTGTTCCAAGAGGCAATTCTCGTTTGAGAATAAATGGTATTGGCAGTGCAGTTTTCCCAGGGGTGACTAACATAATTTAGAAAATGTTGGTTTCATTTGATTCTAAAGGAACGGTAAAGAGCATATATCGAGCATGTTTAGGCCTTCTCTGGGCAATCATTTGAGTTCTTTCGAATTTGTCGTGACCTTTCCAAATTAGTGTATTTTTATTAATTCAATTGAAAGAATAAAAGATGACGGAGACATAAAATCCAATTGTCTACATCCCCTATTCAGATCAAAGTATGATGAGACTGCGGTTCATCACATAGCTCGACGAATCTTGATAAAATATTTTGATCGACTTTTGGATTTGGAACATTGAATTCTATTCCAAAATATCAAATTTTTTTTTAAAAGCCAGTAATATGCTAGGTGAGCTGGTCTTCTTTGTGTAATGCACGATTACTTCGATAAGACAAACACTAGTCTCCAATATATCGTTCTTTAATGAAAGCCCATCGAGTTTCGAGAATAATTGTGATTATACATTATTAAATCTACAAGCTATACATTTTAATGCGATTTTATAAGTTTGTGTTGAGAAAAATAATTGGCCTCTAGTTGTGGATAAAACGCTGGTGTTCCAATTAGTGTAATAACCCACTGTTTTTTGATTGGTATCAAGATGTTCTTTCAGCATTTAAAGCTTTTACGACAATTTCACCAATCAAAGGCAGAATGTGAGGTAAAATCACGCGCTTAACCCATCATTACCTAGTGATTTGTTATTTGGTGCACAATTCAAGATTCAGATGCTTCATACAAGATAATAGGGCCTTCACATACAGAGTGAATAATTTTTCTTTTTATATTTTTTTCCAGCTTTATTTTTTTTTTTTGGTTCACTATTACTAATAAGAAACAACATTTGCGATTACTGGGCATTTTGGCACTGTAAGCCAAGAATGTATTTCATGATTTTTCTCCTCTTGCTAATACAAGCCGGCCCTTGAGCGAACTAACGTTTTCTCTATAATTTGTTTCTGAAGCTGTTCTGTTACAGTTTGTGGTCTTTTATTTTATAATCAGATTATCAATTTTGCTTTTTCGCCTTAATGCTTTTATTTTACTGTGTGTCATTTTTTTCACCAAGTTCTTCATTTCAGATTTCAAAATTGTCATGAATCGATTTAACAACATTATAATCACCTAAGAGACCATAATAGTGATAGTAACTGCTGAGTGACCAGCGTAAAATGTTTAGTAGCAGGGTTGTGTAGCTTCCAAGTATCAACAACAGACTACAAGATCGGCCTCGTTATTTGAGGCATATGAATTAATAAGAATGTTGGGCTTACTCATAATGTAATAGTTATGATGACTCTACCCTTGGAATCAGTAATAGAATAATAATAGATGGGCATCTACTATGAGAAAATACGGTTCCCTGATATTTGGTTTACGCCTTCTGCAAATAAATTATCTGAGTAATGTTAATTAACTACTCAAAAAACACCCTTTTTTTGTTCCCCAAATCTATCACATTCAAAAAATATAAACCTAGTTCAAAGTTTAACATACAGACAAATGCAGTATATACATATAGGTATTATGATAATAATTAAACATAGCCCAGTCATACAAAAAAAAACTGACACATACACGATGGCTGAAACAAAAAATAAATAAATAAAAAAGTTCACAAAGCAGAAAAAGCCCGAGCCAAGGACTAGATAGCACCAAACTAAATATAAAAGAATAAAATGTAGCATTAAACCCAGCTTTCCTCTCCTGCTTCAGTACAATGATCGTGAATAAATGAATGAATGAATGATCGTACGTAATGCCATGCATGTACACTGCGTCATCAGTTTACGAACCCTCCACAGATTGGTATCATGGCAAAGCATGTTATTTTTTGAAATCACATTGTTAGTCATTTGAAAAGCGAACTTTTTTCTCTGACTTAAAAGTAGATGTCTTCAGTTCCCGTTAAACACTATTATAATAGTCTTTATTACATAAATCTACAGTCACGAATTTATTCGAACCTTTTAAAGCGTCGCGTTTCTTGTTGTCAGGATGGCATTACGCTGTCGCCTAAGTGGAAATTTTGCGAGAATGTAGCGGGGTGTAGTCTTGTCTTCAAAAATAATGTATTCAACGTTTATAAGTAGCAGTCAATAAAATGTAAGTCTTAGAAAAAATATAATATTGTAACGTCATTCGACTAAACCAAATTTCCATAGGTTCAATGTAACAATTTGTATACCAGTAACTTAAGTGTTGTCTGGGCAAACTGTTGGAAGTATTATTTTGTCTATTTCAGAGACAAAGTATATAAAGGAGTATTTTGAACTCTGGCATGCTAGTGTTTATGTACAATTGTGGAAGACACATTATGTTTGCTGACCTACTTAATTTGTATGTGTGCACAAATATATTATAATTACATATAACATTGTGTACCTTTTTTCAATTACACGAGTAATGTTTCACATTTAAGGTGTCACATTTCACACAATGTACATACTTACATTAATTAACTAATCAATTACATTCATGCAAATCTTGTGGTCTGTCACTTCTCACTATGTATACTTTGCTGGTTATTTTTGTAGCCAAAATGACACTTGGAAAAATACTATGTAAATAATGATGCATCTACTTTATGTTATAAAAAACTTACTATATAACCTGACAATTGCAAATGTTAATGCGGGAGGGTCGTCACCTGCGCACGCGCAGGAATTGAGTACCAAGCGACGATAACAACACATGCTAAAAAACCCAAAGGCTCATGGGTAGACGATTGTTTATAAACAATGACACGCTATGGCCATATGACGCATGCGCAGGTGACGACTCCCCCCCCCCCGCTTTAGATAAATAAATTACATTTCAAAGTTCTAGTATTTGATGGCAAAAGGTGCATACATCCACCCATTGTTTTCAAAACAAAATAACATTCTTTGCATTAGGTCGACGTAATCTTTCAGTCATATTCTGTAGTTTGATGAGGATTACTTATTTTCTGCTTCTACAGCCAGGACGCCTACTGGGGGAAATATGTCAGACAATTACCCGAGGCTTTTCTATCTACCCCCATCAATGCGGCAAAGGTTGAGCTTTGAATATGCCGCCGATTTATTCAATTGCCTTCTGCATCATTTGACCAGATCGCGTTTGCTACTGTTGTCTAGGAGATGTTACATCGTGGAAAGTATAGCATCGCTAAACATGTCGCATAGTCTGCTGCCGGGTACCATTCGTACTACATAAAAGTGCATAGAAGATGGTTGACGTTTACAATTCTCCAATTATCTTCTGCAGTTCAATACGGGCGGCTTAATTTTTTTATTCAAAGTACCCCGTTCGACTTTCTGCACCTCTAGAATAGAATAAATGATATGCTCTATACTTACCACTGATAGAGTTGAGTATTATTCAATTTAATAGTGATAACAATACAGTTACATATCATGATAAGCGTCGTTCAAATTCGATATTAAGATCATTTACATATACACTCTTTTTTAAAACCTGACATCAATTCCATGTTGTTCACATACCTTACTCTCAGTGATTCGACTATGTTCTCTGCTGTACATGACCAGTTATAATGTGACTTGTTCATCATACATTTGTTCTATGAAATTGTTGTAAACATGTCTACTATTTGCCAGTCATTTTTTTTTGTGTTCATTTTATAACTATTCATTTGTACATCTTGGGTATGTTATTACGCCTATTGCACTTCGTACAGGATATTACCAGCATTATGTTTGCATATTTATCGGTAAATCATGTATTACCTATCGACTGGGCAGTATCATTATCAGGGTTATTCCCACGAATCAGTACTGAGTCTTTACAATGTTTTTTTTATTATATACAACTATAGAATTACCGGTGTATGTCTGCTTGTGTGTTCGTATAGCATTAACACCTGCGTTCTGGGATTGATAACTTTAAAGCTTTAGCCGTAATTGAACATTAAAATGCCTTCTTAAGCTTATATGATAGGTTTCCAAGATGTCTTGATGATGGATTTAGTCCTTTGAATACTCGTTCACATGCTTTACAACTGTAAACCCACATAACGGAGTTATTACTGTTATATACCACAAGGCAATGACCTATTTCAATAAAATACAACATTCACAGAGAGAAATGACGAGTAATGAGAAGTACTTATCATTCCATGCATTCACAGTAACGGGTTCAAATTTTATGCAGTACAATTCCAGATAACAACATTCAGTGAAATATGTTTTTGAATGTAAATCTCAATGGCGACGGATTACATAATGGAATGAAAGTTTTTATGATATTTTGTTAAGAAATCAAGTCAAGAATTTAATATTTGACGATGACAAATTTGTTTCAAATTATTAATCACAATTGAATCAATAATTGTTTTATTCGAAGTTTATCAATTAAGCTCGCATTTGTTAAATATGCTCGCGAAACATGTGATTATAAAGTTTGTTTCTGTTTTGGCATACATTGGTCTGTGGGGTTATCCTGCTTTGGATTTTACTACAGAAAACAATGCTCTTAAATGACAAACTTGATTAGAGAAAAAAACAATACAGTGGTGTTAACTTATATACTAAAATATACATGAGAAACGAGCCCAGACGTGTATGTTATTGACCATGTTTGAAGATAGTGTTTGCTGCTAATACAATAAAGTACTATCATCGACAATTAGAACTAAAATTATAATATATCATATATTTGAATACTGGTTAAACAACCAATATAATCTGTCTGCTGTGCATGTCATTTAATTACACATTGGCCATGTTACTATGCTAATATGTATTCTAGTACGTTATTATATTGAGTAAACATAACTACATCGTATTTTAGAATCATTCAACCAATGCTGAAAATGTGTTTTGCAGGTTTATACAAATTAGCGAAACATGCACATTGGGGTACCGTTTTCAATGTTTATTACTACTGGATATGATAACACAAGCGTCATTTCAAGAATGTTATTTATTAAGGTAGAAGCTTACTCATGATTTCAAATACCCAGAGTTTATTAATTTTTAAAAAAAAATGTACTTCCGGCAATATAAGAATATTCACTTAAAACAAGTTTGGGGTCACCAGGTTAATTTTCGAGAAAAATATTGTATTTTAGTGGATAGCGACCATTTTGGCAGTATTATAACGCTTTTACCATAGGTTCATATAGCAGAGATATTATGCCATATCTCAGACTGTAGGCTGGTGACATAGGTTGAGAAAATAACATTATTAATGATGAGGTACTTAAAATGCAATTGTGTTCTATGGAATTGTTCTAAAAATAGCGATTTTGAAAAAATTAGGACACACTAACACACATAATAATGCTATTTTATGGTGCCATGGGACAATAGCTCAATGATTTTACATAATAAACCAATGAACATTGTCATACGATTGATGACCAACTTACTCAACAAATCATGAGTAGGCTTCTAACTTAAGACGTTCTATTTGGACAAAAAATTAAAAGAATAACATAGAACAACAATGTACGTGATTATGACTCTCCCGACATTAAAATAATTTAGCAAGAACTTTGATCACAGGTAGTAAACTTATATGTGAATCAAAACAATTCAACCAAATATCCACAGCCATGTAACGCAGTTGGGTAGTTGAATGTGTCGTCATCTTCTGCTTCCATTGGGCACATTTGATCTGTTTCACCCGATAAGCGACGATATGAACGCTATGAAATAATATATTTTGTAATTACAAACATACTATACACATACTATAACACTAAAAATTAAATTTATGGTGGTCCACATCAGACATTGATAGCTAATTGATAGATATGTTTTGTATTCAACCACAAGCTTTCCATAACTGCCAACAAACCTCTAGGCTAGTAGTTCTCTACAAAACATTTGGGTTGAAATTTTGTATGAGGAAGAAAATATTCTTTTCCAAAAATCTCTATGTGTACTACAGGCACGGGAACAGCGAATGAGTAAGAAAGCGTGGAATATTATTGCATTATTATATTCAGCTCGACAGGTCAATATGAGCAGCGTAAATCATTCTGTTTAGTTTGGTAAATTATTGAAAGCTTGTCAAAGGTATAGCTGGCATAATATTGCATCAATGATGATCTGTGATCCTACAAGAAGCGAGTGCTTATCATCACTGGGCAACGAATACTATGATTATGGAGTAATCAACCTCCACCATGTGTAAATAAAAACTGCCTTTTTTGAGTCATTGTATGTTATGTCTATACACTACAGCGCCGATTTTTGCGGTAATCACTCAATTTTGGATTATTTAAGTATGTTTTGCGCCAGGCGACATTCCCAGACACTGGTGTTTCTCTTGATTGTGTTGTATTAAGTGTGCAAACCAGTCCCACAACCTTAATACCGCATGTTTGGAAGGGAATGCCACTGTACCATCATCAATGATTTAGAGGATGTCCAGCGTCAATTTGTTTTAATGTGGAATTAAAGGATTTTCTCAATAACTACATTCTTTGAATCTGTTTTAGTTGAAAACAGACGCTGAATAAGATATTAGTAAGCTGATTTACGCCATTTGTAAATGAAAAAGCAACGTTCAAAACTTCATTAAGTATAGAATGCAACACAATATATTAAAGATGTATGATATGAAAGCAATGCTTACGACATACAGGAGAAGTGGGTGAAACAAACATCATTCAATAACATCAGATCAATAGTATGTGAAAAATTGCGAGTCATTTTGTATGGGTCAAAGCAACGACACTCAGAAATAGGACTCAATAATAATCCTTGCAATAGCACTTAAAGAATTATCCTGAAATTTTCGTATGTCCGTGTGCCATATAAACAACTTTCCCATTAAGAATATTGACATTATATTCACTGTCGCTAGGAAAGTGACATCATTACGGTTATTTACACATATTGGCTCTATACCTTCACAATGCTTATATTCCGTACAGCGATAGTATGATTTGGGTAAGTTTGGTTGTCAGTTCCTTCAGCATTAATACTGAACATAAACACCTGTGATCGTGGATCGATATAATTCCAAATATGATAGTACATTAGAATGTCTGCTTGCTTAATATAAAAGTATATGTTTGAATGCTCCGTGAATTTAGTCATTTCAATACGAGTTTACATTCCCCTTAAAGTGCCTGTGCAATGCCCACTCTCACGTTAACTATTTTAGATCCGTGTCCTACTGAAGTGGGCAGTTATTGATTTTTTTTGTCAAAATGGTTACTCCTATCCAAGTAAATTTAAGATATATCTCGTGCTGTAGCCACGCCCACCTATCCTGAAACGGTCGACTGTTTCCGGATTTCCGACTCTCGCCGAAAGTGCGCCACCAAATGCCAAAATATGAGAGGAAGCCATACTCCTGAGCTGTACTTATATAACACTGCGTGATTCAACATACTTTTAAACGATATACATTTTTCGGTCGGCATTTCTTTTTTTTGTCATTTTTTTTTTTTTGAGATAGAGAGTTTTTAGAAGTTGTTTTCAGAACAAACGTTTGTGATGGTTAAACGTTGTGTTGTGGGCGGTTGCAGTAATACGTATAGTCATAGTGTAAGTATTCACACTTTTCCAAACGATCCGAAGGTGCGACGTCAGTAAACGAAAGCCGTGAAAACAACGAGAAAAGGTTGGGGTGGACCTTCTCCTTACAGCGTCATATGTAGTGTCCACTTCACGTCAGATTCTTTTTTCGAAAAACTGTCTTCGGCCGTGAAAAAACAACTAGGTTTTAAAGAGAAGCGCCGACAACTTAAACCTGGCGCAATACCAACAATTTTGAAAGAAATAGATTCCGAACCAGCCCATGATCACCGAGGCGGATTTCAGAAGAGAGAGAGACGTCGGGTAAGTGTTTCAAATCATTTGACTTGTTTTGCCATCCTGATTATCGCTTTATAGAGACAATTAAGTTTGCGTTATGTAAAGGTATCAATAATTTTTGATAGTAACACGAAAACGACGCGTCGGACAAACAGGAAATTACGCAGTCCTTACACACTGCTAATTGTTTTCATTTTCGCAGGCTAAAAGTTTCGAATTGTTCGGTGATTGGTGCTGAATGTCGAATTCACACCTCTGTTACTTTCCTTCTAGCTTGATCTGCGAACTAATTTATGGGGGTACTGGACATCTCGACCCCAAAAAATCCCGACCCGTTTTTCATACCTACAGCCAAAACAAAGTCAGCTTGGACTTTCAGTTATGAGACATGTCAAAACAAACGCTGCCAGTGATAGATTTTGCGAATAAAAAACAAAATTAATGCAATCAAAGGCGCCGACCACACGCGTTGGAAATACTAGTAGATAGTACACGATGTTTCGAATCAAAAGATGTCGATCAACGTTGAACTAGATAGAGGTTCGCGTCGCCACATTGAGACAGGGTCGCGTCGATGCGGTGGGTCGAGATGTTCAATTTGGGTCGAAATGTCTTGGGTCGAGATGTCTAGAAATCATTTATGGAATAAGAATCCGGGCTTTGGCTGTCAATGCGTTATCACCAAGTAAATAAGTATGACAATCACGCTAACTCGAGTCCACTCTGAATTTGTCTGTATGTGTGTTGCTCTCAATTATTTTTGTTATCCAATTAAACGCCACCAGTCACGCACTTGTCCTCGTCGTGACCCGACGCGTTCACCCATTTCAACTGAATCTATTTCCACGCGGCGGTCATTTATTTATTAACTGTGATTTGTCGTTTTTTTTAGTTATTTCTCTATTTTATTGATCACTATAGTTTAACGTCTAGAATGTCAAAATATGTTTTCTTTTTATTTTAATTTTGATGCTTCTACTGGAAATTGCATGTACTTCAATAGAACATGTATGATGTGATTCTTTATGGTTTTCTATCTACTATTGTTGAATCAAAATGCTCTCATTATAATTTACAGATTACGTAGAAGAGCTCTTCAATACACTAGACTTGTATGTTGGAGGAGATTGTGTATTACATACACTTGATGATGCACCCCTGCCACTCAACAGCCAGTATGCCCAGCCTGACAAAGTCTCGGCAGTTCATTGCCACACTACAAGATTCACATAACAGTGTAAATACATTTCCAGATGCTGCAACAATTATGCTAATAAAAAACAGGCTACGTTACACAGTTCACAAATTTTATTTAGACTTGTGATGAACAAAGAAATATGACAATGTAAACATTGGATTGTCTGTACATGTATGTGAGGAAAATAATGTGAATAAAATATAATTTGTACATGGATTACTATTACTATAGTATATGGTTTTAATTGAGTGACACTGTGTGACAATGAAAAAAAGGAAACACATCTTCAGATTTTGGAATCTATGAAAAACCAAGATTTGGTAATTTAAGTCCTAAATAATTCTCTGACATAAATATTGATAAATCTGTTACTGCTCACTCTGGTAGTACTGTAGTCTTTTTCAAGGAACTTCAAGTATCCCCTCGTTAACCTGTGGAGGTTTAGAAAATAAATAAGGTCACAATCTTTATTTGGCATTTGTTTATACGTAATTCATTCGTTTTATGATGCATCTTTTTTTACTATAATAAAGGCAACTATTATTATGTTATATATGTGTTTGAATTATGGATGAAAAAAATATTGAACACATTTACAATTAGTACATAAGTATAAGCAATTGCCACCCAATCCTCTCAAACGATTATTCAAAAAATAATTAATTTTTTTTTCTTCATTTTCTTTTCATAAGAATATGTCAATTTTATTTCACCAAACATTTTTCAAATTTACGTTTAAAATTTTGAAACTTGCGGATGTAATGCACACCCGCGCTTCGTGTGAAGGGAAGCCAGGTCAAAACATTGGGCATTTTACGTGTGTAGAGCAGCCCACAGAGACGTCGGCCGATTCCAACAACCATATCAGAAATTGTTGATGGTGGAAAAAAATAAGAGTTTCATTTGTGCAAAAAAAAAAAATCAAACGTGATAAAGTAAAACGCCGATGACATTCGGGCCACACGAGACACTCACGCCTTCGACCATGAACGAAAATCCAATATATGGATGCCAATGCACGTTTGAACGAAGCAGGCAATATTTCTGAGGAAATTCGCGATCTAAGTTTATCGAGCATAATAAAGAGTTCACACATACCTCTTTGAAATTATCGATAAGATATTTTATAAAGAGTAGTAAGCTCAACTAGAACAAAAAAAACTTGAACTTCTTACCGACTCGAAAGTTGTCCAGTGCCGAGGTTCAGCAATAGTTTACAAACGTGCGCCGGGGACGGTGACATCACTGCGACCAGCCACACCAGAACGGACATATCTCGCATCTAACTCAACCCCATGCAACAAATTTGATATCCAAGTGTTCATTATGGCCCGTTCTTCCTCGACGAAAAAGTACATAAGTGACAATTTAGTCAAAGACGAGAAAACTGCACAAGAAATTTGCCTTATTTACACGTATCGGCAATGCGAGCTGCCCAGCAACTTCCCTTTCTGACGTCACAAGGGGAATTTCTGTATGGCAATGAATAGCTAATGAGGAGCCTCGTTTTAAAATACAAAAAATAAAGTTGCTGTAGACCGAGTTTAAAACACATTTTTTCATTTAAAAAAAATAATTTATGCTTAGAAACATAAAAATTAATAATATTTATGTATCAATTGATAATTTTAGACGTGAAAATAGCAGCCATTTCACAGGCACTTTAACTGTTAAGCCAAATAGCTCGATGACGCGGCTATTGCTACTAGACGCTCCAACATAATGAGTAGTTATATACCAAAAAATACAATATTTACAGGAATATTCGCATATCATTTTTTTTAAATCCGTTCACAGTAATGGCTATAAACTAAACGCAGTGGGATTCCACATAACCAAATTATTTAAAAGTTTCGCCCGTGGAGGAAGAAATTATTTATGACATTTTGTTTTACTTACTAGCTAAAGATCAAAGAATTAACTGGTGAAAAGTATCGACTTGTTACGACTTATTACTTTCATCTAATGTATATGGGTGCAATACTATAGTTCTAATTAAAGGTTATACAATTGCGCGCACATTTCTTTTCAAATTATTTACTGAAATATTGTTTCTATGAATTATAGTGACAATAGTATTGCAAATGATAGGTAGCACATAATATATATGCTGTTTAGAAAGTACTTTTCAAATTTTGGTGTGTCATAGCAACAAATGCGTTCGCTTGATAGTCTTATTTAAGTCGTGGCAATCATATGCTGTTGTTTGACGTTGTTTTTTTTATATTCGCTGCATTTACCGCCACACGACCACTAATGAAGTATAACAGACATTGCTTGGAGCTTTTCCATCTACCCTAACCAATGGTCGTGCTTTGAACATGCCGCTGTTCATCCAATTGTCTTCCGCGTCATTTTGCCGGATCACGTTTGCAACAATTGTCAAGGAGATATACATTGTGGAATCTCGCCAAAAGCCAAATGTTGCTTTATAACATTTACACTCCATAGAAGTATATAGAAGACGGTTGACGTTTATTTTGTGAGAAAAGGGACAATCTTACAATTATCTTTTCTAGTTTACAATGGGCGGCTAAATGTGTTTATTCCAAGTAACACATAATACCCGTTCAACTATACCTCTATAGTAATGAAGATTACGCTTTGTACTTCCCGGTGATGAAGTTAAATGTTCCTACAATGATATTTTCTCTTAAATATGCTTGATATATTTGTGAACAAATAACGTATTTTCCACGCACTGTGACGTTATATTTTTATATTGTTGCCAACCAGCGTGCGAATGTCTTAAAAAAAATGTCGCTCACTGCTTAGCACCATATACTCACGGTCTGCCCATAATTGTTTTATTTATAGAAACACATACATGTATCTTATATTCGGGTGCTGACAACCGATTCTTGCCAACCAGACACTGCGTACGCGTACGTGCGCAAAACGTTATAAACGACGGCCGATACGTTGCATGGGAATTATATCGAACACGACACATCCTTTGATGCCTGTACCAATCTTTTTAGTTTGATATCATAACTCATATTAATGATATAACCTGCATATAGTTTTCTATATATTGATATATTTCTTTTTCGTGTTTTAACTACGCAATTCCCTCTCAATACAAGTATGAATGATTCCCCCACGTTCTGCAGTAATTACGATATTTTTTTAAGTAGTACATTATAAAGTGAAGATAATACACGCAAACGTTGATCATATAGATTCTGATACTAATATTATCTACATATATTTTATATATCATTTCATTTCTATATTGGCAATATTCAAATCAGCATCCATTCTCCCAAGAATGTGTTATCAGCTACATACGCCCATTCAACCAAAGCATGTTTCTTTTAATGGTAACGTTCGGTGTATAGATGTTATTAGTAATTAATACCTGTCATAAATTAGGTGATATGAAACTCGCTATGCTGTTGTGTGCTTTCAAATTATAGTCACCAATCTAAAAATACTAGTTTTACTCTTATATAACATAGAAAAGAAATTTGAATTAACAGAATAAAATATTAATAAATATCATAAATTGTTATGATCGGAATGCACTAATTGTTCCACCATCAACAAAAAAAGTGTTCAGTCTCTTTAGGCAATATACTCGCTTTTAAATTTCCACTCTATTATACATTATTAAGGCGTAGATGCATGTTCGTTGAGACTAGTACTAATATACATAATATCGAGACAGTCCCGGCCTCATGCTGTTCAGGGTGAAACATTGATTAAGAATAAAACCAGTGAGTGATTACCTTTAAAAAAAATTGAAATACAATAAGTGTACGCCTGTGACTTCATGGGAAGGTATGTCAATAACGTGCATTACTGTAGTGCAACAACGTTAACTGAGATATTCACCCGGAATGTACGATGTGCCACATTGCTCATTTATTGGGATCTGAAATATCAATAACTATTACCTGACCAGTGGTGTCCAGAGGTGAAACAGTTGTGTAATTTTGTAAACCAAGCCTTAACTGCAAAATGGCATCTGCCAAAAACGGACCCATGCATTTACTTATTGCAAAAACATAATATTGAGATAAATTATTTGAGGAGGATGTACCATTAATGTAAGAATTGTCAGTTGTAGTAAAAAATAATAAATATACCCAAACGAACAATTTGCAATCCAAACATAAAACAAAAGATTTACAGACAATCCACAAGTCAACACTGCAATTTCACAAAACAATCCACAAGAACAAAACAAAACAACAGTACATAGTTAATCTGTAAGAGAAATATTTGGACATCATTGTATACATAACAAGTGTAAATAACACACCCAACCGTAAAGGTAAATATGGAAAATACAGAATCATGAACACAAAAAAGTACAGCCAAATAACTTACATATACAATACTTTACAACAACATTGTCAAATCAGTGAAAGAATAATGCAAGACGTCAAATTATACAACCGAGTTAGCATGTTCTCAATCAAATGGTTTCTCTAAAAGTAAGTCTAACACCGGACAAGTTACATTGATGCTATTTGAGATCATCTGCGTAACAGTGTTATTACATTTAACTTGTTGAGAACCATATGCTCCCGCCAAAATTCGGATGAAAATTTTTTCACATTTTATAGATTTCTCTATTTTTGTTTATTTTGTATCAAATGGACATACTTTTTTTCCTACAGGAACATTTATGTGGCTTTGTAAATTGGATGATAAAATTTGACTGACGCTCAAGGGTGCTGTCACTTTTTTGAAGACTCCTTGTTCTCTACATTACCTTAATTGATTTTAATAGATTTGACGAAAGGAGGACATTATTGTTTCGCAGACAACTAGGTAGAGAGCTCACACAGGCGATATCCATTGGGAACTCAATGGTGGCAATTGACTTTTGGGTTATATGTTACTTCGAGTTAGATTGTAACAAGCCTATATTATGCATCTCTTGGCCTCTCTTGATTAGGCAAAAAAAACTTTGTTGCCCTCAAGTCGGAAAATTAAAAAATTGGGTCGGTCGGTCTTTTTTTTATCGTAAATAGCCGAGATATATAGAAATCAATCAAAGGCATGCTATACATATGTTAAACACAAAAATCAAAGTGTTTCTTCAGTCTTTTGTATTTAAATACAAATCAACCCAAGGTTCAAAGTCGCCACTTATCCCCCCCCCCCGGTGACCCTTGGGATCAAACAACGGTCCGGGATTGTTAATTTTTAGAGGAAACACTTTTTTACTGCTAAAAATGGTGGGTTTTTAACCGCGACCCGATATTTCATATTTTTCGGTCGGTCGCTGAGGGCAACAAAACAATAGAGTTCACATGCCATAATGCATGTTAGTATTTCATGAGAACAATGAATACAATTTCCAAAAGGTCAATGCTCGTGCACACGTGTACTGCATGTGCGCGTTGCATAACTGTTTTTACTGTCCCCTTTCCAAGCACAGTCAGCTGGCGCACAAGTGATAATAAAATAAATTCGATATTTACTACACGGGGCGCCATCTTGAATACGGCATGAAAATAAATAAGGAGACAAGTTGTGAAACGCGTTTTTAAGATTCCTACAATCAGGAAAAAAATACCAACCTTTCACAACCAAATGATTCGTTAGCCAACCGCTAACAGAATTCGGCCGAATTCGTCGTGTTTGTGTGGAGAACCCTTGCATACGAACACCTGGTTACACGAAGAACATAGAACACTTTCCCGGGAGTTGTTGAAACTGAAATCGTCATTCAACCCAGGAGCCAATCAGCGACGGTCTTACAGTAAGATGACAATTTCGGTTTCAAATACCCCTTACCCTTATAATGCCTTAAAAGTATGGTACTTTCCCTATATATAGATGGCTTGGAGAAGTATATTATAAGGCATATAAATAGAGAATATCTCATGAATCAGATTTATTAAACGAGTGTAGTAAATAAGTTTAATAAATATGATATTCTAAGTTATTTCGCGCCTTCTAAAGGATAAAACTAACGCAGTGATCGTAATTTGTAGACGCGTATTCAATAGATCGTAGAGCGCTCATTTGCATAAGAATCGCCCGGTATGAATACCGATTATCGTCAGTTTACCCTTATGAGATTAAGAAAAACAGTTATTTTGAAGCTACTACTATATTTATTATTTCAGGATTGCTCTGGTAAAGTTATTAGTAATTTTGGAGTCAATTCATACCGCGACCGTTTCACAATCCGTGAAAAATCGCCGCTAGACACGGGTGAAACACACTTTTGTGCGCGGAGAAGAGAAAATTCGAAATGACGTTGCTAATATCTACGGCTTTAGTCAACATCTGAAACTACTAGAATTATTCGAACAAATATAATTCTTAATAATAATAATTCATATTTTTAGATATTGACGTATTTTGTGACATTCACCAATGATTTAAATCTGCTTGCATGAACCAATCAGATTGTTAGGATTTTGATTAAATATTATGGAGATAAAGAACATTATTATAATACTGCTTTATTACACTAAACTGCCATGATATATGGGATAAAAACATGTTAGATATTATATATATATCAACAGTGCCTTTTAGGTTATAACCTGTGGCTATCTAGGTGTATAGGAAATTGTCGTAGAGGCAATTATTTTCTATAGTTTGTTTGACGTCGAGACTTGTATCCATTTCAACCTTGTTACCAACTCACATGCTTAACTATAATACCTTATAGTTAGGTAAATTCAGATGAGAAATAGTAACCATGGATACTTGAAATAATTTGCAGTTACCATGACATTCTACATATTAGTCATAACATACAATGCACAAATAATGTTACGTTTTGTGCTCATTGCACTATAATGACGCACCTACGTGTGTACTCAAATCACATATATACACCAGAGTTATTTCTGCAGTAAATATCAAGCATTATTCGTCATCTACTTTAAACATTTCATATAGTTGGCTCTCATTAAAACAGATTTTACTGATTTTTACAACGTGATTTTATTGGGCTTGCAGAAGATGTAGTTTTCTACATGCCAGTTTTTCAACTGATTCGGTTTACAACACACTGAAGTCGGAAACTCTTCTTACATATTATAATCTTTTCAAACGATTGTGGGCGTCGCTGACATAGGACACACATACATAGACATACCAATTAGCTACCATTTTGGATGATGATAGGTACTAATGAGTTCTTATGTTCTCACCTTTAATTCGGTGATACATATGAGGGTATCGTCCCCATCTTCAAGTTTGAATATAACAACATTGTAATTGTGATTTAAGCAATATTGTCCTCCTAACACACAAAGTCAATTTCGACAATGTACAATGGGAGACAACTAGATATAAAGTCCTTCAAATTGACATGATCTGTTAACTGAGTCCGTCTGGCATAGTTACCATGACAACAACAGCTTTAAAGATAAATTGGTTATAGAACTGATATACCTTGTCTTGTGTGGTTCTAAAAACCTATAAAACCATGTGACCTAGATTTATCTTATCTGAATTAATTTTACTGGGGGGTGTACATGATGGTAATACTATGATGTTGAGCATCTCTAAGACCATAAATGTTGTCTGTAAATATCACGGTTTAAACTGATCTTTCCTAAAACCAGGGCGTAATTTAATACATTCATTCTTGAGCAGAGTGGTTCTTGAATTGTTCATGGCAGCATGGTCCACTTAGTGGTTACATTTAGGTTGAAAAGTCAAATGTTTGAATCCTCATTTTTTGTAAACAGTGATTAAACACTCTGGTGGGGTGTTGTTGTATGTGACAAAGTCTCCCTATAAAAACAGGTTATAATTACAGGTTTAAATCATAATATTATTTCACTATATATTTAGAGAATGTACATAATTCCCCATATGTGTATCTGTGTACAAATGTCTATAGCGGCATGCAAGCCGATAATAACTTCTTGTAGTTTTGACAAACACAAAAACCGATATATCTCAACGGTCTGTTTGATAACCTATAACAAAAAGGTCATAAAATATTGATGGTTGTCAATAATTAATAGGAAATTCTGATGAATAATATTATTTTTAAAATGCTTTAACATTTAAATTCCATGGAAATGAATTTCTTTACAAAACATTTTACAAAGCGATATATCGAACTGTATAAAAAAAAATGAAATGTATATGATCGATTCCAGCGAACCACAATAATTACTGCCTGGTAACGGATATATTAAAAGATATACATTTCATGATGATATAATATAACACACCACATGGTACAATTTAATAAGGTGAGTTTATGCTACATGTGTACTGGCCCATTGCGAATAAACGAAGCTTTAAAATTTATGAATCTAGTCATGCTCATTGAAACAGTTTTCAATACCGTTAAAAGAGGATAATCAATATTTATATTATAATACTGCATTCAATATAATTGCACTGTATAATCCATCTTTTGATGATATATTGGGATTTATTTTAAGTCTCGGGTTTGCACGCATGAAATGAACATTATAAGGCACATAATTAATTATGCCTCGCAGTATTTTTTTTAAAAATTCCGACCCATATGTTGCCTGCTGTAACCGTTTATTATAACTGACAGCATATGCATCACGCTTCGCACATATAATGGTTTACCTAAATCTCAATTGAAACAAAGAACATTTTTTCCCATTATTGTGAGTTATAGTCATCACTCACGCAGAGAAAAATAAGCATGCGTTGCATCGAACAGTGGTAATGTTACGTCGAGTCGGTCCGCTCTCTCAGTCGGTATTCGCTCTCGCGCTTCCTTCGTAACCTAACTATTTATTGATTTTTGAATATATAGTCCGATGCAGCATGTGTAAAATATTCTCTACATTCTGGCTTGCGCATTTGTGTTGATTTGAGTTTGCCAACAATTCCCATCTTTACCTCCACTGTACGTGCATAGAAGACAAATATGGAAGTATTACTCGTAATATTTGTTATGCTATATATACAGCATATGCAATTTCGGATAACTGTCACGCGATGTGGGCTGTCCGGGCGAACACTAACTTCGGAAATATTGAGAATATCAACAAATCATAAATAAACAAACAAACAAACAAACAAACAAACAAACAAACAAATAAATAAATAAAATAAAATAAAATAAAATAAAATAAAATAAAATAAAATAAAATAAAATAAAATAAAATAAAATAAAATAAAATAAAATAAAATAAATAAATAAATAAATATTGGAAACTGTTATTTTAGAAATCAACGCTTTTCCAGCATTGAACCATTAGCCTAGTTTTATATTTGTATTTCTTTTTACAATTGGAGACTTGAACTAAGAGTCCACTTTAAGACAAATTAAGATCTGAATATATAAAAGCAAAAAAAGTGTTTAAAGAAACAAAATCTGATAATGACAGGAATGTGTTTCACTCAATTAGTAAAAGGTACAACAAATTGCTTGCAAAATGTAAACGGGAATTCAGACGTAAAACGTACGACGAAGAAATCAAAACCAGAAAAATTTTGGTCTGTTTTAAACAATTCAATTTCGACTAATGATAAGAATAATATAATTGATATGGATAGATTCAAACAGCATTTTGAAAATCTGGGACAGTCCACCAATAAGGAAAACGTCCATAATTTTGATCCCAGACTGATCACCCATTCAAATAACGAGGAAATTAATACTAGCATTACAGTAGAGGAGGTTATGACTCAAATTAAAAAGTTAAATAATAATAAAGCAGCAGGTGTAGATTTAATTATAAATGAATTTCTGAAAAACAGTCGCGATGATATTACATCCTTGATTGTACAATTTTTTAATATAGTTTTGGACACTGGTATCGTTCCTACATCTTGGACAATGGGCTGTATTAAACCAATTTTCAAGAACACAGGTGACCCCAGTGACCCTAGCAACTACAGAGGCATTACGCTACTAAGTTGTATGGTGTGTCAATCATTATTTATTTAACTAATAATTTGAAATCTTTCGTGCGTATATACTTTATTCTGTGGCCATCCATATATGAGTAAAAACACTCGCAGCACATCTGAACTTCGGCTTTCTCCCCGAGATCTCTGGAGCAGAAGCTCTATACTCGATCAATTGTTATATCTGTATATGTCATAAAATATTGATGTTTGAGTTGTGCCCATTAATTTAAACCTATTATATATATCTTAATGTTACATCTGGGCATTTTCATTAAAAAAATCCTTTTAAAAATATTTTAATGTTTAAATCGTAATACGGCTTCAAATTTAATTTCGCGTTGCTTTGATAGGACAGCTTTGATATACCATGTCACACAGAGCTAAGCATCTATGACATTTGCCTTAAGTACTTATTAGAAATATCGGAGAAATATCCCCAAGGCACATACAGAGTTGACATTAGGTGCAATTGAAATCACAGCGTGGCCAATCTTCAATGGGATGAAGAGCAGTTAATGTAGTAAATGTTGATAATGCGTTTTAAATGTCGACAACAGAAACACAAATTACAAATGATTATGATAGCCAAATCTGTTGAAAAAATAAAATCAAATAACATTACCGTCGACGAACATATTTGTGGGCGATATTTCAGTTGGGACCATCTGTAAATTTTGACAGGAAATAAGAAATATTTTTCTGAGGAAATGTATTTTTTAATGATGAATATATTAATGTGCATGTACAAATGAGTTGAAATGTAAATAAAGAAACCGGAAGTATGTTTATATGGCCTATAAACAGCCATAGTGGAATTTACATATAAATGATATAAAATATATATTTATATATATATATTTGTTATTTGTCACAGCTGCACATTCTCATTCGTGAAATAAATTGAGCTAATGGTTCAGCTGCACCTTACAATGCATTCAATGTGTAACATGCTACGGAAAGTATTTATCTGTTGGCAGTCTAATTTATGTGTTTGTAACCTTCAGACATCAAACCTCCAGTCACCTATCCCATCGCTGCCACCATTGTCACGGAACTGTTATCTAATCTGGCCTCATTATTCTATCTAACATCTTTAAGTTTTTTTTCCGAAATATCGAGATATGTGATACGAAAAGGTAATTGGAATAGCAATTGCAATGTATCTTCCATATGCATATCATTACAAATAGTAAGCACACACTGGATTCAATATAGATTGACAATATATTCTCAATACAGGATTAATTCAACCAGCTGGATGTTGTTAGCTTAAATTTCCATATACCTGTGCATTTGTACCAACATTTACCCCACTATTATGCAAAATTGTGTACGCGTGAATTATTTTATCTCTGTTATTTTCATTAGCTGTCGCTTCGATTTTTGTAAGGAACTGTAATTTATTCTTCCAATCAATTTGTCCGATTCACACAATGTTGAATTTCGTATACATTCGCAAAAATCTCCTTACGATATGTAATCCCGTGTATCTCTGCTATAGGCAGCCTTTTTAAAATCACTACGGGCGGTATCTTTTCTGCAGTTACCTGAAAACGCACTAGGAAAATCAAAATAAATTGTTTTGTGACAACTGTAACGTTCATGTTCTATAGAAAAATGAATACAAACAATTTTATCAAGGACTAGTTTGTGTGAGGTAACGTTACTAAAGTGAAACGGCGCGCACATAGCACTGAAGCTAGAACAAAGGAAATTCCCAGCGTCTCTCTTCGTTTAGTTTTCTTGCGAATATTTCATGCATAATCAATAAAAAATAAAGTTTGTGACTATAACATACACGTACTTTAGATACAAACCACTATATCTTTTGCGTAAAATAATGAACAGTAAAATGAGCTCATACGCACGTTTTTACGACAATGTTGCTTTATTTTCATGGCGTCTTCTGAATCTATCTCAACAGCAAAACTGGTGTTACTGCACGTATTACACCAACCGTTGAGAGCTTCAATATCCAGATGTTTGTCAGCTGACATAGACTTCATACTTCATACTTCAGACAACGCGCACGTACGTACTCCTGATTCAACCATGCAAGGATATACTACAACTTTCCTGATTCACAATATAAATCACGTGTACACATTTTTATAGCGATTAGGAAAACAAAAGAATAGTTCAGTCACCTTCATTGAATGGTGTTTAAGTATATTGCTTTTCTAGAGACTCTGCGGATGTTAGAATTAATACCAAGGTGCTTGAATCAATTGAAATGGTTTCGAACAGATATTTAAATTGCGTTTATTAGGACTTTCGCGCACTCGAATTTAAGTAAAAAAAAGCGTTTTTACACACGATGTGTATACTCGCATGGGTTCCGTTTATAATAAGACGCCATACAAAAAAGATGGATGTTTATGTTTGTTGAACGTCCTTTTACATGAAAACGGTCTTAGAAGGTCCACATCCTGTTTTTTGCAGCAAATGTTATTCACTTCCCGTATAGAGAGTTATGATATGTTTTTTTATCATTATTCTTTCGGTTTTATGGATATAATTGTATGACTTTTTGTGATGAGATCACGGAATACATGCGGTTGTCATGGAAAAGGCAATACAAACAAGCACATTTAAAGGTTTTGTTACTACCACTTGGGGGTTACAAGTGTTTTTTTCTGTAAATCACACATCTGTATAGCGATAAGGTTGTAAAATGTGTGTAATTTTTAGTCAAATTTTTATAAAGAAATATATTTCAGTAAACTTACTACACAATATGTTATATACTCAATCTGTATTGTATTTAAGTTACATTTGCACAATTTGTTGGTCATATTTATAATTATTATTATTATTATAAAAAAAACACTCTTCCCAGTACAGTAGTACATGTGTATTTTGTATTGAGTCATCTTCTGCAAAGTAACAGAGATCACTGGTCTGGCGACTTGATTGAATGCTGTATGCTACCCATTCTTAAAAAGATATTTCAAGATGCAGAATATGTGAAAGAGTATGAATAAAATATATTAATGTTTAACGATATGTCTTATTTTTTCCATGGACATTGTAATCACGATCATAAATATCATTATTTAAACCAAATTTCATATGGTGCTTTGTGTTTTATATAATGATCACTACAGTGGCTCTTTTATACGTGCCTATATTATTTATATTGCGTCATTTAGAAAACAGCTATTAATCTTGTACATTGCATATAACCTATGGAAACTCCTGGTGTGGCAAAAAAAACTTGTGCTAGACGACGATACAGATTATGGGAAAACTTATCACTACAATTTGGGAGAAAGTCAAAAATGGTAAACATATTATCATTGGCAGTTAGCATAAGTTTGCTGGAAATCCTATTTAATATCAATAGAGTTAAAATGAAAATGTATTCACTCTTTGTAGGGAGTGGTTGTGCATCGGACTCAAATTTTACGTAGGGTTGAACAAGACTGGGTATGTGTATCACAGACTCAATGGAAAAACACAATCTACGACATTTATCCATTGTCGTGCTTCACCAGACTTGATAGATAAAATGTGTGGTAAGATTCACTATATACTAGATGTGTGATAAACTGCATTTGACCCTCTTTCCCGTAGATTGTCCAATTTTATGATCAGCTGACATATTACAAAGATTACTTTTTTGTAATTATGCTAATATAATGAGACAATGTCATATATCCCAGTTAACTGACGCGTATAATTTACAGCAAGGTCGTGTCACTGTGTAGTGTCAGGCACGTGATTAATATAACTTATTTACAAATGGCTGTCGAAATCTCGCTGTGCTTCATTAATGCTCGAAAAACATACAAAAGAAAAATTACATCAATCTGTTTCATAAATCTGATATTGTGTGATCACTCATTCTATCAATGTAACACATATTGTCTATAGCACGGTTACATTGTTTGGACAATTCATTCTTCCTGTCTCTATTCTCTATAATAAATCATCAATACGCTAATACAACCAATTAGGAATATGTTAGCACAACTAAGATGAATTGGGTCATTGAAAAAATTGAGTAATTGATTGGTCTAGTTCATTCAGTATAACCTTATTAAAATGACAGGCATGGAATATAATGTTTTCTTCAGTGCACGTCTGTGTAGGACTTGTTAAATGAATTGAATGTAATATGAAGCCTAATTGATTGATTCTTCTAATTCGGTAATAAAAATATTCTTTTCAAAAAGTGATAATTATGTCAAGTTCGATCAGAAAAGTAAAAACTTCAATGGAGCGCTATAAAATGCTAAATTCAAATAGGCGACCATTGGGGAATAAAATCACGAAGTAGGATTGTTTTATTATTCCCCTTCGACGAGTTGTTTGCCCTCTGGTAGTTCCTGTATTCAGTCTCGCATGTGTATTCAGTCCGATCATATCAATTTAGATTAGGAAAGTATGTACAATTGATTAGTCTTAAAAATAGATTCCCAATTGTATAAAATAACCCTAGAGTGTATTCAAGATAATGATAAAAGAATAGGAGATTTTTTGTTTTCACGGTTGTTTAGCTTGTGTGATTACATTCAAATACAATGTGTTTTATATTATATGAACTCGGTTTAAATAGATATTCTGGTAATGGTAATATTAAAAACGTTTGTCAAACATTTTTGTATTCCAAATGCGTCCACCATTTCAAAACCAATTAGTTTCACTTGGTTAAAATGTCCTTCACAAATATGGTTATTCTTATGGTATAAGACAGTTTGGAATATAAAAGCATGTCATTTCTTGCAAAATGTTATTTTCAAAAAAAAAAAGAAATACATATTTATGTTCACAGTGTATAATTATTTAAATATAATATTTAAATATAAATATAATAAATATAAATATTAATTTAGTTATTTAGTTAATTATGTAATAATTTTGTATATACATTTTGATATAATGATTATAGACTGGTAAACATTTGTAACCAATGATAATTATGCCACGTGTTAGATATAGCATAACAAATGTTGTGATTGAATTCAAACAGTGACATCCGGATATTTAATAAGAAGACCATAATCGAGAGCAGTTAGTGCAAAATCGAGGAGAAAAAAACGAATCCGGTAAAATTCTTTATTTAGAAATGACATAAGATCGTCTCATAAAATATGGTCATTTTGAAAAGAGTGGTTTCAATCGACGTGGGTGTATTAGCATTTGTAACTATCTTTCGATAGGATTCGAGGGTCGCCGCTTGTAGTTACGTAGAACACTCGATGAATACAATATTATATGCATAGAGACATACGTATATGACGGTGAATGAAAACTAAAATGTACTTCACATTCGCTATCGATTTTTGCGAACATACAGACGTACTTCAAACAGCGAACCTTGTAGTAGGTAGGTGCACGTTTCAGGGTCGGTTACATTTCAAAACTTCGCCGTTTTGAGTAGAATCTTGAAGAAAAATTATGTCTCCCTCTTCATCAACCCCGATCCAGACGTTACAACTTGGCTACGTTGCAGGGTATTCCCCGAGATTCAACGCCTGGTGAATACAATCTCAATAAAATTAATCAAGGTTGACCATTTATATGAGATTAATACAATGCCGGTTTACTCGTTATATGAGGCTTGCATTAAAAAAACTTGCAATCTCCATACGAATACATCCCAGGTGGGTTACAATAAAGAAGCTTAGAACAATCGGAAATAAATCTACGACAAGAACAATGATCAAATGACCAAAATGATAGAACTTGAACAAAGAGGAACACACATATTATTGTCATCGTTTCTGGGCGAGAGGACGTTGCAGATTATTTCTCACATGTGTTTTTTATCTTTTTTAAGAGAACAAATAGCTAACATTACATTATCCAATTTTTCACATCAATTGTATGCGTATGGGTACGTGTGTCAAGCGTCTATAGTTGGTTTCCAGACTCATTATCCCAATAACGTGTAAAAGATGAAATATACCGCAGTATTTAAATAGTGAATCTCATTTTTTGTTTTACTATATAAAACGCCATATTTTTTGTCAATTGACCGTGTTTATTGACAAACAAGTGGTAATACATTACATGCGATTAATTTACCAACATTTACCTAATGGGGGTAGACATCTTGAATACGGCTTGAAACTGAATAAAGATTCTAGTTCCATGCCGTATTCGTGAATATCGGCAGATTATTCGCATTTACCATTTGTATGCCAGCTGAATATGGTTGCTTATTACCATGGGCGTCAAGGTCCCTTAGAATATTGACTATTTATACTACTTGACACCTTTGGACAATTTAAGACAGGAGAATTTGTTAAATTTAATATCGCATTACGAAACATATCTCGAGTCACTTCTTCGCGTTTTAACTGGTGATTTTTACACAACCTGCATTCGCCGAAAGTTACAAATCCAAACCGGATGCAACAAGTGGTCAGACTAGGCCACTTATGTTACCGTTTAAATGTCCTAAATTTACTTGGATCAGTGATTTACGACCTTAGTCTGGACAAATATGTAGATATCAATGCTTAGATGTTTTTTACTCACTAGTTTCTACTAATAGTATGACGTAACTACATAACCGCGGCTAAACAGTGTGCGAAACATAAAATTACTATTTTTATCTGTTTACGACGTTGTAAATAGTTGATCGCATTACGCAAAGCTTATTAACGTCGTCCAAAAAAGTCGTTTCAAAGAAACCTACCCCCCTTCGCAATTCTAGTGTAAAGCGAAACCATTGAACATAAATATTTAAATTATAATGATAAAAAAGAAAAAAACGATTCGGTTAGTGATTTATTTAGCAGTCTCGTATTCACAGTTATTAAATTTTGAATTGTAAATTATTATTAAATAATCGCCGAGCTCAGAGAAACTGTGTTATCGTGCTATCTATCCTCTGTGGCGCAATGTGTTGAATGTCACCGTGACGGAATTATCGCAGCAACCAACAAGTCAAACCAATTTAATACAGCCTAGTCATGTATTGTCCCTAGTCAGGCGTCATGCCAATGTGAATTTATTGAGGGGGTGAAATTGATTGGTCTGAACAAGACCTTAGAACTATACATGTGTAATTGAATTATGTCTCAGACACCCGTAGCGGTGTACGTGCTCGTACATCGAGAAAGCGGGATTCATAGTATTGTAGCAGAAAAATGGTAACTTGAAGAAAATGTCGACAACTGTAACTGGACCCAATAGCGGCCAAAATCTATCAAACCTATCCAAATTTAAGAAAGCATTTGACCTAAATTTTGTGGAAAATTCCGTTTTCTGTTATCTGTGTTTGTTTTAGTTGTATAGTCTTGTTTTCGATTTTGTTTGAATTTTATCGCCTCCGGCTTGCTACAATTCTTGTAGTAGCTCGATGAGAAGCATTGTAGAGTCATCATTTGGTTTTTCCGAGTTCCGAGGATGTTAGCTGCAAAGTCGTATTTAAATGTCGTGAGATTATGCTCCCGTAATTTCTAAAACGTCGCCAGAAAAAAATGGTCCTGACCACACAGTGACACTAAACTTTTCAAAGAAACAGTTACCAGTTAAGAAATGATGGTGACAAAAATAAAATACTTATTTATGACATACTCTTTACAATGGTGTATCTTTTGTCATAGTAACAATAACTATGGGTATGTTTTTTTGTTTATATTTATGTTACTCATTTATCACCTAATTTTCTTATTTTCACGTTTTTATGTACTTTTCTATAATGTTTTTCTTATTTTTGAACCAAATAAGAGAGGGACAACTTCCCACTTGCTACACTCAGTGATAATTGTTTTTTTTCAAATATTGAAAAACAGGCAGCTGTTTTTTTGGTGAAACAAGATTGTTACCGAGGCAGGAAAGCAATAACATAAAGATCTTGATTTAGCCATTAAATACTGTTAACATGAAAACTACGGTTATTAGAAATGTACTGTGTATTATTAATTGTTTTAGTGTCAGTGTGTCACATGTACTTCATATCATAGCTATTTCAGTGGTAAATTTCAGAAATAGGCAGAACTGGTGTTCGTATATCCTGCAATAAAGAAAAAAAATCACCACTCACCTCATCACGCAACTCGCCGCTTATATTCATAATGATGCTGGCGAGTTATCTGTGCTATATTATAGTTTTACAATGTTTCCACTACGAAGCGTAAACAATAAACTGCATGAGCCACGTATGGTTGTTCGCATACTCCTCGATGATAAGACTGCTGGTTCATAGCGTCAGAGAACTGCGGGTGAATTGGACTTCTCTGCCCTGAGTTTCCAGTAACACAACTTGACGTGTTCGGTAATATGGAGTTACACTCTAGTTAAAATTCCCATAGCGGCCAATTTGTTAGATATAACTGCGGTGAAATAAAGCTGATTCACACTGGTTGCTGCGCAACGTAATCAACCACGGCACGGTCAGATAGCGGTGGAGGAACAGACATTAAAATAGTCTTTATGCCGCAAAATAATAGTGCGAAAGCTTCGCCGGTGATGGCGCTGTCAGGTTAGCCCTGAGTTACTCATTGTATATTCGTAAATCGTTATTGGTTTGGAAGTTTGTATAAAGTACATGGAATATCGCGGAGTTGGGCTAAACTAAAAGTATTACGAGTCGGCAAATCGTACACAAAATCAAGATGAGAAAAACTTCTTACTAAAAGTATTTCCTCAAATGACGAGATAACATATTTTACAAATCGCAAATCCTGTCCTCGTATTTATACTGTTATAACATAAGAGAACAAATATAAACAAATAATATTTAAAATTTCATTTATTATATTGTACACTTAATTTTACTGGGAACGTTTTTACAGAAGTTTCATATATATATTTTTTTTATTTACAGAAGAAATTCTTATTGGTTAGAGAAAACCATTGAACTAAATATTTAAATTATAATGATAAAAAAGAAAAAAACGATTCGGTTAGTAATTTATTTAGCAGTCTCGTATTCATAATTATTAAATTTTGAATTGTAAATTATTATTAAATAATCGCCGAGCTCAGAGAAACCGAAATACTTGACTGTTACTGTGTTATCGTGCTATCTATCCTCTGTGGCGCAATGTGTTGAATGTCACCGTTCAATGCTCATCTTTCATTCAATCATTGTGTCCGATACAAGTATAATCGTTTGTAGTAATATCCTGTAGTATCGGTTTGAACCTTATCGTTGAAATTGCAAAATATATTTATTTATAGATAGCAGTGAAATTGTCATGCTGTTTCACAATTTCAATTCACAGGTTTGTAAATGTTGTATGTATATAAAACAAACGTTCATGCCTGAATTAAATTCAGTGTATTGTATATACATTGTTCCCACTGTCAAGGCCATGAAAATACACGACTTTGAACGAAGTTACATTCTCGGTAATACCGCGCCCTCTTGAGTCGAGTTCTCCGCCGACTTGAATTCCGATCAAATGTTATACTCTCGGTCCAATTCCAAACTCTGTAGTTAAGAGGACAGAACAAAACATTCATGTGTTAATGTCGGCATAACAGTGACTATTAAAAGCGATTGTTTTGTAACAGAAGATTAGTTCATTTTTATTCCTTCCTTTTTAGTGTATGAATTCTGTATATAAATAAATAAATAAATAAATAAATAAATAAATAAATAAATAAATAAATAAATAAATAAATAAATAAATAAATACACGCCTGCTGTCTTTCGTTTTTATATTGGTGGCGCTGTTTGATGTTGTGAATGAACATCCGGGTGACCGGTCCTTTTACCAACAAGCTCTGATCAGGAAGGTATGTGGACCTATTGCTGTAGTATATCGGCCATCATCAGCGTCATATACGCACAAAATTCATGTAAAATCACAAAGTTGTCACTCGAGTATGATTTAGGTACTGTCAACACCAAATTATACGTTAGATTATTTTCCATTCGCGTAGATTCTCATTTTTTCTCAAGCTTGGGATTGAGCGTTACAATCCAAAATGGCTGCCCCCATGACTGCGTTGAAAAAGGGTGTTTCAAAAAGGTGTTCCTTGACGCGTACAGTATGGAACAAGTAAATCGATTAAATGTTTCGACCATCTGCATCTAATTTCACTCTAGTGAGTGATGAGATAATGTATTAACATGAGAATTAATCACAAGAAAATAATCAATAATCTATCACATGTTTTACTTTTATATCGACTCGTGTAATATATCATTTTTTATTCCCAACTTCAAGGCAGCGTTATGAACAACCATATATTCAAAAACATAAAAAAATGATGTAATTCTTTGATTTTGTGTCAGGAATAATACCTTTTTACTGTGTTGCATAATGTACAACTAGTGTTTTTGAACTAAACATGTACACTAGTCACTTTATTCAAAATTATTTATTTGTGTGATCAAAGACTGGAAATTAAAAAAAAGTGAAAGAAATGTCCCAAAATTTCTTTTAAATTATAGGCTGTAATAATTAGAGTGATGAAACTGTGGATGACAAAAACATTTTATTTTGATTTGTTCAACCTTTGAAAATAAATGACAACTTAACAAATTTGGAGCTGGAAAATTAATTTTGGCTTTTCTACTCCAAGAAACGTTTTATTCATTAGTCTCAGAAAGAATTGTTTTTCTTTCAGATTTCTTATTCTTCTCCGATCAAGCACGCGCATAAACATGGTGAGTAATTTTGTTCAATCTCCATTGAAATTATAAATATTCTTTTCGAAATGCATGTAGTTAGTTTCACTTGTTGCAAGCTACTAATGCAAAACCCTTGTAAACTTCATTTTCAGCCGAAACAAATCTCAGAGATCAAAGACTTCCTGCTAACAGCAAGGAGGAAAGATGCCAAATGTGAGTATAGAAAGTCGATTATGCCACTTGCTTATAACTGTTTAATGATGCCCTTGAAAAAATCTTTCTAATAAGCCTTGGGAGGAAGTTCAGCTGCAACCACCAATGTTTGTTCCTTACAATGTTTGTTAGATGAAATATACAAATTTTCAAAAAACTTGCAGCACGTTTGTATAATCAGGAGTTTCGGCTACAAGCCCAAATTGGCAGTCTACTTAATGCCCCCCGACCACCTATGCCAATCATGCTGCAACACTTCGCACTCCCGAGGGGCTTTTTTTTTTTGGGGACTGTTCACATGATGATGGCCTGGTATTAAATGCATTTGTGAAACCCCTGATAATGCAACATGTATGTGGTATCACATTGTAAAATGGCTGATGTTTCTATTCTCATTCTTTTCCTAGCTGTGAAGATTAAGAAAAACAAAGACAATGTCAAATTCAAGGTTCGATGCAGTCGGTTTCTCTACACATTGGTTATCTTTGACAGGGAAAAGGCGGAAAAACTGAAGCAGTCTTTGCCACCAGGTGCGTTTACTAAATTATTCACTTATAAAAAACTCCAGTTTGCATACAGCTAAATTTGTATGTAAAGATTTATGATTTGAGCAACTTAATTTGATTTAAAAGGTCAGCAATGGCATAGTGGAAATAAACCACTGTGGCAGTCTGGATTTAATGACTGGTGGTGTCAGACCAATGTGGCTGTAAATAAAGCACAGAGGGTCTCAGTCTGAGATGGTACTAACACACTGTTCTGAGAACACTGATTTTCAACTGCAGGGTATGAACGAAACGAAAATATCAATGATATTCTTACTGAAATCATGTTTATTTTTGACTGCAACATTACAAAGTACACTTTATACATATGTCTGTGCATATAATTTGTCTTAAATGTACATTTACAAATGTGAGTGAGTGAAGTATTAAAATTAAATGCTTGTTTTACCACACATCCTGTTAAAATCATAGCATGTGAAAGCTCTGACTTCTACAGGGAAGTTGAAAAATGTGATATCATGGTCAAGAATTATCAAAAACAAATTTCAATTTTTCCTGGAAGAAAATAAAGTATCATCAAGGTGATTGTTTTTTTCTGTTTTGCAGGTCTCAACGTTAAAGAGTTGAAGTAGACGTGATGCGTGTACAAAACTAAATTTAACATTTAAGAATAAAGGTGGTTGTGTTTTAAAGACAGAATATTAATTGTCTGACTTATTCTTGAATGAATGCTTAGTATTGTAGATTAATATATGATGCGCAGCAGAGGTCGATGCGACAGCGTACTGTCTAAGGGCATACTTTGAGGTATGACTGTTGACAGTTCTCGGGCCTAATAAAGAGTCGCTTATTTTCAAACACCGTAGGCATGTTAATGAAATGCCGAAAGCATTTCAAGCGAGGGCTGTAAAGCCCGAGAGACTGTTATAGCATGTAAACGCCCTCATGTGGCATTACATGGACATTGCCCGGTGACGTTCCTGCATTTCGTTAAAACGCCTACGGCATTTGAAAACAAGTGACTCTTTATTAGGCCCGAGAACTAAGTAGTTGATCCTCTCTTGCAAATCTGTTGCTTCTTGGAAGACATGACCCAACCTTCACTGCTCCAAGCTTATGGGACACTTTGGTGCGATTCATACTGTGGAGTGTCGGATCTCAACAGAGTTCAGAGACAAAGTAAACGTGCTAACCACTGTACCACTCACAGGTATGAAATTACCCGACCTTTTCAGCACTTAAGTCAACTTGCATCACATTTCACTACATAAAGCTGCATAATGTTTTGTTCATATTAAAAATAATCGAAATGTTGCACCAAACAAAAATACGGTTAATCAAATGTATACAATTCTAAGTACACTGCAACCTTATTACAACAAACTCCTTTATAATGAACACTTCTCTATAACAGACGAGTTTCATTATATCGAGGTAACAGTGCATAGGATAAAGCCAGAGTTTAATAGAAAAGCTGATCTCTGATAAAATGTCCAGGCTTTCTGGACAGACATTTTATGACGACTTTATATGTTTGACTTACCGGGGTAAAACCCACCATCCTAAACCATCTGTAGATGTATTTCAATACTGAAAACGGCAGGACCCTATACGCAACATCTTTATAATGATCAACTTTTGTGCAAGTGCAAAAGCCAATGACTGACATTTTCCAGATAGCTTAATGACCAGACTGTCTGTCACATTGCCAGTTGTGCAAGCTCAGAGTTGAACCCTAGGCCTACTATACTTTACGAGAACAAAGAGTTGAAAACAAGTCAGACTATGACACGATTGCTGCAAGCCAGAGTGGAGATTGAATATGTGAACAAGTGCATTATCCGACATTACATCAACCACACCTGTAGCTTGTACTGGCCAATCACATTCAACTGATTGTGTGTTGATATATGGTGAACGTGTTTTAAGCTTTGTTTTCATTATAGCATTTACATATTGAACATTTCGCAGGTAGAGAAGTTGCACTACATCATCTCTTTTGAATGTGACGAAAAATGACCACAAATGTGTCAAAGAACAAGATACAAGTTCACCTTGAAGTTTGACAGGGACATTGCGTCCAGTGCAATGACTTGATACTTTCTTAGTTGGAGTTGAACAGTTATGGTTTTTAAAATTGACTTTGTATTTAGATGGCAGATGGGGATCATCAAGATGGGACAATTTTTCATTTAATCTGATTTAAGCGAAGGACCATGTGGGTTTTAATGGGGTGGATACTGGATGAATGAGTGGTACACTTTCATGGAGAGAACAAAAAGCTACAAAGCATTAAGCCAGTATTTTCATTTTATTTAATTCTTACAAAATAGTTATCTTAATTACATATAAACTATCTGGATAGGATATTTACAACACATATATAAATTAACTATTTCAATAATTCATCAGTTTTTATATAATTTGTACCCCTGGTAATGTCTTGTAAGGCAATTATTTGGCTCTGTCTCGAGACCTCAGATTTCAAACCATAATATTACAACCTACTGAGAGAGACGTGCTAATTTGCTCCATGAAATTAGCAGATTTATACACTACAGATCTGAATGACTACGCTTCGTCAATTTAACTTTGTCGATAAAATATTTGACTGGGAATAACTTTTGCAGGTTTCAACAATTCATCAACAGAATTCTGTGCAGAGACTGAATGAGTGGAAACAAATATTGGCTAGCATTTTTTTTGGGTGGTGTACATATGCTGACAAACGGCTATTTTTTAAGCCTTGCTCTTTTTGAAAGTTAATAGTTTAACTCCCATGATGCCTTGCATATTGATTACTATCGCCCAATCCTATTTGAGCTGGTTTCTTGATTACAACTTGGATTTCTTTGACTGCAGCATTGGTTGTAAATATTTGTAATAAGATTCATGAACCTAGAGAAATGTGGGAATATAGTGAAATTATACTGATTAATTAATGCTGTATATTGTAAAACTCAATTCATGAATAAGCAGAATTTTAATTTAGCCAACAATCTCGTGAGAATATACTTTATTCTAAATTAGACAGATCATTCACAAATTGAACCATATTTTTGAGAGGCTGTCAAGCATGGTGTTTGACAAGCTCAAATAATTTGATATTTTTTAGTTCTTTTTGATAGTGATTAACATATAGGAGTTAGAAATAGTGCAAAATCATAATGAAAAACTTGAAACTTGATGACTGAAACGAAGAGTCACAAATTCCTTGTCTTAATGAATGTTAAAAATAATGTTCACTCCTGGAGATAAATATCATCGCCGACTCGTACAATTAACCGAATTACTGTATTCTCACCTCATTTTTGTTTAGCGGTGACCTCTTAGCCCACTTGTACATATTTTCATACACATTGCCATCATAGCGTCCTAGTATGGAGTGTAGGAATTCATCCCTTATATCAAAGGCATCAACCAGGGACACAGCATTTGGACGAATGGTGGCCAATAGCGATGAAACTTGTTTGGTTACCATGGAAATTTGTTCTCCTGACATGTATCCATCCTAGGTTGATTCAGAACATCACGTTAATTGAGAAAAACATTGAAGGTCAGTGGTTGTCTCGCAGCGCGTGTTCGAATATCATTTAAACAATGTATTTTACATCAATATGAGTCACATATCAAACTTGGTGCGATGACCACCATCCTTTAATGACATTTGGAAGTTGTAGTTAGATGAAAGTTAGGTACCCAACTTTTAAAATAAGATTCCAAATTTACCCCTACCACATTTTGTGTACAACGTGGTGATGTTTACCAGATTAATTTTGTTCTTATTGCATACATTAAACCATCTTAGATCTACACCACTGATATATTCCTTGGGGGTATTGTAAAAGATAATACCCTTCAATATTTTGTCCTCAGTGAAAATTACAGGGGTGAAATATTTTATCCAGCAATTTATACTTCTAAATGTTTTTATTGATTTAAAATTACCGGTACACTCCTAAATGTAACAAACCGCAAGGCGTGCCCATGCAAAATATTTATCACTAATTACATGTTTTTTCAATGGTCAGGGGGATTCTTCTTCACAGAGATGTGTGTATTTAACTATGAGCAGCTTCAATGTGTATTATGATAGCCTTTATTTCCACTTTCCAGCACTACTATTGCACATGAAAGTAACAACTTATTTATTACCTTGGCCCCCAAATTGGACAATGCTTTCAAGAAAACTTCATACATGCATAAGTTATCAATATAAAGATGGCTTACAATCAGTACTGTGATGTTCATAGTTTGAAAAGTGGAATTGTCAATCGCCCTCTTCAATCAGAAGTGCTGACTTGTATACTGAATAATGTTATGATCGCTTTTGTTCTAGTTCTGGTTGGGGTTTAAACAGAAAACTACCTACCGGAGTCGGAGTTGAAAAATCAAAATTTAAATGCTAGAATTAAACCTATTCGTACATGTAAGAAATCCCCAGCCTGGTGGTAAATGTCGTGTAGTGCGTACAGCTGACATAACGATGACAAGACTGTTCTTATCGAATCTGGCATCGTTGTTGTCGTCACTACATTTATAAAGTTCTTTACAATGAAGTAGTTACAGTGGGCCTGAAAAAAAAATAAGATCCCTGTCACATGTTTTTAATCGTACTGTATTTTCTCTATTAGTAACGCATGCAATTATGTAAATTACAGGATTGTTTCTACGGTCGAAATATGTTATAATTTATTGATCCAGTACACAATAAATGCCAGTCTTTCTCTATTAGATATGCACAAAAATGACAAAATTGCACTTATTGCACTTATTGTATACTGAATCATTAAAATTTAATTACAATGTAGTTTGATCATATACACACAGCTGTTATTTATGAAAGCACATTCAATTCTTATAGATCAATTATGATACTTCAACCAGATCTATATTGGATTCAGTCACATACTGGAACATAATCAGGTGCATATACGGTATATCCTGGGGTCTAATGTGTGTGACAAGGTTGAACAAAATCAGAACAATGCCTGGTAGACAAAAATACCAATGGTACATAATATAAAAGTTTCTTCTTCCTGTACTGGCTTTACAGAATTAGTGTACCAGGCAAAATTCTCTCTCCCTGTCACATGTTTTTAATCGTACTGTATTTTCTCTATTAGTAACGCATGCAATTATGTAAATTACAGAATTGTTTCTACGGTCGAAATATGTTATAATTTATTGATCCAGTACACAATAAATGCCAGTCTTTCTATATTAGATATGCACAAAAATGACAAAATTGCACTTATTGTATACTGAATCATTAAAATTTAATTACAATGTAGTTTGATCATATACACACAGCTGTTATTTATGAAAGCACATTCAATTCTTATAGATCAATTATGATACTTCAACCAGATCTATATTGGATTCAGTCACATACTGGAACATAATCAGGTGCATATACGGTATATCCTGGGGTCTAATGTGTGTGACAAGGTTGAACAAAATCAGAACAATGCCTGGTAGACAAAAATACCAATGGTACATAATATAACAGTTTCTTCTTCCTGTACTGGCTTTACAGAATTAGTGTACCAGGCAAAATTCTCTCTTCAAATTTGTTTGTATGTCATTGTAGACATAGTTATGACAGTCTTACTTGTGCTGCTCTTATCAGTGCAATATGTGAGTTATTCCATGCTTGGTGGTGTGCCATGCCAGCTTTCAAATTACTCTGCATCATCTCTGTTGCTACTTTGACTAATCTGTGATGAAAAATGATAAATTTGGTGAACATTTCCCATGCTTTATTGCAAACTGAATTGATTTTACCTGGAGTTCAAATATGTGATTAATAATTATTATCATGCTTGTAAAAATGAAATATGAGACAATAAGATTTTCATGTGTATTCCATGTAATGAACACCCTATGCAACATAATGGAATGATCTTCTCTAGCTGAGATCAGGATCGAGACATCATACTTCGTACAAGGCTAATCTGAACATCTGCAACACGTACACTGTTGTAAGTGGGTGGAGTCAGACAAATATGATCTGACCCAAAAATAATTCTCCCAAAATGGGTACAAGAACTAGCAATTTTGTCTCTATAAATTTTACAAAACACAAGAAGAATTAATTAGGTGATAATTCAGAAACGTTAAGAAGTAACATCATCCAATTATCAACAACCTCCACCTTAATAATATACCATCAAAAAACAAAAGAATCATAAAAACAAAAGAATCGGGACTTCTGAAATTAAAAAAAAACAAAATTCCCTTCTCACTCATCAACAAACACCACAATCTTGATTAAAAAATAACCCTATTGATGAAAAGGGATATATATTAGTGGTGTTAATTACCGTTGGGCACGATGGCAGTAAGCATCATCTAAGAGATTATACTTCAGTACATCAGATTCTTTCTGAACATTCCATTTACTTTGATACTTTGTCATCAAGTACGCTGCTAAAGCAGGCAGTTTGCTACCAGATGCTAACTGGGCTGAGCATTTCATTAGATATCTGTAAAAGAAAAAACTGTATTTGTAAAGCTTATCTAAAGATTTGTGAGTTAAAGTAGCATCCAACTAATTTTACATTTGAAAAGTGAATGATTTAGTATACCCGTTGAAATACAAAAGTATAAATGTGATAAAAACAAAAGTATAAATGTGATAAAAACAAAAGTATAAATGTGATAAATACAAAAGTATAAATGTGATAAAAACAAAAGTATAAATGTGATAAATACAAAAGTATAAATGTGATAAATACAAAAGTATAAATGTGATAAATACAAAAGTATAAATGTGATAAAAACAAAAGTATAAATGTGATGAATACAAAAGTATAAATGTAATAAAAACAAAAGAATCAGGACTTTTGAAATCAAGTAAGTACACAACTGTAGAAATCAAATTACAAGTCCATGTCACAACTACTGTAAACGATTTATTTTTTGCTGCTGGAAATTTTCACGTTTTGATAATTTTATGGCATTGGTGATGACAAAATTTCTTCAGAGAAATATTCATCGAAAAATTTCACAATTTTTACTGACCTTTGCCGGTTTACAGAATTACAAATAATTTTACATAAGTGTAATTCACCATGCTCTGTTGCTGTCAAAGAAAGTCAATTACAGTTGGTTGGTGATTTTTTGAGGAGAGACAATGATGATCTGATTTAAAAATAAACTATCTACACTTGTAAGAGAACCAAAGCATGATCTTAGTCACGATCAAGTCAAAAGTGACAGTAGATGAACATCTGCTGCTACCAGCCTCCAGTTGTGATGGAATCACAGCCATGAAAGTGACAATGAAACATAGTATGCCAACCTTGCAACTTGTAAGTACAGTACAGTATTTTCTCCTTCCCCAGTGTACATCGCTGATGCACCAGCATATAAATCAGAGAGTCCACTGGCTTTTGAATAGCCATGACCACCGCATGCGAGCCTGCATGTCTCAATATCAGACAGTGCTCTGGTACTGGTTACAGCTTTCAGACCAGATGAGAGGGCATGTAACTAAAAGTAAAAAAAAAAGACAGAAAAATGTGGATTTACACTGCCATGAATTTAGCAACCCTGTCATCTGTATGCACCTAATTGTTACCATGAGAAAGCCATGGTAAAATACACCAAGTATTCAGTAACTGGAAAAGACATGTTGCTAATATTCCATCACAGGAAACCAGTAAATCTGATTGTAGAAATAGGTAATCTTTGCCCTGATTCTAAAATGAGCACTGATTGGTCATTTGCCTTCATTACTTATGAAATACAAATGACAGCTCTCAAATATAGACACAGGTGTATTTTGCCAGAGTACGTTAAGAGTGTACCAGAAAATTCAACTGTTAGTGGATAACAATTTTCCAAAATGCAAGTTTACAAAACTTGTAATGTCCATGTTTGACAGCTATTTTAATCAATTCATATACCATACTTGCTCTTTTAGAAGCACATCTCAAATAAAAGAACATGTAAACTAAAAATTGCATTAGTTGTAACTCCACTTTAATATTTTGACCATGCACTCATCTCTGTCATTTACACATCAACATAATGCTTTTTGCTAGAGAAAATTCACCACTGTCCACAAATGCACTTGGTGTATGCATACAATGTTGAACCCTATCAGGTGGGCAGCAATTAATATAACAGTTGAATTAACTCCCAAAGCATTTTTTTCAGATAAACCCTCCACCAAACCACCAACACTCAAAAAAAGAAAAAGCTACGAAACTGCACTGAAACTTCAGTAATAAGGACAGTGGTTACTGGAAATCATATCCACTGATGTCAATTAACTTACATCAGACATAGACTTGATAATACCATGTTGTATTTCTTTTTCAATTTTGTCATTGATATCATTTAAAGTCCTAGCTGTAAATATAAATGCATATGCAGCAGACAACGCTGGCAGTAGCTTATACTGCTGTGATTGATAGTCTAGTATCTGTGGTTCTTCACCTCTAAGAAAAAAAGTGAATACCGCCACCACCCAACATTGAAGACACGTCAGTATATTAAATACTCTGGGTATGCCCAACTCTGAAAATGTGTTTTTTAGTTTTTTCTCAATTTCATATTCAAGCACATTAATTCATAGAACTTGTGAATTATTATGTAAGTACTGGTAAGTAATTAATTTGCATGGAGATGTTGAATTGTTCGAGTTACGGACATCGAGTTACGATACAATTGAGTTATGAAAACATCCAGTTACACAAATGACCACGCCCATAATTTAAAAACCATGCCCAAACTGTAATTGATGTTCAATTAACAGTTAGCAGTTGTTTTGTTTAACGTTCAAATTTAATAACTCAAATTTTAATTAACTGTTAACCGAACTTCAAGTTACAGGAACATATAGCGTTAAACAAAACAACAAATTGTCTAATTATTATGCATAAATTTCACCGAAACACAATCAAAAATTCACAGGAAGGAATTCAACTGTCTTTCAAAAAACATCAGTATCATGTACACAATTGTGACTTTCTTTTTATTTATTTATTTAAAAATTCTTTCTAGCTAATATCTTGCCTTCTTACCCAGGTGTAATTTCTGTTTGTCTTCTTATAGCACTATACCTGATACCAATGGTACATGCCCGTGCCAAGTGATCAGCCGCTTCAGCCACAAAACCCACTCTCACCTTCACCATAGTACCGTAACTGAGTTTACTGTCAGGTGGTTGAACATATGAACCATCAGAAAGCACCTGTATAAAATGTTCAGTATTAGATATGTTTGCTGGCTGGCTCCCGGCGACCTTTGGGATTCAGGCTCTATATAAATTAACTAGTTTGTAATACTTGTATTCATTCAGATCTGTGATGGTTTTAGCATTTCTAACCTTTTTAGTGCAAATTAAGGACAATTGATGGAAATTATATGGATCAAGATAATAAAATTGGGAGAGAGTGAGGAGCAGGATACATATTATACATCTGGTACCGATAACAATAGAATTCACCCATCCATAAAACGACATCCGGACATGCTCGAAAGTGTTATAGACTCGTTTGAATGTCTTCCTTATTTGGAAAATGTAAATGTAATTTCAACTTTTTTAGCTGGAATTTCATACTATTATATCATCTTACTAAATTTTACTATATGAAGAAAAACATGTATAACAAGGTTATTATGAGGTTATCGCAAAGTATGCACTCAGGCAGTATGGGATTGCACGTCTTAGGTCAATATGATAACCGAACTGCCTTTGTGCATACATTACGAGATTTTGTAATAACCTTGTATTACCTACATTTACATAACGTTAGCGCAGAGAGAAGGTAAATCATGATACAAAAATAAATTATTCAGGTTAAACCCTTTATTTATTTACCTGTGCATATTTCATCAGTAAGTTTGTTCTTGGAATTCTCACATGATCAAAACCTAGGAAACCATTGTCTAACCCATTAACTCCAAGCTTAGGACCAATATCACCAATGTTAATACCTGGTAATGGTAGAACATTCCAAATAGATCAATGACCAGCCCTTAAAAACAGTAGAAGCAGTTTTGAATCCTATCAGTTCTATTGTTTTTCATTGTTTATATTGAGCATGAACTTATCAGTTCTATTGTTTTTCATTGTTTATATTAGGCATTGACTTATCAGTTCTATTGTTTTTCATTGTTTATATTAGGCATTGACTTATCAGTTCTATTGTTTTTCATTGTTTATATTGAGCATGGACTCATCAGTTCTATTGTTTTTCATTGTTCACATTAGGCATGGACTTATCAGTTCTATTGTTTTTCATTGTTCGTATTAGGCATGGACTTATCAGTTCTATTGTTTTTCATTGTTCATATTAGGCATGGACTCATTAGTTCTATTGTTTTTCATTGTTCATATTAGGCATGGACTCATCAGTTCTATTGTTTTTCATTGTTCATATTAGGCGTGGACTCATCAGTTCTATTGTTTTTCATTGTTTATATTAGGCATGGACTTATCAGTTCTATTGTTTTTCATTGTTTATATTAGGCATGGACTCATCAGTTCTATTGTTTTTCATTGTTCATATTAGGCATGGACTTATCAGTTCTATTGTTTTTCATTGTTTATATTAGGCATGGACTCATCAGTTCTATTGTTTTTCATTGTTCATATTAGGCATGGACTTATCAGTTCTATTGTTTTTCATTGTTTATATTAGGCATGGACTCATCAGTTCTATTGTTTTTCATTGTTCATATTAGGCATGGACTCATCAGTTCTATTGTTTTTCATTGTTCATATTAGGCATGGACTTATCAGTTCTATTGTTTTTCATTGTTTATATTAGGCATGGACTCATCAGTTCTATTGTTTTTCATTGTTCATATTAGGCATGGACTTATCAGTTCTATTGTTTTTCATTGTTTATATTAGGCATGGACTCATCAGTTCTATTGTTTTTCATTGTTCATATTAGGCATGGACTTATCAGTTCTATTGTTTTTCATTGTTTATATTAGGCATGGACTCATCAGTTCTATTGTTTTTCATTGTTCATATTAGGCATGAAATTATCAGTTCTATTGTTTTTTTATTGTTTATATTGAGCATGAAAATATCAGTTCTATTGTTTTTTATTGTTTTTATTGAGCATGAACTTATCAGTTCTATTGTTTTTTATTGTTTATATTGAGCATGAAATTATCAGTTCTATTGTTTTTTATTGTTTATATTGAGCATGGACTCATTAGTTCTATTGTTTTTTATTGTTTATATTGAGCATGAACTTATCAGTTCTATTGTTTTTTATTGTTTATATTGAGCAGAAATTATCAGTTCTATTGTTTTTTATTGTTTATATTGAGCATGAACTTATCAGTTCTATTGTTTTTTATTATTTCTAAACTCTGTTTAGAAGTATTTGCCTTACCCAAATTTGCACATTATTTTTCATATTTTTGTAGCAAATAGGTAATATGTTCATTTGGTCCAAATAATATTGAAGACACATAAAAAAAAAAATACATAAAAACAGGCAAAATGTTGCACCAAATTTTTGAACAGAAAAATTATGGCACTCAAAAGTTTATCTGTAATATGGGTTATTTTACCTGGTAGTGGAGTATGATCCGTTAAGCTACGTAGTTGTACCATGAAGGGATGCAGACCGTAACATTTACCTCCAATATATAACTGTGCAATCACAATGGCATGAGTTGCTGTATGACCCACTATAAGCAAATTAGCAAAATAAAAAAAATATATATTAACAAGCAGCCTGTCGGCTGAGATAGCTCCGCTGTTAGCAGTGCATATTTCAACTAAGAACTGAAGATATCATTAGAAAATGAACAATATGTATAGTATCAAAACAATTGAACTTGCATTTTTTAACAAGAAGTCAAAAATATCACTTTTTACCAAAAATGACAAAAATATTCATCAAAATTAGAGAATTGAAGATATCATCATGAAATGAACAAATCTAAGAGAGGTCTACCCAAGGTACATATACACCAAGTATCAATGCGTTCAGGTTTGTAGTTTTCAAGAAGAAGTCGAAAAAGTAAAACATTGACGCGGACGCTGACACCGACGGACAATCACTCATATGATAAGCTGCGCTTGAAAAAGTCAACAGCGGAGCTAAAAAGATCAATAAACACTGAATATACTGTAAATCTCTGTATTTTCATTAATAATTTATCGTGGTTTGATCATCCACAGGAAGAAATTTCCACAAAAATTCACATACTGGGTTTAAATTTTGCTGATTTACCATTTCAGGCCTATTCAGTGGGTTTTAAATTCACAGTTCTATGCTAAAATTTACATATTCACTGGGTTGTAATTTAGCGCATTTTTCCGTCAGCGAAATAACTAAAATTAAAACCCAGTGAAAAATTAAGCCTTTTACAGTAGCTAATTAATCTCAGTGAAATTTTCACTGCTACTAAAATTTGCCTCTTACTAAATCATATGTTTACAGTATGCATGATCACTGTAACACAATATATTTTATTGCAGAATTTGATATTGGTTGCAGTATTTTATTATATGTTTCATATATTTTATAAAAAAATAAACATCTGGTCAACTGTGAATTTATACAATTTAAAGTTGAAAGATAAATTTGTAATTCTCTGTGTAAGAGTAAGTGACGATTAAATTAAAATGCTATTTTAATTTTACAATTATAATCCAGTAATACCAATTAATAAGCAACACTGAATAACAGAGAAATAAAACTAATCCAGTCTAATTAATTCAATCTTGCCTCATCAGTGTAATTAGTTTGTGCCGATTGAGACAATCATATTTGTGACAACAAAATAGTCCAAATCTGGGGTTGTATTTTATTCTTGAATTACTCACTGCACCCTGGCCACCATTTGAGAGCAGTGATTGTTGGTGTGTTGAGAAGAAACTCTTGAGTTTGGTGATCATACGTTGCTGTGGTTTCAAGCCCTCTGATGAAAGTACCTGTAAAGAATAAAGTGAATATAGAAAAGAAAACAAGAATTGAAGGAGGTTCAGATCTACCTGAAAATGAATGAATCCATGCCAACAGAATAAATAAAAAACATTTTTGTGAAATGGAAATTGGAAAATATTTCATTTTTGTTTTTGCATTGGTTATTATGATGAAAGATCATTTATTAACATTACAACTACCAGAGTTTGACAGTTCCCAGAGACTTGACAACATAACACTTCCAGACTTTGACAGTTCCCAGTGTCTTGACAACATTACAACTTCCAAAGACAGTTCCCAGGGACCAGACAACATTATCACTTCCAGAGTTTGACAGTTCCCAGGGTCCGGGCAACATTAACACTTCCAGAGTTTGACAGTTCCCAGGGTCTGGGCAACATTATCACTTCCAGAGTTTGACAGTTCCCAGAGTCTGGGCAACATTATCACTTCCAGAGTTTGACAGTTCCCAGGGGCCGGACAACATTAACACTTCCAGAGACAGTTCACAGGGACCGAAAAACATTAACACTTCCAGAGTTTGACAGTTCCCAGGGTCCAGGCAACATTACAACTTCCAGAGTTTGACAGTTCCCAGGGTCTGGACAACATTAACACTTCCAGAGTTTGACAGTTCCCAGGGACCGAAAAACATTAACACTTCCAGAGTTTGACAGTTCCCAGGGTCCAGGCAACATTACAACTTCCAGAGTTTGACAGTTCCCAGAGTCTGGGCAACATTATCACTTCCAGAGTTTGACAGTTCCCAGAGTCTGGGCAACATTATCACTTCCAGAGTTTGACAGTTCCCAGGGGCCGGACAACATTAACACTTCCAGAGACAGTTCACAGGGACCGAAAAACATTAACACTTCCAGAGTTTGACAGTTCCCAGGGTCCAGGCAACATTACAACTTCCAGAGTTTGACAGTTCCCAGGGTCTGGACAACATTAACACTTCCAGAGTTTGACAGTTCCCAGGGTCCAGGCAACATTACAACTTCCAGAGTTTGACAGTTCCCAGGGTCTGGACAACATTAACACTTCCAGAGTTCGACAGTTCCCAGAGTCTGGACAACACTACAACCTCCAGATTCTGATAGTTCTCAGAATTTGGACAAGTCATATGTGAACTCATATTAACACACTCACCATGGCCCAGTTCAGTCTGTGCATATGTTCCAATAATCTGTAACTTCTCGGCTGGTGGCAGCCACTTTTCTTGTTGTTCCTTGTTTCCCTGGCCTTTGATTGTTGGGATGAACATAACTCTTTGTAGAACAAACCCGACACTTTCGCCTTTATGACTTGCAGCACTGTGATATATGATTTAGAAACAGGTCAGTATTTTAGATATTGCCCTCATGCATATTCATTAGTTAATGAACTGGACAGTCAGCCATGCTTGATCAAATAACAGTGTTACATATGTATGTGCTGTGTAATGACTTGACTAGGACAAAGCACAGAACTGGTCAATTTTGGGCTATAATCTGTGCATATTAATTACCTAATTTGCATAATAGTGAATTTTAGGCTTTTCCACCGATATCTCAAGTACTAATCATATTATTGCAATGAATATTGATATATACCCAACAATACCTGACCTTATTAATTTTTGGTTTGAATATATCCATAATAATTATCTAATTTGCATAATAATCACGCTTCAATGAAATTTGTTAGATGCTCCACGGTAATCAATAGATGTAATTAGTTTAATTGAAAACTATGCATATTGATTAACTAAATTTTATTGGCCAATTGCTGATATTTAAAAAAAATTTGTAATTGAACTTGTGGCAGAGGTGCTCTGGAATAAATCATAGATTTATTTTCTGAGAGTATTACTGTGGATCACATGGTTTTCATATTGTGCATCTCAAATAGCAGACAAATATTAGTGGCCAAGCTTCTTGTTTGAAAAGCTAATTTTAAAATTTTGAATTACGAGGGGTACTTTTCAATATGTCTCCAATACTCTCACAGCATACAGGAGTTTTTTCTAAGCTTCTTTAATTTTATTGTGACACTGGTAAAAGTTTGTGCCACCCTAATTTTGGCGACAGTCATGAATGACAGGGGACGGACGATATGAATAAATGTGACAACTCCTTTGATGACTACATAGGCCGTAATATATTATATACGTAAGAGATGTTGGCATGGCGATGACAAAAAACTTGACTGTCTCAACACCCCTCTAAAAATGAGATTGATAACAAATATATACTCACGAAATGTATGTAGTTTTGTCATCATCGTTCTGGAAATTCAACTTTGACAACTTCTGATAAATTTTCACACCTTTCTTCACAACTGAACTCAATAGTTCATTTCTGTTCAGGAAAGAGACATCTTCATGTTGGAAGTCTGGATCCTTCAATGCTAGGTTTTCTGCCATATAAAAGAGAAAATAATATTTATTAATAATATTTATATTTATTTATTTATTCAACTTTAGACAATGCATGTATACATTCCTGGGATGGGGACTATGTTGAACAGGAAAGTATCTATTAACTACCAGTTCCCTCTTTTCATCACAAATTCACAATATAGTTCCATTTATGCACGGTGGTCGTCGTGCAGCACGTGTTTGAATTTCATGTAAATAAACAATGGTTCGTTTTTGAAATTCAGTGTTCCGCACCAAACAATAATACATACTACTACTTAGAAAACTATTTATCTTTTGCATTCAAGGCAGTGAGTTTCACTAATGAAGACATTTTCTTTGGATTTAAATAAATGAACACGAATGAAGTGCATGCCACAATTGAAGATGTGATATTTACTACCACGCAATAGTTGGACTTCAGTGTTCAGTGGCGGCAGCACAGGAGGGCACCCCCCCCCCCATAAAAAAATGTTTCCTCCTCCATTCAAGCCTAAACCCTTGTATGTCAGCAAAATTTGCCTCTCAAAATGCAGGAAATAGCGTTTCAGAGGGTCTAGATTTCAAAATTGAACAGACCCCCCCCCCCAATACATAATTTCGTACCGCCACCTCTGGACTTGTCTATAACAAACTGTGGCCTTGTCAACACCTCAAGACCATGCATGCATGCCTGTAATTTCTGGGGACAAATTGCTGAAGTATACTTGCGAATGATTGCTGTTTTACGACAACAATACCCCTAGGAAATGATGACAGGATGTGTAACCACTATAGTAAGGCTGATGTATAAGAATAAAGCAAACGGGTAAACGTACGGTACTGTGACCGAGCTGCTCCAAAAATTTGTTGTCAACTGGGCGGGGTCGACCGGAGGCGCTCGGAACCTTTTAGGGATAATAAAAAGGAGCTAACAAGGGAAAACCTATTTATTTAGTCGCCGCCACCACACCAAATTTCAGTATTGGTGGCGACTATATCGACAACTGACGAAATATAGGCTCCTTTTTTGGTCCTAGTACCATATGGCATATCCCAACTTATCGAGCACAGGCTACAACACATACCGATATAACGACGTCTTCGTGTTTTTTCACGTCCACCGTCAACAATGTATGTCAATTCATCAGGGTCAAAGGTTGCTTTGTTTCTTTCCCGCTGCAAATCGTAATTCGTCTTTCCGGACGACATTATGTCCACCCCATACAACAGTTCAGCTCGCTGGCTGGGCAAAACGGCTCGGGTCAAAGTTCACTTAAATTACTACTCACGTGACTTCTTTGTGTTTCCAGCAGAGTGTTGTTGTCGTATCACACGATGCCCTCTGACGGTACAGTTGTGTAATAAACATAGTATTACAAATATATTCCAACAGGTTGTATCCGGGGATTGCACGCACAATAGTAGTTGCACGCTAAAAAAGTGTTGAATTAAATGTAATACTTCAGATCGAAAATTATTATTTTCTTCTTTTTTTAGTCAAAATGTTATAACATTATGTTTTAATTTGTTATGACACAACAACACGTCGAGCTTCATAATCCTTTTATATTTATAAATATTTTATGTTTATAAATAACTTAAAAACGTGCTATTTTGGCAGGAATGTGACGTCATAAACGTACATTGATAATTTAGACCTGGTCTCTTTTACTATATTATATATCTATAGTTGGAAGGGTGGGGTGAGACGAACCTCCTAAAGCCTGGACGTGAATGTGAGTGCATAATAACATTAGACTACAAAATGTATGTTATTCGCGTGTGTAATTGTGTACCGTCGGTACAACAAAGCCATACTCAGTACCTCCATCTTCATACATATTTATAAATTTAACACTCCAAACTGCAACTAGAGGTTTCCATTGGCTGATTGAATAAACGTTAGAACGTTTTTCAGATTACCTCGTCGCGCACTATGCTCGTTGATCTTCTGGTTATAAAATTATAAAGATGAAGGGAATGCCTTTGTTGCACCAAGAGTATTTCAATGTTGACGATGAATGAATATTGTCAGAACATGTAAACAATCAGTTTGCAAAATATAATTTTACATAAATCAACTTATGCAAACTGCCAAGAGACTTTTTTTATTTGTACATTTAATTTTGTATAATAAATTTGCAATCTGTATACGTTAAGTTTGGACAATCTAAAAAAAAATAAAGGGGGTGAGTCAAATTGAAGATTGTATGTCATGTTTGTTATATATCATTATTATGAGTTTACATCATCAAAATAACGAAAATGACGTCACCGGATGATATTTTGAGATACGAATTATCATGGAAAATTGTCAAATTAACTTTTTTACACTGGCTCTGTATGGTGAGATTATTTATTCACATCTTTAATGTTTTTCTCGGTGACGTAGTTTTCCGTTATGTACAATGGGAGGTTATCTCCCATAATGCATTGCATATGTGCGGCAGTTCGACAGCTCACACTTTCATCTTCTTTTGACGTTGTATCTGTTTTAAAGACAATCTTGTGATGTGTCTTGTAAACTTATTATTAGGCTTACCCACTTGAGTTTGAGATGTATTGAATTGTGGTTTGATGGAAATATTAAAGTATAAAATACTTATTGTATGCTACTCATAGACAAGTTGGCTGTGGGGTCATTTGACTGATTTTAAGTTTAATTGAGATTTAATGTTGTTCATATTAACATTACATTCTGTGCATCACTAATATGTGGCTGCTGGAGTACATCGTTTCTAATAATGAGGTAGGAGCTCACCGCCACCAGCGACCGAAAGTAGAAGTAAATCAATATTATAACCCTTTGAGCGTTGTTTTTTCACATATTTTATTTTTTGACCTCATCCAAAGAAGGAAAAATTATGAACCCAAAACGCCCTCAATTGTTCACTTTTCTTGGAACATTGTACTAATCGGAAGAACATTTGAACAGAGGTTTGTTATCTTGACTGGCCCATGGCATATGCAAAATGCATGGTTTTTATTTCATTTTTAATATTAAACTAACCAGGTCGCTTGTTCGGAAAATCAAAAATTGTTTGAATTATCTCCGGCACGTCCCGCAAGTGTGATAATGATCGTCATGGCAATGTTCTAGGTGTGAGAGGTACCGGGATCGGTGCCCGGTTACTCCACCATGTGTTGTGAACGAAACGTCGGTGTGAGAGGACTCTGGTGAGCGTGCAGATAACTCTTACGATGGAGATGACACCGGGGTTGTATCCAAAGGAATGCACATTAGTTAATTACAGCTTTATTGACAAACGGTCAGCTGAGGTAACGCCCCGCTATCCACTTCCCTCCTTCTCCTCTTACAAATCTTACAAACTCTATCATAAATCTCTAAGGCGTGGCAGAGTAAACATGGGATCAGCCAATCGCAGCCGTCGTTGGCACGTTCACGTGATTGCAGGGACGTGTCTCACTGTTAAAGCCTTGCAAAGTCGCCACTACCGAATACAATTAGTAAACAATCCATTTATCAAATTCCTGTAATATATGTTTGTATCGACCACCCTAAACATGCAAGTTGTTGATTCTAATAAACAATACTGCAACGGCGTGTGAACCAAATGTACGTACGTGATGTCATTGTATTATCATGGTCGGGGTCTGTAGAAATCGAAGTCTGTTCAGCAAGTCTGATCAACTTACTTGATTAGAGTAACATGTGAGTAGCAATTATATTGTTTATCAGCAGCTCACATGGTCAGACAAATTTGATGGGACAAATCAGGTGTAACAAACAAGCTCAGACTGTACAGTCTTCTATGGCGCCGTCAGAATATCCAGTCATTTTGACATCATGTTTTGCTGTTCACATTGTTGAATTAATTAATATATACTGCAGCTGGCTTCTGTCATACATACATTTTAATGCGCGTGTCACAATGGTTTGAAATTCACATAATATACAGTGTGATTATTTTTAAATGTGTAACTCCACTGACAGGGAATGAAAACATAATTAAACCACGGTAGAACTGGAATAACCGGCGTTAACATCGTTTGTGTTGGTGTAACCGTAGCTTACGTGTTGGAAATGAACGACGTGTACTCTACACCAGAAAAGAACACATTGACAATTGTGGCATCAATGCGCAATCTGGATACATTTGATTGATTTCAAATCAAATTATGACTGTGGGAAATATTATATTAATGGATAAAAAATGATAATTGCAACGTGTCGTCTAACGGTGTCAAATCAGAAATGACAAATTGAGCAACAGAATCCAGAAATCTAGATTTCGTCTTGTTTGTAAAAATGAACAAGTAGAAGATGATGAATACCGTTTTGACTAGTATGTCCATGTTAAGAAGACTTCAGAGATAAATACCTACCAAACTATTTTCATAATCCCGAGTTCATTATAATTGTATTCTACAAGCTTGTTTGATCCATTTGATACCAAATATTTAACTGTGTGGGCTTTGTGAAAATGTATGTCAAGGATAATGCGAACGCATGGTTTAGTGATTATCTTACTAGTCCACAACAGTGACGGTTTTTATTAACGGAATAACCCACTGTCTTTAGACTTTGGTGTATCCAAAAACAATTTACTAGGTCCATGGTTATTTGTTATTTATGTTAATAACTAATTTAATACTGAATTGCAAAAGTGTTCTTATTTTAATGACGCTGCTTCATTTTTCGCGTATAAAAATAAATCAATTTATAATTCCGGCCTGAATCATGTTCAGGAAAGGGTACATTGAATAAGCTAACTATTATGCTATGTGCTGATGTGGTCTGGTCTAGCTGTGGATCAACATGTACTAATCGGTTACAACATTAAACGTGAACGTTTACAAAATAGATCTGCCAGGGTTATTCTCTAGTCTGAACTTAAGTTGCTCTCAAATTGTATGCTGAAGTATTTGAAATGGTTATCATGTAAAAATCGATGGAGCCGACTCCAAGAAGGCATATACTTAATTCAAAACAATACAACTATCAAACACGTCTCAGAACAAATAATTGTGTTTAAGAAATAAGAAGCCTTATATCACTAGTAGACAAACTTACATGTTGTAGAACAATAAGTAATGAGTAATCTGACCACCAAGTTCCTGGTGCATAATATTGATAGGAAAATATAATGGTCGTTCAATTTGGACAACATGCAGGTGAATATTTGATGACAATATATTGAAAATAAAAAGCAATTTCAATGAATATCCCCGAGTACCACAGTTATTCGGCATCGTTTAACATAACATGAACCAAAAAACATAGAAGGGCAACGATTTCAGTGTCAAAACAACTTTTCGGGATGACTCCAAGTGCCATCCGTATTTGCACATGCGCAATAACCTGTGAACAAAATCACGTTCCACGAACTCCTCCACACTTGACGTGTGAAATATTAATTTCAACTCTGACGCTTATTATTAGTTTTATCGTAATATTTGATAACTATGCGCATATGTAGGTCGGTCAGTCACGCAGTGACGTACAATTTAATTAAAATGTATTTAATGAAATATACATTCGAATTAAACGTAATCGGGATCGAAGTTGTTTGTCGCGCAGCTGTTGTCTGGCTGACATTTAGCCGATATATTACGCAGTCAACGCAGATGATTTAATAGCATGGCTTACTAACGTCGATAAATGCGAGTTTTATTTCGAGCCAGGATGAGAATTAAACTACGACAACTTGTGCTCTTATTGTCTTTAATAACTCTCCTAATGACGCGTTCTGTGTTTTATCATGCTTTGAACAACACGTTAGATGTCTTCTATGCGACGCAGGTAAGCTAGTTGTACCATTTTACGTCGCTGTTATACGTGGTGATGTCATAATAATATGAAAACTACACGCGAAGTATTCGACTGGGTATATTTTTGGACATTGGAAGATTATATTTAATAATTAGTTCATTTAAATTTGTGATAATAATAATTTATTAGTAAAGAAATTCCATTGCATCTGTTAAACACTGATCGAACATCGAGTGCCCTTGCGTGATGGGGTATTGCCAGAAAATAACGCCTTGATTATGCCGTTCTATACCTCATAAACACAACACGACTAAATCCGCTGTCCGTCTTTAATACCGATACACGTTTACAGTCTTTGTCAGTGACTGTGTTTAACTGATTATGGCGTTAATATATGCGCGATTTCATCACATTATTACTTCAACCTCAACACTTGTATTCATATATGGAAATTGTGAGGCGCTCATTAGTTGTCTAGTTTCATATTGTTGTTCAACCCCAGTAATTGTAATATTATTATGTATTCATATAGAGATTGTAAACTCCACACTTGTACTCATATAGAGATTGTAAACTCCACACTTGTATTCATATACAGTACAGATTGTAAACTCCACACTTGTATTCACGTGGAGATTGGAAGCTCCACATTTGTACTCATATGAAGATTGTAAACTCCACACTTGTACTCATATAGAGATTGTAAACTCCACACTTGTATTCATATAGAGATTGTAAACTCCACACTTGTATTCATATACAGTACAGATTGTAAACTCCGCACTTGTATTCACGTGGAGATTGGAAGCTCCACATTTGTACTAATATGAAGATTGTAAACTCCACACTTGTACTCATATAGAGATTGTAAACTCTACACTTGTATTCATATGGAGATTGTAAACTCCACACTTGTATTCATATGAAGATTGTAAACTCCACACTTGTACTCATATATAGAGATTGTAAACTCCACACTTGTATTCATATACAGTAGATTGTAAACTCCGCACTTGTATTCACGTGGACATTGGAAGCTCCACACTTGTATTCATATGGAGATTGTAAACTCCACACTTGTATTCATATGAAGATTGTAAACTCCACACTTGTACTCATATAGAGATTGTAAACTCCACACTTGTATTCATATACAGTACAGATTGTAAACTCCGCACTTGTATTCACGTGGAGATTGTAAACTCCACATTTGTACTCATATGAAGATTGTAAACTCCACACTTGTACTCATATAGAGATTGTAAACTCCACACTTGTATTCATATGAAGATTGTAAACTCCACACTTGTACTCATATAGAGATTGTAAACTCCACACTTGTATTCATATAGAGATTGTAAACTCCACACTTGTACTCATATAGAGATTGTAAACTCCACACTTGTATTCATATAGAGATTGTAAACTCCACACTTGTATTCATATGAAGATTGTAAACTCCACACTTGTACTCATATAGAGATTGTAAACTCCACACTTGTATTCATATAGAGATTGTAAACTCCACACTTGTATTCATATAGAGTACAGATTGTAAACTCCGCACTTGTATTCACGTGGACATTGGAAGCTCCACATTTGTATTCATATGGAGATTGTAAACAACACATTTGTATTCACATGGAGATTGCAAACAACACAATTGTATTCGTATAGAGATTTTAAACAACACACCTGTATTTATATAGAAACTGAAGTTGTCACATATGTATTCATATGGAGATTGTAAACTTCACACTTGTACTCATATGAAGATTGTAAACTCCACACTTGTACTCATATAGAGATTGTAAACTCCACACTTGTACTCATATGAAGACTGTAAACTCCACACTTGTACTCATATAGGGATTGTAAATGTAATATCTGTCCCTATCAATAAATAGTCAACACATTGCTTTTGGTCCCGCTATTCAGCCATGTTGGATTCTATATATTTTTAGTAACAACGCACAATGCAATGCGCGTCTCAATGACGTCATACATAGCAAAGATATAACAAACGCCAAATGGCAACAATACTAAAACTATCGTTTAACGTCTGGATATTACATTTCTGCCTTTCTTATGAGATTATGATTTTCATCATACAAGTTAATAGTAAGCATGTATATCATAATACGATGGAACGATATTGTTTTTTTCAAGAATTCATATGCTCAAGAGGTTGTGATACTTTCATAAACGATATTCTCGATATTATATAACGATAACAATATGTATATAAAGTAACATAAATTAACCTATCTGGATGATTATCTCTTTCGCGTTAATTTCTTCTTCTCATTAGCATATGGTTAACAATAACATATCAGTTAAGAGTTCAAACATAATCAATCAAGAGTCACAATATTCAGTTAAGAGTTCACTCGTAATCATTCAAGTAAGCTGGTCTGCGTCTGTTCCTCTGTGGTCTAATAACTGGTGGTTCAGATTTCAGTTTGCTTGGTGTATTGCAAACAGTTTCTGATTCTGCTTGTTGCTCTGGTTGTCTCACTTCTTGCTCTTCCTGATTGGTCATCAGTAGTAGTTGTTCTCTCCAGTCTTCAGAATCTAACTCTTTATTGTGAGTTAGAGGTATTTGTTGTCCTTCATCGATGTTCTGGACTACTGCATTCACAAGCTTGAATTTGCTTGCATCACGGTATGTTTCTCTTCCATCAGTGATACGTCTGCCTGCAATACTTGATCCATCAATTCGGTAGATGATGTAGAATGCTGGTTCATAAGCTGTTGTCCATTTGTTCTTCTTGTGTTGCTTTACTAGAACATAATCACCTACTACAAAGTTATATGCTTTGGTGTTTCTGTTCTCAGCACTGCGTTTCAGTCTCTGTTTATACAGTCTCTATCATTAATGATAATATCTCGTATAGTCTCTTTATCTTTATCTCTCATCTGATGATCAAGCTTTGTTCTCACTTGTCTTTTCATCAGTGCTTCATATGGTGTTGTATTTGTTGCTGGGTGCGGTGTTGAACGGTACCCTGTTAGCATTTCTTGTACGGCGGTTTCACAGTCTTTGCCTTGAAGATGTGCTATTCTTTCGGTTTTGTTTAGCATCTTCATGAAACTTTCTGCTGCCCCATGGGCTTGTGCATGTTCGGGTGTTACAAGATGGTGATGAAATCCTTCCTCTTTTGCAAAGTCTGCAAACTCTCTGGAATTGTAAGGTGGACCATTGTCACTTTCTAGCTGCCTTGGTGTACCATGTGTGGCAAACATTTTCTTGGGCTTTTTCTGTTGAGTACACGGTTTCCACTTCTGGGTATCTGGTTCTCTTGTCGATGGCCACTAGATTATAACGCCCATCCGGATACGGTCCTCCAAAATCAACTAATATGACATCCCAGGGTTTCTCTGGTATGGTAGTCATTTTAATTGGTTCTTGTTTATGCTGTTGAGTAGTTACTTGGCATTCATAGCATTGACTTATGATCTGCTCAACAAGATTGTTCATCGCTGGGAACCAATATTTCTCTCGCAGCATCTGTTTGGTTCTAGTCATCCCAAAATGACCTAATTTGTGAGGTGCTTTGATGACTTTACGGTGTAGATTTCTTGGAATTATAATGCGATTTAGTCTAAAGATCAATCCTTCTGCTGTATATAATTCATATCTTATCATGTAGAAAGGTGTGATGTCTGGGTCTTTCTTGTGCTGCTCCCAGTCACCTCTAAGAATAACATTACTTAGTTTCTGCAGTTGACTATCTGTTTCTGTTTCTTCTTTGATCCGGTCCATCACTACTGCATGTTCATCAACTATCACCTGCTTGATGATCTTCTCTGCAGTATCTGTACCAGTTTCTGGTAGTGGGTGTCTAGATAGAAAGTCTAGTGGGTCTGCTGCATCCTTTCCTGGCTCATAGACTAATTCATAATCTACATTCTGCATGTCCATGACCCATTTCTCTATTCTTGGTGGTAGTTTCGATGTTGCTTTGTTAAACATCGGTAGCAGTGGTTTATGTGCTGTAATGATTTTGAATCTTGGTGCTCCTAACAGATACATGCTGAACCTGTTCTTTGCCCATACCACTGATAAAGCATCTTTCTCTGTTTGGCTGTATCTTTTCTCTGCACTTGTCATTGTTCGGCTGATGAAGTGCACTGGTTGCATACCTTTTCTGCTCATCTGGAACAACCCAGCTGATGTGATTAATGTGATTGGTTAATGTGATTGGATTTGCTGGATTAAAGTATGCCATGGTATCTTCACCTGTGATGCTTTCTTTGAGTTTCTCAAAAGCTGTATTTTCTTCTGGCCCCCATTTGAACTGGACACTTTGTGTGTCAGTTCTCTTAATGGTGCAGTCAGTGATGTATAACGAGGAATAAATTTGGATAGGTAACCAATCATCCCTAGGAAACTTCTCACTGCTAAATGTAGCAAGTGCTCGTGACTCTGGGTCAAGTAAAAGTTGATGGTATCCCTGTCTCATATCTAACTTGGAAAATACCACACAATCATTGAATTTGTATGTAAAGTCTTCTCTCCATAACTTGTTTGGAACTCTCAAATCAACACTGGCTCTGATCATGTGGGGTTCTAGTTGATCATTTGGTATCTTGCGGAATCTAGGTTTCGGTTGTACTACTAGTGGTAAACACCATGTCACAGGTTCCCCCTGAGGTACTTCCTCAAAGATCCCCTCTTCAGTGCATCGCTCTAACCATTGCTTTAAAGGTTTCTGCAGGTAGTATGCCACTGGTCTAGGTCGCTGTGCTATTGGTACTGCTTCTGGTTTCATGCTAAGCTTGGCATAAATCTCTTTGTCATGCTTTATATCTCTTATTCTTCCTATGCCACTGAATAACTTGCTATATTTGCCAGTTATGTCTTTTAACTGATTTCTGTCTTTTGTGACAGCCTTGGGTTTGATTCTTAAGCTATTGGTTTCTGCTAGTGACCCATCTGGTTGAAATTGTATCATGCCTAACTTGATGAGGGTGCTTTTGCTGATAAGTGGAGGTGAGTTAATTCTGCCCTTGACCACTATGAATTTGGTCGCTGCTCCACATGTCTCATTTCTCACAACGGTCTTGAATTCACCTTTGACAGGTAGGCTGCTTTGCAAAGTGTTGAGCTTGACATGACTCTTCTCTAGTGTATGTACATATATATCATTAGATCTGTGTACTAATTCTTACAGTTACAGTCTTGTTACTGTTGTTGATTTCACTTATCTTTCTTACTTGTTTGAAATGTTTGACAGTTTGTTTGAAATATTCATCATCAGAACTTGTATCACTGCCTTGCATCTGCTCTGTAGCTCTTTTGATACTTTGTTTTTGTTGTCTTCTCCAGTTGTATGTACTGTGTTGATTGGTGTCATGTCTAGATTTTTGTCTGTCAGTTTCTTTCATGCCCTCATCTCTGTTGCTGGTTTTACATACTGCAGCAAAGTGGTTCCATTTCTGGCATTTTCTGCACTTTTTGCCATATGCATGACAATTTTGACCTTCCTTATGAGCTTCATTTAATCCACAGTATCCACACGGTTTCTGTTGAATTTTTGTTTTTCCCTTTTCAAATGTACCTGATTTCTTGTGTTGCTTATATTGCCTTACTTTAGCGACGATTTCATGTCACATAGCTGTAGTGATGTGTCCTCCAACTGAGCTGCTTCAGTTAGTAGTTGTGTCAAAGACCATTCTTTATTAATGGCTTTCTGGATTATGGCCTGTTTGTCAATTGTTTGGATCAAATGTTCCAAAATTCTCTCATCACAATTGGTACCGAACTCACATTCATTAGCCTTTTCTCTGAGCCTGGCTGCATAAGCCATAGTGGTTTCATTCATTTCTGGTTTCATCTTGAGAAATAAATATCTAGCGTGATGCCTATTTTTCTTTGGGGTGTAGTATGCATCAAGTTTATTCTTCAATTTTTGATACACATCGAGGCCAGCTGTAGTAGGATCAGGTAAACTTTTCTCCAATCTCGCTATTTCTTTTCACCCATAAATTATCAACGCATCTTTCTTGTCTGTAGGCTCTGTTATTCTAAAATACCGAAATTCTCGTTCAATGCTTTCTAACCACTCTTCCCAAGCTTTGCCAGTTGTTATGTGATCATCAGCATGTGTGAACGGTTGGCATTTGAGGTTTCTAGTTTCTGTGACAACGGTTACTGCCATCGGTGCGTCGGCCATGCTTTCTGTGTACATGTCGCAATTCTCACATTGTCGCTGTTTTCTCAGTCAGTTTCTGGACAAATTGTTTTGCTCAAATTTATCACACAGTCACTTTGGCACTCACCAGGTATTTAGGATTGCCTTCCCGTGGTTCTTTCGTCCTCGTCGCCAATGTAATATCTGTCCCTATCAATAAATAGTCGACACATTGCTTTTGTTCCCGCTATTCAGCCATGTTGGATTCTATATATTTTTAGTAACAACGCACAATGCAATGCGCGTCTCAATGACGTCATACATAGCAAAGATATAACAAGCGCCAAATGGCAACAATACTAAAACTATCGTTTAACGTCTGGATATTACAGTAAACTCCACGCTTGTACTCATATAGAGATTGTAAACTCCACACTTGTATTCACATAGATTGTAAATCACACACTTATATTCAAAGAGATTGTAAACTCCACACTTGTACTCATATAGATTGTAAACTCCGCACTTGTATTCACGTGGAGATTAGAAGCTCCACATTTGTATTCATATGGAGATTGTAAACAACACATTTGTATTCGTATAGAGATTTTAAACAACACACCTGTATTTATATAGAAACTGAAGTTGTCACATATGTATTCATTGTAAACTCCACACTTGTACTCATGATATGGAGACTGTAAACATCCACACGTGTATTCATATAAAGATTGTAAATCACGCACGTGTATTCTTACGAAAATTGTAAACTCGGTACTCATATGTCACAATATATCAATGTCACAATAAGTTTAATATGTATTTGACCGTTATTGCAGGTTAACAAAACAAATGAGACAGTTATGGAGGGGCACTGGTCACAGAGTAGTGCCGTTACGCCATTTGACGACGTCTTGGATCATTTAAAATATCCTGTACTTACAGAGAACGAAGTACAGCAGAGCAGTAACACCGTGTCAAAGAAATATTTGCTGCCCATCATACGAGTACTTGGTGGAGGCAGCAACGTACAGTTTATATCATTTGCCAACGCTGTGAGATTAGCGTTGCGTCTGAACAGAACGCTTGTAATGACGCCCTTCTTTCACCACGGCGCGCACGCCAGAGGCTACACGGCGGGAAATATGAGGAATTTCAATCAAACTTTCGATAGTGAGGTTCTCGCAAATCTTCTCCCCGTTGCTACCGTCCAAGAATTTCTTGAACACTGCGAGAACGGGTCGTCTTCGATTCGCGTCATATCAAGGGCCGGTTACAGCAAAATGTATAAACCAACAGTGGCCATGTTTCGTTGGATACATGGCATCAGACTGCCGCACGCTGAACCGGCGGCTTTCACTCCAGGCATCGAGAAAGATGACACACCGTGTCTTGCAGTTTACAATCCTTCCAATTTTTCAAACCACTACAAGGGAACTCACCACGTTGTCATGAAGCACCTTGAAAGGGCGATGTACATCCGAGAAGCAGCTGACGCTGCGATGACGCGCATGAGCGAGGGAAGGCCTTTTATAGCTCTGCATTGGAGGAACAAAACCGGAGAAGGGTAAGCCCGGGGAGTACTTTACGGGTCCAGTACTTCCAAGCCCCCCCCCCCAAGACAGACAAAAAACTTATTTTTCACCCAGTTTATTCTGCCAGACATATTATTAAGGCTTGAACGATGATTTGAAGCGATTTTTTAGCTTTAGATTATAGAATTTACATCTGGCGGCACATAAAATAGAGCTTTAGTTTCCAATGGCCATATGCCGCTAAATTATTGTTGAATTTATTAACCATAAATTGCTAATAAAAGTGTAAAACTGAGTGTTGGATGGTGAGGATTTGGGAAAATATTATAATATTGATTATAATATTGTTTTTATAAAAGGTATTCTGACCCGAGTGTAAATTGTCGCGTGCCGCTGATCATGTCGTTGGTTGCCCAGCAATCGTCATGGTACAGAAATTTGTGATGCGAAAAAAGAAAAGAAAAAAATATATATATAACTTTGGTTCGAAAACAATCACATAATTATCAGGGCTGTCTGGTGTTCAGGGAGAAAAAAATACACAAAATTGACATCTAAATGTATAGTAGCAGACTTAGTTCTGTACGTTTCATAGACAGAAAATATGGAAACTGTCAAATTTACAAATTGGTTCTTACCCCTTTTTGATTTGATTTTAAAATATAGTTCCAAACAAATTATTTCATTATCTCGAGTTTCCAAAAAAAAAAAGTCAAAGATTTGTTTTCAATTCAACAGTCTCGTGCATTAATCCACTTCAGTAATGTCACATTTAAATGATTTACCTTAAACAATCATTCTAAGTTTATGTTTATAACACAAATTGGTCCGTGAACCAATTTTTCACATATTTTGTTTTCATAGATTAAAATAATATATTCTCAAAAACTGTATTAATGAACCTTCTTGGACGTAATTACGTCGAAGAAGCGCGCCGTCGCTAGATGGCGCTGCTCATAGCAATGATGTATTATCTACCGCATGAATTGGGTGTTCTTTTATATAGATGCGTCTTTGGTGAGAGGGACATAGAATGGTGTAACAGAACGCAAAAACTAATCAGCCTAGCAGCCAGGTCCATCGTTCCTTCCATTGCACTGCTGATGAAAGCCCATAAGATTGACTGTATCTATGTTGCCCATCCACTGTGGTCTAAGGTACGTATTACATATACACACGTGGAGAAAGTCCGTTGAGAGTTTTTACTAGCCCAAAAAGAAACCCGAATAAGAATCGATGTAGTCTCGATTGATTTTGGGGATTGTTCCTGAGTTTCCCGAGTTTTAGACAGAATTACTATAATAAATGAAGTCAATAGAAGATGTCTTGGTCGGTGGCCCGGGGGGGGGTACTGGGGGTACCCTTTATCAGACAGAAATAAACTCAAATTGCCTACCCCTTTTTAGACGAACTGTGGATATTTGACACCCCTTTCCTGACAGTGAGCACAAATGGTACCAAGGAAAAAGCAGGTGGCCTCCAGGGGATGGACTTTGACGATTGAAATGAAATTACAGAAAGAAAAAATCAGCTTCATTCTCCTGATTGTTGGATCACTCAAGCTCTAGAGACAGTCTTTGGAAAATATGGATCCCTTTTTCGACAGCAATAATGAAAAAAAGATACCCCTTTTCAGACAGACAGGGAAAAATAACATACCCCTTTTCAGACAGAAGTGGTGAATTTGGGACCACTTTAGGCGGCACATTTACATATAGCCCTTCAATGTGAGTACCTCCGGGGGGTTGCCATTTTAGACCTACAGTTCATCTAGTGTCCCAATGTAAATCCATTTACACGACTGTGTATGTCTTTCCTTCCAATGCAGGAAATTATCAGATATCTAGCAACGCAGATTCCTCGAAATCGAATATTCACTTCCGATAAGATACGTGCCTTTAATTTGCCGCACCTGAAACCAATCTTTGATGACAACTACAAGATCTCTCTGCTGGAGCAAGAAATATGTCTCAGTGAGTATATAGGTTGAAACAAATCGTGACGTCATTAGGAAATAATCTTTTCTCAAGCGATGTTTTATCTGGGCCAAAAGAGAAAATATATATTTCGAGAAAGCTCAGATTTGCACACACAAAATTGCAGAGCGCCCCCAACTTACGATGTGTTTTGTTTTTGGTGTTTACCTCTTGCGTACACCATGTTTTCCTAAGACTTTCTGATTTAGCCTCAGTTTCCTATTTTTCTTCAAAACTTGATAAGCTGACGTAATGATGTAATATTATATGCGGTATTCACTCTCATTTTCCTTAATCAGATTATTTATCTTTCGCATTGCAGATGCCGTAGTATTTCTGGCTGACCATCGTTCAAACTGGTCACATTTCGTCTCGAGAGGGCGCAAGACGAGAGGACTCGGAACTAGTCTCAATCTAAAGAAACTTCCCGGTGTTCCGAGTGCACTGACCGTGTTGCTATGACGACGTATTTTTTTGCAATATAAATCAGTCCCAGTAAAGTCAGCATTTTTTACATCTCATATTAGATATATTATAAGTGATTATATTCATCCACCGGCTCCAAATACAGTCAACCTTGCCTGAACCGAACTTCTCTGCGTAAACCGAACACCTTCCCATCAGTACCATAAACCGAGAGTTTATCTCATTCTGGCGTTCAGTTTCGACAGATTTCCCATCGATATCGTCATATTACAATATTTGTAATATATATTTATATTTGTAATCCATTTCTCAGGAAGACAGTATGGTCTATATAAAAACACCGCTTACATAATGTTGTCATTCACTAGCGAGGTAAAGTCGTTTGAGGATGTTTGTACCATTATATTGGAAAAAACATGATCTTGAGCCCATCT